>NC_138774.1:247503188-248235688 GCF_965119305.1 Pelophylax lessonae | reverse complement strand
CCTCGCTCAGAGGGTGAACAGACCTCTGGACCAGGGCTGGAGGGCTCTGTTGGAGCTGAGTTCAAAAGTTCAGAGTCCCCCCAAGCATCAGTCTCAATGCCTCCTGATCCTGTAGGAGCAGATCCTTGAGACACTGGAGGTGCAGCCGATGTCAGGGATTCGGGCAGCTGAGAACGAGGACGCAATTGGTCCGCATGCCGTCTGCAAATGGAACCATCTTCCAGGCAGACCCTATACATTTTGGGTCCCAAAGTCTCTGCGACGATAGCAGGAAGCCAACGAGTGTTGGAACCGCCATAAGATCGAGCCCGTACCTTTTGCTGGGCTGTAAACCAGGGAATCTCGTCGTGTTCGACCCTCTTGTCTTGGGACTGCCGTACATGTTCCTGGACCATTTGAGGGTGGAACATGTCCAAAACAGTCCATGGCTGCCGACCCAAAAGAAGTTCAGCTGGAGTTTTCCCAGTGGTTGCATGTGGTGTGGTTCTGTAAGCAGAAAGGAAGGAGTCCAGCTGCTGGGGTGACAGGGACTGTTGTTTACTTGTGGCCACAGTAGCTTTGAAATAGCGTTTGAAGGTCTGTACAAACCTTTCTGCTTGACCATTTGTAGCCGGGTGGTAAGGTGCGGTCAACTTGTGTTTGATGTTGTGGGCTGTCAGGAAACTCTGAAACTCCTGGCTTGTGAATTGTGCACCGTTGTCTGTGACAATTTCTCTGGGGTATCCAAACGTAGCAGCGAGATGTAACAGTATGGAAATCGTCGCCCTAGTCGTCGGCTGGGTAACAGGAATGACCTCAGGCCACTTTGAATGGGCATCAATAATGATCAAAAAGGTGTGTCCTCTGATCGGCCTGCAAAGTCCAAGTGTAGGCGAAACCAGGGAACCGTGGGCCGAGTCCAGGGCTGGACGCACCCTCGAGGAGGGTCTCTTGCAGTTTGTGCACATCCATCACACGCATTCACATATGTCGTGATATCCGAGTCTAGGTTCGGCCACCACACATAGCCTCGGGTCTTTTGATTCATACATGTGCCCCCGGGATGACCAGTATGTAGCAAGTCCAGAATGTGTCTCTGGAGGGTCTGTGGAACGATCACTCGGTCTCCCCAGCCAGCCACAGTTAATTCCAGACGCCTACGGAAGTAAGGTTCATAATAATGTGTGACAGTTGCAGCCCAACCATACCGTACCCAGGAGAGTATTGTCTTAAGGAAGGTATCCTTGGCTGTATTGGCTGCTACCTCCCCAGAAGACAGAAAGGACAGGCTGGTGTAAAGACAACTCTTGACTGGTGGAGAAGAGTCTGTTAATGTCCTTAAATAAAAATGGGGATTTGGTCCCACCATATGGCCATATCGTGCTCAAGCCCACCACTACGTCAAAGTACCCCATTGTCAGTGGGTCCTACACTATCCATAAAAAAGGATGAATCCAGCCTCTCTAACCCTTGGAGACAACACTCCTTGCTGGGAGAGATGTGCTAATGCACTACAAGGGACTCCTCCTATATTTTTATTTATGGATTGTCTTCATATTTGATAGTCATTTCTTTTGCATGTGTGCGCTATTCTTTTTTTAATATGCATGTCGCTTGGTTCATAGCTGCACCAGCTTTAGAAATACATGTTCAGGGTTTGCTCCCCCACCTTTTTGCTTGTTTATTATGTATTCGGTCTGACCAGACTTCTGAGGTTGAGCACCCCCCCCCCCCCACACACACACACCTGTACTCTATCAGTGTCCACCATCAAGTAGATATAAGAGGAGTCCCTTGTAGTGCATTAGCACATCTCTCCCAGCAAGGAGTGTTGTCTCCAAGGGTTAGAGAGGCTGGATTCATCCTTTTTTATGGATAGTGTAGGACCCACTGACAATGGGGTACTTTGACGTAGTGGTGGGCTTGAGCACGATATGGCCATATGGTGGGACCAAATCCCCATTTTTATTTATGGATTGTCTTCATATTTGATAGTCATTTCTTTTGCTAGTCATTTCTTTTGCATATGTGCGCTATTCTTTTTTTAATATGCATGTCGCTTGGTTCATAGCTGCACCAGCTTTAGAAATACATGTTCAGGGTTTGCTCCCCCACCTTTTTGCTTGTTTATAATGTCCTTGTCAGACGGGACATGGCATCCGCATTAGCATTGGCATCATGGCTGCGATACTTGATTTTGTAGCCATATGCTCCCATGAATAGGGCATAGCGTTGAAGACGGGCCGCAGTTGTCTGGGAGATGCCTTTGTCAGGGCTAAAGATCTGAAGGAGTGGTTTATGATCAGTCAGTATGGTGAATTCCCTACCATACAGGTAAAGATGAAACTTCTTAATTGCTCATATGAGTGCTAGAGCCTCTTTGTCAATGTGAGAGTAATTGCTTTCTGCTTTTGTCAAGGACCTGGAGGCGAATGCCACAGGTTTCTCTGACCCATCTGGTAAAACGTGAGATAGCACAGCCCCTAGACCATAGGGTGAGGTGTCACAAGCCAAGGTGAGAGGCCTTTGGAGGTCATAGTGCACGAGCATGCGTGACGCCAACAGCTTTCGCTTAGAAACTTCAAAAGCACGTTGGCATGCATCCGACCAGTTCCATCTGGAGTGTTTCTCCAAAAGCTTGTTCAACGGAAACAAAGTGTGTGCTAGATCTGGCAGGAATTTGTGGTAATAGTTCAGCAAGCCCAGGTATGATCGCAGCTGTTGGACATTGGTTGGGGCTGGAGCTTTTACTAAAGCATCAACTTTGGCTTCCGTGGTGTGTATACCCTCTGCATCTACAAGGTGGCCACAAAACTCCAATTTAGGTACCATGAATTGGCATTTCGCCAAGTTCACTTTTAGACCCTGCTCTCGGAGTCTCGCCAACACAAGTTCCACGTTACACTTGTGTTCCTGGTTCGTCAGGCCTGTGATGAGCATGTCATCTAACAGGCACTGTGTGAAAGGAATGTCCGCCAAAATCTCATCCATTTTGTGTTGCCAAATGGCGGGGGCGGAGGCTACACCAAACACCATCCGATTGTATTCATACAGTCCCTTGTGTTGATGGTTAGAAACTTGCGGGACGAAGGGTGGACCTCAAACTGTAAATAAGCTTGCCTGAGATCAAGCTTGGTGAACTTTTGACCTCCTGCAAGAGAGGCAAAAATGTCATCTACTCTGGGTAGGGGATACTGGTCTTTCTCCAGTTGAGAATTTAGTGGCATGCGGAAATCGCCACAAATACGTAAGTCCCCATTCGCTTTCTTTACTGGTACAACTGGTGATGCCCACTCGCTGTGCTCTACTTTTGAGATGACACCTTGTTCCTCCAGCCGGCTTAGTTCAGCTTCCACACCTGCTCGGAGTGCGAAAGGTACCGTCCGAGCTTTGAAGAACCTAGACTGGGCGTTGGGTTTCAGTCTGAGTCTCACACAGTCATGCTTTATTTTCCCCAAATGGTTATCAAAGACTTGTGGGAATCACTGGTTCAGGGATTCCACCCATCCCTCTTCATCCCCTGATGGGATGGTCACGGTGTTGCAGGGGTTAATGGTGATGTCTGGCATGCCAAAGTGAGAAATCCAGTCTCTCCCAAAGAGAGGGGGTCCCCCATGTTCTATGATATATAATGGCATTCTCTTCCTCTGACCCTTGTAGGATACCTGTACTTTCACGTACCCCAGTGGGTGGAGTATCTGCTTTGAGTATGTCTGCAGTTTGATTGGTGTTGGACGGACAGCTGTTTGGATCAGAAGTTTTCTCCATTGTTTCTGGGTGATAACTGAAACTGCTGCTCCTGTGTCTACATCCATCTTGAGTTTCTTTCCTTCCACGGTTACCTCTACAGTCATTGCTGAGGGTGCTGAATGCATATGATGTACTGTATGTCTAATCTGTGGAGCACTTCCTCATCCTCTGATTCAGATGACGATGTATATCTTCCCACCATATATGCCTTTGTCCTGGTGTTCAGAGGTTGTTTATTTCGCACCTTCTTACTACGGCAGACTCGTTTCAGATGGCCTGCCTTACCACAATTATGACAGAGCTGATCCTTAAACCGGCAGACTTTGTGATCATGGTCTGTATTCCCACAACGGTAGCAAGCTGACTCCCGGTTTGGTGAGGGTCTATATTTACAGTTAG
Source organism: Pelophylax lessonae (assembly GCF_965119305.1). Classification (NCBI taxonomy): domain Eukaryota; kingdom Metazoa; phylum Chordata; class Amphibia; order Anura; family Ranidae; genus Pelophylax; species Pelophylax lessonae. Next base: position 248,231,560 of record NC_138774.1, on the reverse strand, counting down.
CTGCAGTTGGCTTGACTGCTGTTCTGAAAACTTCCTCTTTAACCTCTTCTCTTCTGCTCTGGGGGTTCAATGCCTCTTTATCTTTCACAGCCATTTCCATCACTGAAGCTATCTCAATTGCCTTTGTAAGGGTAAGGTCTTTCTCTGTTAACAGTCTCTTTTGGCTAGACTCACTATTAAGTCCCATGACAAACTTATCCCTCAGTGCAGTCGGTAAGTAATCCCCAAAAGAACAGGTTGAGGCTAGTCTGCGAAGGGCGAGCACATAAGCCTTAATATCTTCACCCGGCTGCTGCTGCCGCTGATAGAACCAGAATCTTTCTGCAATCTCTAGTGGTTTAGGCTGGAAGTGATTCCCTAACAGTGTCAGGAGCTCTGCCAAAGTCTTAGTTGCTGGTTTTTCAGGGAAAAGGAGATCCCTAAGCGTGTCATATGTCCTAGCACCAACCACTGTCAGAAATACTGCTACTTGCCTGCCGCCTGGGTGTAACGCTCTGGGGTTTGATATAGTGAACTGGATTTGCAGCTGCAGAATTTCCACTCAGTAGTCTTGTAGAGATGTGTTGAATCACCTTATCCAACTCTCCTGACTCATCATAGTGGCTCAGCCCCCTTCAGTATGCACATACACAAACACTCAGATAAGATGTTGCTGGAGTGATAGATATCTATGCAATAGTATTGAGGTGATATACTGAAGGAATAGGCTTGAGTAGTGATAGCAATTAATGATAGGCACTCAGGTAGTAATGTTGCAGGAGCGGTAGCAGATGGTGATAGATAGTATGCAGGAGGGTTAGCAATCATGTACAAGTAACAGGTGGTAGGGGATAGCAGATGAAGTGTACAGGAGATGCTAAGTTAATGCAAGGATATAAGTTACAGGTGGTAGTAGGCTCAAGAGCTAGCAATCTAAGTAACGATGCAGGTGATAGATATTGTAGTACATATATCCTAGAGTTTAGCAACAGTTCTTAATATGCAAGAATAGATAGCATGTGACTTGATAGGAAGGGATCCCCTGCGGGGTACTTATCACTAGCTGGTAAGCGAGGTAAAGGATCAGGTAGCGAGGTAAAGGATCAGGTAGCGAGGCTCTGGTCAATCCAGGTATAGGAAGATAGCTGGAGGATTCGGCAGCGTCAGACAGGGATGTATAACGAGCGGTTGCACGAACACCTTGTGAATGCACAGCGTCGGTTGAAATAGCCGCTCAGAGCGGTGCCTAGTGATGAAGTCATCAGATGTTAAAGAGACATGCAGCTATATGCGTTCCACCGACCTGAATGGTGGAACGCAATGCGGAAGTAAGAGGCTAGAAAGGTACTGAAAGTACCAGGATCTTACAGTACCCCCCCCCCCATAAGGCCGGCTCCAGAAGGCCTATAGCACTGGTCTCTCATGGTATTTAGAGTGGAACCTTTTTATAAGCCTGGATGCGTGAACGTCAGAAGCATCCAACCAGGTGTCATCTTGGGGTCCATAGTTTTTCCATCTGATGAGATATTGGAGTTTTCCTCTGTGGATACGAGAATCCAAAATCTCCCTAATCTCAAATTCTTCTCCCCCTTCAACTTGTACTGGAGGTGGAGGCAAGATGGTAGGTCTAATTCCTTGGTTGGGTATATGTGGCTTTAGTAGAGATACATGGAAAATGGGGTGTATCTTAAGATCTGCCGGTAAAGTAAGTCGAACTGCAGATGTCCCAATGAGTTTCTCGATTGGGAAAGGTCCCAAAAACAGAGGTCCAAGCTTTTTACTGGGGATTTTCAACCTCAAGTTTTTTGTAGATAGCCAAACAAGATCCCCAATAGTATATTGAGGAGAAGGTCTTCTACGAAGGTCGTAGTACCTTTTTTGTTGGCTATGAGCATGTGAGATGGTGGTGTTAAGTAAACCCAGAGAGTCTTTTATTAGTCAGAGGCTACTGGATTACTTGATGGTAGGATGCGTGGTGGAAGAAGTGTGGGATGAAACCCATAGTTTAGGTAGAACGGACTTTGCTTAGTAGTACTGTGGGTTGCATTATTATAAGCAAATTCCGCCAAAGGGAGGAGGTCCACCCAATCATCCTGTAGGTATGAGGTGTAGCAACGCAAATATTGTTCAATACACTGGTTGACTCTTTCAGTTTGTCCATTGGTCTGTGGGTGATAAGGGGAAGTAAGTTTTCGCTCAATACGTAGTATATGACATAGAGCTTGCCAAAACTTAGAGATGAACTGTGAACCCCGGTCAGATAGAAGAGTCTTTGGAATTCCATGTAGTTTGAACACATGTTTCACTAGTAATTCCGCTGTTTCCTTACATGAAGGTAGTCTGCGAATAGGAATGAAATGTGCCATCTTTGTCAGATGGTCCACTGACACTAGGATGGTAGTAAATCCTTTGGAAGGTGGTAATTCTACTATGAAGTCTAGAGACACAACTTCCCATGGAACTTTGGGTATTGGTAGACTGCAAAGTAGACCAGATGGTTTTGTAGTGTCAATTTTGGACCTTGCACAGATGTCACATGAGGAAACAAATTTCTGTACAGACGTCTTCATTCCAGGCCACCAAAATTGCCTGGTGAGCAAATTAAATGTCTTAGTCATACCCATATGTCCTGCCATAGGTACGTCATGTGATAGTTCCAAGATTTTAGTACGCATACCAGGAGGTATGTAGAGTTTGTTGTCAAAGTAGAGGAAGCCTTCTGCATCAGCACTTAGTTGTGGTGGTGGTGAATCCAGTCCTAGACTGTGCAGAATCTCTTCCTTTAAGGAACGAACAACACCAATAATACGGTCATGGGGTATTATAGGAAGTGAAGGGATTTCAGCACAGTTATCTTCGGTTAACCGTGATAACGCATCCGCCTTCTTGTTCTTATCTGCAGGTGTGTAGGTCACTAAGAAATTGAATCTTAGGAAGAATAATGACCAACGTACCTGCCGATGGGAAAGGGTCTTGTTGGTCTGAAGGTATTGGAGATTCTTATGATCTGTATATATGAGTATTGGCAACCGGGTACCTTCAAGTAAATGTCGCCAATTTTCAAGTGCCAGTTTTATGGCAAGCAACTCTTTTTCACCCACTGGGTAGTTCACCTCTGGGCTACTTAGTGCTTTAGAGAAGAAAGCAACTGGGTGGAGTGGTGAAGTATTCGTTGGTCGTTGGGAAAGAACTGCACCTACAGCCATATTTGACGCATCCACCTCTAGGATGTATTGGAGGGATGGGTCTGGATGGCGTAGTATGGGAGCAGAAGTGAAGCTTGATTTTAACAAGCGGAAAGCTTTATTTGCTTCTTCAGACCATTTGTATGTTTTTTTCACACTTGTAAGTTGTGTGAGCGGTCTTACAATAGAAGAGAAGTTCTTGATGAACTTCCAATAAAAGTTTGAGAACCCAAGGAATCGTTGTAATGCCTTACGAGTTGTTAGTACAGGCCAATCCAGAATACACGATATCTTGCTCATATCCATCTTGATGCCATTCTTTGATATGATGTATCCTAGGAATAATACTTCTTCCTTATGAAATAGGCATTTCTTCAGCTTTACATATAAATTGTGTGCGAGTAATCTGAACAACACAAGTCTTACATGTCTTACATGTTCAGACAAGGATTGAGAGTAAATGAGTATATCATCCAGATATACTACAACACAAACATCGAGTAGGTCTCTGAAGATGTCATTTATAAACCGCTGGAATGCTGCGGGAGCATTACACAATCCAAAGGGCATCACTAGATATTCGAATAGTCCGTATCTAGTTCTGAATGCCGTCTTCCACTCATCCCCATTACGGATACGGATGAGATTGTATGCCCCTTTTAGGTCCAACTTCGAAAAGTAGGTGGCTCCACGCACTTGTTCAATGAGTTCCGGAATGAGAGGTAAAGGATAGCGATCCTTTATTGTGATAGTATTTAACTGCCTATAGTCAATGATAGGCCTGAGACTTAGATCCTTATTGCGGACAAAGAAAAGTCCTGCAGCTGTGGAAGAAGTAGAGGGTCTAATAAACCCTTTCGCTAAATTCTCATCCAAGTATTCCTTAAGATGAGAAAGTTCATCCTGAGATAGAGGATAAACATGTCCGAAAGGTAGTTTACTATTAGGGAGTAGATCAATAGAATGATCATAGTCCCTATGGGGAGGCAATACTTGAGCATTTTTCTCAAGGAAGACTTCAGATAGATCCTGATAGCATGGTGGTGGTGTGATTTCATCTGACACCATGGACAGGATTTTTTTATAAGATTGGAGGTTACACGTGGTCTCGCAATAGTGAGAGGGGAAGGTTAGTGTCCGCGTTTTCCAATCAATGTTTGGTTGATGTATGTGTAACCAGGGAAGCCCCAAAATAATGGGAAAATGTGGTGAAGGTAATACATCAAAGGAGGTGGTCTCAACATGAGACTCGTTAGTAGTAACAAGAAGTGCTTGTGTCTGATTGGTAATTGGACCAGAAGATAACGGAATACCGTTAATTAAACTAACAGAGACAGGAATAGGTTTTGAAATAATAGGTATTTTATTCAAAGCAACAAAACTAGTATCAATGTAGTTCCCACAAGATCCTGTGTCGATCATAGCCTTGGTAGTGATTCTATTTTGGTCCCGCTGTAAGATCAAATGAATGAAAAGATAAGGATTAGAAAAAGAAGTCGTTAATCCCGCCAGTAATACATGTGAACACTCACCCTCTTTTTTGCGGACAAGGGGACAGACGCTTATCAGATGATCAGCGGAAGCGCAATACATGCAGAGATTTTGAGATTTTCTCCTGGCTCGTTCAACAGACGATAATGGTGGGCGTATGATTCCTACCTCCATAGGAGTAGGGTCAAAGGACGAAAACCGAGAAGGATTGGGTAATGGTACTCACATTTTCTCAGCCTTCCTTTCTTGTAAACGTCTGTCAATATTGATGCTGAATTGTATTAAGGCATCCAAAGTGCCAGGTAAATCCGCTCGGGCGAGCTCGTCTTTAACGGCTTCGGATAACCCAAGCCTGAACTGGGTTCGCAGAGATGCATCATTCCACCCTGAATCAAGGGTCCATCTCTTGAACTCTGCTACGAAGTCTTCAACAGGTCTCCTTCCCTGTTTTAAAGCCCTCAATTGGCTGTCAGCAGTACTCTGCCTATTTGGGTCTTCATACAGGCTAGAGAGTTCTGCTAGGAATGCAGCATAGGAGTTGAGAAGAGGGTAATTTTTCTCAAAGAGAGAGTCTGCCCAAGCCCGTGGATCACCTGACATATATGAGATAGTGGTGCAGACTTTAATTTGGTCTGTATTGTAAGTACGAGGTTTTAAATTAAAAAGCAATTGACATGCGTTTTTAAATTCACTAAATTTTTTCCGATCACCTGTAAACACTTGTGGAGGGTTTATTTTGGGCTCACGGGGTTGAGCAGCAGTGAGCTGTGATACACTGGCTATCTGCTGTCTCAAAGTCTGATTTTCTTTTTGCACTTCGGTAAGAGAAACAATTAATGCATCTACCTTTTGTGTTAGGTGCATCACACGAGTGGCTAATTCTGCTGAATCCATTTTTTCTGGTTCGTGCAATCTGTAACGCTCTGGGGTTTGATATAGTGAACTGGATTTGCAGCTGCAGAATTTCCACTCAGTAGTCTTGTAGAGATGTGTTGAATCACCTTATCCAACTCTCCTGACTCATCATAGTGGCTCAGCCCGCTTCAGTATGCACATACACAAACACTCAGATAAGATGTTGCTGGAGTGATAGATATCTATGCAATAGTATTGAGGTGATATACTGAAGGAATAGGCTTGAGTAGTGATAGCAATTAATGATAGGCACTCAGGTAGTAATGTTGCAGGAGCGGTAGCAGATGGTGATAGATAGTATGCAGGAGGGTTAGCAATCATGTACAAGTAACAGGTGGTAGGGGATAGCAGATGAAGTGTACAGGAGATGCTAAGTTAATGCAAGGATATAAGTTACAGGTGGTAGTAGGCTCAAGAGCTAGCAATCTAAGTAACGATGCAGGTGATAGATATTGTAGTGCATATATCCTAGAGTTTAGCAACAGTTCTTAATATGCAATAATAGATAGCATGTGACTTGATAGGAAGGGATCCCCTGCGGGGTACTTATCACTAGCTGGTAAGCGAGGTAAAGGATCAGGTAGCGAGGTAAAGGATCAGGTAGCGAGGCTCCGGTCAATCCAGGTATAGGAAGATAGCTGGAGGATTCGGCAGCGTTCGACAGGGATGTATAACGAGCGGTTGCACGAACACCTTGTGAGTGCACAGCGCCGGTTGAAATAGCCGCTCAGAGCGGCGCCTAGTGATGACGTCATCAGATGTTAAAGAGACATGCAGCTATATGCGTTCCACCTACCTGAATGGTGGAACGCAATGCGGAAGAGGCTAGAAAGGTACTGAAAGTACCAGGATCTTACACTGGGATGGCATTAGCACAGAAATACTGTTCCAGTCTCTCAATCCAGGAACTCCAGGTTGTCTGTTCTCCATCAAATTCACTTAATGTCCCGATCAATGACACGTTCCTGCTGGGCTCTGTGGGTGTTTGTATCCAGGTGACAATCCAGAGGTTTGTTTTTTTTTTTTCTTTCTTTCTTTTCTCACACGGATAGTAACCTTGTAAATCCCATCCTCGTCGCCACTGTTATATTATCCTTCACATGGTTTCCATTATTGAAGAGGCATATGATTCTATATTTTTCATTTGGGAATTGAGCACCATTTCTGTGGAGCTCTTCTTTCTGGAATGACCCATTTTTCTTTGATCTGATGTGATATGGACTTATTAGTTATTTTTTGAAGGACGTTAGCACTACACTATTTTTTCTTTTTTTTTCTTCTTTGCTTAATTAGATGTGTTTTCTTATTCAGGATCATGTGTTGGCAGCTTTTTGTACCAGTTTGTGATTTAACATATATATACTATCAGTAAGCGCAGCAATTCCTTTATCTATAAAGATCTTCAGATTAAAGACCAATTCATTGGGAACCAAGTACTGCCATCAGTGGTGACAATGGTTCCAGATAATGAACCTACTGGACGGGATCAGGTGAGAGTCCCATGATAAACCCATCACCAGAGGTTTCGGCGTATCTGAGGGGAAGCACTTTAAAATCGGCTGAAGTGCTGCCTTCTGCATTGAAAAAAATAAATTGTTTGGAATGTCCGGAGAATCCAGTGTGCCCAGGGTAGCATAGGGATGCAAGATATCATCATTTCCAGGAGCATTTTAAAGGTGACAACTGCTTGGCCCATTCAAAGGAGGAGAAAATTGCTTGCTTGAGCATTGAACTGGGCCTCCGTATCGATGACTAGTCAGGTCTGTTCCTAATGTCTTGATACCTCCTATCCAGCAAAAACTTCTCAGGCTGGCCAGAAGAATCCCCTTTTAAACTAGTGAGTCATCTGGACTCAGAGCTAACAGTAGGATACCAGCTAAATAATGATGGATTTGAAGCACCCCCGTTTCTTCAGAGGGGCTACACAGAGATTAGAACCTCCATAAAAGGTTATCCGTGGAGCCCTGAAAGGAAGACATACGAACTGAAAATGTCCATCTCCCCCAGAGACGTAGTTTCTTTAACCACTTCAATACAGGGCAGTTACACCCCCTTCCTGAGATGTGTAAACTCTGCGCAAAGGGACTCTAATTGGATATGCCAAAAAGATGTGTAAAGGAAATATATTAAAGTGACAGGTGTAGGGATATAAATAAAGTATAAATTGTAGGTGTAGGCTGCAGCCTCCCTGAATATTAGTCCGGGGACTAAATGTAAAGTAAATGAAGGGTAGGGTGTTGGCGCTGCCTATTAGAAATGCAATAAAAACATACAAACTGTAAATTCAATAAAGTGACGGTGCAAATGATTAAATATCCTGGCATAAATATTGCATACTAAAAATAAATACAAATGAGGTGCTGATCAGATAAAGTGCTTAGTATATAAGGTGCTTATCAAATATAGTGTTATCGTGCACGTGCAAAAAGTTCCCAACTGTATCATACAGTATATGGAAAGTGCTATAAAGTGCTAAAAGAAAACTGGTATGCAAAGGATATATATAAATATAAAATAAAGTAAAATAAAATGAAAATACAGTCCAAATGGTACTTGGTGTGCAACAAATATGTGAATAGTCCAAATGGTGAAATTCCTTTGGTCCAGTGGCTGAGTATAATGTGAAAGATATCCAAAAAATTATATATATAGAGATGGGTGAATAGTAGGTGACAATCACTTAAATTCAAAAGGGTGACCCGTGCCATGTGGTAGGGTGCTGCGTGATCCTTTCTGGTAAAAAAACTCACTTACCAGAAGCACCCACACAGGGGTATAAGGCGGGTGTGTAAAGATCAAGGGTCTCAGTGTCTCCCCTCCTCCTCGGTCGATAGATCCTCCAGTTAGGACCTCCGAGACCACTTCCGGGACCTAAAATATAGCATGTACATAGCAAAAATGACACCCCAAAATACATTCTGCTACTCCTCCTGAGTATGGCGATACCACTTGTGTGAGACTTTTACACAGCCTGACCACATAAAGAGACTCAACATCCAAGTAGCACCTTCAGGCATTCTAGGAGCATAAATTGCACACATAATTTTCTGACTACCTATCACAGTTTTGAAGGCCCTAGAGCACCAAGACAATGGAATTGCCCACAAAATTACAACATTTTGGAAGGAAAACACTCCAACGTATATTCTATGAGGCATTGTGAGTCTTTTGAACATGTCATTTTTTTCCACAAGTTTTTGGAAAATGTGGGAAAAAAATGAAAACCTATTTTTTTTTACACAAAGTTTTCAATTTATAGGATATTTCTAACACATAGCATGTACATAGCAAAAACGACACCCCAAAATACATTCTGCTACTCCTCCTGAGTATGACGATACCACGTGTGAGACTTTTACACCGCCTGGCCATATAAGAGACCCAACATCCAACTAGACACCTTCAGACGTTCTAGGAGCATGCATTTTACATCTCATTTCCTGACAACCTGTTACATTTTTGAAGGCCCTTCATATTTCTAACACATAGCATGTACATACCAATTACACCCCAAAATATATTCTGCTGAGCAAAGGGTAAACAAAAGATTACCTGTGGTTTTAGTAATGGTCCACAGAGGAGAGCATCCAGGTAGAAGGCAGGGATGTGGTCAGTGATAGGGATGATCAAACTTTTCAAAAGTTCGGTTTGACCAGAACACCCGAACTTCCCGAAAGTTCAGCCTGGATTTCAGAACCCCATTGAAATCAATGGGACCAGTTCAGTAATCAAAAAACACCATTTTGAAGCCCTAAAACCCAATAAATGCCCCTAAAAAGTGCCTAGGGTTCTGGGTCATGCCCCAAGGACGATTAATCACACACAAAAAAAGTTCTTAAAAATTGTCATTTTTGATAGAGAGCCAATTATTGAAAAAAAAAATGAGATTTCTTTGAATTTATTGTCGGGAGGGGGGGGGGGGGGGGTCTAAAAAGTGCACCTGTGAAGTTTCAGCTCTGTAGCATGTCCAGAACCAGAAAAAAAGTTTGTTTGTATTAGAATTGCAATAGAACAGGATAGTGGCTCCGCTATTTTCACACCTTGCCGGTTTAGTAGCAGGCGTTTTTTTGGGCATTTTTTGGGGGTCTTTGGAGGCAGGCATAACATCAGAACTTCTGTGTAGGGGTATATATACACACACATGTATGTATATATACACATACACATATATAGGTGTGAAAGTAGCAGAACACTATGCTTTCGCTAATGAAATAATTAACACCCATATGGCTTCTCTCCTTTCACACCTATATGTGTGTATGTGTATAAATACATATAAGTGTGTGTGTATATATATCCCTATACAGAATTTCAGATGTTTTGCCTGCCTCCAAAGACCCCGAAAAAATGCCCAAAAAAAACGCCTGCTGCAAAAACACACCTGGGCGTTTTTGTAGCTGGCGTTTTTTTGGGCATTTTTTGGGCGTCTTTGGAGGCAGGCATAACATCTGTACTTCTGTGTAGGGGTATATATACACACACACATGTATGTATATATACACATACACATATATAGGTGTGAAAGTAGCAGAAACCTATGCTTGCGCTAATGAAATAATTAACACCCATATGGCTTCTCTGCTATAACACCTATATATGTGTATGTGTATAAATACATATAAGTGTGTGTGTATATATACCCCTATACAGAATTTCAGATGTTTTACCTGCCTCCAAAGACCCCCAAAAAATGCCCCAAAAAAACGCCTGCTGCAAAAACACACCTGGGCGTTTTTGTAGCTGGTGTTTTTTTGGGCGTCTTTGGAGGCAGGCATAACATCTGTACTTCTGTGTAGGGGTATATATATATATACACACACACATGCCTGCCTCCAAAGACCCCCAAAAAATGATCAAAAAAATGCCTGCGCCAAAAAAAACGCCCAGGTGTGTTGTTGCAGGCGTTTTTTTTGGGCATTTTTTGGGGGTCTTTGGAGGCAGGCATAACATCTGAACTTCTGTATAGGGGTATATATACACACACACTTATATGTATTTATACACATATATAGGTGTTATAGCAGAGAAGCCATATGGGTGTTAATTATTTCATTAGCGCAAGCATAGGTTTCTGCTACTTTCACACCTATATATGTGTATGTGTATATATACATACATGTGTGTGTGTGTGTGTGTATATATACCCCTACACAGAAGTACAGATGTTATGCCTGCCTCCAAAGAAGCCCAAAAAAATGCCCAAAAAAACGACAGCTACAAAAAGCAGGGTGACAGGGGCGAAGCCACTATCCGGTTCTATAAGTGTTCTAAGAGAAACTATCTTTTCTCTATAGCGGTCACCCTGACATGGAAGGGTTTTGTCACCCTGCCATAGCAGTCAGAGTCAGTTAACCCTACACTACACTACGGTCCCCTTACATTTAACACTTTCCCTACAGAAACTAGATTATTAAATCTAACTATAGTGGAAAATTGTACCCTAACTACACTAGATATCCCTTTCCTCACACTAATAATTGCTAAATGACACTTTGAGAGCAGAAGTAACAGAACTGCTTCCACTCTCTTCCACAGCTCTGTATTAAAATGGTAGGCAGAGCTATCTTATATACTGGGGGGCGTATTCACTAATGATTGGCCTCTGGACCCCCTAGTCACTCCAATCACATTCCTAGCATTCTCCTGCCCCCTCAATTGGCTTTTACTGATGGTTCTTGTCCAATCACGGGCTTTTAAAGCCCAGTTCCTGTCCCATTGCATTTTGGTCGGTTCTGGTTGCCGAATTCTGACCTTTTTCAGCAAAAAGTTCGGAATTCGGCCAAACCTCGAACAGTCAATGTTCGGGTCGAACCGATAGTCGTCCCGAACCGTTCGATCATCCCTAGTCAGTGACAGCAAAAGCAATCGAATAGGCAGCAGGCAGAAATACTGTTCATATTCATTACAGACAGCAGGCAAAAATACTGTCCATAGTCATTACAGGCAGCAAGCAGGGATAGTGTCAGCACAGCCAAAGCATTGGTCCAGGTAGCAGGCAGAGATGTGGTCTATAGTCCTGGGTCATTATATGCAGCGATATGTTCAGCACAGCCAAAATATTGATCCAGGCAGCAGGAAGGACCATCAAGCTTAAGGCCTCTGTCAGGAAAGAATGGGGACAGGGGTAGAGGCTTCTCCCACCCAAATCTCTTTGAAGCCTCCGGACTCCAGACCCTGTTCTGGGAACACAGAAAACCAAAACATTTTTTCTATACTCCGAACTCTATTCTGAAGCCCATCACATATGTGTGAGACCCCTGGGTACTGAAGTAGAAGGGCAAAAGATCAGTCCAAGTGGCAGGCAAAAAGCGTGGTCGATTAGCAGGCCGAGGTCAGTGCACTTGGAAGTCAGAAACTTGGTTTAAAATGGCAGGCAAAGGCATAATCAGTAAACAGGCTGAGGTCGGTGCACGTGGATGTCAGAAACGTGGTTTTTAAAACGGCAGGCAAAGGCATCGTCGGTAAACAGGCTGAGGTCGGTGCACATGGATTTCAGAAACATGGTTTTTAAAACAGCAGGCAAATGCATCGTCGGTAAACAGGCCAGGGTCAGGTAACGTGGAAGGTAGAAACATGGTAGCAGGCAAATTATATGGACAGGTATTTCACAATGGGAAATGGCAGTCTTTAAAATAAGGGGATCTAAAATCTTACAGCTGTATAGTAAATTTTGAAGCAATCTCCGATGCATAGGCCAGGTTGGGAGGGACAATCGGGCCAATGAAAACTAGTGTCACTTCTAATTCCATTTCTGCTGCACATACGACATCTCTTTTGGCACCTTCTTCCTGATTCTGCGGGGGGAATGCTATAGGGAAAATGTAGCTCGTGAAGTCTACTCACACAATCAGAGCGAATGCTTGCTGGGGCCGGTCCTTGTTGGTATATTAGGGCAGTGATAATGTCTTCAATGTAATTGAGGTAGGTGGTGTGTTGGTTTCCTGGTGATTTTTAATGGCAAACAAACAAATTGTACATGGCCATATGAAACAGGTGAAATGTGACTTTTTTATACCAGTAAAGGGACTTTCGGGTTGATAAATAGGGTTGCAGCATCTGGTCATTTAAATCCACCCCCCCCCATGAACAGATTATATTCGTGGACACATTCAAGCTTTGTAATGGGGCTACGTCTTCTGGGAATCTCCACCAAGGTGTCATTGTGGATGGTGGACAAGATGTAAACATCTTTTTTGTCTCTCTACTTCATGGCCAACACTTCCTCATTCCTCATAAATGTGGATTCCCCCTGTTGTAGACTTTTTTGGACCAAAGTTTGTGGGAATCCTTTCCTATTTTTTCTGCTGGTCCCACAGGCCAGGGTTTTTTCAAGGTACAGGTGATGAAAAAGGGGCAGTCTGGTGTAGTAATTGCTTACATAAAGATGGTATCTTTTTTTGAATAGGGGGTATGCCAGGTCCCAGACAATTTTCCCACTGGTTCCGATGTATGTTGGGCATTCAGGGGGCTGGAGCTGGGATTCTTTGCCTTCATACACACGGAAGGCATATACATACCCAGTGGCTCTCTCGCAAAGTTTATTCATTTTCAACCCATACCTGGCTCTCTTACTTGGGATGTATTGCTTGAAGTGCAGCTGGCCAGTAAAATGGATACACTTCCGCAAATTGTTTTAAAAAATAATTTATTAGGGGGCGTAATTTATATAGTTTGTCGTGGTTGGGATAATCTCAGGTAGGGCACTGCGAACTGTCATTGAAATGTAGGAAGCGCATAATCATGTCATACCGTGATCTGGACATGATAGAAGAAAATTGAGGCATGTGGTGGATGGGGTGGCAGGACCAGTAAGCATGGACTTCATTTTTCTTTGTAAGCCCCATATTGAGTGTAAAGCCCCGTACACACGTACTGATCGTCGGCCGAACGATCGGTCGTCTTTTGTCCAGGGCTGTCGTGTCTGTTTAAAACTGCAAAAGACTGCACACAAATTTTGTCGGCAAACAACAGCCGACTGCAGAAGTGATGTCATGTGATGGTTAACTTTCCTTGTCTTTTTTCTTTTCTGAGCATGCCCAGTCTTGCTAATCTGCTGTCTGTCGGCCGAAATCTGTACTGACTGGCGAACAATCGGCCGTTCTGGTGTTGGCCAACAAAAATTTTAAAGCCTGCACGACAGATTCTGTTCGGCCGAAAATGCGTTGTCGGCTGTCGGAAGCATCATACTAACAAGCCTACAATCGGCCGATCGGTCGTCGGCCGAATATTTATGGCCGACAATCGGTACGTGTGTACGGGGCTAAAGGCCCAAAAATACTTTGAATTTGTCTAGTGTAAGACGGTGCCAATTGAACATACAGGCGTAGGAAGAATTGGGGTTGGAGGCAATAAATTTCTCTGCATAAAGGTTTGTTTGGTCCACAATGTACTGCAGCAAATCTTGAGGAAAAGCAAATAAAAAAAATCTAATAGGGAAAAATGTGAAGTGTTGGGCTGCACACCTGGCTGTGCGGTGAAAGGGGGGATTATAGTTGATCCTGAGCTAGCAGGCAACCATACGGGGTTTGCCAGGGTCAAGCTAAAAGAGCGTTGCCATGTCATGACAAGTCCAGCGTTGACAGCAGCTCATCCAGCCCCACAGATCTCATCCAGGAGGAGAAAAATTTACCAGTGAATGCAAAGGTATGGACACTACCATTTTCCAATTTTAGGAGTGTTTTTCTTCCTAGGAAAGTTGAATTGACTGATATCTGAAAGATTCATGTTGAGAGGCAGGGGGCATTTGTACTCCGTGGCAAGTGCAATACAGTTGGGACCCAGAGTGGAGGTCTCCATCACCCATGAATCGCTGAAAGAACAGATTATTAGTGCTCTTGGATGAGCTTAAGTGCTTGGTGGATTTTGTGGATGAAGTAGCATTTGTTATCGATGTTCCCCTATAGCTGTGCTGCATTCTGTGACAATGAAGGGGCCTTAAAAGCCCAGTCCTTGGTCAACAAACCTACCCCCAGGCAGAGTGGTTGTAAGTGCCTGTATGATGACAAAGGAAATATGGCCACTGAGGATAGAGAAAAGGCGGAAGTGTTAAATAATTTCTTCTCTTCAGTCTTCACAAAAGAATCGGGGGGCTACACGAACCCAGGTTGTAAGGCCAAACTAAACAACACACCTCAGGAAGTGCCGCCATGGCTAACAGAAGATAGACTTAGAACTAAACTAGAGAAACTTAACATAAATAAATCACAAGGACCGGGTGGCTTGCACCCGAGGGTTCTTAAAGAGCTCAGCCAGGTGACTGCCAGACCATTGTTCTTGATCTTTAAGGATAGTTTACAGACGGGTATGGTGCCAGCTGATTGGAAAAAAGCCAACGTGGTACCAATATTTAAAAAGGGGCCGAGATATATTCCGGGTAACTATAGGCCGGTCAGCATAACATCTGTAATCTGCAAGATTTTGGAGGGGATGTTAAGGGACCACATACAAGACTTTAGCAATGAAAATGGTATTAATAGTAGTAATCAGCATGGATTCATGAAAAATCGTTCTTGCCAAACCAATCTATTAACCTTCTACGATGAAGTGAGCTGCCACCTAGATAAAGGAAAGCCCGTGGATGTGGTGTATCTGGACTTTGCAAAGGCCTTTGACACCATTCCCCGCAAATGCTTACTGTACAAACTAAGGAAGGTAGGTATGGACCATAAGGTGAGTACCTGGATAGAGAACTGGCTCCAGGGGAGAGTCCAGAGGGTGGTGTACTCGGAGTACTCAGATTGGGCGGGTGTGGAAAGTGGGGTCCCCCAGGGTTCTGTCCTGGGACCAATCCTGTTTAATTTATTCATAAATGATCTAGAGGAGGGGATATCTAGTACAATCTCAGTATTTGCAGATGATACTAAACTAGGCATGCCAATATCTTCTATGCAGGATGTGGAAACCTTACAAGCGGACCTGAACAAAATAATGGGATGGGCAACTACATGGCAGATGAGGTTAAATGTTGAAAAATGTAAAGTAATGCACTTGGGGGGCAGAAACCAGAAAGCAAGCTACTCACTAGGGGGGGAACCTCTGAGTGAGTCTAGGATGTAAAAGGACCTGGGGGTACTGGTAGACAACAAGCTTGGCAGTGGCATGCAATGCCAAGCCGCTGCAAGCAAAGCCAACAGAATACTGGGATGCATAAAAAAGGGGATTCACTCCAGAAATAAAGAGATTATTCTCCCGCTCTACAAGACTCTGGTCCGGCCACATCTGGAGTATGCTGTCCAGTTCTGGGCACCGGTCCTCAGGAAGGATGTGCTGGAACTGGAAAGAGTCCAGAGAAGGGCAACAAAAATAATTAGGGGAATGGAGGACATCAGCTATGAGGAAAGACTACAAGCACTGAACCTATTCTCTCTGGAGAAGAGACGATTGAGGGGGAATATGTGTATTAAGTGAGAATGGGATAGGTTGCATCCAAAGACAAAGGCCCCATGGAAAGATACTCTTTTTCCTCTTCTTACCAGACTGTTGGTACCTGAGCACATGAAGGTCTTGGCTATGTGGCAGAAAGTTCCTTTCGGAGCAAGGAGCACTGCAAAGAAAAAAGAGAAAGTAGTAAAGAGATCATTGACACGCGCCTGAATCACCTCCCTCCCCTCCCCCATTCACCTGCAGCCTAAGCAAGGGAAAACAGATGTTTCCAGTGCAAAAAGCAACCCACGCATGCATGAGCCTGGACATGCCATAGCAAAGATGGCTGCCACACGAGGCCCTCTGCACAGTGCATGCATAGATGCCATGACCAGCACTGAGATGAGAAAAACCCACAAAACCTAGACCGGATTGTGCACGCACGCTGGTGACAGGAAAAGCCACAGATGAAAGGAAAACTGCAGACAAAAGAGAAAAAAACAAATTACTAGTGCCAACATACCAGCCCATTGTAAGATAATCATCATGTAAAAATTGTACAGTGTGTACTGTGATCTTTTCAATCAGATGTGAAAGGAAATTCTGACCCCATCTAATGGAATATGTGCAGTATGAGTTAAGAATTGTGAACTAAAATCTCAGCAGTGAACTTGTGTCTTTGTGTTGTGATCATAAAACATATTTCACCAATAAATAATAGTGCATGGGTCATTGGTTGAATTTAACCACTTGCCAACGAGCCGCCACCGCCATAGTTTTACTGGAGCAGGTAGGCTCTACTGCAGCAAACAACATACCTGTACATTGTTTCATGCAATAGACAGTGGGGGGGGGGGGTACGCACTTTGATTGGCCAGGGGGGTAGCCCATCAGCAACGATGTCGACCGCCCCCCCCCCCCCCGATCGCTCTCCATAGAGACAGAACAGCGGTCTGCCTATGTAAATAAGGCAGACCACTGTTCTGTCACAGATGAACACAGGGATCCTGTGTGACTGCTATTCAGGAACACAGGTCTCTGTGTTCGTCTAGTGAGTCCATCCCACACAGTTAGAAAGCATCCCCTTTGATCGTCCCTGGTGTTAACCCCTTCCCTGCCAGTGTCATTAGTACAGTATCAGTGCATATTTTTAGCACTGATTACTGTAGTAATGTCCCCTCAAAATTGTCAGGTGTCCGATCTGTCGCAGTCCCGCTAAAAATCGCTAATCGCCACCATTACTTGTAAAAAATATATAAATAAACAAATATGCCATAAATCTATCCCCTAGTTTGTAGACGCGAAAACTTTTGCGCAAACCAATCAATATACACATAAATATGTGGCAAAATACATAGTGGCCTAAAATGATAAAAAACTTAGATTTTTAAATTTTTTTTTATTGGCTGTGTTTTATAGCAGAAAGTAAAAAATATATATATTTTTTTCAGAATTGTCGCTCTTTTTTTGTTTGTAGTGCAAACAATAAAAACTGCAAAGGAAATCAAATACCACCAAAAGTAAGCTCTATTTGTGGGAAAAAAAGGACATCAATTTTGTTCGGGTACAGCGTCACACGTCCGCGCAATTGTCAGTTAAAATAACGCAGTGCCACATCGCAAAAAAACGCCTAGTCATTAAGGGTGTAAAACCTTCCGGTCCAGAAGTTTTTAAAAAGACCCCAAATCTCTTCTTTACCTTTAAAAGCAAAAGATCCCAATGTCCACTCCCTCCACTTTGAGACCACAACGTATGTATACGTATTGCAGTCGATAAGTGGTTAAGGCTGGCCCTTTTGCAGGTATAGCTATATAAAACATTAGAGCGGTAAAAAATGTGTAGAAGAAAAACAATAAAAACATTCTACTGCAAGGTAAAGGCTTAATGTGCTAGTATGCATTGCATACAAGCACATCATAAAAGATTTACCTTGAAACGAATCACTCCAGCGGCTAGCTGTCACCGCTGCAGAGGCTTCCATCCTCACCCAGTCTTTCTTTCAGGTTGGCAGGCTGCTTGAATGGCTGAGCCACGATAACACCACTCCTGTGCCTGCGTGCAGGGGCATGCTGTTCCTTCACAGCGCATATGCCGTTAACATCTCCGGCTGTCAACTAGGCGAATGTCTCCTAAACAGTCTGCGTTTAGGGGATATTCATTTAACCTACAGGTAAGTGTAGCACTGCCCCCTAGAGGACCGCTGGTGATTGACACTTTTTGGATTCCCCTAGGTTACCCGTAGCAACTGCATGCAGAATTCTTAGCACTTTACGTTCTTGACTCTGTCAATGATCAGTCTAGGGGTAGATGTTTTTGTTGTTTTTATTTTATATTGGGATGGGAGAAGGGATGAGTGGGATACTCCAACCTTGAACTATTCACAAATTCTGAGGACTTCTAACTTGAGGATTCTGCCTGGCCGCTACTTCATCCTGCCACTTGAATTAAGCTGTGGTTACATAGTTACATAGTAGGTGAGGTTTAATAAAGACAATAGTCCATCTAGTTTAACCTGTGTAGGTGTATGTAGCCGTAATCATCTCGCATACCCCTGAATGCTCTGATTCTTGAGATGTACGTCTCAGAGTCTTTTGAAAGCCACCATACTTCCCGCAGAAACCACCTCTTGTGGTAGAGAATTCCACAATCTTGTAGCCCTAACAGTAAAGAACCACCCACATTGCCTGAGGTTAAAACGCTTCTCCTCTAATCGCATTGTATGCCCTCTAGTCCTCATGCAATCCTTCCGACTGAATAGCTTTTTTTCTATGCTGAGATCACCATTGAGATATTTGTAAATTGCTATCATGTCCCCTCTCAGGCGTCTCTTCTCCAGGGAGAAAAAATCAAGCGATTGCAGACGTTCTTCATAATTAAGGTCCTCGAATCCCCTAATTAGTTTAGTTGCCCTTCTCTGGACTTTCTCCAGCTCCAACACATCCCTCCTGAGGGCTGGCGACCAGAACTGGACAGAATACTCCAAATGTGGTCGGACCAGAGTTTTATAAAGCGGAAGGATTATAGTTTTATCTCTGGAATTCATCCCTTTCTTTATGCATGCCAATATTCTGCCAGCTTTGGCAGCTGCCGCTTGACATTGCATGCTATTGCTTAGTCTATCCTCTACCAGGACTCCCAGATTTTTCTCCATTTTTGATTCCCCCAAAGGTTCCTCCCCTAAAGTGTATTGTGCTTTTATGTTTTTAGTCACCAAGTGCAAGACCTCACACTTCTCCACATTAAACCTCATTTGCCATGTTGTTGCCCTCTCCGTTATTTTGTCCAGGTTATTCTGTAGGATATCATGCTGTGCAGTTATTGACCTGCCCAATTGCGTATCATCTGCAAAAACTGATATAGAGCTACTGATCCCGTCCTCAATGCTGTTTATGAATAAATTGAACAAGGTTGGTCCCAGGACTGAGCCTTGGGGGACCCCACTTACCACCTCAGACCAGACTGAGTATGCGCTATTTATTACCACCCTTTGGACAGGCCCTTTTAGCCAGTTCCGTATCCAAAAGCAGACCTTGCGGTCGATGCCTGCAGACCTTATTTTATAAATTAAGCGCTTGTGGGGACTTGTATCAAACGCCTTAGCGAAATCCAGATACACCACATCCACTGGTCTCCCCCTATCTAGCTCACAGCTCACCTCCTCGTAGAATGTTAAGAGATTGGTTTGACAAGAACGCCCATTTGTAAACCCGTGCTGGTTACTGCTGATGATGTTGTTGTCTTTAGCAAACTTTACGATATAGTCCCTTATCATCCCCTCCAGAAGTTTACATACTATCGATGTCAGACTGACAGGCCTATAATTTCCCGGGACATGCCTCTGCCCTTTTTTGAATATCGGTATCACGTTAGCTTTCCACCAATCCCCTGGTACATTTCCTGTCATAATACTGTCAGCAAAGATCAGGAACAGTGGTCTAGATATAGTCTTACTAAGTTCTTTGAGTACTCTCGGATGTACGCCATCGGGGCCTGGTGATTTATTTGTGTTCATTTTATCCAGCCTTTCCCTAATTTCACCCTTTGTTAACCATAGTGGCAAGTCCTGTGTATTACTACTAACCATATAGTCGTGGTCAGTGTACCCCTCCTTTTCCTGAGTAAAGACTGACGAGAAAAAGGCGTTCAGCACGGTTGCTTTTTCAGTGTCCTCTGTAACCATCCTCCCATCATCATTAATTATGTGTGCAATATGCTCTGCCCTATTTTTTTTGCTGTTGATATATTTAAAGAATTTTTGTTGGGTTCTTTTTACTATCCTCCGCTATTTGTCTCTCAAAGTTGATTTTAGCCATTTTGATTTCGTATTTACTTTTCTTATTTGCCTCCTTTTATTGCTTGAAAGCCGATACTGTGCTCTCTGATTTATATTTCTTGAAGGCCATTTTTTTTCCCTTAATACGTTTTTTAACATTACGGTTTAGCCAGCCAGGTTTGGCTTTGTCTCTTCTAAATTTATTTCCCATAGGAATGCACTGCGAGATGCATTTGTTTAATATGTTCCTAAAGCAATCCCATTTTTTCTCCGTGGTCAGTGTTCCCAGGGTTTGGTCCCATTTTACCCTTTCCATCATGGAGCACAATTTGGGAAAGTTTGCCCTTCTGAAGTTTAGGGTTCTTAAGTTCCCCACTTGCCTTGTTATATTGTTATTTACGCTAAATGTGATCATCCTGTGATCGCTAGAGCCCAGATTGTCCTGGACTCCTACCTCCGAGATTAGGTCCGGTTTATTAGTGAGCAATAGATCCAGGACTGCATTTTCTCTAGTAGGAAAATCCAACAACTGAGACATGTAGTTGTCCTGTAAGGTTTCCATGAATAGACGGCCTTCTGTGAGTGTGTAGTCCCCTCTTCCTAGTCAATGTTGGGATATTTGAAGTCCCCCAATACGATGACTGATCCCAGTTTTGCCACTTTTCCCAATAGTGATATAAATTCCAGCTCTACCTCCTCCCTTTGGTTGAGTGGCCTATAGCAAACCCCCACAATTACTTTTCCCTTTTCTTCTTCCTTGTGGAGTTCTACCCATACGGATTCTAACTCCATATTCATCCCTTCCGTAATATCACTCCATTCTATCACCCTTACATTATTCTTGACATAGAGACATACCCCCTCTTTTTCCTACCCTGTCCTTCCGGTACACCGAATACCCTTGGATATTGGCCAGCCAGTCATGTGAGGGGTCGAACCAAGTTTCCGTTATTCCCACCAGGTCTATGTCCTCCTCATGTACTAACATTTCCAACTCATCCATTTTATTAGCTAGGCTCCTGGCATTTGCATATACCCCTCTCAGTTTTGTGTAAGTTGATAGTGAATGGGGTTTTCTGAGGTTTTCCCGCACAGACCCCCCCCCCCATTGACGTTATGGAACTACTGTCGCTGCTGACTTTAATACTGCCTTCTGTCCTTTGCTCCCTCCTGACTGACTCTACTTTTGAGCCCCCCCCCCCCATCTCCTAGTTTAAAAGCCCCTGCAACTTGGTGGCCATCTTTCTCCCCAAAAGAGCTGTACCATCCCCATTAAGATGCAGCCCATTTATGCTAAAAAGCCGGTAGCCCACTGAGAAATCAGTCCAGTTCTCTATGAACCCAAACCCCTCCTTCCTACACCAATTCCTCAGCCACTTGTTAAGTTCCCTAATCTCCTTCTGCCTCTTCTGTGTGGCTCGAGGTACCGGCAGTATTTCAGAGAAAACCACCTTGGAGGTCCTATTCCTCAATCTATTCCCTAAATCCCTGAAATCGTTCTTTAGGATCCTCCACCTTCCTCTTACTTGGTCATTAGTGCCCACATGCACCATGACCGCTGGGTCATCCCCAGCCCCGCCCAATAATCTGTCTACCCGAGCCGCGATGTGCCGAACTCGAGCGCCCGGTAAACAACATACTGTCCGGCTACCGCGATCTTTTCGACAGATTGCCCTCTCTGTCCTCTTGATGATTGAGTCCCCCACTACCACAACCTGTCTAACCTTTCCTGAATCTCGGCCCCCCTTCTTCCTGGAGCCGCCACTCCCCTGGCAGCTGGGGGAGGGCGCTTGCTCCAGCACTGCCACCCCTGAGCTGATATCCCCATCAACCTGCAACTTGGCATATTTGTTAGGGTGTACCAACTCAGGACTGGCCTCCCTGGCACTCATCCCTCTACCCTTCCTAACGGTCACCCAACTGCCTACCTCTGATGCCTGTGTCTCCTCTACTCCTCCCACCTCTATGCTGGCCCCTGCCAGCGTCTGATGGGTAATGTCCAAGCTCCTTTCCAGGTTGTTGATGCTACGCAGTGTTGCCACTATGTTTTCTTGATCCAAGATCTGGGCTTCCAGAGAAACAAGTCGCACACATCCTGCACAGCAGTATTCGCCATTGATTGGTTCATCAAGGAACGCATACATGGAGCAAGAAGTGCACTGAGTGGCATCCCCAATCCTGTCAGACATTATTACCCTTTACTCTACGGGGATAATTAGTAACAACCTACTATTCCTTACCTACTCTACCTCTATCTGGTACTAAACCTGGGGTACTCACCAGTCGCTAAGATACTCACCAGTCGCTAAGATACTCACCAGTCCTCCCGGGTACTCAGTCGCAGAGCACGGTCAGTCAGTCGCAGGGCTCGGTCGGTCGCAGAGCACGTCCGTCACAGACAGTTGCAGAGCAGTCAGTCAGTCACAGAGCACTATCAGTCACAGAGTAAAGTCAGTCAAGGGGCACAGTCAGTCAAGGGGCACAGACAGTCAAGGGGCACAGACAGTCAAGGGGCACAGACAGTCAGTCGCAGAGCACAGTCAACAGTGGCCGAGCACAGTCAGTCACTGAGCATGGTCAGTCAGTCGCAGAGCATGGTCAGTCAGTCGCAGAGCAGTCAGTCAGTCGCAGAGCACAGTCAATCAGTCGCAGAGCACAGTCAGTCAGTCGCAGAGCAGTCAGTCGCAGGGCACAGTCAGTCAGTCACAGAGCACGGTCAGTCAGTCGCAGAGCACGGTCAGTCAGTCACAGAGCCCGGTCAGTCAGTCACAGAGCCCGGTCAGTCAGTCACAGAGCCCGGTCAGTCATTCGCAGAGCACAGTCAGTCAGTCACAGAGCTCGGTCAGTCAATCACAGTCAGTCAGTCAGAGCACAGTCAGTCAGTCACAGAGCATGGGCAGTCAGTCGCAGAGCACCGTCAGTCGGTCGCAGAGCACCGTCAGTTGCAGGCACCGTCAGTCGCAGAGCACCGTCAGTCACAGGCACCGTCAGTCGCAGAGCACCGTCAGTCGCAGAGCACCGTCAGTCATAGGCACCATTGGTCGCAGACACTGTCAGTTGCAGGCACAGTCAGTCGCAGGCACCGTCAGTCGCAGGTCAGTCAGTCGCAGGTCACAGTCACTTAGTTACCCCCCAATCAGCCGATCAGCTTATCAGTCCCCCTACTCACGTCCCTCAGTCCTCCGCCGCCGCCGCCACCGCCGCTCTGTCACTGGTCTCTTGAGTCCTCTGTACCCGCACCCGGCACCCTCGTGCTGATTCTCAGCACATGTCACCCGCGGCTCTCCTCCACACACAGCTCTCTCCCCCCGCCTTGCTTGCAGCTGCTGCTGCTGCCTCGCACACTCTCCTCCTCCTCTGCTCTCCTCCTCCACGCACGCACACACACACACTGCACACAGCTTCCGGCTTCTCTCAGCGCCGCCTCCTCTGTGAGATCTCCTCCTCCTCAAACAGCGCGACCCTCGTAGTAAATGTTCCTGTTTGTATTTCTCTTCAGGGTACTCCCCCAGTACTCCCTTTCTCTATACCGACTGACACCCATCCACTGACTACACTCTGAAGTGGTCCCCTTCCTGGGCAGATCCCTGGGTAAGATCCTCTGTACGATACTGCGTTCCAGATTCTCGCAGTGCCCCAACTCCTCAGTCAGCTCTCCTGGACCTCTGGGTTCAGCTCCACACTGTGGGTTCACCAGGCCGACTGCCTGTGACATTCACCAACTGCTGCAGTAGAGGAGACAGCCGCCACCCTCCTTCTGGGACTCTGCTTCCCGCCAAAGACCTCTTGTCATGGACTTGCAATAGAGCTTGGCAAGCTTACCTGTACCTTCATGTCTGTATTAGAGGTCAGACTGCATTTCTGGATCCTTTTTATCACCTCTACTTCCTGTTCCTGCCCCGCCCAGGTCATCACAGGAAGTCTATATTAACCAACGCACTGCAGGCCTGCTTTGCTGTTCAACAGTATTAGTTTCCTGTTCCTGTTTGCCGTGTGCTTGAAATTACTACTCTGTGTACCGACTTTGGCTTTTCCCTGACTATTCCTGTTTGCCTGTTATCCTGACCTTTGGCCTGTCCCTTGACTACCCTTGTCTGCCTGTTACCCCGACCTTGGCTTGCCCTTCACCATTCTGTGTGTCCTGAGTGGCTGCTTCCCTTCACTCCCTACGGAGCATGACCTGGGGGACCCCAGGGGCCGCGACCTGGGCCCAGCTGCAGCGAAGTTCATCCTCACCACTAGAGGCACTGGTGAACACCTGCTGGGTCTTAGACTCCACGCCCTGGGGAATCTTGGGTTCACGTTCTGGTCCATCCGCAGCAGTCTGCTATAGGGTTCACTACCTTGCGCTGCGCCCCTGCCTCCAACAGGGTGCAGTTGTCACCTGGCCACAGGTGACCTGACACCTCTACCTCATGTGCCCTTGGCTTTTTTATACCCTGCCCCACAATGCACTGAGACAAACAGTCTGTGCCAATCCCTGGGGCTGTACCAAAAGCCTATGTGTCATTGGCCAGCTTTCCTCCACTGTCCAATGTGCCTCCCCATTTGACACAGTGGGGACACTCCCTGAGACCAGATACATCACAAACTGGGCACACTGAGCGGACCTGACTTACAGATTCTGCTCTCTGTTAAGCAGAGTAAAGGAATAGGGAAAATAACAAATGTACAAGTAATAAATTACATAGAAAAATATCGATATACTGTACAATATTCACAAAGCATTTACATATACAGGCTCATTAACTTAATGCACCCCCCCACCAAACAAAACTCTGCCTGAGCGGGTAAAACCACATCATCCTGTCTAACTAACTACATACAACATTACATTACAAATGTGGAGGGTCTAGCCAGACCCAGATGTCCAGTGCAAGCCTGCAAAGGAAATAAAGGTTAACACAACACAACATTTCTACCTCCACCAGTGAGACTGCCCTTTCATTAGAGGCGACCTTCTCACCCAAAATCCCTGACTATACATGTTGGTAGATTAGCACTCCCGACAGCTTGACTCGGCGTTCAGCTCCACTCTTGAACAGGTGACAACCAAACCCTATTAACAGTGGTGTATTTAGGTTTTGTGCTGCCCTAGGCCGGAATAAACTCGTTCACCGCCTAATTTACCTATGACCCACCCCTTCCTGTCAAGGCCACACCCTTTTCTGTTTCAGACCCACCCTTTCATCTGTAAACCACACCCCTTCCTCTTTAGGCTCCAACTCTTCCTCTCTGTACATTAAAAGTGGGTACAAAGTGCCTACTTGTATATTTTGTTGTTTTGTATGGGTACGTTGGTTAGTGGGAGCGCTCCTGGGGGCCCCCACTAGGAAGCGGGGATGCCAATCCACGGGACCAGCGGCTCGCTCCCCGCTGAGAGAGAAGGACGGTCGGACGTTGTAAACACAGCTGACCGTTGTTCTCTCTGAAATGATCACAGAGCGCCTGTGATCCTTCTATATAGAATCACAGGTCTTTATGTTCATTTCACAATCCCCTCCTCCATAAAGTTAGAAAACACTCCCTAGGCTCACACTTAACCCTTTGATCATCCCCAGGTTAACCCCTTCCCTGCCAGTGTCATTATTACAGTAACAGTGCATATTTTTAGCACTGATTACTGTAGTAATGTCACTGGTTCCCCCAAAAGTGTCAAAAATGTCAGTTAGGGGTCTGATCTGTCCGCCGCAATGTTGCAGTCCCGCTAAAAACCACAGATCGCTGCTATTACTAGTAAAAAATAAATAAAAAAGTAAAATTGACATAAATATTTCCCCTAGTTTGTAGACACGATAACTTTTGCGCAAACTAACCAATATACGCTTATTGGGATTTTTTTTAACCAAAAATATGTAGCAGAATACAAATTGGCCTTAAAGAATGAAAAAAATATATTTTTTTATTTTTTAGGGGGAATGTTATTTAGCAGAATGTTAAAATCAATATTTTTTTTTCCGAATTGTTGCTCTTTTTTTGTTTATAACGCAATAAATAAAGATCGCACAGGTGATCAAATACCACCAAAAGAAAGCTCCATTTGTGGGAAAAAAAGGACATTAATTTTTTTAGGGTACAGTCTCGCACGACCGTGCAATTATCCTTTAAAGTAATGGAGTCCTGAATCACAAAAAAATGGCCTGGTCATTAGGGGGGGAAATCTTCTAGGGCTGCGGGCATGGTGCAAGGGCTGCGGGTTGCGGGCATGCTGCAGGGGCTGCGGACATGGTGCAGGAGATGCAGGCATAGTGCAGGGGCTGCAGACATGGTACAGGAGGCGCAGGGGCTGCAGACATGGTACAGGAGATGCAGGGGTTGTGGGCATAATGCAGGGGCTGCAGACATGGTATAGGAGATGCAGGGGTTGTGGGTATGGTACATGAGATGCAGGGATGCGGGCATGGTACAGGAGATGCAGGGCTGTGGGCAGCATGGTACACGAGATGCAGTGCTGTGGGCAGCATGGTACACTAGATGCAGTGCTGTGGGCAGCATGGTACACTAGATGCAGGGCTGTGGGCAGCATGGTACACTAGATGCATGTCATGGTCTTACCTTCTTGCTGTTCTCCTTCGTTTGACATGTGCTGGCGGCCATCTTGGTTTCTGGGTTTCTTGTAGCCTCCCACCCTGCGGCTCCTCCTTCCCACTGGGAGGAGCTGGATGCCTAGCTCATATATATAGGAGGTCTGTGGCTTCAGTTCCCTGCTTGGTCCTCCTGTGTTCACATGCTTCTAAGACTGCTGCTGCTTCTGGTTCCTGTTCCTGACTTCGTCTGTCTACCCTGCTGGTTCCTGATCCTGGCTTCGTCTGACTACCCTGCTGGTTCCTGACCCCTGGCTTCGCAAAAGACTCTGCATCAGTTTCGCCATCCGTTTGGACTTTTGCTTTACAGCTTGTTTTTCAATAAAGCTTTCTTATTTTCACTTATCTGTTGTTGTACGTCTGGTTCATGGTTCCGTGACATTAGGACCAAGCCATGAATTCTGACGGTACAGGGCCATCCTCGCTACCCACGCTGGTTGCCAGACTTGATCAGCAGGATCACCTGTTGGGTCGGTTCGCCGTGGCGTTGCAAACCCTGCTTGAACGCACGGCACCACAGGCCATGAATTCTGACGGTACAGGGCCATCCTCACTACCCACGCTGGTTGCCAGACTTGATCAGCAGGATCACCTGTTGGGTCAGTTCGCCGTGGCGTTGCAAACCCTGCTTGAACGCACGGCTCATTTCGCTCCCGTTGCCGATGGGTCGGTTGTCGCTCCTGGGCCCGCTCCTACTGCCGCTCCGGTTGTTGCGCCAGAGTCTACCCCGACACCTGTTGTTGCGCCTGCGGTGTTTCGGGGTATGTCCGGTTCTGCCCCCCTTCCACAGCGCTTTGGGGGAGAGCCAACTCCGTGCCGAGGTTTCCTTAACCAGGTGGGCATTTATTTCGAGTTGCTGCCACATGCCTTTCCTACTGAGAGATCAAAGGTGGGCTTCTTAATCTCGCTGCTCTCGAAAAAGGCCTTGGCCTGGGCCAGCCCTTTATGGGAGAACAACAATCCGGTGGTTGCCGAGTTTTCCGGTTTTGTTGCTTCTCTTCGGAAGGTATTCGATGTGCCGGCTCGTGCTGCCTCTGCTGCGAAGCTCCTTATGTCCATCAGACAGGGTTCACGATCCGTAGCTGAATACGCCATTGAGTTTCGTACCCTGGCAGCAGAGGTGGGCTGGAATAATGAGGCTCTGGTCGCTGCTTTCTCTCATGGTCTCTCGGATGCCTTGAAGGATGAGGTTGCAGCTAAGGACCTACCAGTGGAGCTCGAGTCTCTTATTTCTTTCCTGATTTTGATTGACACCAGACTCAGGGAGAGACCTTCCTTTAAGGAGAGTCTGTGGAGGCCTCCTAACAGATTGGCGCCTACCTTTGCTGTCCCACCCGTGCCTCCCTCTCCTCCCACGCCTCCTGGGGATGACTTGTCTGGGGGTGAACCCATGCAGCTGGGGTTTGCTCGCCTGTCCGAGGGGGAGAGGGTACTCCGGAGACGCGAGGGCCGATGCATGTACTGTGGTCTCGGTGGGCATTTTCGGTTGGCATGTCCGAACCGTCCGGGAAACGCTCGCACCTGAGATCCTGTCGGGGGCAGATCTTGGGTGGAGTCTCCTCGTCCCCGGTTTCCCGTGTTGACAAACCACTGATCACTGTTGTCCTCTCCTGGGTCGGGGGCTCGGTGACGACCCAGGCGTTGGTGGACTCTGGTGCTGGTGGTTTGTTCATTGATAGTGTGTTCGCTGCCGCCAATTCCATTCCTCTGCAGGCTCGAGGTTCTCCTCTGGCTCTTGAGGCGATAGACGGCAGACCCCTTCTGCCGCCACACGTGACTCATGAGACCCTTCCAGTGGGGTTAGCCATTGGTGCCGTCCACAGAGAGTCGGTCTGCTTCCAGGTTATTTCGTCTCCACACTACTCGGTGGTCTTGGGGTACCCCTGGCTCCAGAAGCATAATCCGATTTTCGATTGGAGATCGGCCGAGATCCTCTCGTGGTCACCGCAGTGTGGGGCTAGTTGCATCCATGGGCCTGTCAAGTTGCTGTGTACTTCCTCGGACTCTCTGTTGCCCCCTGAATACGAGGAGTACCGGGATGTATTCGATAAGGTGCGCGCGGTTGCCCTACCTCCGCACCGCCCATACGATTGTGCCATCGAGTTACAATCTGGTGCCGTTCCTCCTCGTGGCAAAGTCTATCCACTGTCGGTAGCGGAGAATGAGGCCATGGAGGAGTACGTGAGGGAGGCGCTTTCACGCGGACACATTCGCAAATCCTCGTCCCCGGCAGGGGCTGGATTTTTCTTTGTGAAAAAGAAGGGCGGTGAGTTGAGGCCTTGCATCGATTACAGGGGTCTCAATCGCATCACGATCAAGAACGCTTACCCGATACCCTTGATTTCCGAGCTGTTCGATCGCCTTAAAGGGGCCACGGTCTTTACCAAACTCGACCTGAGGGCGGCATATAACCTCGTAAGGATCAAGGCGGGCGATGAGTGGAAGACCGCGTTTAACACCAGGACCGGTCATTATGAATCCTTGGTTATGCCCTTTGGGCTGTGCAATGCGCCCGCAGTCTTTCAGGAATTCATCAACGATGTTTTCCGTGACCTGTTGCAGCAGTGTGTGGTGGTCTATTTGGATGACATCTTGGTATATTCAGAGTCCATGGAGACCCACATTCTGGATGTCAAACGAGTGTTGCAACGGTTACGAGAGAACAAGCTGTTCGGTAAGCTTGAGAAATGCGAATTTCACCGATCCCAGGTAACCTTCTTAGGTTACATCATTTCCGCTGAGGGGTGCTCCATGGATCCTGAGAAGGTTTCGGCTGTCTTACAGTGGCCCCAGCCCAGTGGTCTTCGCTCCCTGCAGCGCTTTTTGGGCTTCGCCAATTATTATCGGAAGTTCATCAGGGACTTTTCCATGCTAGCCAAGCCTCTCACGGATCTGACTAGGAAGGGCAGTAATTCCCAGGTCTGGCCGCCTGAGGCCATCCGAGCTTTTGAGGCTCTAAAGTCCGCCTTTGTGTCAGCTCCGATTCTGTCGCATCCCAACCCTGGGTTGCCCTTTGTCCTCGAGGTGGACGCGTCTGAGACGGGAGTAGGCGCCCTTCTGTCTCAGCGTAGAACACCAGAGGGTCCTCTGCTTCCTTGTGGGTTTTACTCCCGGAAACTGTCTTCCGCGGAGTGCAACTACCAGATTGGTGACAGGGAGTTATTGGCCATCGTGCAGGCTCTTAAAGAATGGAGGCACTTGCTCGAGGGTTCGGTGGTTCCGGTCCTCATCCTGACGGACCACAAGAATCTGACCCACCTCTCTGAGGCCAAGAGATTGACACCACGTCAGGCCAGATGGGCTCTGTTCTTGTCACGTTTTAATTACGTGGTCTCCTACCTACCCGGTTCCAAGAACATCAGGGCGGATGCCTTATCACGGCAGTACTCCGACCTGTCCAGGGAGGAGTCGATTCCGACTTCGGTCATACCTCCGAATCAGATCCTGGCCGCCATTCGCACCAGCCTGACCTCTCCCCTGGGTGAGCAGATTTTGGCGGCTCAATCTGGTGCTCCCTCTGGGAGACCCAACGGCAGATGTTTTGTGCCTGAGGAGTTGCGCACTCGGTTGTTGCGAACCTACCATAACTCCAAGACCGCGGGGCATCCTGGAAAGAATCAGCTGTCCTGGGCTGTTTCACGTCTGTTCTGGTGGCCTTCCCTACGTTCCGACATCGCCGCATATGTAGCGGCATGCTCCGTTTGTGCCCAGAGTAAGTCTCCTCGGCACCTTCCGTTGGGCCTTCTGCAACCCTTAGCCACCGGGGAGCGCCCATGGTCACACCTGGGGATGGATTTCATTGTGGACCTCCCTGCATCCCGAGGCCATACGGTCATTCTCATGATTGTGGATCGGTTTTCCAAAATGTGCCACTGTGTTCCTCTCAAGAAGTTACCCTCTGCACGGGAGTTGGCCACGATTTTTGCCAGGGAGGTCTTCCGTTTGCACGGTTTGCCCAAGGAGATTGTGTCGGATCGGGGGAGTCAGTTTGTGTCCAGGTTCTGGCGCGCCTTTTGCTCCCAGTTGGGGATTCACCTCTCCTTCTCCTCGGCCTACCACCCTCAGTCCAATGGGGCCGCAGAACGATCCAATCAGGCCTTGGAGCAATTCCTTCGTTGCTATGTCTCCGATCACCAAGACAATTGGGTTGACCTCCTGCCTTGGGCTGAGTTTGCCAGGAACACGGCGGTGAACTCTTCCTCTGGGACGTCTCCCTTCATGGCCAACTATGGGTTCCAACCTGCCGTGTTACCGGAGGTATTCTCTCCCCAGGATATTCCGGCTGTGGAGGATCACCTTTCCGTCCTACGTGCTTCTTGGGTACAGATCCAGAGGTCCCTTGAGGTCTCTGCGCAGCGCCAGAGACTCCAGGCTGATCGCAGACGAGCGCCTGCTCCTTCCTACCAGGCCGGAGACCGTGTATGGTTGTCCACCCGCAACCTCAACCTTCGAGTGCCCACTCCCAAGCTGGCGCCTCGCTTTGTTGGTCCCTTCCGAGTGCTTCGCAGGGTAAACCCGGTAGCCTATGCCCTTGCGCTTCCTCCTGGCATGCGGATCTCCAAAGTGTTTCATGTCTCCCTGTTGAAGCCACTGGTGTGTAATCGCTTCACTTCCTCGGTTCCTCGGCCTCGTCCGGTCCGAGTGGGCAATCGTGAGGAGTATGAGGTGAGCAATATCCTGGACTCACGCCTGGTCCGCGGTCGGGTGCAGTTTTTGGTTCATTGGCGTGGTTATGGTCCAGAGGAGCGTTCCTGGGTTCCCTCCACAGATGTCCATGCTCCTGCCTTGCTTCAAGCCTTCCACGCACGCTTCCCTCAGAAACCGTTCTTTACTCCGCGGAGGAGGGGCCCTTGAGGGGGAGGTACTGTCATGGTCTTACCTTCTTGCTGTTCTCCTTCGTTTGACATGTGCTGGCGGCCATTTTGGTTTCTGGGTTTCTTGTAGCCTCCCACCCTGCGGCTCCTCCTTCCCACTGGGAGGAGCTGGATGCCTAGCTCATATATATAGGAGGTCTGTGGCTTCAGTTCCCTGCTTGGTCCTCCTGTGTTCACATGCTTCTAAGACTGCTGCTGCTTCTGGTTCCTTTTCCTGGCTTCGTCTGTCTACCCTGCTGGTTCCTGATCCTGGCTTCGTCTGACTACCCTGCTGGTTCTTGACCCCTGGCTTCGCAAAAGACTCTGCATCAGTTTCGCCATCCGTTTGGACTTTTGCTTTACAGCTTGTTTTTCAATAAAGCTTTCTTATTTTCACTTATCTGTTGTTGTACGTCTGGTTCATGGTTCCGTGACAATGCAGGGCTGTGAGCAGCATGGTACACTAGATGCAGGGCTGTGGGCAGCATGGTACACTAGATGCAGGGCTGTGGGCAGCATGGTACACTAGATGCAGGGCTGTGGGCAGCATGGTACACTAGATGCAGGAAGGTGGGCAGCATGGTACACTAGATGCAGGGCTGTGGGTAGCATGGTACAATAGATGCAGGGCTGTGGGCAGCATGGTACACGAGATGCAGTGCTGCAGGCATGGTACAGGAGAATGTCCTGTACCATGCCCGCAGCACCTGCTGCGGAGGAGTCTCACTCACCTTGAGGCGCCTTCCATTTAAAAATGGCGCCGCCCGGCGCCATTATGTCACCACGCATGCGCCGCCTGCCCGGGAATAGCCAAGCGTGTTCGGGCTTTCCCGAGCAGTGGCGGCGCATGCGCAGTGCGCATGTCGGGCTGGCCGCGGCCATTTTTTTTCTATGTTTTAGCGGCAGATCAGGAGTTTTTTTTCATGCGGGGGGCGGCTTTTTTGCCGCCCCCCACAAAGTGCCGCCCTAGGCCTAGGCCTTGCAGGCCTAGGCCTAAATACAGCAGTGCATATTAAGCTAACTATCTACCTCCTAGGTCACACTTTGTGACTGAAATGGACACAGTCCCTTTAGCACCCGGGCACTGATTCTTCTCCGTTCCAGTCAGACCCACAAGTCCTTAAAAACAAGCGGAGTCCATCCGACTGATGCTCACAGTGTTCCCCACACCTGCAGCACCGAGGCAACATGTCTTCTTTGGGACAAGTTATTTGCTGGGGCCTGAACAAACTTATCTGGCTTGTGGGGTTTACCAGTCTCTTCAGGGGCCCCTTGCACTAGGGCACCCCCCACCAAAGATGCTTCAGGCCACCACCCGTTCTCCTTGGGTAGCAACCCAAACAAAGCTCCTTTACTGGCCCTTTGGCCCAATAGAATCCTCACAAAGCATCTCTGATAAAAGTCTCTTTGCAAAAGATCCTCCTCTTCAGCCCGATGGCCCAAACTACTCATCAGAGTGCCCTTTTAATTTGAGATGATCACTGATCCTGGCCTGATGGCCCAAAGGATCTCTATTTTAGCAAAGTTCTGGTATCAGTAGAGTCCTCCTTTAACAAGGGTCTCTTCTTCTTTGAAGTTGGACGGTTTACCCTCTTTGATGAAACCACTCTGTGGCAATTGTAGATTTCCCAATCCCTTTTTCAAGGATAGAAGGGAAAGGAATATTGGAAATAGGGCTTGGGCCCCAGCAACAGAGATGGAACTTGAAACAACACTGTACAATTTACATTCGGGCTCTACAGCCCCTCTTCTTCTGTTAAGCAAACTCAGGCTAGCCAGCCTCACTACTCAGCTCAGCATCCTGTATCATTAGCAATAGTAGTCAGGATGTGGGATTCGCACAACTTTCCCCTCAGAGTCTCTTACCCTGATAGACCAAGCCAGGCCAGATCCATTTGGACGGCAGACCTCCACATGGTCAATGTAGATGGCCCCCCCAAAGTTCCAGTTGGCCTTTACAGATTGGTTGCGGTGGGGTTTCGGGATATAGAGAAAATCCCACACAGCCTCATCACACCAAGCCTCTCTCCTGGCCTCGATCTCCAACATAATCTCCCTAGGGGCATAGGGATAGTCATATCCATATTCTCAGGCCACCTTCCTCTGTATCAGCCGTTGTAGTCTGGAGAACCTGGAAAGGGTTTGTCTGTTGCCTCTCCCAGGCGGGGAATACAGGGTCTCCTCTTTGAGGATGAGAGACACATAGGCCTCGCTTTATTCTCGAGCCCGGGCATAGGTTTGAGGTGGGGATAGATCTGGGACCCGTGTAGAGTAGGCCTCACAGAACCCCAAATTCCTGGCACACTGACCATGTACCACAGAATCTCTAGTCTCCTCATCAGGAACACCTAGACTGGCCGAAATGCTCCGTTCATCCGACCCCCAGTCCCACTTGGTCTCTTCCTCTGACCTCCAGGCATTAATCCCCTCCTCCAATGATCCATAACGATGCTGGAAGCTAGGAGACCCCACGTCAATTACCCCAGCCTCTTCATCACTGCTCACACTCACAGTCTTGGCTGCCGCAGGCCATCGACTCCCCTCTGCCTTTGTAAGAGCGAATACGGTGTCTGCCACTGCTGTCTTCTGTACATCAGGTGGCCGCTCCCCAGCTCCTCACTACCTGCATGCACACAGCCTCAGAAGTGCGGGTTTCTCTCACCTGGCACACTGTAGTACCAGCAGATGTCACTGATCCCATTTCCATCAGCACCTTGAGCACTCCTCCTCTTCCTTTGCCCACAGGGATTCCCGGTTAAGAAGCTGACAGAGCATGAGTGACTCCAGTCCCTCAATCACATTCAGTCTCCTGGGCTGACCATCACACTTCTCTGCCTGCAGTAGCAGATTGCCACAGTGCCCACACTTGGAGCCGCATGGTGACATTGGTGAAATTAGACACCGACTACATACCAGGCCCAAATGCTCCACGCCTGCTCCGGTACACAACGCCAGTCTTCCATTGGGCACCAATCACACCCCAGTGTCCCACAGGGTTGATATTGGCATTCCGGTCCACTGCGCAGGATCTCCGCCAACACATGGGATAGCCTCCACGCTCCAGCTCACTCTGGTACTCGCCATCTTGCTCCTCCACACACGTGCCTCCCTCTCAGCTACACTTGAAAACTGAAGTAATTTGTAGGCTCCCATCCTCTTTCCGGATTGCCTGTTTGTGGGCGGCGTCTCTGCCCACAACTCCAGATTAGCTGATTCTTTGGCGGTGGCTCCTCCGGCTAGGCAGATCGCTTCAGCGTGAGCTTTCCCACGCGGTACAGTAACCTTTTCATTGCCGCTCCAACTCAGCACAGCCAGCATGAAAGTCACTGTAAAGCAAATCATGCTCTTCAATACGCATGCATCCGCCATCCTTATCTGTACCTGGACCTAGGCTGCACCTCCATCTCTCCAGGCCAACCAATCCCCTTTGCTATTTAGGAGAATTGTCCCACTGTCAAACATTGCATGGCCAACATTCCTCTTCATAGCACTTGCACAGACAACACCCGCCATAGTGTTCTGGAAAAGTGTCCCGCTATCATTAACTGCACGGTCAACAATTTTCTTTACAGCATTTCTGGCAATATCTTCCTTGCCACTATCTTTTGAAAAGTGTCCAACTGTCATTAACTGCATGGTCAACATTTTTCTTTATAGTACTGGCACAAACATGGCCCCCGGCACACCGATCCACGTGCCCTGGGCCGTTATTTTCTCCGTGTACAGCGTGATGCATCTCTTCTCCTCCAACTCTCCTGCACATTTCCTGAGAGATCAGATTATAGTCCCAACAAGAGTCCATCCGCTGCCATTGGCAACCATCACTGTGAACTTGACTCTTCATCCCACTCTCCCTAACTCCTGTGGAGCAGGCCTCATTCTCCTTCCTGGCACTCCAGCACATTTCTTAAGAAAGGATGACGTTCTTATGCAAAATTTCTCGGCCGTTGCCATTAGCAACTATTCTGGTAACCCAGGGTGATATCCCGGACAAGCCCCCAAATGTAGCACTGCCCTAGAGGACTGCTGGTGATTGACACTTTTTTATTCCCCTGGGTTACCCGTAGCAACTGCATGCAGAGTTCTTAGCACTTTACATTCTTGGCTCAGTCAATTATCTGTCTAGGGGTAGATGTTTTTGTTGTTTTTATTTTATATTGGGATGGGAGAAGGGATGAGTGGGATACTCCAACCTTGAACTATTCACACTGAGGACTTCTAACTTGAGGATGCGGCCAGGCCGCTACTTCATCCTGCCACTTGAATGAAACTGTGGTAAATGTTCCTGTTTGTATTTCTCTTCGGGGTACTTCCCCAGTACCCCCTTTCTCTATACCGACTGACACCTTTCCACTGACTACACTGTCCAGAGTGGTCAGCTTCCTGGGCAGACCCCTGGGCAAGATCCTCTGTACTCACCATACTGCTTTGCAGATTCTCGCAGTGCCCCAACTCCTCAGTCACCTCTCCTGGACCTCTGGGTTCAGCTCCACAGTGTGGGTTCACCAGGCCGACTGCCTGTGACCGTCACCAACTGCTGCAGAAGGGGAGGCAGCTGCCACCCTCCTTCTGGGACTCTGCTTCCATGTTTACTCCACTGCCCAATGTGCCTCCCCATTGGACACAGTGGGGACACTCCCTCAGACCAGATACATCACAAACTGGGCACTCTGAGCAACCCTAACTTACAGATCCTGCTCTCTGTTAAGCAGAGTGCAATATAGATTTTACCTGCTGCTCCTCTGATAGGCAGACAGAGTCAAAACTATACTCACTCTCTAGCACCTATCTAGGAGGGTGCTACATCAGCTATATTATAAACTCTATATAAACTCTGTGGAGTGTAAGTTCAGCCGTCCGTCCCTTATTTTCTGAACTCTGGCAAGCTTTAAATATTGTGGACTTTGAACAGATGTAGAGAAGAGAAGACAAACAGATACAACTTATGTAGGAGGATTTATTTAATCTCTGTGTATCACCTGAGCCACTTACTTCACTGGGTATATGGAAGGGTTTACAACCACTCTAACCACTTCTGGACCGGAAGATTTTCCCCCTTAATGACCAGGCCATATTTTGCGATTCGGCACTGCATTACTTTAATGGACAATTGCGCGTCGTGCGATGCTGTACCCAAATAAAATGAATGTCCCTTTTTCCCACAAATAGAGCTTTCTTTTGGTGGTATTTGATCACCTGTGCGATTTTTATTTTTTGTGCTATAAACAAAAAAAGAGCGACAATTCTGAAAAAAAAAAACAATATTTTTCACATTCTCCCAATAACATTCTCTGCAATAAGCGCATTTTGATTGGTTTGCGCAAAAGTTTTTGCGTCTACTAACTATGGGAAAGATTTATCTCACTTTTATTGTTTTTTTTATATATTAAAGAAGGATAGAAGGATCACAGGGGCTCCATGATCATTCCAGGGAGAAGAATGGTCAGCTGTGTTTACAACAGCTCACCGTTCTTCTCTCTCAGTGGAGAATGATCGCGGGTTTTAGGCGGCAATGGGAGCCGTCTGACCCGTGAATCGGCTTCCCCCTGGGAAAAGCGTGCTTTTTCTCCCTGGCTCCCTGCTTGCGACCAACGTAGCCCTACGTCGGTTTGAACAGGAGAGCCACATTGCCACTCTCCTATAGTATATAGGCGGCGGCCGGTCGGTCAGGGCCGTCTTTACCAAGGGGCAAACCGGGGCAACTGCCCAGGGCCTAATCTTTATTGAGGGTCCCAAAGCAGGTCCACTATCACCGCTATTTTCTGTCACTTGTAGCACAGAAGCACAAGTGACAGGGTGCTGCTCCTTCAGAACCTCCCTGCATGTCCCCGGATTCAGGGGCAGTGTACTGACAGTCTAGCTCTACATTTAGTGTGACCAGCGTCCAGCACAGTGTCAGTGAGAGTGAGAGAGCAGAGCTGTCAGATCGGAGCTCTGATGTCGGGGATGGGAGGGCTAGATGTGGAGCTCCTCCTCCCTTCCATCCACAGCCAGTCAGCAGGCAGTATCACACTCCTCCCCCGCCCCTCTCCAGCCCGCCACATTTGACTGGGAGCACCAAGGAGATAGATGCAAGAACAAGAAGGTATGGCTACAGTTAGAGCAATGTCACATGTAATGCTGGGGGGCTGCAATGTCACATGTAATGCTAGGGGCTGCAATGTCACATGGAATGCTGGGGGGCTGCAGTGTGTTCCAGATATCTGTGTATTCAGGCATTGTGCAGGTTATCGATCAGCCTCCTCTCCCCTCACTGCTTATGGTTTTATCTCCCTGAGCTGTACATGCCTGATACACTGATAAGAAGAAGATGCTGCAGGAACACCAGGAACACATGGCTGTTAACCATTTCAGCTTCCATTCAGCTAGTTTGAGCTGTGTGTGTGCTGCATGGGTTTTTATTTTATTTTTGCAGTATTTACTGTTGGTTCAGGTTAGAAGCTTCACAAACCCATTACCTGTTTACTGAACTCCACTAATCTTGAGCAGTTAACTGTTTGTAAGACAATTTTTATTTTGGAAATTGGATGTGCTGCTGTCTTCTGTCACTTTTACGGACTTGATCCTGCACAGCTGGTTTAAATAGAGTGAAGCAGCCCTGCGATACTTTACACTTTTACAACGGGTTCAGCTGTAAACTCAGTCCCTGACCATCTCTTGAATCAACCATGTCTGCAATCTCTGACCATTTCCTTTACCATGTCTGCAATCTCTGACCATCTCCTGTACCATGTCTGCAGTCTCTGGTCATCTCCTGTACTATGTCTGCAGTCTCTGACCATCTACTCTGACCATCTTCTGTATCATGTCTGCAGTCTCTGACCATCTCCTGTACCATGTCCGCAGCCTCTGACCCCCCTCCTGTACCATGTCCGCAGCCTCTGACCCCCCCTCCTGTACCATGTCCGCAGCCTCTGACCCCCTCCTGTACCATGTCCGCAGCCTCTGACCCCCCTCCTGTACCATGTCCACAGCCTCTGACCCTCTCCTGTACCATGTCCGCAGTCTCTAACCCTCTCCTGTACCATGTCCGCAGTCTCTGACCATCGCTTGTACCATATCTGCAGTCCCTGACTGTCTCCTGTAGTATGTCTTCAGACTCTGACCATCTTCTGTAGTATGTCTGCAGTCTCTGAGGCTCTCCTGTAGTACGTTTGCAATCTCTGACCCTCTCCTGTAGTAGGTGTATTAATGTGCCGCTTTACTTGCACAATTTTTTGGGATTGCTCCACTGCTCAGCCAGTGGTAATATTGTGCAATTAGCTGTAGCAATCAATAATCAGTGGACAGTAGTGATCTGCTGTAATCTCTAGCAACCAATCAGTGAGCAGCAATAATGTGCAGTAACCTTTAGCAACCAATTGGCAAGCAGAAATTATGTATTGTAACCTCTAGCAACCAGTCTGTGAGCAGTAAGGATAGACTGTAACCTCTGGCAACCAACTGTAATCACTGCATGATCTGCTGCAGTAAACTGATTTTGAGTCTACCTGCTATTTTTATGTATGTCCCAAGAACAGAGGTGAGGTGGGGGGGGGGACCCAAGAAAATTTTTGCCCAGGGCCCAATCAGTATTAAAGATGGCGCTGTGGTCGGTAACAGGTTAAACCGGTAAATTGATGGGTTTAGTAGCTTTATGATTTACTACTGTTCAGGGGCTCTGGGCTTCAGCAAAATGTCAGCCTACAGCAAGAAGAAACAGGAGAAATATTGTAGGCAATTTACAGCACACAGCACACATTCATTTTGGTAACATAATAATGTGGACTGTACGTTCCTTGCTAAAGAACATTATCTTCTTATCAAGTTGTTATGGGTAAAGTTCTACTTTGAACTAGTGTCTCTATTGGAAGATTTCTCCTCTATTCTAATTCTGGTGACAACCCAAAATTTGGGATTTTCATTCTCTTTCAGTCTTGGTGATAATGGTAAACAGAATGAATAGAGAGGGTGAATCTCCCTAAGCCCTCATGCACAATGGAGCAATTTGTCATGACAAGTCGCACCCTATTTTCTATCGATTATAGGGTTCTATCGATTAGTGCAGATCGTTGGATAATGCCTCAGACGATCTGCCCATGCGCAGTTTATAACGTCACTACAGCTGATCTCCCGATCAGCTGGCATGACGTCCACACTGCAGATGCGCTGATCGTTGGAGGTGTTAACCGATGATCTGCAAAGCACGGAGGGAGAATCTATTTGTCACATTCTGCCTCGCTCTGTCAGCGCATGCGTGAGATTTGAGCGACGTCATAGGCGGAGTCACAGGCAGAATACTATTGTTGTTGGGCGGATTTGTGTGTGTTTCAGGGCAGATGTTACAGTGTGGATTTTGGTGTGTTGCAGGATCTACCCTGCAACACAGCCAAATCCGCTCTTCAACACGCCAAAACCCGCCTGTCACCTGATCGGTCAATTATCGCACACGGGCAGAGAGCCAGCCAGAATTTAACGATTACATTCTCCCTTCAGGGCTTTGCTGATCGTCAGGTAATGCCTCTGACATTCTGCGCATGCGCAGTGTTAGCGTCACGCCTGTTGATCAGGAAGTCAGCTGCATCGTTGTTACGTACTGTGCATGCGCAGATCAACGGAGGTGTTAACCGATGATCTGCAAAGCATGGAGGGAGAATCTACAGTAATTGTCACATTCTTCCTTGCTCTGTCAGCGCATGCACGAGACTTGAGCATCGTCATAGGCGGAGTCACAGGCGGAATACTATTGTGGTTGGCCGGATTTGGGTGTGTTGGAGGGTGGATGTTGCAGTGTGGATTTTGGTGTGCTGCAGGATCTACCCTGCAACACAGCCAAATCTGCCCTTCAACACACCAAAACCCTCCTATCACGTGATTGGTCAGTTATCACACACGGGCAGAGAGCCAGCCAGAATTTGACAATTCGGCCTTTGCTGATCATCAGGTATTGCCCCCGACGTTCTGCGCATGCGCAGTGTTGACGTCACGCCCGCTGATCGGGAAATCAGCTGTATCGTTGTTACGTACTGTACATGCGCAGATCGTCAAAGGCATTAACACAGGAAGTCGCAATGTTTAAAACGGTGCGACGCTGACTTTGAGGTTGAGGACAATTTGAAAAAGTAATTCCTGTACTACTATTTTGGATGCGACTTTGAAAAACATCTGTGCATGAAACTGCAGAGATGTCTTCCAAGACACATCCGAAGTTGCACTGAAGTGCGGCTTTAAAATCATGCAATTACAGATGAAGTTGAAATCAAAGCACAATTTTAAAGCCGCAGTCAATGTAAACAAGGGCTAAGAGGGGCACAGACAGCAAAAAAACCTGACAGGTGTTCTATCCAAAGCTTAAAATGTTTCCCCTTAAAGGCTGGGTTCATATACTGTATGTGCGAATTGGAAGCGGTTTTCACAGCATCCAATTCGGATGACAGGCGAATGTGACCAACTCTCAATAGAGCTGGTTCACACAGGTCCGGAGCGGCCACAGAGCAGATTGCAAAAGGGTTCTGTGCGTTTTTTTGGGTTCGGTTCAGGTGCAAATTCAGACAAAAATTCAGACCTGAATTGCACCTGAAGTGGTAAACAGGAACGCACTGGACCCCAGGCAAGAAACCGATGGCCCCTTCCTGTTCCAAAATGTTTGTGCACCAGTGCACAAACAAGGTCCATTAAGACATAGATTAGCGAGTTTGGGGTGGAGAACCTGGACTGGCCTGCTCAGAGTCCTGAACTCAACCGATAGAACATATTTGGGATAAATTAAAGTGGAGACTGCTAGCCAGGCCTTCTCGTCTACATCAGTGCCTGACCTCACAAATGTGCTTCTGGAAGAATGGTTAAGCATTCCCAAAGACATACTCCTAAACCTTGTGGACAGCCTTCTCAGAAAACTTAAAATGTAAAGAAAGAACCGCGCTTCCAAATTTAAACTATAGCAGCCAGCATTAATCAAATAAATGACAACAGAATAAAATAATATAAATGCAGCGCTAATAGAAACATAAAGTCCACAATCATTAAGACCTCGATGTGTGAAGATGGAACAACAGTGGATAAAACAGAAACAGCCTGCACCTCCACCACACAAAAATGATTGGCCTCTTACCAGATCACATGTATATCACTGCTCTCACAGTGATCAAAAATGCCTTGAGATCCCAAGATAGATCATACTGAAGAGCACTCTGCTGGATCTTGAATCCTCCAGGAAAAGTGGTGTACGAATCCCGGTAGGCTCTCATGAGGTTAATGATACCAAAAAAAAATATATAAGAGGACCAATGGTGCAGTACGTTTCAAAAAAGTTGGATATTTATTAGAGGAGTTACCCTCACCATATACATATGTGTCCATGACGTGCACATCATGGACACATGTGGATTTATGCACATATTAGCGGTGAAGGACTCCCTTTTCCACACTGGACACCTTCTTTGCTTATCCACTCCTCTTTATTTGGACTTTTAATAATTGATGGACTTTTGTGCTTATTTATTATTGCATTAGGCCCAATTTTATGAATATCATTGATTTTGATTGATTTGCTATATACTGGTTTACTCTAGTCTATGGTTTTTGCTTATCCTGATTACTTATCAGGTACATCAGTTTAGCGCAGCTCTCCCCTTACATCGTCTGATTTACGCCTTCCTCTTCTCAAACTTATGTCCAGACTTCTACGCAGGATCGAGGTAGAAGTGATTCTGTTCATCTTAGTGGTTCCAGACTGGCCTCGCCGGGCGTGGTATGCTGATCTGGTGCGGCTGGTCGCTGACGTTCCTTGGCAGGCAGCTTCCTCTCAGGGAAGATCTGCTGTCCCAAGGACTGATCTTTCATCCTGCTTTACAGTTTGTTAGGTTGCTGGTGGGAGCCTGATGGCAGAGGAAGGCCCCAATGTCCGTCAGAGGGCGGAGCTTGGACAGGAACCCCCAAGGTAAGTGACATAGGCTAGTCCGAGGTGTGGTTTTCACCAGAGCCTCTGATGGTGAGGATGGACTTCGTTGTGTGTGAATACCAGGTTGCGGTCCTCAGGGTCGCTCACGAAGGCAGATAAACAGACAAGGAAGATCCGAGAGAATGGTCAAACAAGCCGGGGTCAGGACGGGCAGCAGATAAGTGAAGTCAGGGACGAGCCAAAGGTCAACAGAAAATCAGCAGGAAACAGGTCACAGATTCAGGAAACAACGGCAGGACCTGTAGACAAGACAGCAAGGTGCAAGTGCACCAGCTGCCTTTAAATAGGCCCTTCTTGGCACCAAAACGCCCAAGTCAACGTGCTATGCATCGCAAATGCCATTAGCCCAAGTAAACTTAGCAAATGGTTTGGCGTATGCGCGAACGCCCGTTGTGCTTCCTAACACAGTCGCTGGCTTTGACGGCTTGGCTGTTGAATGCCAGGTGCTGAAGTATAGGGATTTATCTGAGTCTGTGATTTCTACACTGTTGAAAGCTAGGAAATCTACCTCTAGGAAGATCTATCATTGTACTTGGAAGACGTACATTGCGTGGTGTGAGTCTCTTGGGGTTCTCCCTCGTTCATTCTCGGTAGCTCGGATCTTGACCTTCCTTCAATGTGGGGTTGAACAGAAATTGGCCTTCGGTACCATCAAGGGCCAGGTGTTGGCTTTGGCGGCCTTCTTCCAACACATTTTGGCCACACACACACGTACCTTTCTTCAGGGTGTCTGACATATGGTTCCTCCAGTGCGGACTCAATTGCCGCCTTAGGATCTTAATTTGGCCTCCCTTTGAAAATATTCGGGAGATTCTCCTGATTACGCTGTCCCAGAAGGTCACCTTTTTAGTTGCTGTCACCTCTGCGCGCAGGGTTTCAGAACTGGCGGCGTTATCCCGTCGTTCACCTTACCAGCTTATTCACAGGGATAAGGTGGTTCTTCGTCCCTGTCCTTGGTTCCTTCCAAAGGTTGTCTCTGATTTTCATTTGAATGAAGACATTGTGTTGCCTTCCCTGTGTCCAGGCCTAAACATCCAAAGGAAATTGTGTTGCATGTCTTGGATATGGTCCGGGCAATTGGGGTGTACCTGGCAGCTACGGAGTCCTTCAGGAAGTCAGACTCTCTCTTTGTGCTCATGGATGGACCTCAAAAAGGGTTGTCCGCTTCCTCTGCGACCATTTCCAGATGGATTAGACAGACGGTGGTTCAGGCCTATTCCATCAGGGGTCAATTTCAGCCTTTCCCTGTCAAGGTGCACTCTACTAGGGCACTTAGTGCCTCCTGGGTTTTCCGTCATCAGGCGTCAGTGACGCACGTTTACAAGGCGGCCATCCAGTCGTTGGTGCACATTTTTATAAAGTGGATGTGTTGGCATTTGCGGATGCTTCTTTTGGCTGCAAGGTTTTGTGGGCTGCTGTTTAAGAGGACCTGATCCTCTTTGAGAGTTTTTTGTTTTTTTTTCAGGTGGGCTCCAGTTGTTTGGTTAAGCTCCTGTTGTTTGGTTGGCTATGTTTAGCCTTGGGAATTTTTTTGTTGTTCCCACCCCTCATGTTTAACACTGCTTTGGGACGTCCCAATGGTTATGAATATCAGGAGCTGTGTCTGTCAATGAACGAAAGAGAAAATGGGATTTTTTACTTACCGTAAAATCTATTTCTCTGATGTTCTTTGACGAACACAGCACCCACCCCTCTGTAGAGTTATAATTCTCCTGACACTGCTTGTAACAAAACCGAGTGGCTATAGCAGAGAGAGGGAATATACCCCCTAGGACTGCCCATGGAGGTAGCCAGAATTATTTTCTGCCTAGTGTCCTACTCCTGTAGGGGGCAGTATAACCCAATGGGCATGAATATCAGGAGCTGTGTCCATCAATGAACATCAGAGAAATGGATTTTACAGTAAGTCAAAAATCCAATTTTTTCTACATGGGGATTATGGGTGTAATATCATAGTTACACAGGCAAAGAAAAATATTTGAACTTTTCCT
This sequence comes from Pelophylax lessonae, assembly GCF_965119305.1. Taxonomy (NCBI): domain Eukaryota; kingdom Metazoa; phylum Chordata; class Amphibia; order Anura; family Ranidae; genus Pelophylax; species Pelophylax lessonae. Next base: position 248,186,988 of record NC_138774.1, on the reverse strand, counting down.
AATGTAAGGCAGGGTGGAATAGTATGGATACCCATCCCACCTAATATTTGACCTTCAATTGATAAGAATGTGGGTATAATTATTTTTCAACAAGGGGATTACAATATGGGTGAAATAACATTCTTACACATCTCATCTAATGTATTTGACCTGTATAGGAATATGAGTATAATTGTTTTTCTACATGGGGATTATGGATTGGATATCATGGTTACACATCCCGCGTAATACGTTTGACCTGTTTCTGAAAAGGAATCTGGTTAAAATTACTTTTATATATAGGAGGGGAAATATGCTTACACTTTACAAAGAACATAGTTAACTTGTTTCTAAAAAGAGTATGGGTATAATTATTTTTCTACATGGGGATTATGGGTGGAATATAATGGTTAAATATGCCTGGGAACATATTTACCCTGTATCTGATGAGAATAAACGAATAGTACATTTTCTACATGGGGATTATGGGTGGATTATTGTGGACACACATGCCATGAGGGTGCTTCCTGAGGTGTATTATTTAATTTAACATTGCAAGCTGGGTTTGTGTAGCCCCCCAATTCTTTTGTGAAGACTGAAGAGAAGAATTTATTTTTGCACTTTCGCCTTCTCTCTGTCATCTGTGGCCAGATTCCCTTTGTCGTCAATGTGTTCTGGTCTCGCTTTCTTACTATTTATATACTTAAAGAATTTATTGGGGTTTTTTTACCCTCTTCCGCTATATGTCTTTCGTGTTCTATTTTAGCTACCTTGATTTCACCTTTACATTTCTTATTCCACTCTTTGTAATGTTGGAATGCTGCCAATGACCCCTCAGCCTTGTATTTTTGAAGGCCTTTTCTTTTGTTTTAATATGCACTTTTATGTTGGAGTTTAGCCACCCAGGGTTTATTTTTGCTCTTTTTAAACGTATTCCCCTTTGGAATGCACTGGCCAATCCCTTTATTTAGTATGTTCTTAAAGCACTCCCATTTTTCCTCCGTGTTCTTTGGATTCTATCCCATTTGATATTGTCTAGCAAAGAGCACAGTTAAGGGAAGTTGGCTCTTTTGAAATTCAGTGTCCTTATATTACCCTTGCGTTTCCTATTTTTCTGATTTATACTGAAACTAATTGACCTATGGTCCTAAGTTGCCCTGTATTTCTATATCCGTGATCAAGTCTGTATTGTTAGTAATCGGTAGGTCTAGTAACGCATTGTTTCTTGTTGGTGTGTTCACCATCTAACACATTAAATTGTCCTGCAAAACATTTAGGAACTGCCGAGCATTGGATGAATGTGCGGTTCCTTCTGCACAGTCTATATCTGGATAATTAAAGTCCCCCATTATAATGACATTTCCCATCCTTGCTGCCGTTCCAAGCTGTGATAGGAGGTCCGCCTCCCCCTCCTCCCTCTGGTTTGGGGACCTATAGCATACGCCCAATATTACTTTCCCCATAGTGCCTTCTCTTTGAAGTTCTACCCATAGGGATTCTACCTCCTCCTTAGCTACATTTGTGATATCGTTCCTCATATTTACCTGCACACTGTTCTTAATATACAGACATACCCCTCCCCTTTTTCTACCTTCTCTCTCTCTCTGCGATATAGGGAATACCCCTGAATGGTCGCCAGCCAATCATGAGAGCTGTCAAACCAAGTCTCTGAAATTCCCACAAAATTGAAATCCTCCTCATATATTAGCAGCTCCCATCTTGTTGGCCAGGCTTCTAGCATTGGTATACAAACCTTGTAATAAACCCTGTTGAATAGTATTATTATTATTATTAATAATTATTGGGATTTTTTTTACCAAAAATATGAGCAGAATACATATTGACCTAAATTGATGAAGAAATTAGATTCTTTAAATATTTTTATTGGATGTGTTTTATAGCAGAACGTAAAAATATTTTTTTTATTTTTTAAAGTTTTCACTCTTTTTTTGTTTAAAGCACAAAAAATAAAAACCGCAGAGGTGATCAAATGAAAGCTCTATTTGTGAGAAAAAAGGACATCAATTTTTTTTTGGGTACAGTGTCCCACGACCGTGTAATTGTCAGTCCAAGTAACACAGTGCTGTATCTCAAAAAATGGCATCGTCATTAAGGGGGTAAAACCTTCTGGGGCTGAAGTGGTTAACAAGAGCATTCCACCAGGGGTTTCTTCACAAACCTGGCCCTAAGACATCCAGGAAGGATGGGAGTACTGTCAGGACCCAGATCTTAACCTAGGGAGGGACTCTGCTCTGACAGTAGCTCTACTTGCTGAACCACCTAAGATACTGGACAGCTCCCTGCCTGATCTCTTGGAGAATCTTACTTTCTATCTTACACAATAAATGGAGACAATGGAAAGAATATTTCAATAAATGAGTCTCAACTTGTTCAGAGGTTTTACTGGTACCACATCCTCTATTGCAAGACACTGAAAAAATAGTTGAATCCCTAGCACACCAAATTTGAAATAACAAAAATAAAAAAAGTTATTGTGCAAAACATTAAAAATTGAAAGGTTAAAATTTAATGTCAGATATCATAATAATGTTTCCGAATACAATACAATTGCAGATTATACAGTATGTTATATGAGATCCTAGTTGATCATAAAGGGGATCTCACATAAACTTCTTCATCTCCAACATGTTTTGCAGGGCAAAAGCCTAATTCTTAAGGGAGAAATTGCATACATCTCTAAGATCATAAACAAAAATCAGACAGGTAAGTAACACTAACTTTACAGCAGTACATACTATTACAGTATCCATATCCATATTTTACCATATAACTTGTTCCCAAGGACTGAAAGATCGCAGCCGCCGTGTAAAGTGGACATCCAGACTTCACCGATATGTATATAAAATTTATATATAAGGGGTACAGAAAAGCTGTAGTGAACTCTATAGAGTAAATAATGTAGACAATATTGTAAGAAAAAAGAAAGAAGAAAAAAGGAGGTGAAAAGAAAAAGAGGAAAACGGGAACAATAAGGAATAAGGAAAGGAACAAAAGAAGGGAAAGTAGAAAACTCCTATCCCAGATTAAACTATTCCTGGTCGAAAGATGTGTCAATAGTTGGCTTGTATGGGTTTCTGCAGTATAAAAGGTACACATCACAGTAGCTCAGGGCTCTCCAAAATACACTCCTACTCCCCATTCACATAGTGAGTATTAACCCTTAGGGCCATATGAATCCAGTAGGATTCTGCTCACATCCGTGGCTCTATAGAGGACATGGCAGGGTGAGAATAGGTCTGTACTACTAGTGTGTACCCCACTTAGGTGCAGTATTTAGGGACTGGGTACGTTTATTTTCAAAAGATAAGTGTAAACTCACAGGATGTGCAAGATATAAAAGCATATACTGGGTTCCTCCACACCACTGGCGTCACTTCAGGTTAGAAAACGAAGTGGGAGGTGCGCACGTTCCAAGTACTGCACAGCGCTGATAGGAACAAGGACAGACCTAGCAGGTTGGTGCAGGAGTTTATGGTACCCTTCACTGGGCATACGTATAAACACATTGGACTCTACTTGAATTATTACTAAAATGCATAATAGATACATTAATAAAAACATTGGTAATACCATAAAACTGAGAATCAGAAATAAAAGATGGAAAAAATAACAGAAAAAGGATACTCCTTTTTCCACGCCTGAAAGAGAAAGTACTCCTTTCTCTACACCTGGATCCAAATGCATATTCAAAATTCTCCCTCCATCTACCCACCATCTACCCAGGCACTAGGTCAGACATGCTCCTTACTGTGGGCATTCTTCTCCTGGGTCCCACCCCAAATTCCAGACTATTAAATATCCATTTTCCCATACATCTGGTCTTCTTTCACACAGACCCCCAAGGGTCCCATTCCTAACATTACCTCCATCCCAGCATCCCAATCTTGTTCCCACTCCCACAAAAACCCTGCATCCTTCCCATTTGGAGGCCAGACTTCTTTCCGATGAAGACAGTCTAGGTCCTCCCATTTTGCCTGTTTCCACTACATCAAACAGTTCCTTTTTAGCTCTTACCCCCCTGCCCTCCCCAAAAAGAAAACTTACAGACGAGGCAGAAGAGGGGGACGTAATGGTAACAAGAAGAAAAGTGCGCAGACTATAAAAATCTTCAATCTATCCGACCACTCTCTCTCTCCATCTAAAACATCCCTTTTGATCCGAGGCTTGACGTGGACCTCAATAGGTTCACGAGAAACCTCAGGGTCAAACGTTACTATACCATGAAAACCCTTAAACAGGACAGCAATTTAGAGGCCACACAGTACCCGAGCAGTCTCCAGACACAGTCTTAAAATCCACTTTTTTTTATTTAACAGATCTAGCTCATCTGGAACAGTTCTACACCGATGATGGGGATCAATATGTTGATCTGATGACTCAACAGGCGCCTACCTCCCCACCCATCCAACACACTTCCTTCTGTCCTAAGTCTGTATTCAATCCCACCTTTGCTAAAAGTCCATACATCCAAACCTTCTATCAGGTAGTGTACGTGGACAGCCTGTGTCAGAAGAATCCCCATATTTCAGCCTCATCCTCCAATCTCACCTCTGACTGTACGGCTCTTACCTTCTCACTAATAATCACAATCTCATTATTAGATCTGCCGATATAGGCGGCTGCATAGTAGTCCAAAATATGTATAACTATAACACAGCGCTAAAGATAGTGCATCTCCTTATACATATGTGACTAATTATAACAACCCGTGTATATGACTTATTCACGTGAATACATAGTCCCACTGACAAAAATAAAAATAAAAAATAAGCAAAAAATCAAAAAGCAAAAAAATTCAAAAAACATTCAAGCAAGTGTCCAGTGAAAATTTGTGAATGGTGCTCAATGTTAAAAGTCCAAGTGACTTGGGTGAAAGGTGACTTCGTGTTCACACCCCCCGAAGTGAATCCACTTCGCAGAAGATGTGGACCCCTAGGCAATACTGCATAGGGGTCTTAACAAGCTTGATACTGGTAAGTGTAGATGATGGGGCTCCTTAAGTACCTCCTAATATCCAATACTCGACATGGAAAGACAAAGAAGATACCAATAGTGCAGTATGTTCCAAAATTTTATTAATGATATCAAAAGAGATGGGCTTTTACAATAATTCAGAAGTTCATAGACATGTAGGTATTAGTGTAAAAATGCTCCTAAAGGCAGGTTGGACGGCAATGGCATAAATCTAGTGTATTCACCATACAGAGAAGCGTCGGGTGTTCCAGCACGCTTCCGCTTGCGTTCCAACAGCCCGGAAGTGACGTTGACGTGGCTACAAAGCCCAGAATCTCGTTGATGCATTTCGCCCCTCTCAGCACATGATATGATTGATAGGGTATGAGAATTGTGTGGAGAATAGTTGGCTAGACAAATAAAGGCACCGTCCCCGAAATATATATATCAAATTTGTAGGGACCAGGTGACAACCAAGGACAAAGGGAATGGGAACACTACAGGGGATAAAATCTACCACACCGTATTCAACCTTCTTTGGGGGCTGTATGAGACGGAGGTCTATTTGGGAGTAACATTCTGGTTTGGTGATGTGTGGATGGGCTCCTCTGTTGGCCGGTTTAGGATTTGGGGGTGCTGTGGACTCCCTAGAGAGTTTCCCCATCTTCCCCTGGTTGTAGGCTGTTGACTTTTAGGAATGCCTTTTCCACTAGGAAAGTTTTGATACTGGTTTGTTCTTTCCATACCCCAAATGCATTGGGTGCAAAGGCAACATCATCCCTCATTACATCCCACAGTTGACTTTTTGATTTTAAATATTGGATATTTGACAATTTTCACTTATCGAAAATTTGTGGCACATTGAAATCCCCTCTGTCCGGGTGTGGTAGATTTTATCCCCTGTAGTGTTCCCATTCCCTTTGTCCTTGGTTATCACTACCATACCTGGTCCCTACAAATTTGATATATGATTAATAGGGCCTCATCAGAGGGTATCATTGACAAATTGGAGACATCCTTCCTTAAGCACAATTTCTATCATAGGCTGTATTTTTAGAATTTACCTAAAATCCATAAGGACCTCACACATCCACCCGGGAGACCCATTGTAGCGGCTATGGAGAGCATTACGAGCTATCTCTCCATCTACATTGACCATTTCCTGCAGCCACTAGCCCAGAATCTCCCATCCTACATTAAAGATGGTGTACACTTATTGCAGACCCTTCGAGACTACTCTTGGGACCCATCCTACTTGTGGCTCTCCCTAGATGTAGCCCAGTTATACACACCTATTCCTCATGATGTCAGATTGAGAGAAGTACAACATTTCCTAAATGAGGATCCCATGTTAAACATGCGCCAGGCCCACTTCATTCTAGAAGCCAATAACTTCTGTCTAACTTACAATTATTTTGAATTTGCTGGTGATTTTTACCTACAGATCCATGGCACAGCTATGGGGGCAAATTTTTCCCCCAGCTATACCAATCTTACAATGGGTTTGTGGGAAAATCATTTTATATGGCATAACAACCCTTTTTCCTCACATCTTGTATTTTATGGGCGATACATTGATGATGTCATCATCATTTGGGATGGTTCCAAATCCTCAGTCCAACCTTTTTTGGACCATTGTAATGCCAATTGATATGGGTTTGTCCTTCCCGTCTGTCTGTGATGACCATTCGTTAGCCTTTCTTGACCTACATCTCAGCCATGGTAATGGAAACATATATGCCCAAAACTACAGCAAACTGTAGTGGAAATTAATATATGCTTGATGCACAAATAGTTGTGCTAATAAGTGCACTTTTGGATGTTAATATACACCAAGCGCAATTAATCCCATTGTGCTAAAAAGCACAGTTCCCAGCTCTTTTGTATAAGGCAATGGAGCGTGCTCACCATCCCCAGAGATGCAGACAAACACAGGCTGTTTCAGTATGGATGCTTACAACATTGTCCTGTGTTGAACAATGGGCTTCATTTATTTATAGGGCAACAAAAGAACAAAGACAGGAAGTAATGGCTATACCACATCAGCCAATCAGTTCCAGATGTACAGTCACATGACATAAGTTACTCACATAGAATCAGCCAATGACACACTTGTATACATTCAAATATATAACAGGAAGAGGAAGTACACAGATGTGAATAAACAGAACAGTGTGCATGGCTTATTGCCTAACCCTGCACAATGTGAATCTATTTCAAAACCACCATGTAGAACAGTGAACGCTGCTCCAATCAAACCCGTGCATGGACTTCCTCCATTACTACTGGTGTGAATCCCATTTAGCAAAGCTTCAGCGAAAAATGCCTAGTAGGATTATACTACTGTACCCATAGACGTGAGGCTATCTGCAGGGAAAGAGCCATGTTGTTTCCACTATGATCAAGTATATGAGCGTATATCCCTTCATAAAGACAGATAGATCCACTATGAGCGTGTATCCCTTCATAAAGACAGATAGATATTAAAACGATATTGACTCTGCACTGCAATGCACATAGATTTCTACTGGCAAATAGACCTGCGCACAGAGTGTTCGCCGGCGGAGATGTCGATGTAAAGCGAACGAGTCTAAGGGAAGGTTTTCACTGGCAATAGTCTTTCCCTAATGGCGGTTCACCCGAATACGCTCTAAAGAGCGTATTGCAAGCAAACCAACAACAGGAGCCATAATGATAATCTAGATAAAACACATGCTGAAAAATGTCCACACTAATCCTAATAAAATCTCCACAACAAAACCCACTACAGGTAACTCCTACTTACATTATAGAAGCTGTCATCATCCTTGTTGGGTCAACAACATTTCCAAAAGTCAATACTGTAGACTTAAACACAACTGCACCAGAGAGAAAGACTATGACATACATGGCCAACAATTCAAGCTAAAATTTCTTGACAAAGGTTACCCCCCTACTCTTGTGGATGAGGCCTACAATTTCTACAAACCATACATACAACATCACAGCCGATAAAACTCTTAACGGTCAAGGTCTTTCCTTACCTTCCTGTTGACAGCCATCTTGGACCTGTGCAGACTGCTGTCTCTTATAAACTGTATTTGCATCATCACTTGTTTGCTGCCTAGGCGTTGCTCATTAATGATGTTGCACACCTGACTATGTACAGTATCTCACAAAAGTGAGTACACCCCTGACATTTTTGTAATTATTTTATTATAACTTTTCATGTGACAACACTGAAGAAATTACACTTTGCTACAATGTAAAGTAGTGAGTGTACAGCTTGTATAACAGTGTCAATTTACTGTCCCCTCAAAAAACCTTAACACACAGCCTTTAATGTCTAAACCGCTGGCAGCAAAAGTGAGTACACCCCAAGTGAAAATGTCCAAATTGGGCCCAAAGTGTCAATATTTTGTGTGGCCACCATTTTTTTCCAGCACTGCCTTAACCCTCTTGGGCCTGGAGTTCACCAGAGCTTCACAGGTTGCCACTGGAGTCCTCTTTTACTCCTCCATGACGACCTTACGGAGCTGCTGGATGTTAGAGACCTTGCGCTCTTCCACCTTCAGTTTGAGGATGTGTTTGGGGTCATTATCATGTTGGAATACTGCCCTGCGGCCCAGTCTCTGAAGGAAGGGGATCATGCTCTACTTCAGCCCCAGACCATGACACTCCCACCATCATGTTTGACTGTAGGCAAGACACACTTGTCTTTGTACTTGAACCCAATAAGTTTATCTTGGTCTCATCAGACCACAGGACATGGTTCCACAGGACATGGTTTTACTTGCATCTTCGTGCGGTCTGGTTTCCTGGCACCCTGACAATACACAAGGGCCATGAATCCTGATGATGCAGGTGCTCCTAAGTTTCCCATGCTGGTTACCAGGCTCGATCAACAAGATCACCTATTGGGTCAATTCACTCATGCATTGCAGATGTTGCTTGAATGCACAGCACACTTTGTCCTGGTGCTGCTAGGCCGGTGGTCCCTCCTGCTGCTGCTCTTGTTGCCGCTCCTGCAGCTGCAGCTGGAGTCGCTGTTACCAGAGGGATGACTGGTTCAGCCCCCCTCCCGCAGCTCTATGGGGGTGAACCAAGTCAGTATCGTGGCTTCCTAAACCAAGTGGGTATTTATTTTGAGATGGTTCCTCAGGCGTTTCCCTTCCCTCTGACAGGTCCAAGGTGGGCTTCCTAATCTCGTTGCTCTCGGACAAGGCCTTGGCCTGGGCAAATCACTTATGGGAGAACGATAATTCTGTGATACTCAATTACCTCAGTTTTGTTGCCTCCTTTTGTAGGGTATTCAATGTGTCTGCTTGCTCTGCCTCTGCTGCTAAGTTGCTCCTGTCCATTCAACAGGGTATATGAACCGTTGCCAAGTATGCCATCTAATTTCGTACCCTGGCAGCAGAGGTGGGCTCGAATAATGAGGCTCTGGTAGCTGTCTTCTCTCATATGTCTCTCCAATGCATTGAAGGACAAGGATCTCCCTGACGAGCTCGAGTCTCTCATATCTTTCTATTTTGATTGATACCAGGCTCAGGGAGAGACCATTGTTTAATGAGTGCCTGCGGAGGCCTCCTACCAGATTGGTTTCTATGTTTTCTTCCCCACCCATTCCTCCCTCACCTCCCACGCCTCCTGGGGATGGTGCCTCAGGCTGTGAACCCATGCAGCTTGGGTTCACTTGCCTTTCCGAGGCTGAGCGAGCCTTTATGAGGAGTGAGGACCAGTACCTGTATTGCGGCCTTGGTAGGTATTTCCTGAAATCCTTGTCCTACCCATCCGGGAAACGCTCACACCTAAGTGTCAGGGTGCCAGGAAACCAGACCACACGAAGATGCAAGTAAAATAAAGCGATTTATTTATGCAACAATAATAATCACACAGCATGAGAGAGGAGCAAAATCAAGAACAGCTGGGGTCAAGTTCAGAAGCGGGTAGTCATCCAAGCCGGGATCAAGTCCAGGAACAGGTAATAATCCAACCTGAGATAAAGTCCAGAAGTGGAAACAGCAGCATGGCATTGCATGCTATTATTAAGCTTATGGTCTACCAGAACACCCAGATCCTTCTCCGCTATGGATTCCCCCAGTTCTACTTCACCTAGTATGTATGATGCATGCATATTCTTAGCCCCTAAGTGCATAACTTTACATTTATCAACATTAAACCTCATTTGCCACATAGTTGCCCAATGAAACAGTGCATTGAGGTCAGCTTGTAAGTTGGAGACATCCTGTCAAGAAGTTATTCCACTGCAAAGCTTGGTGTCAATCATCATGCTACTTTTAATCCCAGACCCTGTATCATTTACAAAGATATTAACCACTTGCCGACTGCCTAACGCCGATCTACGTCGGCAGTCAGCCCCTCACAGGCAAAGTGACGTAGGGCTACGTCACTAGCTTGTGAGGGTCTAGGGAGCGAGCGCGCGCCCCCGGAGGCGCGCTCCCGCTCCCGCATGGTCACGGACCCCCCCCGCGCGTGTGACCGGCGGACCCGATGTCCGCCGGTCACTCGGCGATTGGCGGGGGAGAGGGAGAATGTCAGGCAGCTTGTGTAAACAAGCCACCTGTCATTCTCCTTGCTGTTAGGATACTGATCACTCGGATCTAGTATGTAGATCCGTTGATCAGTGTCCATACAGCTCAAGCCCCAGCCAATCACAGTAGAAAGCACGCCCCTAGGGATACACACAGCCCCTCCCTCCCAAATAAAGTTAACCCCTTCACTACCAGTGTATTTTTACAGTAACAGTGCATATATATAGCACTGATTACTGTAGAAATGTCACTGGTAACCCCAAAAGTGTCAAAAATGTCAGTCAAGGGTCCGATCTGTCCGCCTCAATGTCGCAGTACCGCAAAAAAAATCGCAGATCGCCGCCATTACACGTTAAAAAAAAAAACAACAAAAATGACAGAAATCTTTCCCTTTGTTAGTAAACGCGATAACTTTTGCGCAAACCAATCAAAATACGCTTTTTGCGATTTTTTTTACCAAACATAGGTAGCATAAAACAAATTGGCCGAAAAAGTAAAAAAATTTAGATTTTTACATTTTTTTTTGGGGAATTTCATATAAAAAAATGTGAAAAATATTGCTATTTTTGCAAAATTGACGCTCTTTTTTTGTTTATAGCGTGTGATCAAAAAATCGCACAGGTGATCAAATACCACCAAAAGAAAGCTCTGTTTGTGGGAAAAAAAGGACGCCAAATTCGTTTAGGTACAGCGTCGCACGACCGCGCAATTGTCCGTTAAAGTCACGCAGTGCCGAATCGCAAAATACCCCCTGGTCGGAATGGGGGTAAAATCTTCCGGGGCTTAAGTGGTTAAAAAGTAAGGGTCCCAACACTGAACCTTGGGGTACACCACTGATAACTTTAGACCACTCAGAGTAAGAATCATTAACCACTACTCTCTGAGTTCTATCTTTTAGCCAATTTTCTATCCAATTACAAACCGATCTTTCCAAGCCAGTAGACTTTACCTTACACATTAGCTGTGTGTGGGGAACGGTGTCAAACGCTTTTGCAAAATCCAAGTATACTACGTCCACAGCCACCCCTCTGTCCAAGGTTTTACTTACCTCCTCATAAAAAGAAATCAGGTTTGTTTGACAACTTCTGTCTTTCAAGAATCCATGCTGTCTGTTGCTTAAACTCTCCAATATCTTCCCGACTATAGAAGTTAAACTAACAGGTCTATAGTTACTTGGCAAAGACTTTGATCCCTTTTTAAATATAGGCACCACATTGGCCCTACGCCAATCAAGTGGTGCTATTCCAGTCCTTAACGAGTCCCAAAAAATTAGAAAAAAAGGCTTAGAAATGACAGTGCTCAATTATTTTAGGTTGCATAGGGGCCTTGTATAACGTCGTAAGGATCAAGGAGGACGATGAGTGGAAGACCGCGTTTAATACCAGAACCGGTCATTACAACTATCTAGTGATGCCCTTTGGCTTGTGCAATGCACCTGCTGTCTTCCAGGTGTTCATCAATGATGTCTTTCGTGATATGTTGCAGCAATGCGTGGTAGTCTATTTGGACGACATTTTGATTTACTCGGTCTCAACCCGTCATGGAACGCATGCCACTTCACTCATTTCCTGAAGCTGGTAGGCTTTCAGTGTAAGTGCGGGTAACCGCTAACTGTAGGCTGCGAACCATAGGGAGACCAGATCTGTTTATGCTGCATAGTAGAACATGTTGGATGATGCCCATGGGGCAATTTTAAAGCTTAATATTTTTAATAAACCTGGATTTATTTACCGAATACTACACTATGAGGAGTCCTTTTTACATTTGATTTGAGACCACCTCACAGAAATTCCCTACAGAAGAGTATCCGGAGCAGTGGATCCAGACACTGGAAATTCCATAAGCGCTTTGTGATCTCTTGTTGTTATATGACAACAGAGATCCACTATTTATGGTGAGTTCTTAATTCTTCCTGAAGGTGCTTGGAGGATCCCACCATCACTATATTTCCAACAACCTGCATGGTCCGAATTATTCACATGGTTGCATTTACCTGACACATGGGCATTATTTGTTGGACTGTTTAATATTTTGGACTTTATGCCGTTTGCACTGAGCACTGAATTGCACTATAATAACTTAGCACTTTAGATATTTATTTGTATGCACTTTATTCATTTATATCGATTCACGATTCATATGTATTGGCACAGGAAGGATCAGTGGAGACTCAGCACAGTATTATAGTTTTTACATGTAATTTTTGTATTTGCACATATGCACTTTAGTGGTTTTATGTCATTTTGAGCTGCATGAATTGCAGTTTCTCTGCGATTATACTATATAGACTATTACGCTGCGGGACCTGGAGCAGCAGCAATTCCCTTCTATTAAGTTTAAGTTTAATTGGCACAAGTGTTTATTTACATATGTTCTACAATGGTCTCGCCCTGGTGGTCTCCGTTCCATTCAGTGTTTCCTTGGGTTTGCCATCTACTATCGGAAATTTAGCAGGAACTGTTCCTCTTTGGCCAAACCTATCTCAGATCTGACTAAGAAGGATGGCGTTTCCAACAATTGGATGCCTGCTGCAATCCAAGCTTTTGAGGCCCTCAAGTCTGGTTTCACTTTGGCTCCCATTCTATCTCATCCCAATCCTAGTTTGCCCTTTGTCCTAGAGGTGGATACTAAATAAACCAAAAAGTAGTGTTGCGCCAGTCATGTGCACACATAGTGTAATAAAACTCAAAATCAGTGTCCGTACATGTTCCAATGTCCATACAATCAATCAAATAAACGGTGAATCCACGTGTCCAAAAGAATCTTGTGCAAAACTTAATTAGTGCTTTCATGATTAGTGCAATCCCACCACCAGGTGAATTGGTCTCTCACCTCCACTATAGACCCACTGCTGGGTCAATCACAGCGTTGTATATACACAGGGACCTTCAGACAGTAAAGGCTATGGATAGCCTATCACCTCCAGAGGGATTCTCACCGATAGACATAAAAGGGGAACAAAGGAAGAGATCTAGTGCTCTATGTATTGTTGCAGTAAACCGCTTTATTGAGTAAAAGGAATGGTACTCACAAAGGTGGCGCTTCCAAAGCGCATAGCAATCAGCATAAATGGTATCTAGGAAGAGACAGCTTCCAGCACGCAGGCTCTATCCCCTATACGCCGAAGCTCAACCACAGGCGTTGACTTCCTCAGTATTGGTGGAGCTGGCTCTTTGGTTGCAGATCAAGACTCATCTTTCAGCCTAATCATCTTCAGTGTTCCCTCACCTGATGGACTTATATATGCCCATTTGCTATGCACTTTAAGTAATCTGTTTTTTTCTTGTTTATTCCCAGCATCCTTATTTTGTTATACCCTCACATCGACTCTACCACATCAGACCAGAGCGCTAGCTAATCATCCATTTATGCATTCCAACATGGCCACTATGCCTTCCAATAGGTTTCCTTAAGTGACAGAACACGAAGCACAGGTGGAAATCTTCTTATACCCACGCAAATCTTGAATTATGCATTTATTTTAGCAGTAAAATTACCTTATTTATTGAAATAGGCTATTTCACCGCGAGTTGAATAGTCTGTTTCACTATATAATCATTTTGTCGCTGAGCAGTGCGAGGTGTACTAAGATGGCCGTCACCACCTTATTCCTGCAGGTTTCTTGCTATACTTACTAGAGTACAATAATAATATGAATGCAATACTGTGATGCAGTATATAAGGTGAGTTTACTGCTAAAATAAAAGTAAAATTTAACACTTGCGTGGGTGTAAGAAGATGTCCACCTCTGCTTCGTGTTCTGTCACATTAGGAAACCTATTGGAATGCATGATGCATGCCCAGTAAGTTTTCTCATCCGGTCGTCACTTCCGGTTGCAGAATCTCATAGCTAGTGGTATTCTGATAGAACACCGGTCATCCTGGATAGAACCAGTTGTCCTAGGCTATTTCCTGTCAGTTCTGGTGGCCACCTCTCCGCACTGATTTTGCTGCATTTGTGGCTGCTTGTTCTGTCTGTGCCCAAAACAAATCTCCATGGCACCTTCCCTTGGGTCTACTGCATCCGATCCCCAATCGGGAGCGTCCTTGGTCTTACCTGGCCATGGATTTTGTTGTGGAACTTGTCGCGTCTTGAGGTTACACGGTTATCCTCATGGTTGTCGACCGGTTCTCCAAAATGTGCCACTGTGTTCCGTTTAAGCGGCTGCCTACTGCTAAAGAGCTTGCCCCGGTGTTTACCCGGGAGGTTTTCCGCTTACACGGGTTGCCTAAGGAGGTTGTCTCGGACCATGAGAGCCAGTTTGTCTCCGAATTCTGGCGTGCCTTTTGCTCCCAGTTGGGTATTCAACTCCTTCTCCTCGGCCTACCATCCTCAGTCCAATGGTGCCGCTGAGCGTTTCAAACAACCTCTGGAGCAATTTCTCTGCTGCTCTATCTCTGACCATCAGGACAATTGGGTTGATCTGCTACCCTGGGCAGAGTTTGCCAGGAACTCTGCCATTAACTTGTTTTCAGGAATGTCTCCATTCATGGCCAATTATGGGTTCCAACCCATTGTGTTGTCTGAGTTGTTCTCGCCACAGGACATCCCGACTGTGGAGGATGATCTTTGTGCCATTCGTTCCTCTTGGATGCAGAATCTTTATGGCTCTCTGTACAGCATCAGAAGCTCCAGTCAGACTGGAGACGTTTATCTGCTCCTTTGTACCAGGTCGGGGAGAGGGTGTGGTTGTCGACCCGTAATCTCGACCTCAGGGTGCCCACTCCTAAACTGGCACCCCGTTTTATTGGGCCCTTTTGCATCTTCCATAAGGTGTACCCGGTGGCCTATGCCCTTGATTTTCCTCCTGGCATGCGTATCTCCAATGTCTTTCACTTGTCACTTTTGAAGGCACTGGATTGCAATTGCTATACTTCTTCACTTCCTCACCCTCATCCCATTCCTGTGGGCAATCATGAGGCGTATGAGGTTAGCAGCATCTTGGATGCTCGTCTGTTCCGAGGTCAGGTTCAATAATAGGTGCACTGGAAGGCTTATGGTCCTGAGGAGAGCTCCTGGGTTCCCTCCACTTATATTCATGCTTCCGCCCTTCTCCGCGCTTTCCACGCTTGCTTTCCTCAGAAACCGTTTTTTTGCTCTGTGGAGGAGGGGCTGTTGAGGGGAGGGTACTGACAAGGTCTTACCTTGCCTTCCTGTTGGCAGCCATCTTGGACATGTGCAGGCTGCTGTCTCTTATAAACTCTGTTTGCATCATCACTTGCCTGCTACCTGTAACGCTCCTGCGTTTTATGTATAATGTGGATTTACAGCTGCAGAAATATTCCACTTCAGTAGTCATGTAGAGAAACGCTGAGACACCAATCCCAACTCCCAAGACTCATCATGTGTGGATAGTCTCAATTCAGCAAGTAAATACACACACTCAATAAGATGTTCCTAGAGTGACTTATATGTATAGTAATATAGTGATGATAGGCTGAAGAGACAGGTTGGGTAGAGATGGTAGATGACAGACACTTGAAAGGAATGTTCTTGAAAGTAAGATAGTAGCAGATGGGATGCAGATAGGTTTAGCAATCATGTATGGTAGCAGATGATAGAGTAGCAGGTGAACATACAGGATAGACCAACCCAGTGCAAGAGCAGATGGTATTAGGCTCAAGAGCTAGCAATCTTAGTTAGTGCAGATGTAGTAATAGTCCTTAGTATGCAGAGCTAGATAGTGTAAGCTTTAGTATGAAGGTTATAGAGGTTTCCCCTGTGGGGTACTTATCACTAGTAGCAATGTAGTAGAGGAGAGGTTCGGCAAGAGCGGATGATCCGGTAACGGGATACAGGGATCAGCAGCGTGGTTCCGATAGCGAAGTATGCTTGCAAGCATGAGAGCTTCAAGGCAGATTATGCGGCGTTGAACGAACATGTGAGTGAGACCGCCGGAGGTTGAAATAGCCGCTCCAGCGGCGCTCAGTGATGACAGCATCGGTCTTAAAGGTGTATGCGCACCTTACCAAAAGAGAATGGTGGGGCGCATACACTTAGGAAAAGTGGAATTAGGGTACCAAAGGTACCAGAACATTACACTACCTGGGCGTCGCTCAGTGATGATGTTGCACACCTGACTATATATATCACCTAAGGGCTTGCCGTCCTTGTCCTTGTGTTTGTGCTCCAAGGTGCATCACTGCTAGCAGTCTTCTGTTCTCTGTGTTCCTCCGTGCATGACCTGGCTTGGCTGACAACTTTCCTGGCTCTCAATCCCACATCGGCAGTGACCCAGCATCAGCAGACGATCCGGCATCAGCAGACTACCCGTTACTGGACTCGACCCCGGCTTGGATGACTACCCGCTTCTGGACTTGACCCCGGCTGTTCCTGATTTCGCTCCTCACTCTTGCTGTGCGTTTATTGTTGTTGCCCTAATAAACTGCTTTATTTTACTTTCATCTTAGTGTTGTCTGGTTTCCTGGCACCCTGTCACTAACACCCCCCACATAGAACAACCGTTTAGGTTTACTACCAATTTCAACACTGAATTTATGAACAGGGAACGCATATTCCATAAACATTGGTCTATTTTACAAGAAGACCCACATCTCAAATCTTCCATTACTGAAGGCCCTATGTCTCACATGCCCACATGTCACCCATGGACAAAAATATTTCTGTTCCAAGGGCAAGAGTATCTCCATTCCTGACTTTTACACATGAGTTTGTGGTTTACAGTCCTGTCCCTGTGGTCTGCTATATGTGGGACGCACATCTGTAAACTCAGAAAAAAGGTTTAGAGAACACAGACGCTTTGTAGAGGCTGTGGACCAGCACAGCCTCCCC
This sequence comes from Pelophylax lessonae, assembly GCF_965119305.1. Taxonomy (NCBI): domain Eukaryota; kingdom Metazoa; phylum Chordata; class Amphibia; order Anura; family Ranidae; genus Pelophylax; species Pelophylax lessonae. The sequence continues at coordinate 248,169,708 of NC_138774.1, read as the reverse complement.
AAACATTTCTTTATATGACATAACCTTCCAAGGAGCTCAGGGTGTGGGTCATTGAGGCTTTTCCTAACAACCTCCCTATAGCAGAACGCTTCAGGCATCTGTGTGCACAAGAGTCCTACTGCATCTACAGGTTGGACACTCTGGCACCTGGTAGGTTAAAGTAGGATCAGTCCCCTGCTGTAACTGCTATCAAAGGACAAATAACCCCCCCCCCCCCCACCAGATGGCAGATGTTTCTACATTAGTACACGTTACTCACTTTCATTCTGTTGATCATTCATTAATTCAGTTTATATATACCATTCATAAACATTTATTCCAGACATTTTTATGTCCTTTATATGCAAAAATACAATATACATCACTGTGCACTTTGCCATCGGGCAGTTTTATTCACTGCCACAATTTCCTTTTTTCTTTTATATTTTTTTAAAGATATTTTTTCATATATATATATATTTTTATGTTTTTTTCCATCTATCATTATTTTTCTAAATTTCCGTTTTAGGGTATTACCAATGTTTTTTTTAATATATCTAATATGCATTTTAAAAATTGAAGCCTCTGAGAGTGTAATGTGTTAACATATTTCCCCTGGTGTTGGTGATGTTTTTATTATGGACTTTGTGGATATTGCTTCAATAAAGATGTTCAGAGTGCCCTTAAAGTAGTGTGCAGCCAGTCTTTGCTGATCATCTGCTTGCTGCCAGTGGACCCTGCTGAGATTGTTAAGGTGCTTACGCGTTAGGGACAATTGATTGGTGCTCATGAAATGCATCTTCTCTGGACGCTAAGCTATATGAACTTTGTGCTATGCTATAGTCTTGTTTGCCTGGCTCCTCTGTATCTGTCCAGACTCCTGCTCCAAACCAACCCACCTCTTCTGTGCCACTCAAACTTCCCTTACCTGAAAAATTTGGTGGTAATACCGTGGACTGCAGAGGTTTTTTAAACGTTTGTCGTTTGCACTTACCCTGGGGCTTTCAGTACTTCTTCTGCCAAAGTGACTTTTGTAATTTCATTGTTAAAGGGGGAAGCCCTGGCATGGGTCTCCCCTTACCTGGATTGTAATGATCCTGTGCTGCAGGACGCTGATAGATTTCTGGCTTCTCTTCAGACTGTATTTGACAAGTTAGGTAGAGCTTCTGCAGTGCTAATTTTTGAACATATAACAAGGTACCAGGACTGTGGCACAGTATGCTATTGAGTTCCGTACCCTGGCGGCTGAGACCAAATGGGACTCAGGGGCATTACGTGCAGCTTTCCGTAAAGGTCTTACATATCTCATTCAGGACAAATTGGTCTATAAGGACTCCTCAAATGAGTCTAAAAGTCTAGACCCCCCAGCATTACCACCCTGAATGGACAGCCATTGGGAGATAAACTTGTAAAGTTTGAGACCACCACAATCACTCTTCACGTAGGCACACTCCATAAAGAGGAAATCATCCTGTCTCTTATTGATTCTCCATTTCTGCCTGTTATCCTTGGCTACCCTTGGTTACAACAACACAACCCTTCATTTGATTGGGTAAAGGGAGAATTAACCTCTTGGGGGTCTTCCTGTTATTTGAACTGTTTATCTCGACCCACAAGACTTTCTGGTTGTCTGTTGGCTTCCGTGGCCATCCTTCCTACCTTGCCTCTTGAATACCATGAATTTGCAGATGTGTTTTGAAAGAAAAAGGCAGAGGTTTTACCTCCACATCGTTCCTTTGACTGTGCGATTAATCTGATCCCTGGAGCACCTCTTCCCAAAGGAAGGACCTATTCCCTGTCACTGCCTGAACAAAAGTCCATGGAGGAATAGGTTGAGGACAACTTGAAAAGAGGTTTTATCTGACCCTCCACTTCTCTGGTAGGGGCAGGTTTCTTCTTTGTCGAAAAAGAAGGATGGGTGGTCTTTGACCATGCATAGACTATCGAGGGTTAAATCAGATGACTGTAAAAGCATACTATCCAATGCCTCTTATTCTAGAATTATTTAATGTGCTTAAGGGAGCCGTTCTCTTCACTAAGCAGGACCTCCGAAGGGCTTATAATCTGGTTCGAATTTGAGAGGGAGACGAGTGGAAGACAGCTTTCAACACCCGCAATGGACATCTGGTTATGCCATTTGGACTCTGTAATGCTCCCAGGGCCGGACTGGCCTACCGAGATACCGGGAAATTTCCAGGTAGGCCGGCAAGTCCCCCCTGCCCTGGGCTGCTAACACCTGAAAAAAAAAATGGCTGCGGCCGGCCCAACATGCGCACTGAACATGCGCCGCCACCGCTAAGGAAAGCCTGTAAACGTTCGGCTATTTCCATGCAGACGGTGCATGTGCGGTGATGTGTTGTAACATTTTTTAAATGTAAGGCACCTTTTGTCCAAAAGGTAAGCGCTACTTCTCCTCAGGAGATGCAGTGCTGTGGGCATGGTACAGGAGATTCTCTTGTACCATGCATGCAGCACTGTATCTCCTGCACTATGCCTGCAGCCCTGCATCTCCTGTACCATGTCCACAGCCCTGCATCTCCTGTACCATGTCCACAGCCCCTGCACTATGCCGGCAACCCTGCATCTCCTGTACTATCCCCACAGCCCTGCATCTCCTGCACCATGCCCACAGCCCCTGCACCATGCCCACAACCCCTGCACCATGCCCGCAGCCCCTGCATTTCCTGCACCATGCCCAACACCCCTGCATCTCCTGTACCATGTCCGCAGCCCCTGCATCTCCTGCACCATGCCCAGAGCCCCTGCATCCCCTGCACCATGCCCGCAACCCCTGCATCTCCTGCACCATGCCCAGAGCCCCTGCATCCCCTGCACCATGCCGGCAGCCCCTGCATCTCCTGCACCATGCCCTCAGCCCCTGCATCTCCTGCACCACGCCCTCAGCCCCTGCATCTCCTGCACCTTGTCCACAGCCCCTGCATCTCCTGCACCATGTCCACAGCCCCTGCATCTCCTGCACCATGTCTCCAGCCCCTGCATCTCCTGCACCATGTCTCCAGCCCCTGCATCTCCTGCACCATGCCCGCAGCCCCTGCATCTCCTGCACCATGCCCGCAGCCCCTGCATCTCCTGCACCATGCCCGCAGCCCCTTCATCTCCTGCCCCATGCCCGCAGCTCCTGCATCTCCAGTACTATTAAAACAAAAGGAGACAGCACTCAAAATTCTGTGTAAATGCAAAGGTGAATCACAAAAGAATATATAAATCTCTGTTGAAAAATATTCAGTATTATATCATAAAGTGACAGTACTAACGTATATATGATATATACCACAATCAAATAAATATAAAGTGACGGTGCAAAAAAGTGTCTATGCAATTAAATAAACACAATGCCGCAATCCATATAAAGTATAAAATTCATAAATTATAGTCTTTTTAGCTTGAAAGTGCAGGTGCAACAAATCAATCCAGTGTATTAAAGTGCTTGGTGCCTGAAGAAATGCATCCTTGAATGCAAGAGAGGAAGAGGGAGAAATAATCCGTCACCAGATGCCCCACACACTTACCGGATGGCGTCTTGTGGTATAGCACTGGTAAGTAGTAAATTGTGCAAGAGAACCCGGTATGGATGGGATTTTCATCTCTCCGCTCGTATACCTCGGGAAAAACGTCACTATAAACAGGACTGGTGTGGTTTTCTCCGGTACCTCAAATCAAGCCACGCACATTAAAAGCTTTTCCTCCATATATCAAATATCAGCCCTGGCTAAAAAACAGGGCATACCAGCTAGGAGGGGGGCACAAGATACAGTGGGTACGGAAAGTATTCAGACCCCCTTAAATTTTTCACTCTTTGTTATATTGCAGCCATTTGCTAAAATCATTTAAGTTCATTCTTCTTCCTCATGAAGACATAGCACCCCATACTGACAGAAAAACACAGAATTGTTGACATTGTTGCAGATTTATTAAAAAAGAAAAACTGAAATATCACATGGTCCTAAGTATTCAGACCCTTTGCTCAGTATTTAGTAGAAGCCCCCTTTTGATCTAATACAGCCAGGAGTCTTTTTGGGAAAGATGCAACAAGTCTTTCACACCTGGATTTGGGGATCCTCTGCCATTCCTCCTTGCAGATCCTCTCCAGTTCTGTCAGGTTGGATGGTAAACATTGGTGGACAGCCATTTTTAGGTCTCTCTAGAGATGCTCAATTGGGTTTAAGTCAGGGCTCTGGCTGGGTCATTCAAGAACAGTCACGGAGTTGTTGTGAAGCCACTCCGTTATTTTAGCTGTGTGCTTAGGGTCATTGTCTTGTTGGAAGGTAAACCTTCGGCCCAGTCTGAGGTCCAGAGCACTCTGGAGAAGGTTTTTGTCCAGGATATCCCTGTACTTGGCCGCATTAATCTTTCCCTCGATTGCAACCAGTCGTCCTGTCCCTGCAGCTGAAAAACACCCCCACAGCATGATGCTGCCACCACCATGCTTCACTGTTGGGACTGTATTGGACAAGTGATGAGCAGTGCCTGGTTTTCTCCACACATACCGCTTAGAATTAAGGCCAAAAAGTTCTATTTTGGTCTCATCAGACCTGAGAATCTTATTTCTCCCCATCTTGGAGTCCTTCAGGTGTTTTTTAGCAAACTCCATGCGGGCTTTCATGTGTCTTACACTGAGGAGAGGCTTCCGTCGGGCCACTCTGCCATAAAGCCCCGACTGGTGGAGGGCTGCAGTGATGGTTGACTTTCTACAACTTTCTCCCATCTCCTGACTGCATCTCTGGAGCTCAGCCACAGTGATCTTTGGGTTCTTCTTTACCTCTCTCACCAAGGCTCTTCTCCCCCGATAGCTCAGTTTGGCCAGACGGCCAGCTCTAGGAAGGGTTCTGGTCGTCCCAAACATCTTCCATTTGAGGATTATGGAGGCCACTGTGCTCTTAGGAACCTTAAGTGCAGCAGAAATCTTTTTGTAACCTTGGCCAGATCTGTGCCTTGCCACAATTCTGTCTCTGAGCTCTTCAGGCAGTTCCTTTGACCTCATGATTCTCATTTGCTCTGACATGCATTGTGATCTGGAAGGTCTTATATAGACAGGTGTGTGGCTTTCCTAATCAAGTCCAATCAGTATAATCAAACACAGCTGGACTCAAATGAAGGTGTAGAACCATCTCAAGGATGATCAGAAGAAATGGGAAGCACCTGAGTTAAATATATGAGTGTCACAGCAAAGAGTCTGAATACTTAGGACCATGTGATATTTCAGTTTTTCTTTTTTAATAAATCTGCAACAATGTCAACAATTCTGTGTTTTTCTTTCAGTATGGGGTGCTATGTGTACATTCATGAGGAAGAAGAATGAACTTAAATGATTTTAGCAAATGGCTGCAATAGAACAAAGAGTGAAAAATTTAAGGGGGTCTGAATACTTTCCGTACCCACTGTGTATATATATATATATATATATATATATATATATACACGTTAGCACTGTCACTTTATGATATAATACTGAATATTTTTCAACAGAGATTTATATATTCTTTTGTGATTCACCTTTGAATTTACACAGAATTTTGAGCGCTGTCTCCTTTTGTTTTAATATTCACTAACACATGTTGTTTTTGTGACTAGCAGCTCATATCATTTGAAAAAAAAAAAAAAACATTTTTTTTACACATATTAAACCTAGGCGCGGTCTTGTGACTAATTACTAGTCATATATTGTCCTATCTCCAGTACTATGCCCGCAGCTCCTGCATCTCCTGTACCATGTCCACAGCCCCTGCATCTCCAGTACCATGTCCGCAGCCCCTGCATCTCCTGTACCATGTTTGCGGCCCCTGCATCTCCTGTACCATGTCTGCAGCCCCTGTTAATACAGATACGCTCAAATTGAGAGAGCTGATTCAGAATATTACCATTTGTTATAAATGCGGTATAGAAATTTTTAATTTGGAGATATCGAAAAAGTTCTGAATGTTGTAAATGATGTGATTAACAAAGTTCAGGAAAACTTAAGACAGAAGAGCTAGAGACCAGATTAAATAGCCTTGACAGGCCTGACCTAGACCATGCCCGAAATTAATTTGGGAATTCCCAAGCCGGATAAAAGGCTGGATTTCTCAGAAAAGATTGTAGTGGATTGTGTGTAGACTGTAAATTATAATTAGTCTTTAGTCTATCCCATAAAGAGAGAGAATGCTTGGTAATTGGATTAGTAATATGTTTTCGATCTGATGGTTGTAACCATAAGAGATTGGAAATCGAGATGGGGTCACATTCGATAAATTCTATCGTAACCCATAAGGGAATTTCAGTAGTGGCATGATACTTAGTTAATTGTGCCAATTGCGCAGCTTTGTAATATGTGGCAAAATTGGGGAGACCCAGTCCACCCCTTGTTTTGGAGAGAATCAATGTGGATTCGGGCAATCTAGGTTTGATTGAACCCCAGGTGAATTTAATTATTTTACGTTGTAAGATTCGAAGAAAATGTGCAGGTATATGAATTGGCAGGACCCTAAATAAATATAAAAATTTGGGTAGAATAACCATTTTGATTGCATTTATCTTCCCAAACCACGGCAATGGAAGTGATGCCCATTTCGTCAGTATTTCAGTAACTTTTTTCAATAATGGAGTAAAGGCCATGAAAATGGTAACGCATTCTGCGCTAAATTTTACTCAGATTCACTCAATGAGATATTAAGGGCCGTGGATTTTTGAAAATTTATGTTTAGTCCTGAAATAGCAGCGAATTTATTAAGGGTAGCAATGAGATTAGGGGCTGATATATGGGGAGATGATAGAAAAAGAAGAATGTCATCTGCAAATAAACACAACTTATGATGGTGACCACCTAGTTCTATACCAAAAATTGAGGGATTACTTCTAATACTGTGTGCTAGAGGTTCTATGAGAAGGGCAAATAAGAGAGGGGAGAGAGGGCACCCCTGATACGTGCCTCTCTCTATGTTAAACAAGTCTGATTTATAACCTGCATATTTAATATATGCTTTAGGTTTGTTATAAAGCGCAGAGATCCATTTTAAAAAATTTGGGCCAAAACCCCATTTACTAAGAGTATATTGCATATATGGCCAGGATATGGTATCAAAGGCTTTTTTAATGTCTAGTGATAGGAAGCACGAGGGGATGCGGCGTGTTTTAGCTATATGAGATAACAGAGTTGCACGTCTGATGTTGTCAGTAGCTTGGCGAATAGGTATGAAACCTACTTGATCCCTATGAATGAGTTGTCCTATGAAGTTATTTAGTCTGGAAGCTATAATTTTGGCTAAAATTTTAATATCTAAATTTAATAAGGAAATGGGTCGATAGTTCAACCAAATCGTGTCATCAGTTTGAGGCTTCGGGAGCATACAGATGATTGCTGTTAAAGTTTCCTGTTTAAAGGATTGGCCATTAAGAAGTGTATTGAAAGCATTAGCTAGGATAGGCGAAAGGGAATCGGAAAAAACCCAGTAGTATAATGCCGAAAAACCATCAGGGCCTGGTCTTTTATTTAATTTTAGTGATTTTATAACTTGGGACACTTCATCTGGTGTTATTGATTTTTCCATAAATTCCATCTGAGACTGAGAAAGAGTCGGTAGTGATAGTTGAGCAAAAAATTCATTTGCCGCAGAAAAATTCAAATTGTTTTCAGATGAATATAGAGTAGCTAGGTGTGTTTTAAATTTCTTAAGAATTTTTATAGGGTTGCTGGAAAATGTATCTCTCGAGATTTTAAGACGTATGGGCTTAAATGGTTTATGGAGTGAAGCGAGCATGCGGGCCATGGGTGAATCTGGTTTATTTGCTTTAATGTAAAAATTGTGACGCGATCTCCGAAGTGTCTTATGTGCAGATTCTGTAAGAAACAGATCAAATTCAAGACTAGCTTTATCAAGATTGGTTTTATTAGAAGAAGTAGGATTATTTTGATATACTGTGTAACATGTATTAAAGTTTGTTTCTAATTTCTGGCTAAGTATTTTACGTTCACGTCTAAAGAGTGCAGCCTGTCTCAAACAAATACCACGAATAACTGGTTTGTGTGCCTCCCATAAAGTAAGGGGAGACACATCTGGCGTTGAATTATGTAATAGATATTCAGAGAGAGCATTTTTAATATCCAGACAGTGAGATGTATTTTTTAATAAAGAGTCATTAAGGCACCACGTAGTGTAATGTGCTTTAGGAATAGTTGAAGCAATAACTGTGCATACTGCATTATGGTCAGACCATGTGATTGGTATGACCATAGATGCAATCGTTTCAGGTATGAGACCTATAGTGAGAAATATATGGTCTATGCGGGAGAAAGTTTTATGAGGGTGCGAATAATATGTGTATCTACGCTTGCTTGGATTCACCTCTCTCCAAGAATCTACCATATTATGTTTTGCAAGCAGTTGTGAGAATGAGAGTTTATTAGGGCTGCTCGAAGAAGATATAGGGGATTTATCCAGAAATGGGAAAATAACTTGATTTGAATCACCACAAATCATAACTGCACCCATTCTATGAGAATCCACAACCTGAAAAAGATGCAAAAGAAATGGAATAGGATTTTTGTTGGGAGCATAATATGACACTATAGTGATAGCGGAGTCAATAAGGTATCCCGTGAGAATCAGATACCTGCCCTCAGGGTCCTTGATTTCATGTACAAGAGTAAATGGAGTAAACCGATGAAAGGCCACTAGCACACCTCGTTGTTTTGCAGAGGCAGTGAAAATTTGAGGATATTTAAGACTAAAATATTTGGGAGTGGATTGTAAGGTGAAGTGTGTCTCTTGCAGACACAAAATGTGTGCTTTTAATGATGCAAAGTTGCGAAAAGCTTTAGTACGTTTGTTTGGGTTATTTAGTCCCTGAACATGGACATTATGTTTAGGGGGGCCATAAGATTGTATATAAACGATGTCTAGCATACCCTACCATTGTGGAATTTGTCGATTGTTTCATACTCGATGTGGGAAGGGGGAGGAAATGTGTAGAGAAAAGGGAAAACAGAAGGGACAATTGTGTGCTTAGCATAGAAGGTAATATATAAAACAAATAGTTAAGGCACAACCAATAGGAACGTATGCCGTTGATGGGAGATGGAAATCCCCCAACAAAGGCTAAATAGCTACCGTCAGTAGTCTCTGAAAGGGAGAGGCCACCGAGGGTAACAAATTGAGGACGCACGGAACAACCAAGGAAGATACAGAAAACCACAAGTTAATAATCACTAAAAAATATACAGTAGTATAAGCCAGCCTTTTTCAACCAGGGTGCCCAGGCACACTGGGGTGCCTTGAGGTTTCCTCAGGGGTGCCTTGGCAAAATGTCTAAAAATTGTCCCAAAATTGTATACAAGCTGGAGGGTGGATGAAGCCTTTTAGTTACACAAAGCCGCGGGTTTTCATTGTGCACCAAGACAATCTTCTAGTCGCCGGCGTCCTAACAACCAATGACCCTTCCCTGCCCCTCTCTGTCAGCACTGGGGTCACATTAGCTGAGTGATGGAGAAACACTGAGGGAGAAGAGAAACATTGGGACACTAATCAGTACCAGTGTGAAAAAGTGTATTGGATTTGGAAGAATAAATCACCGCTAACATTGGGTATCTATGTGTGAATGTTGATACAATATGTAAGACTGTTAGAATATTTTTTACATTTTAGAATGGGGTTCCCCAAGACTATCCAATATTTTAAAGGGTGCCTTGACTGAAAAAAGGTTGAAAAACACTGGTATAAGCGACTTATGCTATAATAACGAGCAGAAATCACAGTACTCCTGCCAGTAGCAGCTGTGCAAGATACTGCGAATCTAAGAATTCATTTCATAGGAATGAGTATCAACTATAAAGAACTTTATAGAGCTCTAAAGGAAGTTATCCATGTCTTCTAACACATACTATAGATAGGAAAGGATGTAGCACAGTGAAACTGAATAATAACCATATTCAAAAAAAAAAAGGAAGATTGATTTGAACCAAGCAACAGGGATTAATCTACAATAAGTAGAGCTAAATGGAATTCTGTGCCACAGTGTAGTTTGCTATAACATGTATGAGCTTGAGCATTTAGCTCAAAAAACAAATTAGAAATATGTGGCAAAAAGGGATTAGATCCATGAAATATTATACAAGATAAAAAAAAAAAAAAAACAAGTCTTTTCTAGGAAAAAGAAATTGGATGACCAACATGGGACACATAGGCATGAGACAGAGGAGATAAAAGAATTATCTGGTCCATCAGTCCATGGAATCTTCAGCAGATGGAGAAGGAGAAATGAAGCGACCACGTTTATGTGAATCACAACGATTTTGTTTCCCAGAGGATTTTGAGAAAGTGCGTGGTGAGCCAGAGGCAGATCTGCGTCGAGCATTTTCTGAGCCTTGCAAGTTCTGGTGTTCAGTTAGGTGAAGGTCTTGAAGGGTGTTTTGAAAATCTTCAGATGAATGACATTTGTATTTAGTACCTTGAAAAGTAAAACGCACTGAAAAAGGAAAGCCCCACTGGTACGGGATATGTTTTTGCTGTAATATTTGTAATAAAGGTTTAAGAGCTCTTCTTTTATTTATGGTGATAGGAGACAGATCTGCGAAGATTTGGTATTCGTGACCCTGGAAATGTAAGGATCCTTTTTCTCTAGCAGCTGATAAGAGCTGTTCCTTTGTACGGTAATAATGGAATTTAATGATGATGTCTCTGGGTGGACCCTTTGATTTTTTAGGAGATAAGGCGCGATGGACTCTGTCCATTTCCAGGTGTTCGACTGGAATAGCAGGTTGTAATTCCTGAAACAAGGCTAACATTGTCGTTTGTAAGTCAGTTATGGATTCAGGAATGCCTCTTATGCGCAAATTGGAGCGTCTTGCCCTGTTTTCAAAATCTTCTAGACGAGACTGAAGTACTAAGTTTTCCTCTTTAAGATTCTCAATTTCTGTATTTTGGTCCTGTGTAAAATTCTCAATATCCTCTATCCTTGTTTCAAGATTAGCTATGCGTGTGCCCAGCTCCCTTATCTCTTTAGTCAGGCTATTAGTAATATGGTCAGAAGTCTGTTTAAGTGCCTTTTGAAACATACGTTCAATATGTGATAATATATTAGGAGAGACTGACTCAATGTCCTTTTCATCCTGTGAAACTGAGGTACTGTGGACTGTTTCAGTTTGATATGTGAGGAGAGGAGGGAATAGTTTCACTGCTCTGTCAGCGCTGTGAGGTGATTCTGAGGCAGCTGAGGGAGAGGGAGCTGACGCCATTTTAATTGAGGCTCTGGACAGCACTTCCTTGCCACTTTTAGACTTAAATTTAGACCGAGACCCGCTGAAAACCATACCTTTATGTACAGCACAGTTTCCTGTACTAATGCTGTAAAAACTGAGCGAATATTCGGCGGGCAGCCGCTGCTGTATGTGGTTTTCTGTCCCCTAGGAGTGGAGCATCAGCCAGACATGTCTGTGCTTGAAGACTGCGCCTACTTCCTCTTCCATGAATGACATTTTTCATGACTTCAGCAACAGTTTTGTGATAATCTACCTGGATGATATTTTAATTTCACATGTAAGGCAAGTATTACAGTGATGCCTGTTGTGCCACAGGGATGCACTGGAGTCTTTGCAGTGATTTTCCAGCCTGATGCATTGCTTTAGACTCACTAGCCCCACCTGCTGCCAGCTGCGAACAATGTACAATGTAACCAGCCCATAAATAGCAGCACTTCCTGTTACTCAGTGCCCGTTTGTTTGGATTATCTCCCTGGGTGTGCTGTATGCTCTGTGACTCTGATTATCGTGTATGACCTTTTTCCTGAATTTTAGACTCCTCTCTAACCTGCCGATTCCGTACTGAACTGCCAGCTTGTGTATGACCTCTGCCTGCCTGGCAATTCTTTGGATTTCCTTTATGAACCCCTTTTCCCGATCTGTTGCTGGCCCAACCTCCCTGACTAATGTCCCGTACACACGTTCCGATAATCGTACGATAAAACTCGCTTTCGACCTGATCGCACGATAATCTGATCATTAGTACACAGCTTTCGACAGCAACAGTTCATCCAACAAAATTCGAAGGGACAAACAGGAAAACTTCTGTCGTACGATAGCCCCGCGAACGACAATTGTTTCATCAGTACACTATGCGTCCGCTAAAAATCGATCGACAAAGACCGCGCATGATCAGAAACACTAAAATAGCATGGAAAAAGCCTGGCTGCCATTGTTTTTGTTTTGCACCATCTGATACATAGCTAAGCAACCAGGAAGCTTTTCCCGAATCGTACGACAAAAATCATACGGTTTGTACACATTGTTGAATTCAATGTTAGTATCATGCAACAAAATGTGAACGATAAGTCGTCCGATTATCTGAACGTGTGTACGGGGCTTACGTTTTCGCCTCAATCCTCAGCACTCAAGCTCCACTTCGGACTTTATCTTACAGGTACCTGACAAGTCCGTAGCCAGCGTCTAACGTAGGCCGAAACTAGCTAGAGCAGTAGATGGAACGCATATTGGGGCGCTTTTCGCGTACGTCACATACACTTCTTCACGTGAATTCACGTCCTGAAGAAGCGTATGTGACGTATGCGAAACGTGTTGACGTCAGTAGCGCACCGGTCCCTGCACTCCAATATGCTTTCCATCTACTGCTCTAGCTAGTTCCGGCTTCTGGGTTACATCAGACTACGGCTACAGGCTACACACATGCTTTGATGCAATCGGATCGGTGTTCCTGGCACAGTTACCCCTTATATGGTTTTCTATCTAGCACATTTGCATAAGCAGTGCTTAAATGCACCCTGGGATACTGGATGGAAGGGGTATACCCACAGGGTTCAGAAGAGTGGTGAGATACTTTGGGCTTATCAAACTTACCTTATCTTCCATTCAATCTTCGTTCATGTGACCTGGGTATACACATAATTGCCTCCCTCCCACCTGTCTCCCATCCATCCATTAGCAGCCATGTGTTTCCATTGTGGAGACACTCAAATTAGAAAGTGTTAGGACTGCAGGTAACACAGGGTGACGTGTAGTGGCCCTGCAGCTTACACATGCGTTTGCAAATGCGTGTCAGCTAAACCCCTGTTCTTTATTTATATCATGAGACAGGTCTACTTGGTTGGTGGCAGACTGGAGGTTGAGTACATCAGACTGGGGGCTGGCTGATTTCCATGCACCTCTTTTAATCCTTTTAACCTTTATTTTTTCTGATACAGGGATGGAGACGCTGGGCATTACCTGCTGGTGTCTCACTTAAAGTCCCACATAGCCTGCATTGTTCTTCCACTCCTCCATGACGACATCACTAAGCTGGTGGATGTTAAAGACCTTGCGCTCCTCCACCTTCCATTTGAGGATGTCCCACAGATGCTCAATAGGGTTCAGCTCTGGAGACATGCTTGGCCAGTCCATCACCTTTACCCTCAGCTTCTTTAGCAAGGCAGTGGTCATTTTGGAGGTGTGTTTTGGGTCTTTATCATGTTGGAATACTGCCCAGCGGCCCAGTCTCTGAATGTCACAATACATATTGGCATTCATGGTTCCCTCAATGAACTGTAGCTCCCCAGTGGCGGCAGTACTCATGCAGCCCCAGACCATGACAATCCCACCCCCATGCTTAGCTATAGGAAAAACACACTTGTCTTTGTACTCCTAACCTGGTTGCTGCCACACATCCTTGACACCATCTGAACCAAATAAGTTTATCTCATCAGACCACAGGACATGGTTTTTGTAATCCATGTTCTTAGTCTGCTTGTCTTCAGCCAACTTTGCGGGTTTTCTTGTGCATCATCTTTAGAAGAGGCTTCCTTCCGGGCTTGCAGACCAATTTGATGCAGTGTGCGGCTTATGGTCTGAGCACTGACAGGCTGATCCCCCACCCCTTCAACCTCTGCAGCAATGCTGGCAGCACTCATATGTCTATTTCCCAAAGACAACCTCTGGATATGATGCTGAGCACGTGCACTCAACTTCTTTGATCAACCATGGTGAGGCCTGTTCGGATTGGAACCTGTCCTGTTAAACCGCTGTATGGTCTTGGCCACCGTGCTGCAGCTCAGTTTCAGGGTCTTGGCAATCTTCTTATAACCTAGGCCATCTTTATGTAGCGCAACAATTCTTTTTTTCAGATCCGCAGACAGTTCTTTGCCATGAGTTGTCATGTTGAACTTCTAGTGACCAGTATGAGAGTGAGAGCGATAACACCAAATTTAACATACCTGCTCCCCATTCACACCTGAGACCTTGTAACACTGTTGAGTCACATGACACCGGGGAGGGAAAATGGCTAATTGAGCCCAGTTTGGACATTTTCACTTAGGGGTGTACTCACTTTCGTTGCCAGCGATTTAGACATTAATGGCTGTGTGTTGAGCTATTTTGAGGGAACAGCAAATGTACACTGTTATACAAGTTGTACACTCACTACTACATTGAAGCAAAGTGTAATTTCTTCAGTGTTGTCATATGAAAAGATAGAAAAAAATATTTACAAAAATGTGAGGGGTGTACTCCCTTTTGTGAGATACTGTATATTCTCCTCCCATGGCACTTCCCCCGCTGTCCTGGAATGCCCCTAATCACACCACAGATACCAGATTCTGCAGTGCTGCTGGCTGGCTTCCCCTCCTGCCAGCTATAACTGCTGGGATGGGAAATCAGTGCAGTGTTCAGTATGGAGTGTGTAGGGGCTATAGGGAAGAATTATACTGGCGGACAGGCTGACCTGGGGGGGATTGTATTTGAGCACAGACTGACCTTGGAGGTATTGTACTGGGGGACAGATTAACCTGGGGGGATTATACTGGGGGACGGATTGACCCTGGGGGGTTGTACTAGAGGAGAGCCAGGTTCAAATGGTGCACTATTGGTGGCTCAAAAAGGCCATTAAAATAAATATGTAACTGGAGGTAGAGCTTGAAAACCCCTCCTTGTGAATTAAGAGTGTTGTGAAAGATGTAAAATCAACTTTCATAGCACGGATGGACCATAAACGACTTGTGAAATCTGTGGTCAAGAGGAGACTCCAAGAAGCAATCATGTTCCCAATCACAGAGAACGTTTTTGTCTCCCTCACACAGATTCTCTCATAGTGTCAGCATGGGTGTATAAATGATGAGCTTTCATGTGTAGATTGAGTACTTCCTTGGGTGGTGTAAATGAGCCATAAACAACATGTAAAATCTGTGGTCAAGAGGAGCCACTCCAAGAAGCAAATATGTTCGTAATCACAGAAAAAGTTTTTTGTGTCTCCCTTACACAGATTTGCTCACAGTATCTGCACTGATGTACAGTGCTTTGCGAAAATATTCGACCCCCTTGAACTTTTCGACCTTTTGCCACATTTCAGGCTTCAAACAAAGATATAAAACTGTAATTTTTTGTGAAGAATCAACAACAAGTGGGACACAATCATGAAGTGGAACGAAATTTATTGGATATTTCAAACTTTTTTAACAAATAAAAAACTGAAAAATTGGGCGCGCAAAATTATTCAGCCCCCTTAAGTTAATACTTTGTAGCGCCACCTTTTGCTGCGATTACAGCTGTAAGTCGCTTGGGGTATGCCTCTATCAGTTTTGCACATCGAGAGACTGAAATTGTTGCCCATTCCTCCTTGCAAAACAGCTCGAGCTCAGTGAGATTGGATGTAGAGCGTTTGTGTACAGCAGTTTTCAGTTCTTTCCACAGATTCTCGATTGGATTCAGGTCTGGACTTTGACTTGGCCATTCTAACACCTGGATATGTTTATTTGTGAACCATTCCATTGTAGATTTTGCTTTATGTTTTGGATCATTGTCTTGTTGGAAGACAAATCTCCGTCCCAGTCTCAGGTCTTTTGCAGACTCCATCAGGTTTTCTTCCAGAATGGTCCTGTATTTAGCTCCATCCATCTTCCCATCAATTTTAACCATCTTCCCTGTCCCTGCTAAAGAAAAGCAGGTCCAAACCATGATCCATGTTTGACAGTGGGGATGGTGTGTTCAGGGTGATGAGCTGTGTTGTTCGATTTTGGTTTCATCTGAACAGAACACCTTCTTCCACATGTTTGGTGTGACTCCCAGGTGGCTTGTGGCAAACTTTAAACGACACTTTTTATGGATATCTTTAAGAAATGGCTTTCTTCTTGCCACTCTTCCATAAAGGCCAGATTTGTGCAGTATACGACTGATTGTTGTCCTATGGACAGAGTCTCCCACCTCAGCTGTAGAGGATCCAGAGTGATCATGGGCCTCTTGGCTGCATCTCTGATCAGTCTTCTCCTGGTATGAACTGAAAGTTTAGAGGGACGGCCAGGTCTTCGTAGATTTGCAGTGGACTGATACTCCTTCCATTTCAATATTATCGCTTGCACAGTGCTCCTTGGGATGTTTAAAGCTTGGGAAATCTTTTTGTATCCAAATCCGGCTTTAAACTTCTCCACAACAGGATCTCGGACCTGCCTGGTTTGTTCCTTGTTCTTCACGATGCTCTCTGCGCTTTAAACGGACCTCTGAGACTATCACAGTGCAGGTGTATTTATATGGAGACTTGATTACACACAGGTGGATTCTATTTATCATCATTAGTCATTTAGGTCAACATTGGATCATTCAGAGATCCTCACTTAACTTCTGGAGAGAGTTTGCTGCACTGAAAGTAAAGGGGCTGAATAATTTTGCACGCCCAATATTTCAGTTTTTTATTTGTTAAAGTTTGAAATATCCAATAAATTTCCTCCCAATTCATGATTATGTCCCACTTGTTGTTGATTCTTCACAAAAAAAAAATGGATTTTTGTAAAATCTTACTGTAAAATCCTTTTCTCTTAGCTCATTGACAGACGTAGTCCTCGGTGATACAGCACCTTCGGGTTATGTTGCCTCCACAGGAGCAGGACTAGACAGGAAATAAAAAATGCTCTGGCCACACCCCAGGGGCAGTCCCCGAGGGTATATCCTCTCTCTCTCCGCCACAGCAAATCAGTTATGTCACAAAAGCAGTGCTTAGAGAATTTAACCCAACCCAACTCAAAAACAGAGGGGCGGGGACTACATCTGTCAATGAGCTAAGAGAAAAGGATTTTACGGTAAGATTTTACAAAAATCCATTTTTCTCTATCGCTCATTGACAGACGTAGTCCTCGGTGATACAGCACCTTCGGGAAGTCCCAGAGCAGTATCACAAATGAGGGGTGGGAAAATGGAAATCAAATCCCAATCTAGAAGGCCCAACTGGTGCCAACTAGAAGTTTACAATGCTCATCCTTAATGATGAGACTCAACAAAAAAAAATTTTTCAAACAGAAAAAAACCCTCGAGGTAGACCACCGGTCTCAAATTGCGGCCTGCAAAACCTTGCGGCCAAATGAGGCATCCGCCGATGCCATCACATCAATTTTATAGAATTTTGTAAAGGTATGTACCGACGACCAGGTGGCCGCCTTACATACCTGGACCACTGACGCCTGATGGCGAAAGACCCAGGAAGTACTGAGCGCTCGAGTGGAGTGCGCCCTAACAGGGAACGGAGGACTCTGACCCTTAATAGAATAAGCCTGTACCACCGTCTGTCTAATCCATTTGGCAATAGTCGCGGCAGATGCAGGCAACCCCTTTCTGGGGCCATCCGTGATCACAAAAAGTGAATCCGTCTTACGGAATGATTCCGTAGCTTTCAGGTATACCCTGATTGCCCGAACCACATCCAAGGAATGCAACGCATGTTCCCGATGATGATTGGGCTGAGGACACAAGGAAGGTAGTACAATATCTTCATTCAGATGAAAATCTGAAACCACCTTAGGAAGAAAGGATGGCTTAGGATGAAGTACTACCTTATCCCTATGAATTACTAGGTATGGGGACTGGCATGATAATGCAGCCAGTTCTGACACCCTGCGAGCAGAAGTGATAGCCACCAAGAAGGCCACCTTCTGGGATAAAGTAAGCAAGGGAATCTCCCTGATGTTTTCAAAGGGAGGTTTCTGTAGAACCGACAAAACTAAATTAAGATCCCAGGGCGGTAAGGGCGCGCGGACTGGTGGAGCCAGGTGCCGCACCCCCTGGATGAAATTCCGCACCAAGGACTTGGTAGCTAAAGGTTTCTGAAAGAAGATTGCTAATGCTGAAACTTGACCCTTGATGGTGCTCAAGGCTAGTTTCTGCTCAACCCCTTTTTGCAAAAAAGCCAATATTCGAGTCACCGAATAGGTACGTGGAGGAAATCCTAAAGATTCGCACCATGCAATATAAGTCTTCCATGTGTGATAATAGACCTTGCTGGAAGTCGCTTTCCTTGCTTTAATAAGGGTAGGAATGACTGAAGCTGACAACCCTCTGTCCTTCAGTACTTGGGTCTCAATGGCCAGGCCATTAAAACCAGCGACTGTAAAGCACGATGGTAAATTGGTCCTTGAGACCACAGACATTCCCTGAGACGAAGTTCCCACGGAACGTCTGCGACTAGCATGTCCAAGTCGGCCAGGCTGGCTTGACGAGGCCAGCCTAGAATTTCTAGGACCACTGGCGCTGACTGGATCTGAACCAGGCGTCCCTAGAGCTATCTGGCCCCGACCATCCGAGAAAGTCTGGTCGTTTTCTGTTCCCACACATTTATCAGATACCTGATTCCTATCAGGAAGGGTGATCTTTTCTGGTTGAACCTCAGGGACCGAAGTCACCCGGCTAGAGGCTTCTTGGTCTGTCTGGTCAACCAGATCCGATTCCTGTGGGGAATAGAGACTAATCTTAGGAAAAGGTAAAGGAAAAGATCTATTCAGGGAACGGTGACTGTAGTACTTAAATGTTGGAAGGGAAGAATCGCACCGGTAGTAGTGGTCGATGCTCGATCTAATGTCCTGAATACCGGTGAAAACGTCCCCCCACCCTCAACCCGGGTGGGGGCGCACCTTCAGGCTGTGTAATCCTTTGCTTCGGGTTTGGCTGATTCGGTCCTCTGTTTGTCCGACCAGCCTTTCTTGAACCCTCCTGGAGGAGTCTTGCCTTTCCCGCTTGTTCCAGCCGGGCGTACGAACCCTTTATGGGCGGTAAAGAAAGGTCCTCGCTTGTTGCGAGGTCCCTTAGCTTTAGCAGCCTGTGGCAAAAAAGTGCTCTTGCCCCCAGTGGCATCCTTAATAATTTCATCTAGGGTGGCCCCAAATAGACGATTCCCCTGAAAGGGGAGATTCGTCAAGGTCTTTTTGGAACCTAGGTCAGCTGACCAGCATTTTAACCACAGCACACGTCTGAGGATTACCGCTGACATAGATGCATGCCCTAATAGGGGAGTAGTGTCCAAGGCTGCGTCACAGATAAACTGTAGCCCTTGTATAATCTGTTCCATCAAATCAGATGTTTCCTGGGGAATATCTTTTCCCCTAAGGTCTTGGCGTACCAATCTCGCCCATTCCGTAAGTGTCTGGGAAACTAGACCAATAACAATTACTGGTCTAAATGCTGACCCTATCAGAGAGAAGATAGTGCGGGACTCTGCTTCCATCTTCCGATCCACCGGATCCTTAAAGGACGAAGTGTCCTCCACTGGGATAACCGTGGCTTTATTCAGCCTGGAAATAGGTGGATCCACCACTGGTGGTACCGTCCATTTCTTAATGAAGGATTCCTCAAATGGATAGCGTCTAGCAATACGCTTGGAAATCGTAAAGGTACGCTTAGAATGCTCCCATTCTCCTTTAATTTTATTACCAAAACACTTGGGTACAGGAAAAACCTTCACCGTTTTGATGGGCTTGTTAGTACCAAAAGGAATCTCTGTTTCAGTTGCCTCTGCCGGTAAAACCTCAAGTCTTAAAGTTTCCCGCACTGCCACAACTAGTGCGTCCACCAATGCTTCTTCCTGAATTATAGCGGGAGAAGGAACGTCCTCCTCACTGTCTGAGGGAGCTTTACCTGAGGTAACAGCCCTTGCAGAGGGACCTGCAGCTGCAGTGACCATCTCTGAATCTGAGTCAGAGGTGTCAGATAATATAGGGGTAGGCGGGGGTCGCTTCCTTGACCCCCGTCCCTGACAGGCTGCCTCCACCCGAGCCACCAAAGACTCCAAAACTGCTGTAAATGTATCCATACTCTGTGCACCGGCGGGTCCCGTGGCCCCCTCGAGGGAAACAGGTGGGGGAATTTGTGTGGCAGGGTCCATGATTATTCCAGTAACTTCCTGGATAATACAATTCAATTAAATAAAAAAAACTTTTTTTTTTTTTTTTTTTCAGACCCCCAGCGCCACAAAAGCCCCTTAGTGTTACCTGCTAGGGATCCCTATCGATCGAGAAAGAGAGAGATAGACCCCCAGGCTCACCACTTGATGCTCAGAGTTTAACTGCAACAGGTTACAGCGCTGTCTTCACAAACAGGAAGTCTTTTGGCTGGCTGCCCAGGAAGAAAGGAGGCGGCTCCGCCCCTCTGCACGCCTTCCGGCGCCTCCCCTAGCTCCACGAGGTGTTTGGATCACCTCAAACATGGCTGCCCCCATGCTGGAGACACGAGGCTACGCCAAAATGGCGGCTCGTGCGATCCAGCAAAAAAAATGGCGGCGGCCTGTACCGAATAGCGGTGTGCTGCAGAGCACACAACACCTTCTCTGCATGGGGATTTGGCGTGGTTGGCGGTACCGGCCCTGGCGGACCGCATGGCCGTTCGGAAGGCCTGCTATTGCTGGAGATTTGACTAGGAAGGCAGTCTACATGTCCGTGGCTTCTGACTGGTAGGTACTTTATTATTATCACAGTAAGATTCCCAGACTGCCACTGATTACAATCTTTTTAACATGTATACAATTAGATTGTTAGCTCCCAAACCAAGCCTCCTGGCTTTTTGCACATAAAATCACACTCAAAGTAGGGGGATCTGTGCCATGTTATAGGATAGAGGGGGACTCTATCTTACCATACAGAGAGGGGCCCGCGTTCACCACAAGACCCGTCAGGGGAAAAGGGGGAACATACTACTCACCATACCGGAACCAGGTGGGCACCAACTCCTGACAGTACCCCTCTCCACCGGGGCGGGAGGGCTGTCGACCAATACGGACGCCGTGACTCATGGTCCTTGGCGTTTCAGCGAGACGTTTAACTCGCGGGGTCAGTCCCCCAGTGGGACTATGTCGCGGCCGACCCAGCGCGGAGCTATGGCCTGCACGCGCTCGTAGGCTGAACTGGGGTGACCACCGGATCTCAACATCCAGCCCGTCGCCCAGTTCAGCTTTCTTGCTTGAAGATCTCACAGGAACACTGGAGAAAAAAGCTATCTTAAAAATCTTTTTAAGAAAAAAATCTTGCCAGGACCGAAGATCCCAGCAAGGTATCTAGGTCCTTACTCCTGACTAGACAGAAAAAAACTGATTTGCTGTGGCGGAGAGAGAGAGGATATACCCTCGGGGACTGCCCCTGGGGTGTGGCCAGAGCATTTTTTATTTCCCGTCTAGTCCTGCTCCTGTGGAGGCAACATACCCCGAAGGTGCTGTATCACCGAGGACTACGTCTGTCAATGAGCGATAGAGAAATACAGTTTTATATATTTATGTTTGAAGCCTGAAATGTGGCAAAAGGTTGCAAAGTTCAAGGGGGCCAAATACTTTACGCAAGGCACTGTATATGTGTGTGGGTGGCCTCTTACTGCAATAAAATCAAAAATGGTGACTTTGAACTTTCACAGTGGCAGTAAGGTGAAGCCGTGACACCCAGTGGTAAAAATGAATTCTTACCAGATGTTAGAGCTTATAACTGATAAACAGAAGATCCGTGGTCAGAAATGCATGGAGTTGAACTCTCTAAATGTAATTCTCCAGGACCTGTCCGCTCCGCATATGTATGGATCTCGTAGTGACTCAATGGCAGAAATGCCGAGAGATATTTCCCAAATGGAGGAAAAAAAAGGGGCTGAAGTGCATTATCCTTAATGTATATTTTTAATTAAAAAAAAGCAAACACTTACATCAGCTCAGAGAAATACAATTGGAACAGTAGCTCTTTAAGAAAAATCGTGGCCGCCTGCAGAATGGTCCGCGACACGTGACGGCGCGGCTTGCTCCCTCCGACGCGTTTCCACTTATGAGTCGTCTGCTGGGACTGGAGCTGAGCGAACGCCGTCATCCTCCCTTTTCTAGTGCTGCCTCTAATATTTTCTAAGGTTTGCGCACCCTTTGTTTATTTTTTTTTTTTCCAAACAGTGAGTTTATTGAAAACTTTAGTGCAGTACAATTAAAATAGCTCAGTAAAAGAGAAACTGAACAAGTACAACAATACACACAGTGTACAGTAAATAAAGATTGGGAAGGGCAACAGCCAAAATGCAGGTATACAGAGTACAACCGGTTAGTGCTAGCCAATATAGGTCGGTAGTGGTGCATGAAGATAAACAAAGACAGAAACCATGTAAGGCGGGCAGTGTTCAGAACAAACTTATACATTAGTGTCTGGACAACTCATCCACCTGTCCCAAATTTTATCGAACTTGGCGGGACATCCCCTGTGTTTATAGAGCAATTTGTGAAAGGGAATAATGGCATTCACCTCACGTATCCACCTAGCCAAGGTTGGGGGATCGCTGCGCATCCAAGTCCTAGCTATCAGTTTCCTAGCCACAAACAGCGTCTCCTGCAAGAACATGGACATAAACTTATTCATATCCCCATCAGGGTATATACCCAGGAGACACTGCTTGGGGTCCAGTTGCAGCGGAGACCCCATCTTGTCATGTAGAAAGGCTACCACCTGTTGCCAGTAGCCCCGGAGCCGAGCAAGTGGAAAAAGGTGCCTCCAGCCGCCTGGCACATTGGACAGATAGGATCCCAATCAGGTTGGTATCTGGACATCCGAAGGGGTGTGAGGTAGGCCTGATGTATAATAAACGTCTGGGTAAGTCTATCAGACAATTTCGGGAACACCTTCTGACAGGTCTCTGGTGCCTCCCCCCACTCCTCATCCTCAATAGGTCCCACATCCCGGGTCCAGCGAGTCTTAAGCCCATAAGCTATCTCAGTGGAGGAGGGCTTGTGGAGTTCGGCATAGAAAAGGGAGATCAAGTGGGCAGGCTCCTGGCACTTGATCAACACAGATTCCAGGTTAAGCGGAGCTGTCGAAAACTGGGTGCGTGGGCCAGCTGTAAATATTTATAGTGCATATGGACTGGGAGAGAAAACTGCTCCCGCATGTCAGCGTAAGACCTTAGGGCGCCCCCGTCCAGGATATGTTTCAGGAAGAATACACCCCGCCCGCTCCACAATGAGGAGTCAGGAAGCATGCAGAACTCCTGAAGTAACTTGTTGTGCCACAAGGGGGTAAAATCATGGAGGGAGGGGCCCTGCAGTCTGTGCATCACCACTTCCCAAAACCGGATGTAATGAAAGAGCAGGGATTTAGGGTCCAACCTCTCCTCCATCCCTCTGGTGACCCGCAGTATGACAGTCAACGGGTCTCGAGAGTGGCAGGTCCAACTAGGGCACAAAAGGGTTAGAAACCGTTCCCCATCAGTCTTGTCTATGTGAAATAACTGAGAGAGCTGCAACGCCAGATAGTAGAGATTGAAATCAGGGAGCGCCAGGCCGCCCAAGTCCGTCGGGTTCTTAAGTTTCCTCCAAGAAATCTTATGCCTACTCGATCCCCAAACAAAGGCCTTGAGAAGGGACTCCAGTTGTTTGAAGCGTTTCAGGGCTAAATATACGGGGGAATGCCACACAACGTACAGTACTTTAGGGAGAAGGACCATTTTAATCAGGTTTACTCTGCCCATGACCCCTAACGGTAATTTAGACCATACCTGAATTTTAGACTTTATCATCAGGGGGAACAGGGGTTGGACATTGTCTGTGACATAATCCTGTGGGCATGTCGTAACTTGGACCCCCAAATACTTAAAGCGGGGAACACATTTAAGGGCAGGGTTCGCAGGGATCACAGCGGAAGGGGTACCATCTATAGGAAGAATTTGTGATTTATCCCAATTAATCTGGAGGCCCGAAAAGCTCCCAAATCGCTCTATGAGGGAAAGGGCTGTCAACAGAGAGGCGTCCGGGTCCTCCTGATAGAGCAGGGCATCATCGGCATACATACTGATCCTTTCCGTAAGGGAACCTCTGCGAAATCCGGGGATATCAGGGTGGTCCCTAATGGCAATAGCCAAGGGTTCCGCTGCCAGGGCATAAAGCAGAGGGGACAAGGGACACCCTTGGTGGGTGCCCCTAGACAGAGGAAACTCAGACGAAGTCCAACCATTAGCCAGAACTCACAACCGGAGAATTGTATAGCAACTGTACCCAACGTATAAATTTGGGTCCAAAGCCATATCTCCCAAGGCATGCCCACAAGAAGGACCATTCCACCGAGTCAAAGGCTTTGGCCGTGTCCAGAGTCACCACCACCCTCTTACCCGAGTTATCATGTTCAGCTTGGAGGTTCATGAACAATCTACGTAAGTTAAAGGAGGTGTTTCTACCCGGCATAAAGCCCGCCTGGTCGGGGTGGACAAGTGTAAGTTTACTTGGTTAAGGCGGAGAGCCAGGATCTTAGCAAGAATCTTTACATCCACCTGGAGGAGGGAAATAGGACGATACGACTCCGGAAAATGGGGATCCTCGCCCGGTTTAGGGATCAACACTATTAGCACCTCTCTCATAGAG
The DNA here is from genome assembly GCF_965119305.1 of Pelophylax lessonae. Classification (NCBI taxonomy): domain Eukaryota; kingdom Metazoa; phylum Chordata; class Amphibia; order Anura; family Ranidae; genus Pelophylax; species Pelophylax lessonae. The sequence continues at coordinate 248,145,145 of NC_138774.1, read as the reverse complement.
GGGAGCAACTCCTGATCCTCATAGAGCTGATTAAAAAGGGCAAGTAGTTTGGGTAACAGGAGTTCAGAATATTGGGCGTAAAACTCCACCGGGAGTCCGTCTAGACCCGGGGACTTTGATCTGGGAAATCTGGACATGGCCTCCGCAATCTCGCCCTCGGTGAGCGGCGCCTCCAGGATCGCGACCTGTTCAGGAGACAACGTCGGGAAATCTACTGTCTGTAGGAATGAATGCATGTCTGAGTGGTCAGTAGGAGCCCTGGAAGTGTAGAGGTCACTAAAGAACGTACAGAACCTGTACAGCCGCTAATAACTATAACTATGTGAGAGCTTCACTTCCTTGTCAGGCATGTATCTCCACTATTATGCAGCAGTGACAATACATTAACCCCCTCATGCTGCATAATACAAATACCATTGGTAATTAAATTAACCTATTGCCAACCCTTCACAGTACATATACTGTGACAGGGTGGCAGCGACAGGTGTACGTCGCTACCTGTTTTTTTGCGTATGCCCCTCTTCTATCCATTTTAAAATTATTTGGGGGAAAAAGTCATTTTCGGTTTCGGTTTTTGGCCAATGGCATCCTGCATTTTCGGTTTCGGCCCAAAATTTTCATTTCGGTGCATCCCTAGCTCTGGCATGTAATTTAAACGCCTCCCACACCGCTCCAAGAGAGGCAGTGTGATCGTTATCAGCGAAAAACGGACTCCAGGAGGCATCCAGTGCATTACCCCCCTCCATCAAGGCCAACCACGCAGGGTTAAGTCTCCAGGCCGGCGGAGGTCTACTGTGGGGCAAGGACAACACCACCCAGTATGGACAGTGATCAGACATGGACCTGGGAGAAAAACCCGCCTTAAGCAATCTGGGAAGCAGGGCTCGGGACAGCAGTATCAAGTCAATTCTGGACATGGTGTGTTGGGATGCAGAAAAACAAGAATACGACCTCTGGGAGGGATATAGCACATGCCACGTGTCCCGCAACCCAAACTCTCCAGCAGTCTGGCAAATCTGGTACTACAGGCCGGGGCCAACAACTGGGAAGAAAGTGCCTAACCTGTCCAAGGTGGGATCAAGTACATTATTAAAGTCCCCGATCCAGATAGCCGGCAGAGCCGGGTGTTGAGCCAGGAAGGCAAACCCCTCTAATAAAACAGAGCAGGAGAAGGGTGGCGGAATATAGTAGGCCATTAGGAGCATAGATTCACCAACGATAGAGACCCGTAAAAACACATATCTACCTAGGGCACCCTTTATTTTTTACTTTATTGCACATTCACTACACAGGGTAACAGCAACTTGTAGGGATGGATATTTTTGAATATCATAGCACCCGAAAGTTAGCGGTGGATGACGTTTTTGACAAAGCTAGATCAGAAACTACTGATCTAAGAGGGATATTTATGCGATTAAAGAACGTTATGGTGGCAGAATTGCATGCCGCATAGGACATAGTATTCCTTGAGAAATATATTGAAGAAAAAATGGTACCTAGGAGCCTGAGATGGGACATAAGTCCTGATCAAGGAGACACTGAACTCCTTGAATGGTTTCAGTTCTTCAATGGAGCAGGCTTAAGCTTGCTTAACTTTTTAGTTGATAAGAAAAGAAGAAAACCCATCAGGCTTAATAAAGAGATTCTTGAAATCAAAGAGAAATTATCACCATCTGCTCAAGAAGAAGCTTATAAGGTATACACTCAAGAATTGAAAGAAATTCTCGCCATGGAGGAAGAAAAACAAAAGATTAAGAAAAGAAAGAAATACTTCCGTGATTTGGAAGATTACAAATCGACCCATGTGTTTAAATGGCAATTGAATTCGGGGGATAATTCTACACCGACACCAGGTGCAACAGTCACCCCTGGAGGGGATGCTGCTGGCACCAGAACCTTATTGGATAATACCTATCCCAAAAGCCAGAGATCCCAATATCCCAAACATGGGGGTACAGATAACTCTGGCCCCAGGGGTTCTCACCAGAAGTTTAAACCCTTGAAGGAAAACCTCTGGCCCCAATCCAAAAAAGGTAAAGGAAAACCTGGGAAGAATGATAAAGGCCAATACCCCATGAAAGAAAATAACTTCAGATGGGAGAGGGAGGCGTCCCACTCCACATCTGATAGACATCATGATCAACCCCCATATAAGTCACCTAGAAGGGTTTCAGTAGACTATGAGGGGAATTATCCAGGGCCATTACACTGATTCTCGATCGGCTACGTCTCACAATAGGTTTGAACCTCTCTACCGTGAAGATGAAGACAGTGAGGATGATGAGTATGAACACCCACATTGAAATTATCCTAGGACACCTATCAGTACAAAACCTAGGGGTTTTTTTTTAGGGAAAGGCCACACCAAAGGAAAAAGAAAAAAAAACACGGGGGTGCAGAGGAGGGGACTCCAGGAAAAAGAAAAAGATGAAAGGCCAAGGCATCTTCAATCTCAGTGGAATTGTATTGACACCTTGGATAAAGGTTTAAAATTTGCACCTAAGAGGGCCATTAACAAATATGAAACTTTCATAGATGTACACAAGTTCATTAGAAAACAACGTAAAAATAAATTTTTTGTTTAAGGCGAATGAGAGAAAGTATGCATCTTATGAAATTTCTCCTTATATACATTCTGATTTGAGGAATGCGTCGTTGTTTAACCCTCTAGCTAAAAGTAGTAACATCATGCTCTTTAGGGATTTGGTTCTAAAAGACCTTGATGAGGCAAAATTCCATTTTCGACCACAAAATGATCTGATGTTGGGAGTGAAATCTCTGTGTCAGCGAAAAGATCTTATCATACGCCCAGTTGATAAAGGGGGCGGTGTAGTATTCCTAAAAAAGAAGGACTATCTTGAGGAGATGGGTAACCTCCTTTCTGCTACTAATACTTACCAGATCCTCCGGAAGGATCCAACTATTCCCTTCAAAAGAAGAACTTGAATGCCTTGTCCGTAAAGGGTATGAGGAGGGGATTTTGAACAAAAAGGAGAAAGAACACCTGGTTCCGTTGGCACCCAGGATCCCCACAATTTATTGCTTACCCAAGGTTCATAAAAGTCTAGTGAAGCCCACTGGGAAGACCGATTGTAAGCGGTATAGATTCCGTTACTTCACGGATAGGGAAGTATGTAGACTTCTTCCTTCAACCCATGGTTCAGGATAAGCCAGCATTTCTAAAAGATACTGCCCAATGCATTCAAGAATTGACTCAGAGCTGGAAGGTGAAATATTACTCGTTACTGCGGATGTTTCATCCTTTTACACGAACATACCCCATCATATGGGTTATGAAGCAGTAAGCACCTTCTTAGATCATAATTATGATATCCCTCTTAAACAGAAAATATTCATCCTTGAGCTTTTACAGTTCGGGATGGAGCATAATTACTTTAATTATGGCGGAAACTTTTATTTGCAGAAGACTGGAGTTGCTATGGGAGCCAAATTTGCTCCCAGCCTCGCCAATCTTTTTATGGCATTATGGGAGGACAGGAATATCTTTACCAATAAAGAAAAAGAAGTCTATTGCTGGAGGAGGTATATAGATGATGCCCTGATGGTATAGAAAGGGAATATGGACTCCTTGCACAGATTTATGGAGCAACTGAATTGTAACGATTGGGGCATTCGCCTTACATATCAGTTTAGTGAAGTGACCATCAACTTTCTTGATCTAGTCATATCCAGAAAAGGGTCAGGTTTCTCCACAAAAACGTATTTCAAACTGACGGATAAGAACAGTTTTATATCTCTAGATAGCTGTCACCAATCCGACTTGGCTATCTGCCGTTCCAAAGAGTCAGTTTAGGAGAATTCGTCGGAATTGCACAGAAACTCAGGACTTTCACATGTAGAGTGAAATTCTTAAAGAGAGGTTTCTGGAGAAAGGCTTTGATGCAAAAACTCTGGAAGAGGATATTGAAAAGGTTAGTACCCTACAACAGAAAGAGCTGATTGTTCCGAAACAGCAGAAACTGAAAAAGGGCATCTTATCTAAATTCAAGTATGCATTTGTGACAACATTCTCGAATGGATATGGATGGATTAATCGCACTTTCCGTAAGTATTGGGACATATTAAAAGGCGATAAAATGTTGGGTCCCGCACTTCCAGAAAGACCACAAATTATATATAAAAGAGCTAGGAATTTGAAGGACATGATAGCCCCTTATCCAGTGGAGAAACCATCGGCTCCAAATATGTTTGCGGATTTAAAAGGCTTCTTCCCGTGCAAGAAGTGTCGTGTATGCAAAGAGTCAAAAACACATAGAACCAAGACTTTTACCTCCACCGTTACCAAAAAGAAATACAGCATCAAGAATTGTATTACGTGTCATACTAAAGGTGTTATATATCTTCTTACTTGTGGCTGTGGTTTGCAATACGTGGGGAGGACTATCCGTACTCCCAGTATCAGAATAGGGGAACATCTGAACAACATCAAGAAGGGCTTTCCAGGGCACAGTGTATCTTTACACCATGATCACTGCCACAGGAGGAGCCATTCTCAATTGGAAGTTGTTGCTATTGAGAGTTATTCCCCCCACTGGAGAGGGAGCAATCCGAAAAGAAGTATCTCGAGGAGAGAGACTTTTTGGTAGGGATGCACCGATCTGACTTTTCTAGTCCCGATACCCTGGCTTTGTGTATCTGCCGATACGATACCAATCCGGAACTACACACATACATAATATGCATGCGGCTGCAGTACAGAGCAAAGCCACTGCTTCCTGTGTATGGCTCCTCCATTCACAGGCGGAGTGCATCTGATATCACTCCGCCTGTGAGCCGGACCTATACAGGAAGTAGCGGCTCCGTGCAAGTAAGGGACGGCTGAGTTGGGACTCAGCAAAACCGGATGGGCCCGTGGATCAGTTAATTTTAGTGATTCAGCGATTTTGGCAGTATCGGCGCCAATATCTGATCCTAATATCGGATTGGTGCATACCTACTTTTTGGATTCATGAATTAAAAAGTTATCAACCGCTAGGAATGAAAGTGGAGTGGGACATTAATGACCACATCAACAACAATTAAAAACGAGAGCAGATCCCACTCCTTTTCTCTGAAGCTTGCTTTCACTTGTCTCTCCTCCAAAGTGTCCGATAATCCTCTTATTTTCACTATATTTATATGTAATTTTTTAGTATACATATCTTTATATATAATATGGAGACATTGCAGGTCTATATATGGATTGTATAAGACTTTTGTCAGCCTAAAGCCTAACGGTTAGAAATTTCCGGTCTTTAGCACCCAAAAAAAATTGTTTGGGGTGAACTAGGCGTTTTATTGGTTCTCTTAATGCTCTCTATATGTTTTTAAAATTTTTTTAAGAATTTGCATGTTTTATTCATAATACTTTTTATACATATATTTTTTTATTTTTATTTTTTCATCTTTATTTTTATATTTATTTTTATTTATTTCTTTATTGAGAACAAAGCACCGTACAAAAAGGCAGTAGGAGGACGATAACAAAGTCACTCCAGTCAACAGAAAAAGTCAACAGTTAAATACATCAGCAGTCAGGCACGAGAGTGAACATGGTGATGACAAACACGCAGTGACTGTGTACAGACCTATGCAGGTGCCGTATAAGAACAATTTGCAGAAATACAGCAAAGGAAGGTGCACTCGGTGCATATGCATGCCAGGGGAGGCGCGAAGACGTGTCGCCAACCCCTAACAGTGGGCACCTTACACATCGCCTAAGAGAGGCGAGTCCTGATACAGCAGTGATCGACAGGTATTACATCTGGCAACGAATAAACAGCAACGTGAGAACAAAGGGGGAGGTGGGGAGACACGAGAGGGGAAGAAGGGGAGGAATGGAGGAAAGGACGGAAGTTACAAGATGAAGGAGAAGGGGGAAAAGGAGGGGAAAGGAAGGAGAGGGCCAGGACGTGTACACCAAGGCACTTACCCGGCAAAGGCCTAAAAGTCTGCCATAGCCTAGCCAATGGCCTGCAAGTACGCGTCCGTACATGTGAAATGCACCCAAGGCCGCCAGCGGTCCCTTGTGAGTTCTTCGGTGTTTTTCAATGTTGCAGTCAGTTCCTCCATACGGTGGGTTTCTACTATCTTAGTGAACCATAATTTCCGAGTGGGGGGTTGAGTCTGTCTCCACATGGCTGGGATGCAGGCCTTTGCGGCATTGAGGAGATGGATTGTCAAAGACTTCAGGTATTTCTGAATTGGCCTCCCCGTAAGGTGTAATAGGCACAGTGCAGGGTCGTCTCCCACCTCGACCGCGGTAATCTGTTTGATGACCGATGATACCTCGCTCCAGAATGTCCGCAATAAAGGGCATGCCCAAAAAATGTGAAGCATCGTCCCTCCCTCAGAGCCACATCTCCAACACCTGTCAGGGCAATCCCCGCTCATTCTGTGGAGGACCGCCGGGACCCTGTACCACCTGGTGAGAATTTTGTAACTGATTTCTTGAGATTTGCAAGCCAGGGAGGCCTTGTGGGCCAAGGTTAGGATCTTTTCCGTCTGCTTGGGCGTGAAAGAGACGTCAAGTTCGCGCTCCCATTGTTTCAGGAAGGGCAATTGTGATCCCCCGTCCAGATCCAGGAGGAGGGAGTAAAGGAAGGACAGAGCATGTCTAGGGGGATTGCCATCTCGACACAGGGTCTCAAATGGCGTCAGTGGTCGAGGAGCGTAGCCGGATTTCTGCATATGGAGGAGGAAGTGTTGGATCTGCAGAGCACTGAGGGGGTCTAAGGAAGTCCCCAGCCAGGCCATGATCTCCGCATGCGAGGGGACGCCGCCCCGCGGCCACACATTCATGAGGCGGGTCCTCCCAGTCTGGGCCAAGGCCCGCACTCTGGCACTCGTGCAGCCCGGAGGAAAGTCAGGGTTGCCCAGGACTGGTATTAGTGGGTAGGGCGAGGGGGTGACCGACTTATTTTTATTTTTAATTTTATATTCACATTTATTTTTATTTTCATTCTCATTAAATTTCTATTCTTTACACATACTTTTCACATTTATTTTTTTCATTTTTTTATTCATATTTTTCATTATTACACCCTTTAGTGAATTTTCGTTGAACTTTGGGTTTAGGTTTTGGTTATTTTTAATGGCGTCCGTTGTGTCAGCCAATTTTAAATAATGCGAACACAGGGCAACCGCTGTGTAAATGGTTACTTTGTTTCTGGATACCAGCGAGAAGCTATTTCTTTTTAGCTTCAAGACTATTTTAGTTGCCTTGTTTGTTGTTTTAAATTTTTCTGGTCCAATCCCACGGCGATAGTCGGTTTTTAATACCGGAAGTGTGTCGTCATCACACTTCCGGGACCCCGCAACGGACCGAACGGAAGTTTCTCACTAGGAAGGTATTTTACAAGGGAGGATGACGGTGCACGCTCAGCTCTAGTCCCAGCAGACGACTCATAAGTGAAAACGCATCGGAGGGAGCAAGCCGCGCCGTCACGTGTCGCGGACCGTTCTGCAGGCAGCCGCGATTTTTCTTAAAGAGCTACTGTTCCGATTGTATTTGAGCGGAGTGTTTTCTTTTTTTATTAAAAATATACATTAAGGATAATGCATTATCAGCCCCTTTTTTTCCTCCATTTGGGAAATATCTCTTGGGCATTTCTGCCATTGAGTCACCACAAGATCCATACATATGCGGAGCGGACAGGTCCTGGAGAATTACATTTAGAGAGTTCAACTCCATGCATTTCTGACCACGGATCTTCTGCTTATCAGTTATAAGCTCTAACCTCCCTAACATCTGGTAAGAATTAATTTTTACTACTGGGTGTCACGGGTTCACCTTACTGCCACTGTGAAAGTTGAAAGTCACCATTTGATTTTATTGCGGTAAGAGTCCACCCACGCACATATATTACCATTTGAAGCATTGTTTGAAGCACATTCTGCTTGCAGTTTCTGTCACGTTATCACAGATTTGTCCATCACTCATAATTTGAAGTTGAAGCAGACAGCGTAATTTGAAAGACTTTATTCACATCACAATAATTATTTGTATATTGATTCTAATGTACACTGGTTTTATGTTTATTTTTGCACATATATGTTTAGAAGTGCACTACTTTTTTTTCATTTCTATTCATCATTCACTTTTCTAGTGCTGCCTCTATTGCCTGATATTATCGTTTTTGGTCTCCAAATGTCGAGATTGAAGTTTTTAAACCCTGAATGCCAGATATTATAGTTTTTTTGGCTCGAAAGATCAAGATTGTCGGTTTTGACCCTGGGTGCTGATAATGTCCTTTTTGGCCTCGAAAGGTCAAGATGACTCTGGAATCCCGATATTGTTTTTGGCCTCCAAAAGTAGAGATTGACGTCTGACCCTGGATGCCCATTATCATAATTTTTGACCAAAATAAGGTTGAGGTTGCTGTTTCGGACCCTTGATGCCCGATATTGTCGTTTTGTGCTTCCAAAAGACGAAATTGCAGTTTTTGATCCTGGATGCCTGATATCTTTTTTGGCCTCGAAAGGTTGAGATTTTGGGTTTTGACCCCAATGTACAATATAATTTTTGGCCTCCAAATGTCGAGATTGTCGTTTTTGACCCTGGATGCCCGATATCGTTGATGACCCCCGAAAGTCAAGATTGTTGTTTTTGACCCTGGATGCTCGATATTATTGTTTTTTTGGCCCTCGAAAGAAGGAGTTGGTTGGTTTTTGACCCCCGATGTCCAATATAATTTTTGGCCTTGAAACGTGGAGTTGTTCAGTTTTCACCTCTGATGCCCAATATTATAGTTTTTGGCCTCCAAAAGGTGGAGATTGTTGGTTTTGGCCCGGATGCCAAATACTATCATTTTTGGCCTGCAAATGTCGAGATTGCTGTTTTTGACCCAGGATGCACGACTGCTATATTTTGCTGATGAGAAAGGGTATTTAGTAGTTTAGATTTACTAAAATAATTTAATATGTTCTGCATAGATGGAACGCACGCCGTCAGCCCGGAAGTCACGTGGAACACAATCCGGTAGCTACCGCTCTCCACGCTACAGACATCACAACAGCTGGCGCGGATATACTATGTTCTATCTCTATTTTGCATCTGTTTGATCGGTAACTTCAATAAAAACTTTTTAAACGGTACTGCACCATCTGGAGCTATATTTTCTTTCCCTAATCGTACTTGGAGGACCTTATCTGCCCAGGAAGGGGATTTCGGTCTATGGGGAATACAGCCCAGCAGCTACCATTCCTTTGGCTTGGAAGGTCATAAAGCGCTATAGGTCTCTCTACCGTAAGGTAATTGAGACCCACCATTTCTGGTGAGTTTACACCTTATCCTTTCCTGAAGCCACTTCTTATGATTGGTTTTTTGGACCACTGGAGGATCCAACACTGAGCAGCTGCACTTTTTCTTTGCACTTAATGTGTATTATCTTTCACAAAGTCACTTTATGAACTCTATATGGACTTTACTTGGCACATATTTGCACTTGTATGACACTATTGCTATTTGATAATTTATCCAACACTGTATGTTTATTTATGGGTTTATATTTTATATAATTTATGGTTTTAGTTCTTTTAACTACATCCAATTACTGATTTTACATTTTTATGATCCTGATCCTACCAGCAAGCGCTATATAATCCCATTTATTTTGTTTTTTTTTTATCTATGTTCTGCATACTGTGGTGGACCAGATATAGTGAATGTATGGTCAGACTGATTGCACCCAAGTTGATCGCTCAACTTGGATACATAGTGAGTCTGCTTGAAAAATTGAAAAGGATTTCGCTGGCTTTGGAAACCTCAGCTTGGCATTGCATGTTATTATTGAGCCTATGATCTACCAGAACGCCCAGATTCTTCTCCACCATTAACTCTCCCAGCTGTTCTAGTATGCAGGTCTTTAGCCCCCAAGTGAGTAACTTTACAAACCTTAACATTAAACCTCATTTGCCACACAGCTGCCCATTTAAACAGTGCATGGAGGTTGGCTTGTAAATTGGAGACATGCTTTAAGGACGTTATTCCACTGCATAGTTTGGTATGAAAATCAGGATACCCCAACAGATAAGAGTTGCAGTGGACATTTAGGAATCAACAGAAATAACACAGAAATTAAGCGAATAAGCAATTAAAAATGGAAAAGGTTTTTAGGTCAAAGTGATTGTAAAAGACTGCCTTGTAAAACAACCCATTCAGTTTAAAACTGAAAAAAAAGGCAAAACATTTGTGTATGGATATATAAAAAAAAATTATATATTTTTTCATTTGTTATAAGAGATAAACTTTTCTCAGTTGCATATGAGCTTGGGGGGGGGGGGGGGGCGCAAGTCTGATTGTTGGAGAGCAGGCTGAGCTCTCAGCATAGCTAGGTAGTGTGGTTTCTAAAAGAAAAGCACTGGTAGGAACACCAGGGATTTTACACAAGGAAATCATTAATAGAACAGGATACTTTTTCATACAAGTAAATTAATATACATTTGTATTCCATACAAGTCTATATGGCTTTAGATGCATAAGCAAATAATACAATTTTTGTAAGAACTTACCGTAAAATTCTTTTCTCTCCGACAGTAGCCGCCCACTCATACAGTCTTCACTACTGGGTATTGGTCTTATCCACAGGAGTAAGCTAGGCAGAAGATTTTGTTAGAAAACTTTCACAAAACCTTGTATAGACACACCTACAGGGGGCTGTCCCTCTGGTCCAATACCCCCCTGCTAGCAGAATTCCCAATTCAGTTTGGTAGCAAGCAGTATATAGGTCCATGAACCCCAAAAATCGGATTTTTGTAAGATCTTACCGTAAAATCCTTTTCTCTTAGCTCATTGACAGACGTAGTCTTCTTGATTCACAAGAACTGGGTTATGTTGTCTCCGCAGGAGTAGGACTAGGCAGAAAGAAAAAATGTTCTGGCTCCACCCTAGGGGCAGTCCCAGAGGGTATATCCTCTTCCTGTCTGCTACAGAGAATCAGTTCGGTCACAAAGCAGCAACAGAGAATTTAACCCAACCCAACTCAATGATAGAGGGGCGGGTACTACGTCTGTCAATGAGCTAAGAGAAAAGGATTTTACGGTAAGATCTTACAAAAATACGATTTTCTCTGTCGCTCATTGACAGACGTAGTCTTCTTGATTCACAAGAACTGGGACATCCAGAAGCAGTGCCACAAATGAGGGGTGGGATTGACAGAAATCAAAATCCAATCTAGAAGGCCCAACCGGAGCCAACCAGAAGTATCAAAGGACTCATCGAGTAAACAGATGAGACCTACCCCACAAATCCTCGAGGTAGACCAACAGTCTCCTCAAACAGTGGCCTGCAGGAACCTTGCGGCCAGAAGAGGCATCTGACGATGCCATCACATAAACCTTATACAATATTGTAAAGGTATGAACCGACGACTAAACAGTCGCCTTGAAAACCTGAACCACTGACGCCTGATGGCGGAAGGTCCAGGAAACTCTAAGCGCCCGAGTAGAATGCGCCTTAACAGGGAACTGGGGATCCCGACCCTTAGATAAAATAAGCCTATACCACCGTCTGTCTGATCCATCTAAAGATGGTCGCAGCAGAACAGGCAACCCCTTCTTAGGGCCATCCGTGATCACAAACAGTGAATCCGTCTTACAAATTGAATCCGTAGTGTCCATTCGGTTACAGTCTGCGAAACCAGCCCAATAGCAATTATTGGTCTGAAAGCTGATCCAATCAAGGAAAACATGGTGCGAGACATAGCTTCTATCTTGCGATCCACCGGATCTTTAAAAGACGGAGCGTCTTCTAATGGAATAACCGTGGCTTTATTCAATCTAGCAACTGGTGAATCCACCACAGGTGGTTCTGTCCATTTCTTAATGAGGGTTTCCTCAAACGGATAACGCCTGTTAATGCGTTTAGAAATAGCAGAAGTGCGTTTTGGCAGACTCCATTCTTCTTTGATTGGATTGCCAAAACATTTGGGCAATGGAAAAACCTTCGCCACTTTGATGCGTTTTTTAGTCCCAAAAGGAATTTCAGTTTCAGCTATTTCCGATGGAGTACCCTGTAATCTTAAGGTTTCTTGAACAGATGCAACTCCTGACTAGACAGAAAAAAACTGATTCTCTGTAGCAGACAGGAAGAGGATATACCCTCTGGGACTGCCCCTAGGGTGGAGCCAGAACGTTTTTTCTTTCTGCCTAGTCCTACTCCTGCGGAGACAACATAACCCAGTTCTTGTGAATCAAGAAGACTACGTCTGTCAATGAGCGACAGAGAAATAATTTTACGGTAAGCGCTGGAAGAGAATGGCCAGTGCAGATAACTGACCCTTAATAGTGGTCAGCGCAAGACGCTGGTCCACACCAGATTGCAGGAAGGCTAACACCCTTGCCACCGAAAAGGAGCGAGGATGGAAACCCTGCGATTCACACCAGACAAAAAAGCCTTCCAGGTACGATAATAAATCTTACCGGACAAGGCCTTCCTAGCCTTGAGTAAGGTAGGAATGACCGCCGATGAGAGACCCCGATCTCTCAAGATCTGGCTTTCAACAGCCACGCTGTTAAAGCCAGTGACTGTAAAGCAGAATGGAAGATCGGCCCCGGAGACAGCAGATCGTCTCGTAATGGAAGCCGCCAGGGAGGCTTATGACCAGTTGTACGATGTCCACGTACCAATACCGGCGCGGCCAGTCTGGGGCCACTAGAATCACCAACCTCGGTTCCGAGGCCAACCTGCGAAGGAACCTGGACAGCAATTAATCGGGGGGGGGGGGGGGAAGGCATAAATCAGGTGATACCGATTCCAAGGCACCACAACGCATCCGAGACGTCTGCCAGAGGGTCACGCGTTCTTGCCACGAACCTTCCCACCTTGTTGTTTAGCCGTGACGCGAACAGATCCACATCCGGAGATCCCCACCGCGCACACAGCATCTGAAACACCGCCGGGTGTAGGGACCATTCCCCCTGGTCCAGGGTCTGACGGCTCAGATAGTCGGCCTGCCAGTTCTCCACACCTGGAATGTGAACTGCCGAAATCGCCGGGCCAAGACAGAATCTCGACCACTTCCTTGGCCGCCCCGGCACTCCTGGTGCCCCCTTGGTGATTTATGTAAGCCACCGCAGAAGATCCGTTCTGACTTGGTGGCTCAACGAGATCCACCTTCACAAGGAATGAGGACGTCTGTCCCACCTGGCCAGAATCTCCACTTGCAGAGATCGTGTGTGGAACTGTGCAAATGTATCGCCTCAAAGGCTGACACCATCAATCCCAGGGACCGCATGCAGGTCCTGAGCGAAGAGGACTCGTTGTCCCTGAGGGACCTGACCTCGTTCTTTGTCCTCCGGCAGGAAGACTTTTGCCTGGGCGGAGTCCAGAACCATCCCCAGGTAAGGGAGGCGAACAGAAGGAGACAAAGTCGACTTCTGAAAATTGATGGTCCACCTGAACTCCTGAAGCATCTGAACAGTGGTTGACAGATCGTGCAACAGAGTGGCACTGGAACTTGACCTTAATAGGAGATCGTCCACATACCCAAGGATTGCAATCCCCTGCGCCCGCAACAGGGCCAGGACCGGAGCCAACACTTTGGTAAATACCCTTGCAGCCAAAGCGAGACCGAAAGGCAACGCCATGAACTGATAGTGCACGAAGCGGTTCAGAAACTTCAAGTCCAGAATTGGACGCACCTTGCCCTCCTTTCTGGCCACCGTGAACAGATTTGAGTAAAAACCCTGAAACTTGTCCCGATGTGGCACTGGGACGCTCAACCTCTGGGCGAGGAGATCCTGAACCACCCATTGGAGATCTTGGAAACGATCTGGGGTCAAATGAAGATTTGAGGGAAAAAATCTGTCTGTTGGGTGTGATCGAAATTCGATCTTGTACCCTGAGCGAATGAGTTCCTGAACCCATCTGTCCTGAATCTTGGCCAGCCAGGGCTCGGGAAAATAGCGCAGACGTCCCCCCACCCCTGAGACGGGTGAGGGCGCCCCTTCCGGTAGAGGCGGGCTGGGCTGCCGTGCCAGAGTGGGCAGCTTTTGATTTTCCCACCCAAGGCTTCTTCTGGCCACCAGAGGCCTTGAAGGATTTTCCCCTGACTTGTGCCTTGAAGGCAGGAAAGGACCCCTGGTTAGGTTTATAGAAAGGGCCCCGCTTACCGCGGAAAGACTTGCCCCTGCACACCTGGGGCAGCAGCGTGCTTTTACCTCCAGAGACTACCTTCACCAATTCGTCCAGGGAGTCCCCAAAAAGGCGATTCCCTGCATAAGGGATGTCAGACACCAACTTCTTGGAAGACTGGTCGGCCGACCAGCTTTTCAACCAAACGATGCGACGGATCGTCACTGCGACTGCAGATAAACATGAGACTAAAGGGGCCTGATCCAAGGCCGCGTCACACAGATATAAAACAGCCTGAATAATTTGGTCCACCATCTCCAGAGTAGCAGGAGGGGCGGAATCAGCCACAAGGGTGCGTCTTAGCACCTTAGTCCACTCCATCAAAGCCCGAGAGAACATTACTGAGGCGAACATGGGTTTCATCAAGGAACCTGCTACCAGATAGGAGTGGCGGGTAAGAGACTCCACCCGCCTATCCGCCGGGTCTTTAAACACCGGAGACTCCTCCGCTGGCATCAAAGTGGCTTTATTTAACCTGGACACAGTGTGGTCCACCTTAGGGGCCACAGTCCAGCACAAATCCACAGGAGACGCAAAGGGATAACGGTACTGAAACCGCTTAGGCACCACAAAATTGCACTTTAAATTGCGCCATTGTTCATTCACTGTTTTGTGAAACTCAACGGGACAGGGAAACACCTGAACCGACTTCTGGGCTTTGCGGGTCCCAAGGGAAGACCGCTTACCCGGCAGGTGGGGCTCATCTTCTAAATGTAGCGTGTCTTTAACAGAGCTAATGAGCGCAGACATTGCAGTGCGTTCTCTTGCTGACCCGGAGGGGGAATCCTCCACCTCCTCCTCCCCATCCGACTGAGAGGACGGAGACCCCTCAGGGGGTACACTGTCCGTGGCAACCATATCTGGCTCGGAATCAGAAGACTGAGAAATCCTGGGCCTTTTCTTAGAAGCCCGCTCAGACATCAACAGATCCACTTTGGACGCTAAAGTCTTAAGTGCAGCAGTAAGTGAGACTAGTGCAGAGGATTCAGGAGTACCTGAACCCTCCACCAGAGCTGGGGGGGAATTTGCTATCCTGGGACTCCATCAGAACACTTAGCGATTAAATGGCGCTGTCCCTTTAAATCTGCGACAATTGCGGTTCCTACCGCAATGCACCACAATGAATAACCAGCCTGTGCTACTAAGCACTGAAAAGTAATAACTGCCAGCAGAGATATAAACTAGAAAAAACAGCAGAAAATCCTCCAGAAGTGTGATATACTGTACCCACGCTGCCAGCTCGATCTGTGTGCCAGGAGAAAGGAAATGTCGCACCACTAGAGAGAGAACATAATTCTGAGCCACAAGAAAATGGTTGCCAATGTAAGTCCATGGGGGGAGGCTCCAAGAAAATGGCCGCTGAGCACATGAGGAAACACATTGCCCACACTAAAGATGGCGCCCGAAGGGCGCCAAAGCATTACAGAAAATGGCTGCTGCCCTCACAAGTCAACAGCCTGCCCACACCTGAAATGGCGGCCCCGCGGTTTTACACCGATTGCGGCCCCCACAAGCATGTCTGTACTCACAAAACGTTGCACAAGCACCACAGGGACTCAGGGACCCCCGCAAACCCCCCACACCGCGGCAGAACCCCTATACTGCCCCCGCAGGGACTGGGAAGGGACACACGGGAACCGTACTGACAGACATGAGAGGGATATCACAGACTCCACATAGACTGCCATCCCCATAACAGAGGCCTCACATACACCCCCCGACAGATAATGCCATAGACATGCCATGCCATAGAAGGGTAGCATGGTACTCACTGGTCCAGCGAGAACGTGGGTACCGCCCTGTGACAGGAAGCCTCCCACTCTGGGTGGGGGTGCCGTCAGCCGAACAGGACGCTAGCAACACGCGGCGTACCGCAGTTGAGACGTCCCAGCGAAGTAGCCACTTTGCAGGCTTGTCCCTGAGGACAGGGACAGGTTGTTTGCGAGGCCTGGGAGTACGCATAGCCTGCTAACGCTCGATGGCAGGCTGGGATTCCGTAAGGCTCTAGGATAACCAGTGCGATTCCCAGCTCCGCAAACGCTGTAGTCTTCCGAAGTCTGACTAACTAAGCGCAGGAACAAATAAAAAGGTATCAGTGTAAAGAAAAAAATCACTTTTTTAGAAATAAAAAATAATAATAAGAAGAAAGCCTGAGACTGCAGCCCCAGCCAAGGGAAGCCTGCCTACTCCTAACTAGGCAAAAGACAAACTGAATTGGGAATGCTGCTAGCAGGGGGGTATTGGACCAGAGGGACAGCCCCCTGTAGGTGTGTCTATACAAGGTTTTGTGAAAGTTTTCCAACAAAATCTTCTGCCTAGCTTACTCCTGTGGATAAGACCAATACCCAGTAGTGAAGACTGTATGAGTGGGTGGCGACTGTCAGAAGACGTAAGAGAAACCTTTTTTTTCTATTAATAGCTTAGGGAAAAAACAAACAGATTGCAGTTTGTTGGAACTCTTTATTTACAGCTATTGCAATAATGGCAATACAAGCTTACTAATACAACAGAGCTCATATTCATTTGTTCACAGATCACACAGTTATCGCTGCATCTGTAAAAGCATGCTGTAGTACCGCAGAAAACATCTTGGATGTCTATTTTTTTGCATGGCTTGTAACAATTTCTTTTATATCAGTAACAGCAATGATGATGGGAAAAAAACCTTAACTTTTAAACCACACATGCCTGGCTGCATTCTGTACAAAGAGTATCCTGCAAAAAAACAAAAAAAAAAAAAAGCAAATCACTTTCAGTATTTTCACTTCTTTATTATTGCAGTGTAGTCAGATTCTAGTAAAATGACAAGTAATATTCCCACTAATGTAACAATTGGTTAATTGTTCTCAATAATCCCTTTACTGTAAGATTATGGTCACTTTAAAATATACTTCCACCTCTTCCCATGCGGTTTTTTTTTCTAGCAATGGGAGGAAGTGCTCCCAGAACCACATATTGAGGCTAAAAACATAGTACTCACAATTTGTGTTAATAAACAAAAAAAATAAATGGCATTTTTTTTTTTTTTTGTGGTGCCGAAAGTCAGATCTTTAAAATGAAGAATTGTATAACAATTTAATCATTACCATTCTATGGGGAAAAATATCCCCTTTAGACATGCATATAACAGTGAAGTGCTAGCTTAGCTTTCCTGATTTATCATCCTCCCATAAATATCTATGTTAAAAAGATATCTTTTACAATGAGTTTCATATAGTACCTTGAAAAAGTATTCACAATCCTTGAAATT
Organism: Pelophylax lessonae; assembly: GCF_965119305.1. Taxonomy (NCBI): domain Eukaryota; kingdom Metazoa; phylum Chordata; class Amphibia; order Anura; family Ranidae; genus Pelophylax; species Pelophylax lessonae. The sequence continues at coordinate 248,127,761 of NC_138774.1, read as the reverse complement.
TTCCATATTTTGTCATGTTAAAACCGACGTTATTTATTTTATTGGGATTTTATGTGATAGATCAACACAAAGTGGCACATAATTGTGAAGTGAAAGGAAAATGACAAATGGTTTTCAAATTTTTTTTTGCAAATAAATATTTGAAAAGTGTAGTGTGCATTTGTATTCTGCCCCTTTTACTCTGATACCCCCAATTAAAATCTAGTGGAACCAACTGCCTTCAGAAGTCACCTAATTACTAAATAGAGTCCACATGTGTATAATTTAATCTCAGCTTCTCTGTGAAGCCTTCAGAGGTTTGTTAGAGAACCTTCGTGAACAGCCAGCATCATAAAGGCTTGGGAACACACCAGACAGGTCAGGGATAAAGTTGTGGAGAATTTGAAAGCAGGGTTAGGTTATAAAAAAAAAATATCCCAAGCTTTGAACATCTCACGAAGCACTGTTCAATCCATCATCCGAAATGGAAAAAGAGTATGGTACAACTGAAAACCTACCAAGACATAGCCGTCCACCTAAACTGACAGGCCAGGCAAGGAGAGCATTCATCAGAGAAGCAGCCCATAGGAACTCTGGAGGAGCTGCAGAGATCCACAGCTCAGGTGGAGAATCTTTCCACAGGACAACTATTACTCATGCACTCCACAAATTTCACCTTTATGAAACAGTGGCAAAAAGAAAACCATAAGAAGTCCCGTTTGCAGTTTGCAAGAAGCCAAGTGGGAGACACAGCAAACATGTGGAAGTGGTCCGGTCAGATTGGACCAAAATTGAACGTTTTGACCTAAAAGCAAAACACTATGTGGCGGAAAACACTGCACATCATCCTGAACACACTATCTCCACTGTGAAAAATGGAGGCGACAGCATCATGCTGTGGGGATGCTTTTCTTCAGGAGGGACAGGGAAGCTCATCAGAGTTGATGGGAAGATGGATGGACCCAAATACAGGGCAATCTTAGAAGAAAATGTGTTAGAGTCTGCAAGGACAATGACCCTAAACAGCCAGAGCTACAATAGAATGGTTTAGATAAAAGCTGATGTCAGACTTGTGAGAGGGGCCTGTGCATGGCGTGAGTTGGAGACTCACCCCCAGTTAGATCACGAGATCAGGTGGAGAAAGGAGCGGGTGAAGTGGCTAGAGGAGGCGGCAGGGCTAGTGGGCTGGAGGATAGGAGAGGAGGATCGTGAGGATCTGTGGGTCTCAAGGGAGCGCAGCAGAGAGAGCAGGGGAGATCTCTGCAGGCCGGTGTTTGGGCTTGGAAGCCCTGCAGCCACGCGGCTCCTAGCTCGGTAATAATAGAGACCCTTAACCTGGCAGCATTCCAGCCAAATCCCATTACATTGGACGAGTTGACTGGACCTGCATACAGAGGACAGTGAAGGTCAGTGAAGCAGCCCAGCCCTGTGAACTGACAGCACAGCAGTGGGAAAACAGCAGTACACACCCGCAGCTTTGGAAACTCTGTGGGGGACACTGGTGGTCAAACAACTACCCGAAAGAATCAAACTGCAGAGGATGAACGCTATCCAGGAGGGGGTGAGTCAAAATCCTAAAAAAAACTCTAAATAAAAAAGAATGGTATATTTTATATTTAATTGAAGGATAAGTAAATTTGCAAGCCAAGTGTATTGCTCGCGGTTAAAAACGCACAGCTAATAGAAGTTTACAGAAGTTATCGAAGAGCTAACAGGTCAGGGAAAAGAAGGGACTATTACAAGAGATTTAAAGCATAAACCGGCCTGTTACAGTATATTTAAACCTGAAAGGCGAACAGGATCCTATTGGTTATCGGTCACAGAAAGGACTGCCATTCCCACTCCCACTCCAGGGTGTGTAGTTATTGCCTCCTTCAAGGACCTTCGCTTCCATTGCCCTTTTATTTTTTACCTTTACTTTTTTTGTGTCCATTCCCTCTAAAATGAGCTCCAAAACAAAAAGCAAAATTGTAAAAGCAAATACAAGCGCAATTAAGAAACACCTGACGCAGGAAATTAAAAACAACAATGGGCAAATAATACAAGGAAATCAGGGGAGCAAGGTGAAAAGCTAGTAAGACAATCAGTGGGGGAGCCCTCAATCCTTACATTGGAAGACAATGGTACTGAAAATGAGACGGAAACAAGCAGGATAGAGGAATTAAATATAAGCCCTCAATTTCCAACTAAAGGAGAAATAGTTGAGATGTTTAAAAAACTGGAGGACACCATTAAGAAAAAAAAAAAAAAAAACCGTCATCACTGCATGAAAACCTGGGACATATGCTGGTACTGTTGGAAGAAACAGAGGGTAGGGTGGAATCTCAGGCAGAGGAGATAATGGATTTGAAAGAACAAGTGAGAAAGTTGCATTCTAAACAATAAAGACAAGCCTACAAAGCTGAGGATCAGGAAAATTGGAATAGGAGACAAAATCTAAGGATTCAAGGCCTGCCAGAAGAAGAAAGAGGAATTGAAAGAAAAAAAATTAGTAAAGTTTTTAACCCTCTCATGGGTCGACCAATGGGTTCTATACTGAAAATTGAGAGGGCACACAAGATTAGGAAACCCCCCAGTGTATTAGCAGAAGCACCCGAGAAGCACCTGAGCTTCCTGGATGGGTAAATGAAGCAACAAGGAAGACTCTGGCGAGGAGATGGGAAAAGAGAAGTGTAGAGACGAGACCCATTTTTTGGGAGGCATGGCAAATAGGGACTAGGATTTAGAAGAAGAAAAAGAAAGAAAATAAAAAAAGAAAAGAAAATAGAAAGGTGAAAGTACCTGACCGGTCACTCTGAACACTGTGGTGCACCCAGACCCAATCACCCAAAAAAAGGGGGGGTTGGTTGGCGTGCGTGAACAGAGTTGAACCCTGCTGGGGGAAGTCAGTGGCGAAAGGAAGCCCAATGGACTTCCCGCCAACTCCATGGCTAGGTAAAGGCCAAAGCCAACCATTTCTTTGGGGTTTTTTTTTGGGGGGGGGGGAGCAGGGTGGAGAGGTTAGAAGGGGATGGTTGTGGGTGGGTGAGGAGTGGAGTAATGGGAGGGGGGTAAGGGAGGCAGGGGGGTAAGGGAGGGTCCTCATAGAAGAATTAAGGGATTGTTTTCTTCTGTTCTGAAAAGGTACCCCTTCTCTCCCTCAGAGACACCCGGGCTCACAAGGGAAGAGCTTTTGGAGGAGCCGGGCACACCAGGAATCTGGAAGAGGCAGAGAGAAGGGGGAATTAAAGGAGGAAAAACATTAACATGAATAAAATAACATTTTTAATGTATAATGTGAGAGGGTTAAATACCCCAGTTAAAAGACACAAACTTCTTAAAGAGATTCAGTATTATAGAGCAGGAATAGTTTTTCTACAAGAAACACACTTATCATATGGTACAAAAATAAAATTATTCTCAAAAAAAACCAACCAGTCTGGTATTACACTGATTCAATTAGGAGTAGAGCAAAAGGGGTAGCAATTGGATTTGCACATAATGTGAGATTTAAAATAAGAGAGAGACCTACTCAAAGTTGGATTACATATTGGTGGAACATCGAATGCCGGAGAGAATGGGTAAATCAACTACAGAAGCAATAACAATGTTGGATCACGGTCCTGTAACGGTAGTAATACAATGGACAGGGACAGAGGATAAGGCAAACTGTTGGAGATTAAATGACTCCCTAATACAAGAACAGGAAATCAAAGGAAAATTAAAAAATAAATTGAGTCCTTTTTTGAGACAGATCTGACGCAGGATGTATCAAAAGCTACGGTCTGGGAAATACATAAAGCCTACATCAGAGGTGTTTTAATCTCAATAGGGACTCAAAAAATAAGAGAGATTGAACAACATAAATAAAATGGAAAGGGATTTATTTGAATTAGAACAAAGACATAAGAAAAATAACGAAAAATAAATTAAACATCTGATAGCCCAGAAAGGAGAGGAATTAAATATACTTAGCAAGAAATAAGGAGAATTTTCAAGAGCAAATAAAGAGAGATATCAATGGGAATACAAGCCAGGGAAATACCTAGGAAATATAATAGGAAAGAAAAACAGGTGGGCTATATCGAGAAAATAAAAAAAGGAAAGGGAAAGTTAGTGTATTCAACTCAAGAGATAGCTGAAGAGTTTTGGAGGTTTTATAGCTCATTATATTCTGTAAGATCGGGGTGAGAACTGTTGAATCAGCTGGAGAGAAAGGGTAAATTACAGGCATTTTTTTACAAGAAGCTAAGCTTCCAAGAGTGAAGGAAGAAAAGCTGAAGGCACTAGAGAGATATAACTCAGGAAGAAATTTTATTAGCTCTGAAAGAGACAGCTGTAGGAAAGAGCCTGGGCTGGGATGGTTTTTCAATAACTTCTTACAAAAAAGTTAAAGAAATACTAGTCCCCAATTTAAATATTTACTGGAATTATTTGAAGGATGGAAGAGAAATGAGAAAGGAAACTGGGTTAGCCTATATATCAGTAATTCCTAAAGTAGAAAAAGAGCGCACAAAATGCTCCAGTTACAGGCCAATATCCTTACTGAACGTTGACATAAAACTATATGCAAAAATACTAGCCATTATTTTAAAAGGACTAATGGCAAAGTGGTACATATGGATCAAGTAGGGTTCATTCCAGGAAGAGAAGGTAAAGACAACGGAGTAAGAATATTACTTCTCCAACAAAAAATTATAAAAGAAGGGTCCCCTGTGCTGTTATTGTCAGTAGACGCAGAGAAAGCATTTGATAGAGTAGATTGGGGATTTATAACACTGAAGGAGTTGGCTAGAGGACCAAGAATGACTCAATGGATCACAAGGTTACATAAAGAACCAAGAGCGGCTGTTAGGATAAATGGAAAGTTGTCACAAGAGTTTGAGTTGAAGAAGGGTACGAGACAGGGATGTCCTTTATCACCTCTACTATTTATTCTGACACTTGAACCCTTGTCGACAACGATTAGGAATAGTATAGACTTAAAAGGAGTAAGAGTGGGAGGAGTAGAACATAAAGTGGCTGCATATGCGGAGGATATATTGTTTTAGGTCTCCAGCCCTAGAATAACTTAACCAAATATAAGTATGATCTTAAAACGGTACGGAGAACTGTCAAACTTTAAAGTAAACCCCTAAAAATCTGAAATTTTAAATGTAATTATAGATATATAATATAAAAGTTACAGGAAGAATTTCCATTTAAATGGCAGGAAAAACTGAGATATTTGGGGATAAAACTAACACCAAAATTGAAAGATTTACATCATACAAACTATATCCCGTTACTCAATGAAATTAAAGATGAGCTGAGGAAAATCTTGAATAAACCGTTATCCTGAATGGGAAATATTAACATGATTAAAATGGTGATCCTACCAAAAGTACTGTATAAATTTCATATGCTCCCGATACACATACCACAGGGTTATTTTAATACACTTAAAAAAATGATTTGTGGTTTTTTTTTGGCAACACAAAAAAACAAAAATAATATATGCTGTGAGAAGTAAAAACAAAGGGAGGGTTAGCGGTTCCAGATTTAAAACAATATTACAAAGCAGTTCTAATAACTAGAATGTTAGATTGGACATATAATGCACATGGGAAGGGGTGGGTTGAAATAGAAATTTCATTTACCACTTGCCGACCCCTGCAAGTACATTTACTGCGGCGGTCATCCCCGTACAGGCAAAGTGACGTAGTACTATGTCGCTAGCCTGAGAGCCTCTAGGGGGCGAGCGCGCCCAACCGGAGACGCCCTCCCGCCCCCCCCTCATTCCCTAACAAGTCCGCGCGTGTGACAGGCAGACCCGATGTCCACCGGTCACTCGCGATCTCCCCGTGGAGAGGGAGAAAGGCAGGCGGCTGATGTAAACAAAGCCGCCTGTCATTCTCCCTGATCTAACTGCAGAGATCATACGATCCTGCTATGTAGGATCGTATGTATCTGTGGTTACATCACTAGCCACACCCCTTTACAGTTAGAAGCACACCCCTAGGGACACACTTAACCCTTTCATCACCAATAAAGTTAACCCCTTCCCTGCCAGTGTCATTTTTACAGTAACAGTGCATATGTATAGCACTGATTACTGTAGTAATGTCACTGGTACCCCCAAAAGTGTAAAAAATGTCAGTCAAGGGTCTGATCTGTCCGCCGCAATGTCGCAGTACCGCAAAAAAAAAATTGCAGATCGCCGCCATTACTCGTTAAAAAACCAACCAAAAATGACAGAAATCTTTCCCTTAGTAAACGCAATAACTTTTGCGCAAACCAATCAAAATACGCTTATTGCGATTTTTTTTACTACACATATGTAGTAGAAAACAAATTGGCCTAAAATGTTAAAAAAATTTAGATTTTTACATTTTTTCTTTTGGGAATTTCATATAAAAAAATGTGAAAAATATTGTTATTTTTTCAAAATTGTTGCTCTCTTTTTGTTTATAGCGCAAAGAGTAAAAATCGCACAGGTGATTAAATACCACCAAAAGAAAGCACTGTTTGTGGAAATACCACCAAAAGAAAGCACTGTTTGTGGGGAAAAAAAAGGATGTCAATTTCATTTGGGTACAGCATCGCACGACCACGCAATTGTCCATTAAAATCACGCAAAATAGGGCCTGGTCAGGAAGGGGGTAAAATTTTCCGGGGCTTAAGTGGCTAAGGGAGACACTTTTAAAGAAGATGATATGGATTCCACAAAAGCATTGGTATTTTTCTAAAAACACGAGTATACTCACTAAAGTGGTATTTAGGGAACGGGATTGGATACACAGACATGGAAATGGGAATATAACTCACCATTAATTCCACTAGCTGGAACAGATTACTTTGCACCAGGGATATAATGAAGGATGGAGATATTTGTACAATGGAAGAAATGAGACACAAAACAGATATTTTGAGGATAGACGAATTGAGATACCATTAATTAAAACACTTTATTAAAACTTTGCCCCAACCATTAAGAACAGGAAAAGATCTATTGAACAAGCAGGATAGGAGTTGGTGCATCACACATACCTATATAGCATCAAGGGGTATGCAGTTCATGTATAGTCATTAGTCTGGTGTAGTTGATGGCTGAAATGGATGACACTCAGGGCCAGCTCAGCTGAGAAGTCAGCTCTGAAAGTGGAAATAAAAACAAAAAGCAGAGCGCCTCTAAGTGTTATCAGTTTAATTAAAAGGGTACAGGCAGGTTTTCCTGTACCTGCCTTACCATTTTAAATAAACTGATAACACTTAGAGGCGCTCTGCTTTTTGTTTTTATTAGAAAAAAATATATTGCCTCTTGAAAAAAATTTTAGTATAAAAACCGCGCTGAAGCAATGTACATCTCAATTATATAAGATTCTAACAAGGTTGACAGACCCCTTCAATCCATTATATTTGGAAAAATGGGAAGCAGAACTTAATGTAAGATGGAGTAAGGATGAAAAGGCAAAAATACTGGGTTTGGGGGGAAGGTACTACAATAGATACAAGAATGAGGAAAATTAATTATAAATGTATTTCAAGGTGGTATATAAAAATACCAACCTGAACAATCTACATTATGTTGGAGAGGGTGTGGCAAGAGGGGGACTGTCAAATATTTGGTGGGAGTGTCCAATTATAGAGGTTTTGGGGGGAAATAGTGAATCTCATCCAGGAAAAAACGGGAATTAAAATGTCTAAGACTCCGGATACATGTTTATTTCATAATAACAAATGCTCAATAAAGCAATATAAAATGACAATTATGCCCCACTTGATAAATGCTGTAAAATATTTAATCCCAAAATGGTGGCAGGTGCCAGAAAGCCCAAAGGTAGGGGATTGGATTAGAAAGGTTGATAATATCTTAATTTTAGAGGAATTCTATTACTTGGGAGAAAATATGTACTGGTGAATAGACACTCGCGCCAAAGGGTTACAATTATGGTTAGTGGTTCACTGTGTGAAAATGGGATTGCTGCTGTGAACAAGCCACAGGGGTAAGCAATGGAATAAATGTAATACTAGTATTACCCACATCGCATATCCTATAAACAAAATGATACGATGTATGTGCTGGGTGGTGTGTCAAATCCAAGTTATGTGATGCTAGAAAATTATTACAAAAGAACAATGGCTCTTAAAATTGTGATAGATGGCTATTTCAGCTACCTATCTATATTGGGTAATTTGCATATACCCTTTCAGCATCCACCCTTATAAAGTGTATAAATCAATAACAAGAAAATAAATCAATTGTATCTAAATTCGCATCAATAAAAAAAAAAAAAAAACATATAGTAAAAACCATATAGTAAAAAAATACATAGTAAAAAATATATAAAAAAGGTTTTTTAAATGATTTTAGTTCATAAGTACTCTGGTGCAAAAGCTGGTAAAAAATAAAGTGATAAGTGTCCAAATAGTCAGTGCCGTAGTGATGTCACCCTCCGTGCTGCTGTATTATAAAGGTAGGTAATTCAAACTCACCAGATGGTGTTGAGCCCCAATGCCTTACGACAAGTGGGTCAGTAGAGTTTATATAATGGATGTCCAGCGGGGTCCCAGCCGTCAGTGTCCGGGTGGTCCTGGTTGCTCCTTGGACTGGACAGTGCAGTGCCACCCCCCTTTTGATTTATGCTCCATGATAGGGTTGCCACCTCATCCCTTTAATCCAGGACACATCTTTGTCACACTTTTCACATATTTGTAAAACATTTTGAAAACCATTTATCATTTTCCTTTGACTTCTCAATTATGTGCCACTTTGTATTGGTCTATCACATAAAAACCCAATAAAATACATTTACGTTTTTGGTTGTAACATGACAAAATGTTAAAAAATGTCAAGGGGTATGAATTATTTTTCCTGGTGCCTCCATGGCAGCATATGAGTGATAGTAGCCCAGCCTACTTCCGCCCACAGGACCAGTGGAAAGCTATAAAAAACACCCACACAAAAGTCCATTTACTTTTTCGTCCTCACAGAACTCACAGCCAGTGTGAAGAAAAGAAACCCTTACCTGCCACCTTTGGTGGTTTTCCGCACAGGTTAAGCTGCTCCTATAGCGCAGTCCCTGACCTTGGGATGTTAAACGCACTGATAAGGCAGGGAACCCCTTCTGTGGATCGTTTGGGGCAAAAAGTCTGATGCTATCTAGCCCCACATACAGCAGTGCAGCCAGGGTTATTTTCCTCAGAAGAGCTTTCCATGTCTGGAGCCTGCCTCCCAGAAGGAGTGGATCCATTTAATGGACACCGCATTTCCAAGATAAGAATGTTTTTTCATTTTTTGGAATTTGTCTGTGAATAGCCTCATAAGTTGTGTGTTACATCTCCTCTCGGATAGGCTGCAGCTGCACCATGTTCCAGTATGCATTCTAGTGGCAATTGTGTAAGAGAAAGCCAAGTGTCTAAATTCAAAGGAATGATGCATTATGTCATCTTTGGTTTGGGCAAGTACTCCCCAAGGTGAGAAGATTGCCAGGAGTGGGAGGCAGGCAGAAGAGTTGAGGAAAATGGGGTTAAAGACCCAGCGGCTTCCAGATAGGGTGTTCACGTGGTAGGACTGCATGCCAGCACGCCTACAGCCGCAAACCCTGCATCAATGGCCATTTTCTTCTGCCTAGGGGATAGATATGTCCATACTCATGACTGAGTGGCATTATTAAATATACCTGACTAAATGTCTGTGTTCCAGCTGTCTTGCACTATGAGCTCACTGTATAACAAAGATCCACACGGTTCCTACAGGTAAGGGTGATCAGACCAGGTAGGTATTTTGCTGCTAAAAGAGTACATTCAGGTGCTAACTGACAGGAATATGCATGAGAGGAGCACCAGAAATGCAGTCAAGGTAGAGAAAATACTCTTCCATACTGGAAATACTAACACTATGGCCTAAAGATTGTGTTAGGACCACCTTAAAAAGGAAGACAGAAGTTTCAGGCCAATTATGCTTAGCCACAAGGAATTTCTGTGAATCCTGGGTGAAGCTGCATTTACAAAAAAAATTATTTGGCAAGAATGCCTTAAAGAGGGTGACAGAAGGTCTATTCATAGCTGCAAATTATTGCAGTGGGCCTGGGTGAAGTTACTATAGCCAAGTTATTGAGAATCCCTCAATCTGCATTCCAATACTGTTGCTACCAACTGCATAAAGCCTCCCTAAGCAAAGAGCAGGCCAACTGCTGGAAAGGAAGAACAGAGAGGATAAGCTGGTACTTTATGTTCAGCCAAAGGCTTTGGCTCTGCTGGCCATTCTCTTTAAGGTAGGTACATTTACCATGAGTGGAGAAGAACCAGAGAAGCCAGGTAAGAAACCAGAGCAGGCTCAAGATAAGAAAGTTGCTACAGCATTTCCTCAGTCGGAAGAAATAGCCTGCATAGCCTTCCAGGGACAGGTTCTCTGACAGTCCAGGTCAACAGCATTAGAGATGCGGCTGAAGTTGAATCCAAGAGCCCATGGTGGCATTATCTGATATGCATTTGAAGCTTTAAGGGGCTGGGTTCAGATACAAGTTTTCCATAGAAAAATACAAAATTTGCATTGCCTCCCTTCGCCTGGGACACTTTCTGGCTTGGTGGGCATCAAAGATACCGGTGGTCAGCGGTGTGCAATTTTGGCTTCCTAGTGGGGTCGGGTGGGTGGGTGTTCTTGGGGCTAGCGTCCTGGGCCCATCTCTATTCCCATCCCTTATGCAATTTCTGTGCTTTCTTTTTGGACCCATACACTACCATTCTGGGACCCTCCCCCTTGTCTACTGGTCAGCACCTCATGTAGCAGGATGCTGGACCCAGTACAAGTTTCATTGCATTCCTGAAATATTCTCATAGAGAGATCCTTAGAGGACATGGTCCTCCAGATATTCCAGTAATTTGGGTAGGTTCATACACACTAGTCTCAGATTCAAGCTGTCTGTACCAGGAGCAATTTGGATCTCAACTTTTTGTATGAGGGGCATGAAACTGAGGCAAATCCTTTGGCCTGGTTTCACCCCATGTATTTACAGGCCTCTATTCTTCGAGGGACAAGTTGACTCAGCCTTTGGTCAGGTGATTTCCCTATTGCTGAGGCTCAAGGGTCTGGCTCTCATGCAAGGAAGTCTCTTCCTTTAAGGAATCCTTCAACTTCAATTTTCAGGTCGATCCAGAGCTTTGTAGTAGCAAAAGGCTAGATTGGTATCCTTGGAAAAACATCAGGCTCCAGCCTTGTCCGGCATGAGCATTCCAGGTATACATCTTGGCAGGCAGACTGCATCTGACAGCAATGCCTAAACCTGCGAGACTGATCTCTACCCCTGGAGCTATTCCTGGAGGTATGTCCCAGGTAGGCAAATAAAGAGGTTGACTACCAGGCCCCTGAGGTCAAACTAAAGGCTAGGCAGTTTTGTCTCAGGTGCAGTGGTCCTCTGGTAGGATGCTCCTGTGACTTTCGGTATGTTCTTCCCTCGTTTGTCTTGCTTGTTCGGAATAGAAAGCATTCCGATGTATCAGGCTGATCCAGGCAGATGTGGTACGCCAATCTAAAAGCGGTGCCAGACAGTTGCTCCAAGGGATCTACTGGATCAGGATCATCTGCTCCCAAGGAATGTGTCTTGCCATCCAACTTCAAGCGGTCTTTGACAGCTTGATAATTGAAGCTCAAATTTTGAGACCGGGCATCATAGAGTCTTCATGTTAAATCTATTATTGGACATGTGGTGATTGCTTATCTTGGTGTAAGCCTCAGCACTTTCTCCCAAAAAGTTTCTTCGCTGGACAAGTCCTCTCCTGCAGCTGGACCCGAGTCAGCATTTGGCTCTTAATATTGCTGCCCATGTGACTTTGTGGGATTTTAAGTAGTTCACTCATAGCCTTCACTTAGAGAGGTGACTGTTCAAGACTGGTGACCTTGTCTGGCATTGAACCTTTCACAGGTTTAACATAAGACAAGGTTGTTAGAACCCAGTTCTCTATCTTACTCCGGTTAATTTCTATCTGTCTCCTCAAACAGAACATCCTTATTCAGTTCTTTGATCTGCATCTAGTTCACCTAAAGGTTGGTTGGATGTGGTCATGTTGTAAAGTTTATCTCTCAGTCTTTACTTTCCTAGGCCTCTATCCTCACTTTCCCTGTGTTCTACCAGGGGCTTGTGGTGATTGTAGCCAGAGTATTGCACTTTCTGCGAGAGCATTTGGGTGCTGTTCATTGTCCTTTTTCTATATGTGCTGTAATTTTTGGGTCAGACTATGGGGACATGTCCCCTTGAGGGAGTGCGCTTCGGGGGCCTGTCCTGGGGTTTTGCATGTTGATACAGATGGGGAGGGCATAACAAATGGTGCTCAATTGTTTTTCTACCAGGCAGACATTTTCCCTTATCCGAAGCCAGCTTCTGGTATAATAAATATTGAGGAAGCTATTCAAGCTGCAGGAAATTCACAGCCTTGCTGATGTCATGGCTTTAGGAGCCTGTGGGCGTTTTTTTGCTTATCCCTTGGTGAGATTGCTTTGTTCGACTTGGGTGAGGAACTCCTTCAATACATCCAGATCAATGATGGCACACTTGCAAATAGTCATTAGCTAGCCAAAGTAGCTATACCTAGCTCCTTAGAAACCAACAATGGTAGAAGGCTCGAGCACACATTCACCTTGCGGCTCCTAAAGTTAATTCTAATGCCCCGCTTTATGGCTTGGCTGCAACCACTGAAATTCATTTCTGTGTGTTCCTCCAGCAGCATCTGAACATCATGGGCACCTTATGCAGAGATGTCAGCCAAGAAGACAGGCAGGGGAGCCATTCTGGTTCAATTTTGGCACATTTTTTCAGAACTACTAATGGGCTAAGTAGTGCTCACCACATCTGTCTTTGGGGGGAAGCCAGTAGCTTACTCACTTTCTTATGATAGCTAGTTATAGATCGATCACACGTATGCTGACATGGAGGCACCAGGAAAACAAAAAATTGTATCATATTTACCATAATTTACTTTTCCTGGTGCCTATTAATGGCACCCACCCAGTTCATTCCTAGAGATGTACAGGAAATGGGCTGTTGTGTGGGTGTTAACTTTTTATAGCTATGCACTGGTCCTGTGGGCGGAAGTAGGCGGGGCTACTATCACACGTAGCCTGCCATGGATAGGCACCAGGAAAAGAAAATTACGGTAAATATGATACAATTTTCTGTTTTCAAGGCACTGTATATGGATCAGAAAAGGGGAATATGATAGTTGACCCACCACCGTTTGTCTAAAGGGGATATTTTTACCTATAGATATTTAATCAAATTGTAATAAAATCCTTACTTTTAAAGATATAACTAAAAAATCCAATTTCTTTTCGAAGTTTCATCTGGAGGAGGTGCTGATGTGTTCAGCTGAACCATACATCTTTCTCATTTTATTTGTGTTACTACCCTATTTTGGATCCTTTTGCCTCTTTCTACATGGTATGAGAGCCCCCCATTCTGAACTGAAGTTGGCAGCATCTCAATCTCTTATTATTGCTTATCTAGGCTATTGTTAATTGCTTTGGGCTGACCTTTGAGACTAGCACTCTGTGCAATAGCTATTCTAAGATGTTTAAGAGCTTTTTATGGAATTTGTACATGTCCACACTTGTGAAGACATTTGAATGCCAACCATGTTGCAACCAGCTTGCCTAGGTAGTAATGATCAAACTAGACATAAAATTCAAAACAATTTTTAGTTTCATTATTTCTTTGATATATAAGGTATAAACACTACAGAAGAGAAAAAGGACATTGAAATAATATTGATTAGGCATAGATGGTATACAATGGTATGCATACAAGAGGTAAACCTTCAGTTTATGCCAGATAGGACCTTTCCTAGGTCTACATGAAAAATCTGTTTATGTCCTTACGCAATTTAGAATTTGCGGATGGGGGTTAGGATGTAAGAGAACTATGTGTAATAAAACATATGTTACAAGGCAATAGACCAACAGGACAAAACCGAACAAGACAAAACAAAACAGCACAGGCAATAGGTTTATGTCAAATTTCCGTCTCTGCAAATAGCAAATGTAATCAGTAGAGAATCTTTTATACCAATCTATCCATACTTTCCACCGAGAGATAGCAGTTTGATATCTGAGAGGAGGCGAACATCATCTCATACGTGGCTGTATAAATCTTTCCAATTGCGTACTAGAGATAATCTTGCGCTTAGTAGAATGTGGGTGGCAATGGACCCAATTCACTATAACGCTATGCTAGCGTAATAGCGTACTTTCATATTTTACAGCGAACTCGCCGTAAATACACTCCCAAACCAAATTCACTATAGTGGAAAGCATAATTGTGAATTAACTATCGGCAATGTACGGCAGTGAGGGAGTAAAAAAAGTAGTCGTGCTAAAAGTTCTACTATTTTCCTGGAAAAAATGTTTTGAGCATGATAGCATAGCTGAAATGGTTCTTAAAGATGTGGTATATTGTTTGGACATGTTCTGCTTTGAAATATTTTCAAAAAGTGATGTATAAAAAGAAATTTCAAGGAAAATGTGAGGTAAAAAATTCTCCCGCAGCCTACTACTAAGAAGCAGTACATGTGCGCATGCCCAGACCATGAAAATAGTTTCAAACCTACACCTTGGCAATCGTAAGCTGCCGTTATAGTTACATAGTTACATAGTAGTTGAGGTTGAATAAAGACAATAGTCCATCCAGTTCAACCTAGGTGTGTGTGGCCGTAATCTCTCATACCCCTGAATGTTCTGATCATTGAGATGTACGTCCAAGAGTCTTTTGAAAGCAACCATACTTCCCGCAGAAACCACCTCTTGTGGTAGAGAATTCCACAATCCTGTAGCCCTAACAGTAAAGAACCCCCTGCGTTGCCTGAGGTTAAAACGCTTCTCCTCTAATCGCATTGTATGCCCTCGAGTCCTCATGCAATCCTTTCAAATGAATAGCTTTTTTCTATGCTGAGATCACCATTGAGGTATTTATAAATTGCTATTATGTCCCCTCTCAGACGTCTCTTCTCCAGGGAGAATAAATCAAGCGATTGCAGACGCTCTTCATAATTAAGGTCCTCCAATCCCCTAATTAGTTTAGTTGCCCTTCTCTGGACTCTCTCCAGCTCCAACACATCCCTCCTGAGGACTGGCGACCAGAACTGGACAGAATACTCCAGATGCGGTCGGACCAGAGTTTTATAAAGTGGAAGGATTATAGTTTTATCTCTGCAATACATCCCTTTCTTTATGCATGCTAATATTCTGCCGGCTTTGGCAGTTGCCGCTTGACATTGCATGCTATTTCTTAGTCTATCCTCTACCAAGACTTCCAGATCTTTCTCCATTTTTGATTCCCCCAAAGGTTCCCCCCCTAAAGTGTATTGTGCTTTTATGTTTTTAGTCCCCAAGTGCAAAACCTTACACTTCTCCACATTAAACCTAATTTGCCATGTCCCACTCTGTTATTTGTCCTCTGTAGGATATCTGCTTCATGCCGTGCAGTTATTGCCCTGCCCAATTTTGTGTCATCTGCAAAAACTGATATAAAACTACTGATCCCATCCTCAATGCTGTTTATGAATAAATTGAACAGGGTTGGTCCCAGGACTGAGCCTTGGGGGACCCCACTTACCACCTCCGACCAGTCTGAGTATGCGCTATTTATTACCACCCTTTGGACATGCCCTTTTAGCCAGTTCTGTATTCAAGAGCAAACCTTGCGGTCGATGCCTGTAGACCTTATTTTATAAATTAAGCGCTTGTGGGGAACTGTATCAAACGCCTTAGCGAAATCCAGGTACACCACATCCACTGGTCTCCCCCTATCTAGCTCACAGCTCACCTACTGGTAGAATGTTAAGAGATTGGTTTGACAAGAACGCCCATTTGTAAAGCCGTGCTGATTACTGCTGATGATGTTGTTGTCTTTAGCAAACTCTACGATATAGTCCCTCATCATCCCCTCCAGAAGTTTACATACTATCGATGTCAGACTGAAAGGCCTATAATTTCCCGGGACATGCCTCTGCCCTTTTTTGAATATCGGTATCACGTTAGCTTTCCTCCAATCCCCTGGTACATTTCCTGTCATAATACTGTCTGCAAAGATCAGGAACAGTGGTCTAGATATAGTCTTACTAAGTTCTTTGAGTACTCTCGGATGTACGCCATCCAGGCCTGGTGATTTATTTGTGTTAATTTTATCCAGCCTTTCACCAATTTCACCCTCTGTTAGCCATAGTGGCAAGTCCTGTGTATTACTACTAACCATACAGTCATGGTCAGTGTACCCCTCCTTTTCCTGTGTAAAGACTGAGGAGAAAAAAGCGTTCAGCACGGTTGCTTTTTCAGTGTCCTCTGTAACCATCCTCCTGTCATCTTTAATTATGTGTGCAATATGCTCTGCCCTAGTTTTTTTCTGTTGATATAGTCAAAGAATTTCTTTGGGTTCTTTTTACTATCCTCTGCTATTTGTCTCTCAAAGTTGATTTTAGCCATTTTGATTTTATATTTACTTTTCTTATTTTCCTCCTTGTATTGCTCGAAAGCCGATACTGTGCCCTCTGATTTATATTTCTTGAAGGCCATTTTTTTTACCCTTAAGTTTAACATTACGGTTTAAGCCAGCCAGGTTTGGATTTGTCTCTTCTGAATTTATGTCCCATAGGAATGCACTGCGAGATGCATTTGTTTAATATGTTCCTAAAGCATTACCATTTTGCCTCTGTGGTCAGTGTTCCTGAGGTTTGGTCCCAGTTTACCCTTTCCATCATTGAGCACAATTTGGGAAAGTTTGCCCTTCTGAAGTTTAGGGTTCTTATGCTCCCCTCTTGCCTTGTTATATTGTTATTTACGCTAAATGTGATCATCCTGTGATTGCTAGAGCCCAGGTTGTCCTGGACTCCTACCTCCGAGATTAGTGATCAATAGATCCAGCACTGCATTTTCTTTAGTAGTAGAATCCACCAACTGTAGTTGTCCTGTAAGGTTTCTATGAAAAGAAGGGCCTTCTGTGAATGTGTAGTCCCCTCTTCCCAGTTAATGTCGGGATAATTGAAGTCCCCCAATATGATGACTGATCCCAGTTTTGCCACTTTACCCAACAGTGATATAAATTCCAGCTCTACCTCCTCCCTTTGGTTGGGTGGCCTATAGCAAACCCCCACAATTACTTTTCCCTTTACTTCTTCCCTATGGAGTTCTACCCACACGGATTCCAACTCTATACTCATCCCTTCCATAATATCACTCCTCTCTATCACACTTAAATTATTCTTGACATAGAGACATACCCCTCCCCCTCTTTTTCCTACCCTGTCCTTCCGGTACACCGAATACCCTTGGATATTGGCCAGCCAGTCATGTGAGGGGTCGAACCAAGTTTCTGTTATTCCCACAAGGTCTTGTCCTCCTTATGTACTAACATTTCCAACTCATCCATTTTATTAGCTAGGCTCCTGGCATTTGCATATACCCCTCTTAGTTTTGTGGAAGTTGATAGTGAATGGTGATTATTTTTATTCCTGTTTGGTCTGAGGTTTTCCCGCACAGACCCCCCCCAATTGACGTTATGGAACTACTGCCGCTGCTGACTCCAATACTGCCTTCTGTCCTTTGCTTCCTCCTGACTCACTCTACTTCTGAGCCCCCCATCTCCTAGTTTAAAAGCCCCTCCAACTTGGTGGCCATCTTTCTCCCAAAAAGAGCTGTACCAGCTGTATTTGGAAATTCCTGAATACGAGTACACGGCCAAAAAAACTAGGCTTAAGTGCATATAAAAGCAAGTGTCATCCATTGATTCAAATTGTACACATAAGCATACATTTTACGTTTGGTATGAATTGTTGTATTCCTAAAGACAATTGTCCTTGCTGGCTTTTTACTTTAAACAATGCTAAAAAGCTGTAATGTTTTCATGTTTTTTTGCAATAGATTCTCTCTCTCTCTCATATATATATATATATATATATATATATATATATATATATATATATATATATATAAAGTTTAGGGTTACATAGAAATGTCCTTATTTTTGAAAGAAAAGCACTGTTTCTTTCTTTCAGTCTACGTAGACATTGTTAATGTGGTAAATGACTATTCTAGCTGAAAAACAGCTGTTTTTTAATGGAATATCTACATAGGTGTATTGAGGCCCATTTCCAGCAACCATCACTCTTGTGTTCTAATGGTACATTGTGTTAGCTAATTGTGTTAAAAAGCTAATTGATGATTACAAAACCCTTGTGCAATTATGTTAGCACAGCTGAAAACTGTTGTGCCGATTAGAGAAGCTATAAAACTGGCCTTCCTTGGAGCTAGTTGAGTATCTGGAGCATCAGCATTTGTGGGTTCCATTATACTCTCAAAATGGCCAGAAAAAGAGAACTTTCTTCTGAAACTCGACAGTCCGTTCTTGTTCTGAGAAATGAAGGCTATTCAATGCGAGAAATTGCCTAAACACTGAAGATTTCCTACAATGGTGTGTACTACTCCCTTCAGAGAACAGCACAAATGGGCTCTAACCAGAATAGAAAGAGAAGTGGAAGGCCCCGATGCACAACTAAGCAAGAGGACAAGTACATTAGAGTCTCAAGTTTGAGAAATAGACGCTTCAAAAAGGTCCTCAACTGGCAGTTTCATTAAATGGTACCCGCAAAACACCAGTCTCAACGTCCACAGTGAAGACCAGTCTCAACGTCCACAGTGAAGAGGCAACTCCGGGATGCTGGTCTTCTAGGCAGAGTGGCAAAGAAAAAGCCATACCTGAGACTGGCCAATAAAAGGAAAAGATTACGATGGCCAAAAGAACACAAACATTGGACAGAGGAAGATTGGAAAAAAGTGTGACAAAAATGGACAGACGAATGTAAGTTTGAGGTGTTTGGATCACACAGAAGAACATTTGTGAGACACAGAACAAGTGAAGAGATGCTGGAGGAGTGCCTGATGCGATCTGTCAAGCACTGTGGGGGTAATGTGATGGTCTGGGCTGCTTTGGTGCTTGCTGGTAAAGTGGGAGATTTGTACAAGGTAAAAGGGATTTTGAATAAGGAATGCTACCACAGGGTATGGCATAGCATTTTGCAACGCCATGCCATACCCTATGCAAGAACTATTTAGGGAAGAACAATCAGCTGGTATTCTGTCTGTAATGGAGTGGCCAGCGCAGTCACCAGATCTCAACCCTATTTAGCTGTTGTGGGAGCAGCTTGACCATATAGTAAGTAAGAAGTGCCCATCAAGCCAATCCAACTTGTGGGGTGAAATTCCTTCAGATTACCTCAGGAAATTGACAGCTAGAATGCCAAAAGTCTGCAAGGTTGTAATTGCTGCAAGTGGAGAATTCTTTGATGAAAGCAAAGATTGAAGGCCAAAATGTTTATTTCAAATACAAATCATTATTTCTAACCTCGTCAATGTCTTGACTATATTTTCTATTCATTTTGCAACTCATTTGATGAATAAAAGTGTGAGTTTTAATGGAAAACATAAAATTGACTGGGTGACCCCAAACTTTTGAATGGTAGTGTATATATATCTCAAGAGAGAAAGAGAGAGATACTGCCATGTAAATTTTGTATACCCAGGGACTTTTGTCATTTGGGATATATCTTGTTACACTGAGCATGCTCAAACACTTTGCCATTTGGGCCATATCTTTGGATACACTGAGCATGCTCAGCCACTTTGCTGTTTGACATCTGAAATTGAATGGTAGATAATGCACTCCTTGCTCTCCATCTCACATAAATCTTAACTAAAACTCCCACAGCTGTTTTCACAAACCACACACAATACCATTGCTAATTGCAAATTTAAAATGAATAACAATTTGGTGTGTTGTTTATTATTTCCAAATTATATTTTTTTTTTACCACAAAAATGTAATATGTGTACCGACATAATTAATCCAATTCAAAATGTCATTACCAAAATTCAGAGGGTAATACCACAATTCTACACTCGAATACCAATAATCAAAAGAGATCACAGAATAAATAAAAAAACAGAACTCCTGACTGATGTAATGACACCACCTATAGGCAAATGCCCCAAGAAATGTACTTTTTGGTTGTAGGAGGGTTCCATCACCATTGCAAATTTTGCTATATGTGTTCCACGGGCAAGGACAAGAAGCAGCCTTGTGAATTCCACACCAACACCAATTGCAGCCTCTTACCAACAAAAAAAGCTACAAAATTAGAGATGGCCCTATAGGAGCATGCTGACAGTAATCAGACATACCCACCCTTGGACCCAGATGGCATATCACAGAAACATGTTGCTCAATGGCACTTAGGACTTCCAGGGTAAATCTGCATTGATTAATTTTAGGCACCCCAGGGACTTAGGGCTGTTTTACACCTCATAGATTGAGGCTCCATGCATGTGGCAGCACAGTGGCTAAATGGTTAGCGCTTCTGCCTTGCAGCACCGGGGTCATTGGTTTGGATCACAAACCTTCCACTACCTAGCTAGAAGTTTCTTTGTTGCTCTAGTTTCATTTTCACAAGGTATTATATTTCTAAAGGGTTTCATATAATGGAAAACCAAGAAATGACATTCTAAAGAAAGCAACTGTGCTTTTGCACCCAATCTACAACTGTGTGTTTGTGGGCAGATATGTGTGATCCTGCACTCCTATTTGAATGTTGTATGCTGATGATGAATGACGAATGTGATGATGTGACGTGTGAATCTTTCACATTATACAAAAAAATTGGGCTAACTTTACGTTTTTTTTAATTCATGAAAGTGTTTTTTTTCCCCCAAAATTGCGTTTGAAAAACCTCTGCACAAATAGCGTGTGACATAAAAAATTGCAACACACACTATTTTATTCTTTAGGGTATCTGCTAAAAAGAATATATAATGTTTGGGGGGTCCAAGTAATTTTCCAGTAAAAAAAAAGTAGATTTTTAAATGTAGGAACGAAGTGTCAGAATAGGCTTGGAAAGGAGGTGGTTAAACTATTTTTCTTTTTTTTTTCTCTTATTACTGACAGGTAGGGTTTTTATGACAGAATAGACCCTAATCGGTCTCCTCTCTTATAAAGGCTTTCCCGACTCAGCTGTCATGTATATTGAACCGCACATGCACAGCTCAGTGCACATTTATGGCTCCTGCCCTGATGAGGTGACTCTTTTGTGCGGTGCAGTGTTTAATATCGACCACTGAGGTAGAAAAAACAAGTACAGTAAGGGCTTACTCAAACATTCTATTTATGTATAATCATTCAGCTAGGCAATACACTGCAGAGAGTAAAAGTCTCAAGGAGATTGCATCATGAAACATACAAATAGTGCAGCGCTCTCTTATTTACATTTATTACTAAAGGAATAAATTAAAAAAAAAAAAAAAACATTACAATAAACCTCCACCCTAAAACCATGCCAAATATGTACGTAAATTCAGATGTTCCCATACAATAGTCTTTTTGTGATCCACATCCAGAATAATCACAATGTCATAGTTAAAACACTTCCACTCTGTGCTTCACTCTCACCTTAAGAATAGGATCTGTCCACACAGGGACCACAAAGCACTTTTTCCCCCTCCAGGGGTTAAATGCATTCTCCAGCACTCCTCTGTTTTTTCTCTCCTCAGACTGTTAGAATCCACCCCAGACAAAATGCTCTTTTACTACCCCCTCTGAGTTTACACAAACACTTTACAGGCATACCCCGTTTTATGTACACTCACTTTACATACACAGCTTGGTCAGCTTGCCATGGCACTACTCCTGGCTTTTAACATTGGTGGTAATAGGAAATCTTGGTCAGCTTGACATGGCACTGCTACGGAACCATAAGTGACGGGGACACCAAACTTAATGAGCACAGAGGGGACCCAAGAATACAACATATCATATTTTTTTGGCCAGCCAGCTTGCCTAGGTAATCTACCATGTAATAGTCCTGGGTCCCCTTAATGTGCTCCCCAAGTTTGGTGTCCTTGTCATTTATGCTTTGAGAGCAATGCCATATCAAGCTAATATTTCCTATAAAGCTAGTGTATTTACATGCATTGAGAAGTGAAAAAAGGTATTGCTTCACTTTGTACATTTTCGTTTTACATACATGCTTGGGTAACATTGTGTACTTAAAAGTGGGGTATGCCTGTACTCCTCTTCCTTCTGTCAGATTTCCAAACGCATACATGTGCTCCAAAGGAGTAAACACTGAAGTCTCGGTTATAAGGTTTTATTTAAATAGTTTAAAAAATTGAATATATACATTTTCATTGTACCTACCTAGATCAGTTTACCTTGAGGTGAACAGATAGGGAATTTGAAGGGAAGTAACATCAACTACGCACTGGGTGACAAACTCCTGAAGGGGAAAAAGCACTTATTGGACCTTGTGAGTACAAATCCTATTCATAAGGTGAGAGCACATTGTGGGTGAAAATGCAGCACAGAGTGGAGGTGGTTTAACTATTACATGTAAAGAAGATTTTGGAAGTGGAGGACAAATCACAAAAAAGAATTATATATAAAAGGACTTTGTCACTCATTGTGTATGGGAATTTACATATTGGTTAGAGTTGATTATTTAGACCGGTTCATTATGAGATTTTTTTTTTTATTTACTAGAGGAGCACGGCACTATTTGTATGATTTGGTTTTCTTGATTTTATAGTATGTAAATCACATTATTGGTAATGGCAAGCTTTACCAATTAGCACTCATTAGGGTGAGAAATAGCAGCGCAGAAGAAATATCATATATAATTGTATCATCAGACTGTATAATGTGTTGTCAAATTAGATTCAACTATTTTTATATCCACTCCATGTTTTAGTGAACTTTAAATTGTTTATTTGAACCAAACTATTTTCTTCACCAACACATGCAGTGAATGTCAGGGCTGTGTGAGCTGTATGTAGCCTCAGCTATATACAATATACAGCGCTGTGTTCTGGCAAAGGGATAGGAATCTGCTGCTGGAACAAAATAGATGAATGGCTGAGATTGTGATGTCATTAACCCGCCACTCCAAGGAAGCCTTGTATTCATTCAGAAAATGAAAAACCTTCACGAGAATGACTGAGCAGTGTTCAGCCCAACTCAAATTTGTTCTGGGAGCAGGACAGGAAGTTCCTGTCCCACTGTCACAACACAGTGCTCTATACTGTATGGCTGAGGCAACATACAGTTCATACAGCGCTGCAAGCCCCTGCATGTGTTAGTGAACGAAATTGATTATTTGGACCAGCTTGATGTAAACTATTTAATGTTCACTAAAACATGGAATTAGGCTTTACATCAAAAGGGAATAAATATGTAAATATATTAAGGAAAAAGGACAGGGTAACCACTGCAGCGTGTACTGTAACTCTACTGCTGTGGAACATTTTGCCACTGGTAGTTATCACTGGAAAAAGTTCCAAGGAGGAGATGCCCTCTGAAGTATAATTGTAGTCTTGTATAACTATACATAGCAAAGGTGTTGTTGACATTATAATGCTGTACCAATGCTACCCATCTGGATGATCTTACCTTAAATGGTTACTGCTCGGCCATTCTTGACAATGATATGTCTGCAGATGGCCTGTACAACTTCCGATGTGGTACCCTGGCCGCCAATATCTGGAGTGTGTATCTGTGAGGAATGACAAAATATGAGATTTGTAACTAAAGGTATCACATTAATTCATACAGATAGAAAACATGGCTACCAACAACCTTTTCTACTGAGAAAATCGATTTTTGTATGTAAACTCCTTTTTTCCCAGTAGTTGACAAACACAGTATTTACAAAAACACACATATCCACACAGGTTGAACTGGATGGACTGGTATCTTTATGCAACCTTACCAACTGTCTAAAGCTTTGTAGTAGTTCATTGGGCGATACAGTCTTTGCCTTCTGGGTATTTCAAAACAGAGCCATACCTAGTGGCTACCTTTTCACACAAAGTGAACAAGTGCAGAAGTAGAAAGCAGTGAACAAATGTAGCGCAGAAGGATAACCTTCCAAAGAATCACCTAAATGCCTTTGGTAAGAGGCATACAGAAAATCAACACAATGAGCAGAGATTTATGTCCTCCAGTGAACTATTAGAGAAAAGGATTTTTATGGCGAATACAAAAAATCAATTTCTCTCCTACAAACCTTTGGGACTTTGAAAAGCAGCCACCCCACCAAAAAAAAAAAAAAAAGAGGAAAAGTAATTTACTCAAGCATCTTGGCAGGACCAAATCACACTACCAAAAACTGTAAAATTATACACAGGAGCAAACACCTAGTGCATTACAAAAAATACCATTTATTGAAAGCACGTAACAGAGTTGTACCCACAAAAGTAGGAAAAAAAAATCAAGCTTGGCATGTACAACACTCCAACTGGTGAGGCAGGTGACTATGGCCACATGGTGGGTAAAGGTTATGTCTTTTTTGGGGGACAGACAGAAGAGACAGCTCACTCATTAAAGGCCCATCATTTTGGAAATGTCTTACAGGGCAACTTCATGGCCTAATTGGTGGATTCTCCAACTAGAAAGAATGCATTGCTAGATCTATTTTTGACTAATCAGATCTGATCACATATGTGGAAATACAGGACAACTTGGGATCTAGCGAACACAGGATGATCACATTTAGCATAAATCAAAGGAAAAGGAGGCACTTGGGTAGCACAATAAGTGGGATTTTTGTACTTACCATAAAATTCATTTCTCTAAATTCGTTGACGGACACAGCTCTCCATTATTCTGAACCACAGGGTTATATTGCCCCCTACAGATGTAGGACACTAGGCAGAAAAAAGATTTGGCTAGGCCTATGGGCAGTCCTAGGTGGTATACTTCCCCCCTCTCTGCTATAGGCCTTTAGTTTTGTAACAAGCAGTGTCAGAAGTAATAAAACTCCATAGAGGGGTGGTGGCTGTGTCCATCAATGAACTCAGAGAAATGGATTTTAGGGTAAGTAAAAAAAAAAAAAATCCCATTTTCTCTTTTGTTCATTGACGGACACAGCTCTCCATTATTAAGAACCACAGGGACGTTCCCAAGCAGTGCCAAACATTAGGGGTGGGACAACCCAAAAAATCCCAAGGCTAATAACCAACCAGGTAAACATGGAGTTCAACAAAAAAAACTGGAGCCCAACTTCAACAATACACCCCCAAAGAGGGAAACAGACCCTCTAAACAGAAGTCTGCAAAACTGCCAAAGGAAGCATTCGCAGATGCCAACACATCCACTTTGCAGAATTTAGTTAAAGTGTGCACCGACGACCAAGTGGCAGCCTTGCAAACCTGCGCCACTAATGCCTGATGACGGGAGGCCCAAGAAGCACTAAGCGCCCGAGTAGAGTGTGCCATTACAGGGAAAGGAGGAACATGACCCTTTAAAAGAGTAGACCTGAGTCACCGTCTGTCTAATCCATCTGGAGACGGTCGCAGAATAAGCCAACAGCTGTTTTCTTGGCCCGTTTATGATAAACCGTTAATCTGACCTCCGAAAAGACTCAGTGGCTGCCAAATACACCTGACTGGCCGGAACAAAATGCAGGGCATGCAAAGCAAATTCTTTAGGAGGTTTGGGCCTGGGACACAGTGAAGGCAATACAATGTCTTCGTTCAAATGGAAATCAGAGACTACCCTAGGGGGGAACTCAAAGCCAAAAGGGGAAAAAAAAGGCGTGGGGGTCCCCCCCAGGTTCCATACCAGGCCCTTCAGGTCTGGTATTAATTTAGAGGGGAACACCATGTGAAAAAAAAAAAAAAAACTGCATGGGGTCCCCCCAAAATCCATACCAGACCCTTATCCGAGCATGCAGCCCGACAGGTCAGGAAAGGGGAGGGGACCACACCAGGCCACACGCCCTCAACATGGGGAGGGTGGGTGCTTTGGGGCCAACCCAAAGCACCTTGTCCCCATGTCCTCTTCTACCTACTAGTGATAGCGCAGGGGCTCTCTCATTTATTAGGAATGCATCTAGCTCTTTTAAAAACAATTTACAGAAATGGGCAAAACTAGTTTCACATTTTCACAGCACTTACTGTGGGGGGTTAAATCTCTTTTCCTTCAGACAAAAAGAGACAAAAGGAGTAACCCCTTTTCCTCTGTAACAGTGTTAATTTTGTGGATGAAAACATTTTTATCATGGTTTTTGTCAGCTGCATGTTTTCAGTGACGAAAAATAAACAAATAAAATTAGAATGAATTTAGTTGACGAAAACTATGATGAAAATCAATTCCAAATTAAATTTAGTCAACTAAAATCAAATAGGTTTATTAAATTGCAATGCATTATTTAAGCATTTCTGTAGAATTTCCAAACTTATTATATACCCCTGGAGTAAAAGTATAACATGTTATTATTTATGGTATTAAAGTTTGAATATGCACTAAGGGTCCATTCACACTAGCGCGACTTGTCAGGCGACTTGGTTGCCTGACAAGTCGCGGTCGGTCGCCTGCCATTGATTAGCACAGGACCCGTTCTAATAGGAGCGACACAAGTCGCTCCGACTTAGAAAAAGGGTCCTGTACTACTTTGGGGCGACCTGGAGGAGACTTGCATTTACTTCAATTATATGAAGTCTGTGCATGTCGCGCCGAGGTCGCGGTGCACTTCACAGGTCGCCCCAGCAAGTCGTGTCGCCCCTGTCTAAATGGGCTCTTAGAGACACAGATTTAGCTGTTGTGATATAGAACATCTCTATAAATAAAACCAAGTTTAATAATCATACAAACATATTGCTTTTTGACATACAGAAGTGCAATTTTAAAACATTTAAAAAAACAAACAAAAAACTGTAAACTCTATTGGCTGTAATGCCAGGCTGCAAGCGGGGATGGGGAAGAAAATGGGAGTGAGGAAGTGCTCAGAGCAGAGAAATGGACGGTCCAAGGAAGCTTGTTATTTTACCTTGCTGGGAGGGGAAACACTTGCCACATCACATCCAGACAGACATAAATCTGACGGTAGAGTTCTTCTTTTGTGGTTTGCAGGGCATTGTTTCAGAACTCCCAGGCAGCAGGCAAACAGAGGGAGCCTGCATCTCTTAGACAAAACAGCTTGCAGATATTGTCAGGGGGCTTTAACCACTTGCCGACCGCCGCACGACTATCTACGTCGGCGGTCAGCCCCTCACAGGCAAAGTGACGTAGGGCTACGTCACTAGCTTGTGAGGGTCTAGGGAGCGAGCGCGCGCCGCCGGAGGCGCGCTCCTGCGTGTCCGCCGGTCACTCTGCGATCGACGGGGGAGAGAGAGAAAGTCAGGCGGCTTGTGTAAACAAGCTGCCTGTCATTCTCCCCTGTGTATGAAGGATGATCATACGGTTCTACTATGTAGAACCGTTGATCACTCTTCATACATCTGAAGCCATAGCCAATCACAGTAGAAAGCACGCCCCTAGGGACACACATAGCCCCTCCCTTTCAAAAAAGTTAACCCCTTCACTGCCAGTGTATTTTTACAGTAACAGTGCATATGTATAGCACTGATTACTGTAGAAATGTCACTGGTAACCCCAAAAGTGGCAAAAATGTCAGTCAAGGGTCCGATCTGTCCGCCGCAATGTCGAAGTACCGCAAAAAAAAAAAAAAGATAGCCGCCATTACGCGTTAAAAAAAAACACAACAAAAATGACAAAAATCTTTCCCTTTGTTAGTAAACGCGATAACTTTTGCGTAAACCAATCAAAATACGCTTTTTGCAATTTTTTTTACCAAACATAGATAGCATAAAACAAATTGGCCGAAAATGTTAAAAAATTTTGATTTTTACATTTTTTTGGGGGGGGATTTTATATAAAAAAATGTGAAAAATATTGCTATTTTTGCAAAATTTACGATCTTTGTTTATAGCGCGTGATCAAAAAAATCACACAGGTGATCAAATACCACCAAAAGAAAGCTCTGTTTGTGGGAAAAAAAGGACGCCAAATTTGTTTAGATACAGCGTCGCACGACCGCGCAATTGTCCGTTAAAGTCACGCAGTGCCGAATCGCAAAATACCCCCTGGTCAGGAAGGGGGTAAAATCTTCCGGTGCTTAAGTGGTTAACAGACAGACTGAACCCCCGAGGAAATCAGAAGTTCAGGTGGGTACAGATTTTAGTCTACTCAAAGTTTCTGGAGATTTTAGTAGACTAAAATACGACTAAAACAATTCAGGTGACTAAAATGAAACTAAAACTAAAATGGCATTTTAGTGAAAAGAGTGACTAAAAATTAAATCAAAATGAACAGTACTCTGTATGGACCTAAAAGTGAATTACTCAACATGAAGTTCACAATATGGACCAAATATGTATTTATACATGTTGATCATAACCCCCTAAATTTCCTCTTCTCAAGAGAATTCAGTTCAGCTAATCTTCTCTCATCGCTGAGCGCCTCTTATCAGTTTGGTTGCCCTTCTCTGCACTCTCTCTAGTTCGCCAATATCCTTTTTGCTAACAGGTTCCCAAAACTGAATCTCCTATTCCAGATTAGGTCTTGCTAATGATTTGGACAGGGGTAACATTATATATCTGCAGGCTATACCTCCTAATACAAGAAAGTATTTTGCCTGCTTTAGTAACTGCAGCTTGGCACTGCATGCAATTATTAAGCTTATGATCTACCAAAACACCCAGATTCTTTTCCACCATTCATTCCCCCAGCTATTCTCCGCCTAGAATGCATGATGCATGCATGTTTGTAGCCCCCAAGTGCATCACTTTACATTTATCGCCATTAAAACTAATTTTCCACATATTTGCCAATTAAATAATACAATGAGTTCCGCTTGCGAGTTCAAGACATCCTGTAAGGACGTTATCCTGCTAGTCAGATCCATAAATATTGGGACATCTACACAATTCTAATCTTTTTGGCTCTATAACCCACCACAATTGATTTGAAATGAAACAAACAAGATGTGCTTTAACTGCGGCCTTTCAGCTTTTATTTGAGGGTATTTACATCCAAATCAGGTGAAAGGTGTAGGAATTACAACAGTTTGTATATGTGCCTCCCACTTTTTAAGGGACCAAAAGTAATAGGAAAATTGGCTGCTCAGCTGTTCCATGGCCAGGTGTGTGTTATTCCCTCATTATCCCATTTACAAGGAGCAGATAAAAGGTCCAGAGTTCATTTCAAGTGTGCTATTTGCATTTGGAATCTGTTGCTGTCAACTCTCAATATGAGATCCAAAGAGCTGTCACTATCAGTGAAGCAAGCCATCATTAGGCTGAAAAAAAAAAAACAAACCCATCAGAGAGATAGCAAAAACATTAGGTGTGGCCAAATCAACTGTTTGGAACATTCTTAAAAATAAAGAACAAACCGGTGAGCTCAGCAACACCAAAAGAGCTGGAAGACCACGGAAAACAACTGTGGTGGATGACCGAAGAATTCTTTCCCTGGTGAAGAAAACACCCTTCACAACAGTTGGCCAGATCAAGAACACTCTCCAGGAGGTAGGTGTATGTGTGTCAAAGTCAACAATCAAGAGAAGACTTCACCAGAATGAATACAGAGGGTTCACAGCAAGATGTAAACCATTGGTGAGCCTCAAAAACAGGAAGGCCAGATTAGAGTTTGCCAAACAACATCTAAAAAAGCATTCACAGTTCTGGAACAACATCCTATGGACAGATGAGACCAAGATCAACTTGTACCAGAGTGATGGGAAGAGAAGAGTCTGGAGAAGGAAAGGGACTGCTCATGATCCAAAGCACACCACCTCATCAGTGAAGCATGGTGGTGGTAGTGTCATGGCGTGGGCATGTATGGCGGCCAATGGAACTGGTTCTATTGTATTTATTGATGATGTGACTACTGACAAAAGCAGCAGGATGAATTCTGAAGTGTTTCGGGCAATATTATCTGCTCATATTCAGCCAAATGCTTCAGGACTCATTGGACGGCGCTTCACAGGGCAGATGGACAATGACCCGAAGCATACTGCAAAAGCAACAAAGATTTTTTTTTAAGGGAAAGAAGTGGAATGTTATGCAATGGCCAATTCAATCACCTGACCTGAATCAGATTGAGCATGCATTTCACTTGCTGAAGACAAAACTGAAGGGAAAATGCCCCAAGAACAAGCAGGAACTGAAGACAGTTGCAGTAGAGGCCTGGCAGAGCATCCCCAGCGATGAAACCCAGCGTCTGGTGATGTCTATGCGTTCTAGACTTCATTAAAAAGTGAAAGTTTGATTTATGAATGTTAATCTGTCCCATTACTTATGGTCCCTTAACCACTTGCCGACCGCTCTCGTTGCTGCTACTGCAGCAGAGCGGCTCGGCTGGGTCCAGCGACGTAGACCTATGTCTCTGGATTCCTCCCTCTCTCGGTGGCTCGCGCGTGCCACCAGAGGCTCGTTTACGCTGAATTCAGACACAGCAGGAGTCGGGCCAGGGGAGGAGAGGCACTGATCACCGCCGCTCTTCCCCGATCGTCAGGAAAAAGCGGGCGGATCTCCTCTGTGACAGGCAGGGACAGATCACAAGATTCAGCATAGCTGAACCTGCAATCTGTGTCTGTGTCACACAATCCCCTCCCCCACACACATCAGTAAGCATGAGGCACACATTTAATCCCTTGATCACCAACAGTGTTAACCCCTTCCCTGCCAGTGTCATTATTACAGTAACAGTGCATATTAATAGCACTGATTACTGTAGTAATGTCACTGGTCCTCCCAAAAGTGTCAAAAATGTCAGTTAGGGGTCCGATCTGTCCGCTGCAATATCGCAGTCCCGCAAAAAAAAAATCGCAGATCGCCGCCATTACTAGTAAAAAACAAATAAACAATAAAAATGACAAATCTTTTCCGTAGTTAGTAAAACGCAATAACTTTTGTGCAAACCAATCAAAATACACTTATTGTGATTTTTTTTTTAGCAAAAATATGTAGCAGAAAACACATTGACCTAAAATGTTAAAATAATTTTGATTTATACATTTTTTTGGGGGAATGTTATATATCAGAATGTGAAAAATATTGTTTTTTTTTTTTTTCAAAATTGTCGATCTTTTTTTCAAAAATTTAAAATCGCACAGGTGATCAAATACCACCAAAAGAAAGCTCTATTTGTGGGGGGTAAAAAAAGGACAAATTTAATTTGGGTACAGTGTCCGTTACAATAACGCAGTGCCGAATCGCAAAATATAGCCTGGTCAGGAATGGGGTAAAATCTTCCGGTCTTAAAGTGGTTAAAAATACGCTCATTGAGAATTTTTTTGTCAAAGAAATGTAGCTAAATACATTTTGGCCTAAATATATATGGCAAAAATTTAATATATTGGATATTTTTTAACTGTCAAAGTAGAAAATGTCAATTTTTTCGCACAATATTCGCTCTTTTGTTATTAATATCGCAAAAAATGAAAAGAGCAGAGGTGATCAAATACCACCAAAAGAAAGCTCTGTTTGTGGGGAAAAAAAAAGAATGTGAGTTTAGTTTGGGTATGGCGTTGCATGACCGCGCAATTGTCAGTTAAAGTCACGCAGTGCCAAGTTGAAAAAAGTGGCCTGGACGTTAAGCAGGAAAATCCTCCAGTCCTTAAGTGGTTAAAAAGTGGGAGGCACATATAAAAACTGTTGTAATTCCTACACCGTTCACCTGATTTGGATGCAAATACCCTCAAATTAAAGCTGAAAGTCTGCAGTTAAAGCACATCTTGATTAGAGATTTTGTCAATGTCCCAATATTTATGGACCTGACTGTACATAGCTTGGTTTCATCTGCAAACACTGAAATGGTGCTTTTAAACCCAGACTTCATATTAATATAAATGTTAAAAACGAAGGGTCCAGACATTGAATTCTGGGGTACACCACTAATAACCTTAGACCATTCAGAAAATAAATTATTACTACTCTCTGAATATGGTCCTTTAGTCTGGCTTCTATCCCTTTTCAAAGTGCATTTTCTAAGCCTGTAGACTTTACCTTACATATTAGCCACGTGTGGAGAACAGTGTCAAACGCTTCTGCAAAATCCAAGTATACTATAGCCATAGCCACTTCTTTGTCTAAGTTTTTGCTTATTTCCTCATAAAAAGAAATCAGATTTGTTTGACAACTGGGGTATTTCATTAATCCATGCTGACTGTTGCATAACCACTTCCATACAGAGCAGTTACACCCCCCCCTTCCTGCCCAGACCAATTTTCAGCTTTCAGCGCTCTCACACTTTGAATGATAATTACTAGTCATGCAGCGCTGTACCCAATCATATTTTTATTATTTATTTTTTTCACACAAATAGAGCTTTCTTTTGGTAGTATTTAATCACCACTGGGTTTTTAATTTTTTTGCGATATAAGTGAAAAAAGAGCGACAATTTTGAAAAAAAAAAAAAACACATTTAGTTTTAGTTTCCATTATAAAATTTTGCAAATAAGTAATTTTTTTTCATAAATTTGGGCCAAAATTTATACTACTACACATCTTTGGTAAAAATAACCCAATAGTGGATATTATTTAGTCTGTCTAAAAGTTATAGAGTCTACAAGCTATGGTGCCAATCATTGAAAATTGATCACACCTGATGTACCGACGGCCCATATAATTTCTTGAGGCCCTGAAATGTCAGGACAGTACAAATACCCAAATGACCCCTTTTTGGAAAGTAAACATTCCAGAGTATTTAGTAAGAGGCATGGTGAGTTTTTTGAAGTTGTAATTTTTTCCCACAATTCTTGGGAATATGAAGAAATATATATATATTTTTTTTACACAAAATTGTCCTAAGTAGTTATTTCTCACACACAGTATATGCATACTTGCAATTACACCCCAAAATACATTCTGCTACTCTTCCTGAGTATGGCAATACCACATGTGTAAGACTTTTACACAGCCTGGCCACATACAGAGACCCAACATGCAAGGAGCACAGTCAGGCGTTCTAGGAGCATAAATTACACATATAATTTAATTACAACCAATCACACTTTTGAAGGCCCTGGAACACCAGGACAATGGAAACCCCCACAAAATGACCCCGTTTTGGAAAGCAAACACCCCAACACATCTAGGAGACATGGGCTGCAGACAAGTACTCAGGTACACTGATGAGCTTCAGAGAGGTACTTGGGTACCCTGATAGGCTGGAGACAGGTACTTGGGTAATCTGATGGGCTGGAGACAGGTACTTGGGTAATCTGATGGGCTGGAGACAGGTACTTGGGTAATCTGATGGGCTGAAGACAGGTACTCGGGCACTCTGGGCTGGAGACAGGTACTCGGGCACTCTGGGCTGGAGACAGGTACTCGGGTACTCTGGGCTGGAGACAGGTACTCGGGTACTCTGGGCTGGAGACAGGTACTCGGGTACTCTGGGCTGGAGACAGGTACTCGGGTACTCTGGGCTGGAGACAGGTACTCGGGTACTCTGGGCTGGAGACAGGTACCCGGGTACTCTGATAAGCTAGAGACAGGTACTTGGTTAGGCTAATGACATGTTCTCGGGTACTCTGATGGGCTACAAAGAGGTACTCGGGTACTCTGGTGACGGGTACTCCGATGACCGGTACTCAAATTACCCGAGTATCTGTCATCAGAGTACCCGAGTACCTGCCATTAGAGTACCCGAGTACCTGTCATCAGAGTACCTGATGGGCTGGTGACAGGTACTCGGGTACTTTGATGGGCTGGTGACAGGTACTCTTTTTATTGGGGGGGGGGCAATCAGTGTGTTTTGGGGTGCACTGTAATCGGTAACTAGCTGTTACCGCAATCTCCTCCTCACACAGGATCAGTGTGTGAGGAGGAGAACACGGTGACAGCTAGTTACCGTGTTCTTTGTTGACATTCTGTGACCGGCTGTGATTGGACACAGCCGGTCACGTGGTAAAGAGCCAATTTCATTGGCTCTTTACCCTGATCAGGGATGGACTGTGTCAGAGTGACACTCTCCATCCCCGATCGCCGCTCTGTGCGCCCGCCCGGATCGAGGGACACTTCCTGCCGGCATCATTTTACTATGGCCTGGTAAGGAAGTAGTTAACCACTTGCATTACAATTCATCGATCGAACCTCCCACATGGCTGCATCGGACACAGCCAATGACTGATGAGTGTTACCCACCCACTGCTGGTACCATGGGCCCGCTGTAGCCAATCACAGCAGGTCATATGACAGTTAATGGTTGGCTTCCTTATAGCATCCATTGTGTATAATTGTATTGCTAGGTGTGAGTGATCACACTGATCAGATGGTACAGACAGGGCCAATTACAGCCCATCTGTACCATGTGATTAGCTGTGACCAATAACAGCAAAACAGACTGAATGAATCAGTTTCAGTCAGCAAAAATGGTTGCTTATACCAGTGAAATTCAGTGGTACACACAATGATATTGTGTGTAAAAAAAAAAAAAATGCTGATCATTTCTCAATAGTACAGAGTTCCCATGGTAACACTGTATTGCTATAGTCACAGTGTGCAAAAAAAAAAAAAAATGAAAAAAGACGACAAATCGAAAAAAAGATTCACTTTTTTTTCTGTCACCAGGCAGTGTCCCTGATCACCACCACAATCGTTCTATAACACTGTATGTAAAAAAAAAAATAAACCCAAAAATTGTGACAAAAATAGCCATGCCTCTTACTAAATACCTTGGACTGTCTACTTTCCAAAAATATGGATTTTTCCTACAGCTTACCTGTAAAATCCATTTCTTAGAGTACATCACAGGACACAGAGCAGCCATATTCATTACTATATGGGTTATACGCCACCTGTAGGTGAATAGACACTGGCAACCAATCAGACAGGAAGTACCCCCATATAATCCCTCCCATACAGGAAGTACCTCAATTTTGTAGCAAGCAATAAACATCCCATACGAGAGGAGGGACCTCTGTGTCTTGTGATGTACTCCAAGAAATGGATTTTACAGGTAAGCTGTAGGAAAAATCCATATTTCTTTATCGTACATCACGGGACACAGAGCAGCAATATTCATTACTATATGGGACGTCCCAGAGCAATGCACTTGAGGGGGGGACATACTATAAAACACCGCCATCCGACTACAGAAGATCTACATAGCTGCCTGCAGAACACTGCGGCCAAATGCAGACTCCTCCTGGGTCCTAACATCAACTTGATAGAATCTATTGAACGTATGCACTGACAACCAAGTCGCGCCTTTGCAAATCTGAGCTATAGAAGCTTGATGGTGAACTGCCCAAGAGGCACCTACTCTTTGGTAGAGTGTGCCTTTACCTGAAAAGGTGGAACCTTCCCTTTTAAACCATACGCCTGGATGTTACCCTAGCCGCCGTATCCATTGAGAAATAGTAGATTTAGAGGCTGCCTGCCCTTTCCTGGGCCCTTCCAGCAGCACGAACAAAGGGTCAGTCGTACGAATAGGAGCTGACCGTTTCAAATAAATCTTGAATGCATGTACTACAATCAAGAGAATGTTATAACTTTTCCTCTGCTGTTTGAGGATTTGGAAAGATGGAAGGCAGTATAATGTCCTGATTCAAATGAAAAGCGGACACCACCTTGGGCGATAAATATGGATGTGGACGTAGAATCACCCTATCTTGATGCAATATCAAACCTTTTAAGAGGTTTTTGACTTTGGGAGATTACATAGTATTAATTTCCCATACCCCTGAATTTTGTGATCTTTGAGATGTACTTCCAAGAGTCTTTTAAAAGTAGCCATACTCCCTGCAGTTACCACCATTTGTGGAAGAGAGTTCCACAATCTTATCGCCCTTACTGTAAAAAAACCCTTACTTAACCTGAGGTTAAATTGCTTCTCCTCTAATCACATTGTGTGGCCACGTGTCCACTTACATTTCTTGCGACTGAATTTGTTTTCTTTCTATGCTGAGGTCACCATTGAGGTATTTGTAGATCGCTATCATGTCCCCTCTCAGACGTCTCTTCTCCAGAGAGAATTAATCAAGCGCTTGTAAACGCTCCTCATAATTAAGGCCCTCTAATCCCCCAATCAGTTTAGCTGCCCTTCTCTGGACTCTCTCCAGTTTCAACACATACTTTGAGGATTGGTGACCAGAAACTGGACAGAGTACTCCAGATGTGGCCGGACCATGGTTGTTTTAAAGTGGTAGGATTATAGCTTTATCTCTGGAATAAATCCCCTTTATTATGTATGCTAATATTCTGCCGGCTTTGGCAGCTGCAGCTTGACATTGCATTCTATTGCTTAGTCTATCTTCTACGAAGACTCCCAGATCTTTCTCCATTCTTGATTCCCCCAGAGGTTCCCCCCTAAAGCATATTTTGCGTTTATGTTTTTAGTCCCCAAGTGCAATACCTTACATTTCTCCACATTAAACCTCATTTGCCAAGTAGTTGCCCACTCTGTTATTTTGTTCAGGTCATTCTGTAAGATTTCTATATCTTGATGAGAAGTTAATGCCCTGCTTATTTTTGTGTCATCCGCAAAAACTGAGATTGAGCTAATGATCCTGTCCTTGATGCGATTTATAAATAAATTGAACAACATTGGTCCCAGGACTGAGCCTCAGGGGACCCCATTTACTACCCCAGACCAGTCTAAGTATGCGATTTTTATCGCCACCCTTTGGTCACGCCCCTTTAACCAGTTTTCTATCCAAGCACAAACCTTGTGGTCGATGCCTGCAGACCTTAGTTTGTAGATTAAGCGTTTGTGGGGAACTGTATCGAATGCCTTAGCAAAATCCAGATACACCACATCCACAGGTCTCCCCCTATCTAGCTCACAGTTCACCTCCTCATAGAACGTTAACAGATTGGTTTGACAAAAATGTCCTTTTGTAAACCCGTGCTGATTACTACTGATGATACTGTTGACTTTAGCAAATTTTTGAATATAGTCCCTTATCATCCCTTCCAGTAATTTACATACTATTGACATCAGGCTGACCGACCTATAATTTCCCGGGACATGCCTCTGCCCTTTTTTGAATATTGGTATCACGTTGGCTTTCCTCAAGTCACCTGGTACAGCTAGTGTCAAATTACTATCTGCAAAGATCAGGAACAGTGGTCTAGATATAAACTTACAAAGTTCTTTGAGTACTCTCGGATGCACACCACCCGGTCCTGGTGATTTATTTGTGTTAATGTTATCAAGCCTTTCCATTATTTCACCCTCTGTTAGCCATAGCGGCAAGTCCTGTGATGTGCTGCTAACCATACAGTCATGGTCAGTATACCCCTCCTTTTCCTGTGTAAAGACTGAGGAGAAGAAAGCATTTAGCACAGTTGCCTTCTCTGTGTCCTCAGTAACCATCCTCCCATCATTGTTAATTATGTGTGCAACGTACTCTGACCTCACTTCTTTGCTATTGATATATTTTAAAGAATTTTTTAGGGTTCTTTTTACTTTCCTCTGCTATTTGTCTTTCGAAGTCAATTTTAGCCTTCTAAATTTTGTTTTTACATTTCTTATTAGATTCCTTGTATTGGTGGAAAGCCAGGAATGTCCCCTCCGATTTAAATTTCTTTTCGGTGTTCCTAGGGTTTGGTCCCAGTTTATTTTCTCTATTATTGAGCACAGTTGAGGAAAGTTTGCCCTTCTGAAGTTTAGGGTTCTTATGTCCCTCTCTTGCATTGCTATCTTGTGATTTACGTTAAATGTGATCAACCTGTGATCGCTAAAACCCAAGTTGTCCCCGGACTCCTACATCTGTGATTAGATCTGAGTCATTCGTAATTAATAGATCTAGCAATGCATTCTTTCTAGTATGAGAATCCACCAACTGAGACATGTAGTTGTCCTGTAAGACATTCATGAAATGATGGGCATTTAGTGAGTGTGCAGTCCCCTCTTCCTAGTCAATGTCGGGATAATCGAAGTCCCCCAATATAATGAATTGCCCCAGCTTTGCCACATTACCCAACCATGATGACGGTTTAGGACGCCGCTTAAGATCACGTGACCGCCATGATTGGCTGTCACGTTGTGCGAAAACTCCTTTTGATGAGGCGACGGCAACTGTGCCAGGTGCACACTTCGGCACAGGTGTATTGGCTGTAATTCACTCAAATATGTGCCCCCTTGGCACTAATGACCAGGTGCTGAGAGGCAGCATATTTGCGTTTTAAGACTTCCAATAACAGCCCTGCTGTCCAACAAAGGTGGTAGATAAGTGGGTTGAGACAAACCACTTAACACTGGCAGGGGTGCTTTCAATGAACAGCTATTTATGCAAAATCTTAATCCCAAATGAGAAAAATGATTGCTGTAACTGCTTACAAAGCGTTGGCTGGAGTTGGGATAAACGCTAATGTAAAGTCCACCTAAATCATGGGTCTCCAAACTATGGCCCTCCAGTTGTTAAGGCACTACAACTCCCATCATGCCCAGTCATGTCTGTGAATGTCAGAGTTTTACAATGCCTCATGGATGTGTAGTTCGGCAAATCGATTGAGAGCCGTAGTTTGGAGAGCCCTGATCAAAATCAACTAGTTTATCTAATACCACCCTATTCGTTGATTAACATTGCTGCTGTCCAAGGGTGGCTACATTGCTCCTTCACAGATGCAGTGGAGGAGTAAATGTAGCCACCATAAGATAGGAGGGGTGTTATGGTCCAATCAACAGATGAAAAAAAAGGTATAAAACCCTGAAAAAAAAAAAAAAAAACGATTGCAGCTATCACATCCAATGTTTGGTATGCTACAATACTGTATATTACTGTAGCGGGCTACCATTATCTGAGAATGCAGGCTTACTGACTGTCTCTATATTCTCTAGTGTTGGTCTCAGGGTTCATACATCATACTACTGAGACTGGGAGAACGGCATTGTGGGAATTGTAGTCCTCTGTAAGGCTATGAATGTATTGCTGTATTGTTTAAGAACTGTATTTCCCAGCAAGCTTTGGATTACAGAAGAGCATCTTGGGAGAGACTATAAAAGGGATCTGCTGAACAGGCCAAAGCTCTCATTTCCCGGGATCCATCGTGTGCAGATCAGTCTGCTGCGCAGAGAGAGATAGCAGACTGCAGCCTACTGCACACTGCCCATATGCCTGCAGACTCAGCCCTGGTGGGACGGATGTTCATCGCAGACATCCCTGCAGCATCGCTGATCTTGTGAAGTCAGCAGGACTCACTGAGACAGCAGAGCGCAGCCATCTCGTGGCTACATAGTGTGGAGGATTGCCATCGCTTGTTCTTGCAGGACTCTCATTGCTGGACATCAGGATTTGGTGAGAGGGCACCTGCTCGGAGTGCAGACACCAGTCACTACAGTTCTTTGATACACTGAACACAGATACTTAACAGTTGGATCAGTTACAGGATCTTTTACAATCAGAATCTGCTGTTCTGACTTGCTTGTCACACATTGTGCCACATTGGGAATCACATGTTTCATGAGCTCCAACTGCCGGTGAAGACCTAAGAGAGGTCTTGCAAGTAGAACATTGCTATATTGTTGCTCTTAAAGGGGACACGTTACTGGTATCTAGATTACCTAATTTCTTATTAGTATACAAGTATTATAGGCCGGCTCAGGGTTCCCCTTTAGCAAAAGCGCTTCTTATAGCAAATTGTAGCTTCCTGAGAGATTCATTCACTAGCAAGCAAGATACAGTGTATATTTGATGTATTTACTTGTTATTCTAAATGCTTATTCACTGTTCTTTAGTGTTATATCAACTGAGCCTGGCTGTTTATTCAGGGCCTAGTTGAATAATACTCTTTCCAAGTCTATTCCTTGAGTAAAGCTGAACTAAGGAGTCAAAATCTATTTGCATTGTCAGTGTGTCATTTAAAGGTATACACTCACATACTACCAGGTGTGCTAGTGGAGTTAAGTCTGTCCTTGGGGGTTGGGAAGCAGAGTGAGGTACCAACATTAGTCAAGTGGTTTCTGCGGGGGTAGCACTACATTACCTTTTACTATAGTTGGGAAGAGTGGAAACTTCAAAACTTATTGTGATTTTCATGCTTCCAACTAAAACACATTTTGGCTGGAGTTAATTTTTAACAGGTCTTAGTGGTGACAGTCAACAAGAGAGAGTTAATTGGTGGTAATTTTGTAGCAACATCACCACCAGTTCAGACCTATCCCAGCTATCACTGAATGCCCAATGAAAGCAAGCTATCAAGAATGGCTGGTACACTTACCCGATGCTCATTCATACTGCCCATAACAGCTTTACGAATAGACTCTGCGTAACTATGCAGCCTGCCAAAACAAAGTTGAAAAGACATAAGCGGACTAGAAAGAAAGAACACTGTTAACACCAGACAGGACACAGTGATATGATATAGCTTGCAAGAGGTGATCCAGACAAAGTTATTAGGGAATGACTTCATACTTGAGATGATCCAACATCATGCAGCTGGCCAAAAGCATTGCAGTAGGGTTTGCAATGTTCTTGTTGGCAATGCTCTTCCCTGTGTTTCTGGTGGCCTGTAACAGAAAAAAATGGATTATCTAATTTTATGTCATCTGGGGTGCCCATCAAATTCTTACAACACTAGGTAAAAAAATAACTGCACAACTGCATATTGTTTTTAAAACATAACAGCCAAAAGAGCTGCTGGTACATAGGCCAGCCTAGTAGATAGTGTTTGTCTTTCAGCTCAGGGCCCAATGTTCAAATCTTGCTCCACATACCCCAAACTAGCCTTCATTAAATGGCGGACTGCAGTACAGACCCAGACCGAGTTACGCTCCCGTCCAGACCGTCAGCCCACCAGTCTGCAGTGCTAGATTCCCCACTGCATTACTGTCATTGGCTGCAAGGACTGCCAGCGAAGTAGCAACCAATGATGTCACTTATGCACCCCGCCCTCTTCAACAAGTTTCTCTGCCTAGCTACTGGCCCCTGCGCATGCTTCTTTTTTAAGCTCCTGCCCCCTGCCTTCCTGACTACAGAGACCTAACCATCAGGTGCACTGTTCCATCAATTTACAGCTGATTTGCACTGTGGGGGTTCACAACTGAAATTTAGGGATGGGGACACCTGCTCAGGAGAGGACACCAGTGCACAAACAAGGTCGATAAAAGATATGGATGAGTGAGTTTGGGGTTGGGAACCTGACTGGCCTGCAAAGAGTCCTAAACTCAACCTGATCGAACACCTTTAGGGTGAATTAGAATGGAGACTGCGAGTCAGGCCTCCTTGTCCACATCAGTGCCTGACCCCACAAATGCACCCCACAAATGTGGAACAATGGTCAAACATTCCTATAGACACACTCCTAAACCTTGTGGACAGCCTTCCAAGAAGAGTTGAAGCTGTTATAGCTGCAAAGGGTGGGCCAACTGAATATTGAAACCAATGGACTAACACTGGGATGCCATTAAAGTTCATGTGCGTGTAAAGGCAGGCGTCCCAATACTTTTGGTAATATAGTGTATATGCGGCTTCATGGAAATGGGCTTTTTTCTGTGGGGCCACATATATGTGCTCCTCCATTGTGCTGGGAGCACGCCGCATGGCGCTGTCCCAGCACAGAGACCGGGGCCTCACTGAGAGCCCCGTACTAATGATCAGGACCCAGCTCTCCCGATTCTGGGTCACCTGATTGCTATGGTAGACTCTGATTTTCTAGCATCTGACAGTGATTAGTAGTATGAAGCACACCCCTGTTTTTTTCCCTTTCTTTCTGGTAATGGAGAAGAAAGATACAATATATCTCTCGTTCCTTGTAGAAAGAAAAAAAAAAAAAAAAATGAAAGGAACACAATTGCTTCTGGGCTGTACTATGGGTACAAACAACAAATAACATACACATATGTGGCATCATTGCAATTGTCAGGAGCAGGTTAATTTATTTTGGGTTGTTCTATGGTGGTAGGTTATGGTAGTAACTAGAAATATATAGCTAAAATAAAAAAAATATTTTTACTACTTTGGGCCTGTTTTCCTTTAATAAAAAAAAGGAAGAAAAAAAAAAATCAGGAGATATCCATAACTATTTACTACTAAATGAAAGCCCAATATGTCCTGAAAAAAAAAAAAAAAAAACCACACACAAATTATATATATATATACACATACATATACATATACACATACACATACACACACATATACATATACAGCGGAGATCGAAAGTTTGGGCACCCCAGGTAAAAAATTTGTATTAATGTGCATGAAGAAGCCAAGG
Organism: Pelophylax lessonae; assembly: GCF_965119305.1. Taxonomy (NCBI): domain Eukaryota; kingdom Metazoa; phylum Chordata; class Amphibia; order Anura; family Ranidae; genus Pelophylax; species Pelophylax lessonae. The sequence continues at coordinate 248,085,790 of NC_138774.1, read as the reverse complement.
AAAGATGGAAACATCTGTAAAAGGCATTCAATTACAGATTAGACATTCTTATCATATGTTAACAAAGGTTAGATTTTATTTCCATCATTTATACTTTCAAAAATAACAGAAAACCTAAAAATGGTGTCTGCAAAAGTTTGGGCACCCTGCAGATTTAATATCTTGTACTGCCCCCTTTGGCAAGTATCACAGCTTGTAAACGCTTTTTGTAGCCAGCCAAGAGTCTTTCAATTCTTGTTTGAGGTATCTTTGCCCATTCTTCCTTACAAAAGTCTTCCAGTTCTTTGAGATTTCTGGGCTGTGTCAAACACTGCTCTTTTAAGGTCTATCCATAGATTTTCAATTATGTTGAGGTCAGGAGATTGTGAAGGCCATGGCAAAACCTTCAGTTTACGCCTCTTGATGTAATCCCCCGTGGATTTTGAGGTGTGTTTAGGATCATTATCCATTTGTAGAAGCCATCCTCTCTTTAACTTCAGCTTTTTCACAGATGGCATCAAGTTACCATCTAAAATTAGCTGAAATTTTATTAAATCCATTTTTTCTTCTACTCGTGAGATGTTCCCTGTGCCACTGGCTGCAATATAACCCCAAAGCATGATTGATCCACCCCCATGCTTAACAGTTGGACAGAGGTTCTTTTCATTAAATTCTGTGCCCCTTCTCCAAACGTACCTTTGCTCATTCCAGCCAAAAAGTTCAATTTTAACCTCATTGGTCCACAGAACTGGTTTCCAAAATGCATCAGGCTTGTCTATATGTTCATTTGCAAAGTTCAAACGCTGATTTTTGTGGTGACGACGTAGAAGAGGTTTTCTTCTGATGACTCTTCCATGAAGACCATATTTGTACAAGTATCTCTTTATAGTGGAATAGTGTACCACCACTCCAGTGTCTGCCAGATCTTTCTGGAAGGATCGCGCAGTCAAACGTGGGTTTTGAATTGTTTTTCACACAATCCTGCGAGCTGTTCTGTCTGATATTTTTCTTGGTCTTCCAGATCTTGCTTTAACTTCCACTGTTCCTGATGACTGCCATTTCTTAATTACATTCCCAACAGAGGATATTGACATCTGAAAATGCTTTGCTATCTTCTTACAGCCTTCTCCAGCTTCCCTGAGGAAGTCACGTGATGTGACGTAACGCGTAGGAGGAGCCGCCAGACTACCGGAAGTGACGTTGGAGATCGGAGCGATATCGCTCCCCACGCTGCATTCATATATTATTTGCGAACGAATGATCTACAAATTGTAAGTGCAACTATGTTTTTAACAATAAACCTGATTTGATATACTGCACCATGATTGCCCTCTATTTTAACTGAGCCCGAGGTTACGATAAGGAGTTAAGGACGTCAGAAAGCTTAACACCCCAAAAGCTGAAAGGACAGGACAGGAAAACACCCGGAGGTCGAAACAGGAGATTGGAATTAGCAAAAGCCTACATGTTACCCGGAGGCTAAGCTTTACATACAGGCGCAATATACACCTTATTGAGGTGAGAATATAGAACACCTAGATGTGACACCTGGTGGAGGCAGCAAGTCACAACACCCTTATTTCTTGCATGAGAGCACGTTTACTATTCTTTGAAGCTATTGAAGGGAATTGTACCTGATTTTTGGATTTTTATGAATGGACACCTTGAACAGTGCACTTTATTTATTTATTTCAGAAAGCACAAAGCACCTTTAATTGGTTTTGAAGTTCCATCTATATATTTATACTTTATTAACGGATTATTTATTCACTGATTTTTTATGAAATTGAAGTACTCAGCACTTTTCTCGTATAGAAGATATATTGTAATGGTTTATTTACATTTTAATTTGTTTGATCACCACGGCATAATTTAACGATAACACAATTTTATCACAGGAACACGTCTTTATTTTATATATTCACTATTTTAAGCCATGTTTTAAGCCACACCCTTATAAGTTACATTTCCACTTCTGAAGCGCACCACCCACCCAAATTGCGATATTTATAACAAAAAGCATTAAAGATACTCACTGTCTCAAACACCGCATAGACACTACCATAGTTTGCTCCAGGCACTAATCCGGGGCCTCCTACCAGTCCAGCGCAGACATTATTTACTATGTTCCCATAAAGGTTGGGCATCACCATCAAATCAAATTGCTGGGGGTTAGATACAAGCTACAAGACATGAGAATTATAAAGAACACATGAATAAGAGTTGTAAAAAGGTCAGAAGTCACAATGGTTTTCACTTATTAGCAATATATTAAAAGGTTTGTAACCCTAAACAAATAAAACTGCTCCTGTCCCTTTCCTGGTAAAATAAATAGCATAGTGTTTCTGCTGTGCCATTTGTCCTTTTCATGTCATTTTTATGTTGTACAATACCTGGTTGATCCTGCCTGTTCCTGTGCCCCCCTAGGTGTGCTGAGCACGGAAATCATGGCTGCTGATCCATGATACCATGGTAATTTTCCTTCCCGTATACATACGGTTGTGTGAACAGTCTCTCCCCCCCCCCCAACCCCTTCCTGTCAGTTCCATAGTCTGTGTGTGGTCTACTCTACTCTCATGCCTGTGTAATTCTATTCCCTGCAACTGCTACAGTGCTTGTAAAGTAAAGAAACGTGTATTAATTATGTTCTCTCTGTTTTAGGTCCCTGTTCAGTACAGTGTGTGCGTTTTCCTAAAATTATAATGCTAAGTACCTTATTTGCAGAGCCCTGCTGTGAGGACATGTAACCTCCCTCTGCCAGCCTGCATTCATCAGAGGGGAATCTCAGCCCCTCCCACTGTACTCGAATAGGGAATAAAAGAAGAGGGAGGTCACATGACAGCACAGCAGGGCTCTTCAAAAAAGGTATTTAGTATTATAATTTTAGGAAAACACACACTGTACTGAACAAGGACCCAAAACTGAGAGAATCAAAGAAATACATGTTACTTTACAACCACATTAAAATTGCATTTCTTTACATGTGAAATATATACAATACTAAAATGTAAAGATAACTTATTTGAATGCCAGAACCTACATGCCCAACTATGAAGTAATTAATTCCAAAAAGCATTTGTTATGTAACTGTTCAAACTTTTGAAAAACTGCCAAGTATAGCTTCAATAAACTCTATTCACTCACTTCTTACAGTTTGCATGTTTTATGCTCATTGCTTAATCACAGCAGACTTCTTAAATTGAAGAATAGAAAAAAAAAAACACTTATGTTAAAATAAAAACAGATGTCTGCACAGTTATTTAAAGTATAACTAAAAGGCAATTTTTTTTTTTAGTTTTGGATAGAGTGGAAAGGGAAAAGAACACCAGTTGTTATTGCTGTCTGTACAGTCGGTCCCCGGGTTACACATATCCAATTAACAAACGACTCCTACTTACAAACGGAGAGAGACAACAGAAGGTGAAAGGAAATCCACTCCTGTAAGAGTTCTCATGGGAAAAAGGTGTCTCCACTGAAGCTTTATCTCTAATCCTGGTTTCCACAACAACCCAAAATTTTCAAAATCCAGTTGTAATAGGGACAGAAAGTGAGGTGAAATCTTCTGAACAGGGTTACAGACAGCAAAACAAATGGTACAGGGGTATTTACCCTTACCTATGCTATCCAAAAAAAAAAACTTAAAAATGATTCTTTTGGCTGGGGCTACACTTAAAAGATGTACCTGTTCCGACTTACAAATTTGAATTAAGAACAAACCTACAGTCCCTATCTTGTTTGTAACCCGGTGTTCACCTGTACCTTCAATAGGGAGATTCATCATCTCGATTTGTTCCAAACTTTGGTTTGTCCCAGATGGACTTGTGTCTTTTTTCAACCTGACTATGTCCCTAGAAAAGTAAGGGGAAATCTTCCAATAGGGTCCCCAAGGAATTCCCTTAACCACTTCCTGACCACCCGCCGTCTTTTTACTGTGGCAGGGTGGCTCTCCTGCGCAAACAGACATAGGTCTACGTCGGTCGTGCGCGGGAAGCTAGGGGGCAAACGTGCACCGCCGGCGGTAAGCTCCTGCCCCCACTCGGCATCGGGGAAGCTGATGCATGTGTCAGGCGGCTCCAATTGCCGCCTGACACCCGCGATCGTTCCCTGCTGAGAAAGTAGACCGTTCTTCTCCCTGGAATAGTCATAGAGCCCATGTGATCCTTCTATATAGGATCACACGTCTCTATGGTCATTTCAGAAGCCACGCCCCCCCCACAGTTAGAATCACTCCCCTAGGCTTACATTTAATCCCTTGATTACCCACAGGGTTAACCCCTTCCCTGCCAATGTCATTATTACAGTAAGAGTGCATATTTTTAGCACTGATTACTGTAGTAATGTCACTGGTACCCCCAAAAGTGCCAAAAATGTCAGTTAGGGGTCCGATCTGTCCGCCGCAATGTCGCAGTCCTGCAAAAAAAATTGCAGATCGCCGCCATTACTAGTAAAAAAAAAAATAATAATAATAATAATAAAATGACATGAATCTTTCCAGTAGTTAGTAGACGCAATAACTTTTGCGCAAACCAATCAAAATACGGTTATTGCGATTTTTTTTTTTTTTTTACCAAAAATATGTAGCAGAAAACAAATTGGCCTAAAACGTTAAAAAAAAAAAAATGGTTGAAAAAGGCTGGCCAATAGCTCTACTTTAAGTTAGAATGCAAGAACACAAAGGGTGCATTTATCTTCTGGGAAAGAAGATGGCCGAAAAGTTAGAGGGGCTTTTCAACTGGGTGATTGAGGGGGGTCCAGATGTAGAGCTAGCCAGCATGGTGCAAGGTTCAGTGAGTAATATTGGAGGCATTAGCGGTAGGGTAACCAGAATTCCAAAACCCAAGTAAGTTGACAAATCAAAATTGTAGCCTCATAAGGATATAGTATGCGACAGGGACAAACTAGGAGGTTTGTATACCAATGCTAGAAGTCTGGCTAACAAGATCAGAGAACTGGAGCTACTAAATGTACGAGGAGGATTTTTTGATTTTGTGGGAATTTCAGAGACTTGGTTTGACAGCTCTAATGATTGGCTTGCAACCATTTAGGTGCATTCCCTATTTCACAGAGATAAAGAGGGTAAAAAAGGGGGAGGATTATGCCTGTATATCAAGAATGATGTGCAAGTGAATATGAGGGAGGATATCCCTAACTGGAGCTAGGGAGGAGGTGGAATCCTTATGGGTAGAGCTTCAAATGGAGGAAACTAAGGGGAAGTACTACTGGGCGTATGCTATAGGCCCCCTAACCAGAGGGAGGAGGGGGAGGCAGGCCTCCTATCACAGCTTGGAATGGCAGGAAAGGATGGGAAATATCATTATAATGGGGGATTTTAATTATCCAGATATAGATTGCACAAAAGGAACTGTGCATTAATCTAGGGCTCGCCATTTTCTAAATGTTTTGCAGGACAATTTCATGGGTAAGATGGTGAACGCAACAAAAAGAGACAATGCATTGCTAGACCTACTGATTACGAACAATACAGACCTGATCAAGGATGTAGAAATACGGGGCAACTTACGAAACGTGACCACAGGTCAATTCGTTTCAGTATAAATCAAAGAAATAGGAAACATGAGGGTAATACAAAGGCATTGAATTTCAAAAGAGCCTGCTTCCCTAAACTCCACTCTTTGCTAGATGATATTAAATGGGATAAAGTCCTAGGAACAAAAAAAAAAAAGGAGGAAAAAATGGGAGGGCTTTAAGAGCATACTAAATAAAGGTACTGGCCGGTGTATTCCAGCAGAGAATACGTTTAAAAGAGCTAAAATAAATCCTGGGTGGATAAACTTCAATGTAAAAATGCATATAAAAACAAAAGAAAAGGCCTTCAAAAAATACAAGGCTGAGGGGTCATTGTCAGCATTCTAACATTACAAAGAATGCAATAATAAATGCAAGAGCTCAATCAAGTCAGCTAAGATCAGAAAACACAAAAGGCACATAGCGGAAGAGAGTAAAAAAACCCCAAGAAATTCTTTAAGTATATAAATAGTAAGAAAGTGAGGCCAAAACATATTGGCCCCATGAAGGATGATGAAGAGAATTTGGCTACAAAGGACAAAGAGAAGGCAAAGGTTTTGAATAGATTATTCTCCTCATTCTTCACAAAAGAAACAGGGGGATACAGTAAACCTTGACTGTAATGTTAACACGTCACAGGAAGCACCCTCATGGTTAACAGAAGACAGACTAACAGACTAAGAAATAGACTTGAAAAACTTAACATACAGTTGTATTCAAAATTATTCAACCCCCACTGAAATTGATTGTTTTGGCCAGTTTGAAATTGATTTTGATCATTCAGTCATCCTGCTTACAATTAAATAAAAGAGGCACGTGTAGGTCAGACAAATATAACATAACATTTATAATGAAATAACCACAAATGTCTTTTCTGTGCTCACATCATTGTCAGTTTTATTCAACCCCCAAGTGACATTCAATCTTAGTACTTAGTGCAACATCCTTTTACAGTTATAACAGGTTTTAAACGTGAAGCATAGCTTGACACAAGTGTCTTGCAGCGATCTACGGGTATCTTCGCCCATTCGTCATGGGCAAAAGCCTCCAGTTCAGTCACATTCTTAGGCTTGAGCACTGCAACTGCTTTCTTTAAGTCCCACCAGAGGTTCTCAATGGGATTTAAGTCTGCTGACTGTGATGGCCACTCCAAAATGTACAGCCTTTAATCTGCAGCCATGCTCTAGTGGACTTGGAGGTATGCTTGGGATCATTGTCCTGTTGAAAGGTCCAACGTCTCCCAAGCCTCAGGTTTGTGACGGACTGCATCACATTGTCATCCAATATCTCCTGGTACTGAAGAGAATTCATGGTACCTTGCACACGCTGAAGCTTCCCTGTACCTGCAGAAGCAAAACAGCCCCAAAGCATGATTGACCCCCCCGCCATGCTTCACAGTAGGCAGGGTGTTCTTTTCTTCATAGGCTTTGTTCTTCCTCCTCCCAACATAGCGTTGATCCATGGGCCCAAACAGTTCTAATTTTGTTTCATCAGTCCACAGAACACTCAAAAAGGTGCATCCATACAAATCTAGAATCCTATTAAACTGATAGATACACTAGCAGCGCTTGCATAGAGAATAAATCCCTAGATATAAAAATAAAGTCTCTGAAACCAGAAGTTGTTATTATATTATGCTGTCAGTCCATATGATGAGAGGAAAAAAGTCCAAACAGGACTAGCGTGCTAGCAGGCCCTCAGAACAAAGTCATTCGTTGACGAAACCGGTAAGGGCGTGGTCACGTGGTCACCAGGTTCCAGCGTCCTGAGGCTTACCCGGAAGTTTGTCCGCTCTGGTACCGAGCGGCGAATATACCAACAGCGGAAGTCGACTGGACACAGGTTTACCTGACTATACATGCCTTTACTTACTGATCGTTTGTGAGTGCAATTATTGAAGAGTTTTTATTGAAGTGTGAATAAACGTGTGGTTATACAGTATCACGCTATGTATTGTCATTCAATCCATTTACATGTATTACGCATTGGTATGGTGTTGTGAGAAAGGAGAAGGGACCATTACTTTCCGCCTCGAGTCGGACTCAGATTTTTGGAGTTAACGATATCCATTTGGCCTGTATACAGTTGTCTCTGGTGACTTGAATACCATAGGGCTCGCACAGTGGTGTAGTGAAGGCTGCCTAGGTCGCATCTGCACAGTGGTGGAAGTAGACTGTTTGGACTTGATCCTCTCATCATATGGACTGACAGCATAATATATTCACAACTTCTGGTTTCAGAGACTTTATTTTTATATCTAGGGATTTATTCTCTATGCAAGCGCTGCTAGTGTATCTACCAGTTTAATAGGATTCTAGATTTGTATGGATGTACCTTTTTGTTTGATATCTGTCTTTATAGCAGCAGCTAATGTTATTTTACATTTTTGATATATACTAAGACCACACATTTATCATTTTAGTCATATGTGGGGTTTTATTCGCATTTGAGCGCCGGGTGAGTGGGCTTTCTATTGTTCTCAATCCTTTTCTTTTATAGTCCACAGAACACTATCCCAAAACTTCTGTGGTTTGTCCACATGACTTTTGGCATACTGCAGTCGACTCTTCTTATTCTTTGGAGACAGCAAGGGGGTGCGCCTGGGAGTTCTGGCATGGAGGCCTTCATTACGCAGTGTACGCCGTATTGTCTGAGCAGAAACTTCAGTACCCACATCTGACAAATCTTTTCTCAGTTCCTCAGCAGTCACACAGGGACTTTTCTCCACTCTACGCTTCAGGTAGCGCGCAGCAGTCAAAGTCAGCATCTTCTTTCTGCCACGACCAGGTAGCGTTTCAACAGTGCCCTTTGTCTTGAATTTGCGAATGATGCTTCCTATGGTGTCTCTTGGTATGTTTAACATCTTTGCAATCTTCTTATAGCCATTGCCCTTCCTGTGAAGAGTAATCACCTCTTCTCTTGTCTTCCTGGACCATTCTCTTGACTTCACCATGTTTGTAACCACACCAGTAAATGTCTAGAAGGAGCTGAGTATCACAGTCATTTTAAAGCTGCCTAATTGGTGCTTATTAGGCATTATTGCTGCTCCCTGACATCCACAGGTGTTCTCAATACCTGATTGAAAACACTTCAATGAACCTCTGTTCTTCAGAGTGGTAGTCTTTAAGGGGTTGAATAATTGTGTCAATGAAGAATTCACAAAATAAACATTTACTACTGTATTACAAAACCAATTAATGTCATTTTAGTTGCATATGGTTCTTTAAGAAGTCCTTGTAGGATTTCATTCTGAATACAATTACAAATGTACACTAAATTCCCTAAAACCCTTTATAGCATTGGGGGGTTGAATAATTTTGAATACAACTGTAAGTAACCGGGACCAGATGGCTTACACCTGAGGACCCGTAAGGAACTTCGCTAGGTGATAGCTAAACCATTGTTCCAAATTTTTTTTGGACAGTTTAATGACTGGAATGGTACCAGCTGATTGTAGAAAAGCCAACGTGGCACCAATTTATTTCTGGGACCTACAGGCCATGTAGCCTAACATAAATAGTCTGCAAGCTATTGGAGGGGATGAGAGGGGAATATATGCAAGGTTTTAGTAATGAAAACGGTATCAGTAGTAATCAGTATGGAATCATGCAGAATCATTCTTGCCAGACCAATCTATTAAAGTTCTATGAAGAAGTGGGCTGCTATCTAGATAAAGGAAGGCCTGTAGATGTGGTGTATCTGGATTTTGCAAAGGCATTTGATACAGTTCCCCACAAACGTTTACTGTACAAACTAAGGTGTGCAGGTATGGACCATAGGGTGGCCTTGATTGAAAACTGGCTTCAAGGACGAGTCCAAAGGGTGGTGATAAATGGCGAATACTCTGAACGGTCTGGTGTGGAAAGTGGGGGTCCCCCAAGGATCTGTCCTGGGACCAATCCTATTTAACTTATTCATAAACGATCTAGAGGATGGGGTAAACAGCTCAATCTCAATATTTGCATATGCTAAGCAGGGCAATAACTTCTACACAGGATGTGGAAAACTTACAAGAACAAAATAATGGGGAGGACAACTACATGGCAAATGAGGTTTAATGTTGGAAAATGTAAGGCAATGCATTTGGGTGTGTGCCTGTAGTCACTTTGGTTGGGGGCCTGAGGTTGGGAAATCCCTCTCTCAGCCCCCTAGGCCCCGCTTATGTGTAAGTCACCCTGTGTCTATTAGGGACACAGGGTGACCAAGGAAATGATGGACATGTGCTTAATGGACACTGAGAATATGGTTTGGATTACTTCAAATGGAACAGAAATATTTATCAACCATGTATCTCAAGGAATATATGAAGACTATTGCTGGCTGGCTTGATTCCGAACATGTTCATTGAAAGAGATAATCACACTGGCCTCTGTTCCATGTTCTTCGCTTTCAGAGACGGAGAGTCTGGTGCTGGTGGTCTCTCCCTAGTCTATGTGTATTAAGGTGTGATGCGTTTTCTGTTAAGCCTGTCTGTCCCATTGTTAATGATTCACATGTTGTTTCTGTCCAGGTGGCTAGGTAATTAGTTCAGATTAATTCTATTTCTGTACACAATTTCATCTGCATATGATAATGTAATCAGCCACCTGACCTGGTGTGGTAATTTTATCAGGAGGGGGATATTTCCCTGTGCTGTATATATTCTGTGGGAGACTGTTCAATAAAGGAGAAGATTGCAGTTCTCTGCAAGCTAAGTTCTGTCTAGTTTTGTATGGGGGGCGGCTAGAATATCGGATACCCATGTTCAAGACTGGAGGAAGCCGTATACTGACAAAAGCCCACAAACACACAGTGTGGGTTGTGGTCGCGTTACATTGGTGGCAAGCGGTGGGATGCTTCCTGCAGTCAGGGACATCCAAACCTCCACTGGGATCCAAGGTCCGGATAGCAGAAGAGGACAGGTACAGATATCAGCCACCATTGAAGAGGAATTCGAAAGGAGGTTGCGAGAGATGCAGATACAGGGGACCAGTGTCACAGCAGGTCCTGCTAGGATGGCATGATTCTGTGCGCTTGGATCTCCGGAAGGAAACGCTAGCCCGTGAGCAGCACAACCAGGGAAAATCCTCCCCTTGGATTGCAGGGAGCTGTTCTTGGGAGATACACCGCACAAGGAGCAGACAGCTGAGTTAAGCAGGCTGGTCTGGGCAGAGATGCGATTGGATGAGAGCTATAGAGCCCTCCAGTGGCATGTATACCAAACATGCCCTTGGATAGCGGATGACAGCCAAACGGAAGGCTTTGGCTATGGTGGCTTGGGACTCTTGTACGAGAAGCTTTCAGGGGACCCTAACTTTGGGAGCGATTTGGAGTGGCGGTTAGAGGAAATTATGGATTACAGAGAAAAGATTCCGAACATCTCGGAAGTGCCCTGGGCACTGTAAGATATAGAGTTTCTGGCCATTCAGGAATGGGAGCTGGAGATCGCCTACACACAACTGCTAGACTCTGCTCAGCGCCAGGGCTGGTCTCCCCTTGCCTGGTAATATCCAGAAGTACCAGCTGACAGTCCAAAAATCCTGAATGAAGAATTGACAATGTGGCACAGTAACAGTGTGCTTTGCTCACCTGCATCCGCAGCTATGGAAGCAGAGCTCTTATGGCGGATGCAGCAAGTGTTGACTCACCTTCATGAACCTGTTTCTGCACAGGACAAGCTTGGATGGAGGAATGAGTCTGTCCAGCAGCTTGATAAAGGAATGGGAGAAGAGGTAGCCATCCTTATTCCCCAGCCACAGATCATAGATTTAATTGACTTTTCATCAGAGGATGTTATGGATGATAAGTCACCTGCCGAAGTATTGGTACTGGGCCCAAGGGCCACCAGCTCGTGCCCTGGACTTTCAGCAATTGCAGAGACTTGGGATTTAATAGACTTTTCCGCTGAGGAAGAACAACCCAGCCTACAGCAGAAGAGCAGGCATTCAGGCATAGCGCTGCTGACCTATGCCTGCAACAATTGGTGACCCAGGAAGATGTGTGCAAGGCCACTGACTTTTCAGTTTACTTCCCTGTGGAATAGCTGGCATCAGGGCCTAACATAACTGAGCTCTGGCAAACACCAACAGCAGCTTCAGCCTCCCTGAGAGAAGAGGCAGCTGGCCTTTCTGCTACACCACCTACAGGGACATGGGATTTCCTGCCAGCACCATCTGTGGAGTTACAAGAAACTTCTACAGCAGAAGCACTGAAAACTGGACAGAGGGTCCAAGACCTTTAACCCACAACTGTGGCAGTTCCGGAGGCCCAGGGTGAGAAGGTGGCGGTCAATCCCAAGCAGCAGATCAGGATACAGGGGGAGGAGGTTGTCGTCCTTCTCCCCCAACAGTCAGTCAGAGTGGAGGAAACGGTCTTCCATCCCCAGCCAGGATCTGTGCACCTGGGAGACGGTACCAGAGAAAGGTTATCCCAACAGCCAGATGAGGGCAAGGAAGATGGAGCAGCTGACTCCCCTTCCCAGCAGCAGACGCACCCCAGAATGACACCAACCCAGCAGAAAAGCTGGCAACAGAGCAGAGTGCGGCTGGCCTCTGCCCTCAACTAACAAAGAATGGCTTTCCTGATAAAATGGATGGGACTACATTCTCCACCTGTATACCCCAGGGATGCTGGGCAGTCGGCCCAGATCCCCAACAGCATGATTAAGTGAGCCCAGCCACCCTGTCTTCTCTCCAGCGACTGAAAGAACTCCAAGGAGAAGGGCTAGTCCATGCTTCTCCCCCGCGGCAGGTATGTTCTACAGGAGAGGCCAAGGTTGGCTGGGTAAGTAACGCTCTGTTCAGGACAATTTGTTTGGGGTACTGGGTGGGTGCAGACATTGGGGGGACTGGAACTACGGACTAACTTTGAAGTAAACCCATTTGGGGTGTCATTCTGTGTTAAGTCTCCTGCCAAAAAGGGAGAGATGTGACGGGACTCACTTTCTTTGGGGAGCCTGGGGAACACAGCCTACCTAAGGGTCCTTTCACACGAGCGATCCGATCAGATCTGCCTGTCAGTCTTTTAGGCGGATCTGATCGGATCCTCCATGCATCCCTATGGGGCAGCGGATGTCAGCGGAGACATGTCCGCTGACACCCACTGCCATCCGCATCCGATCCTGTCCGTGAAATCCAGACAGATGGAAACCCCATTTACTATCTGTCCAGGGGATCGGATGGGATCGGATAGGCGGTCCGCTCTCATCCGATTCCCCCTTAGAGATGCATGGGGCTCTGACACCTCCCTATCCGCACACAGAGCGGAGAGGGAGCTGTCACCTGCCTACTCAGCGGGGATCTGTGGATCGATCCCCCGCTGAGCAGCAAGTATCCGCCTACGGAGGCGGTCCGTGTGAAAAAAGCCTTAGAGAGTTTGGGAAATCCCTCTCTCAGCCCCCTAGGCCCCTCTTATGCATAAGTCACCCTGTGTCTATTAGGAACACAGGGTGACCAAGGAAATGATGGACAAGTGCTCAATGGACACAATATGGTTTGGATTACATGAAATGGGACAGTAATATCTATCAACCATATGTCTCAAGAACTATATGAAGACTATTCCTGACCAGTTTGATTCCGAACATGTTCACTGAAAGAGCTAATCACATTGGCCTCTGTTTAATGTTCTTCAATGTCAGAGACGGACAGTCTGGTGCTGGTGGTCTCTTCCTTTTTTCTGTGTATTATGGTGTGATGTGTTTTCTGTTAAGCCTGTCTGTCCTATTGTTAATTGTTAATGAACTCATATGTCCTTTCTGTCCAGATGGCTAGGTAATTCGTTCAGGTTAATTCTATTTCTGTACACAATTTCATCGGCATATGCTAATCTAATCAGGCACCTGACCTGGTGTGATAATTTGATCAGGACGGGGATGTTTCCCTGTGCTGTAAATATTCTGTGGGAGACTGTTCACTAAAGGAGAAGATTCCAGTTCTCTACAAGCCAGGTTCCGTCTAGTTTTGTATGGGGGGCGGCTGGAAAATCTGATACATGTGTTCAACATTGGAGGAAGTCGTATACTGATGGAAGTCCACAAACAGTGTGGGTCGCGGTTCCGTTACAGGGTGCCAAAAATACAATCGCAGGTTACTCACTAGGGGGAGAACCTCTGGGGGAATCTAAGATGGAAAAGGACCTGGGGCTCCTAGTAGATGACAAGCTCAGCAATGGCATTCAAAACAAAGCTGCTGCAAGCAAAGTCAACAGAATACTGGCATGAGTTATAAAAGATATTCACTCCAGAGATAAAACGATAATTCTCCCACTCTACAAGACTTTGGTCTGGCCGCATATCGAGTATTCCATCCAGGTCTGGGCACCAGTCCTGGACAAGGATGTGCTGGAACTAGAGCGAGTCCAGAAAAGGGCAAAAAAAAAAAAGCGAATAAAAAAGGGACTGGTGGACTATTGTCTCTGGAGAGGAGACACAGGAAATGGGATATGATATCAATGTACAAATACAGTACTGGCGAACCTAGCATAGATAGGGAACAAACTTTTCAGCGAAAGGGAATTTAAAAAAGACATGTGGCCATTTACTAAAATGATAAGAGAAGTCAGAGCGATAAGGATGTGGAAATCTCTTCCACAAGCAGTAGTATCAGCAGGGAGCATCTATAGTTTCCAAAACTATTAGATTGTGTTGTGGAAATTTTATAAGGATTAGTGTGGACATTTTTCAGCATGTGTTTTATTTAGATTGTCATTATGGTTCCTGTTGTCAGTTTGCTTGCATTACGCACTTTAGAGCGTATTCGGGTGAACTGGCAGTAAAGAAAGACTATTGGCAGTGAAAACCTTCCCTTAGATGTGTGGACTCGTTCGCTTTACATAGACATCTCCGCTGGCAAACACTCCATGCGCAGGTCTGTTTTCTGGTAGAGATCTGTGTGTATTGTGGTGCGGAGTCAATATTGTTTTGATATCTGTCTTTATGAAGGGATACACGCTAATGTCTTTCGACAATGCTTCATCACCATAGTGGAAACATGGCTCTTTCACTGCAGATAGCCTATGGGAACACTAGTTTTAGGCATTGTTCGCTGAATGGGATTCACACCAGTTGTAAAGTTCATGCACAGGTTTGATTGGAGAAGCATTCACGGTTCTACATGCTGGTTTCATTGTGTAGGATTAGGCAATAAGCCGTGAACACTGTTCTGTTTATTCACGTTGTGACAGGAAGTCAGGTAAATCTGTGGATGTTGTCACAGACGGGAGATACATTTCTGCTTGGTTTAGACAATTCACCAATTACTATAGGGCAGTGATGGCGAACCTTGGCATCCCAGATGTTTTGGAACTACATTTCCCATGATGCTAAACTATACTGCAGAGTGCATGAGCATCATGGGAAATGTAGTTCCAAAACATCTGGGGTGCCAAGGTTCGCCATCACTGCTATAGGGTGTCGGCTGCAGAGGTTGCCAGGAAGGTGTAAGGAAGTTGAAAAACCTTCAGCTATTCAGAATGAGGCAATTAAGGCCTCTATAAGAAATCAAGAGGATGACTACTGATGGCTGCCTCCTGAAGCTGTGTGAGTATAGGAGAGCAGTCAGAGGAATGCCTCCTGAAGCGATGTGTGCTGAAGAGGGCAGTAAGACTGAAGACTTCTCAAGGTGAGGTCATGGATTGTTTTCTGTGTGAAGAAAAACAAATGGACATTTTCTGTGTGAAGAGAAAATAAATGGACTATTGATTGTCTGCTGTATGATCAGCAATGTCTGCCCAGCAGTAGGTTGGGGACAGGCTCCCTAGGTAGTTTCCTGTGTGTGAAGGTAGCCGCCCACAGTGGCAAGGGTTTATTTTATTTTATGTTTATTTTTGAATTATGCCGTTTTTGATGCTTGCACTTGTGTGAAGAAAATTGCAAGAATAAACCATAGACTGTTGTTTTCAACTACTCCTCGGCTATCTCCCTGTGTAACGACCCCCCTCAAGGGGTCATCCACACCCGCCACCGAGCTAATACCTCACAATGTCTATGTACTTTCTCTTCCTGTTATATATTTGAATGTATACAAGTGTGTCATTTCTCTTCCTGTTATATATTTAAATGTATACAAGTGTGTCATTGGCTGATTCTATGCGAGTAACTTATGTCATGTGACTGTACATCTGGAACTGATTGGCTGATGTGGTGTAGCCATCACTTCCTGTCTTTATTCTTTTGTTGCCCTATAAATAAACAAAGCCCATTGTTCAACGCAGGACAAACTTGGAAGCATTCAAACTGAAAACAGCCTGTGTGTGTCTGTATCTCTGGGGATGGTAAGCACGCTTCATTGCCTTATACAAAAGAGCAGAGAACTGTGCTTTTTAGCACAACAGGATTAATTGCTCTTGGTGTATATTATCCAAAAGTGCACTAGATGGAGAATAATAGAGGTCCAAAGATTGCAAGGAACGCTAAAGGCGGTTGAAATATTCCTGGGACCTAGTCTTAAGCCACACGCTCAAAGGCATGGCTATGTTTTTTAAGACTTCTGGTGTCATCAGTTTGCCAAGGTTGTAGGGGTCGGGAAATGATTCTGTGTTTAGTGAGGGGGCCAGTGTATCTAGGGAGGATGACAGTGAGCTGTTGTAGACAGAAGTGGCAAAGTTGGGGCATGACAGGGATGAGATTTTGTCATAGAGGTGGTCAGTAGCGTGTAGAGTAGAGAAGAGTTGAGGTGGCAAAGGTTTCTACGGGTAAGTGTTAGGTGGTTGGAGGGAGAGGAGGTGGAGGAGAGGGATAAAGGTAAACTAATAAGGTGGTGTGAACAGAGAGGTAAAGGATTGTAAGAAAGAGTGCATGGAGTGCATAGGTCAAAGGTGTTACTGCCAGAGTGAGTAGATTGCTTCAGATCAAAGAAAGAGGTTAGACTGAAGTTTGGAAGGAGCAGGAGTGTTACTATTAACCGATATGTTAGAAATCACTTAGAACGATTGTTGGGATTTCAGAAGAAACAAAGTAGGGTAGCCAGGCAGAAGAGTCATCAAGAAAAGCTGTTACTGGTCCAGGGGGGCAGTAGATTACAGCTATCCTCGGAGAAACTGGAGAGAAAAGACAAATGCAATGTGCCTCAAATGAGGAGAGTGACAAAGAGGTAAAAGGGTGAAGTACCTGAAAGGTGCTATGTGGGGCTAGGTAGGTAGGATTCCTACCTTCCCTACCTTTCGTCCACTGGTTCTGGGGGAGTGAGTCCAGAAAAGGACACAATGGGATAGGGCAGCAGGAGAAGCCGTGTCAGATTCATGAAGCCAGGTTTCAGTAAAGGCAAGTAGATAAAATGAGTTTGCGATAAAGAGGTAGTGGAGAGAAGCGAGTTTGTTACAGACAGAGCGGGAATTCCAAAGGGCACAAGAGAAGGAGTCTGGTCCTGGGAAGAAGAGGAATGGAAACAAAATAGTGTGGATTGCGGCTGCTGCCAGGGGGTGAAGGTAAATGGAGGCCCAGGGTTTGGGGATATAGCTCCAGAGGTTAGGAGAAGAAGGATGAGGGAGGTAATGTGGGAGTGTGATTTATATGAAGTGACATGACCCAGCATCCTGGAGGTTGTATTAACATGTGAATTTAGAATTAGCAAGAGTTAGTGAGTGCAGTAATAGGGAGAGGACAGAAGTGAGGGAGTTATATGTTAGGCGCGGGGTGGAGAAGAGGAGTGAAGGAAAGAGTTTAAGAGAGGACACAACTGTCAGGGGGAGTAGTAGAGAGGGCATGATTAGGCAAAGGAGAGATGAGATGAATGGGTAAACAAAGTATTTTCCAGTGTATTTGTGTTTTGTGCATTCACTTCGTGCAGAGTCGGAGGTGCTCCCACTTAAATGAATAACCCCACTTCTAGAAAGAACCCCGGCAGCAAATGTGCCCCCTTGCAAATGTTCCTTCCCCGTCCGTAAAGGTGCTTTCATTTCATACGGTTAGGGATGGGAGTGGTGTTTGCCAATTAACTAGTATCACGTACCTGGTGAAAACTGGAATGTTGTGGAGGCCTCTCTTGCTCCTCCCGCCTGACACTCCTGAAGGTGGGAACAGAGAGTGTAAGGCAAGGAGTGGCACGAGTGCCGTAGCGGCTAGCTGGTGGTGTTCACTCTGTAGGTGGGTACAGCTGGTAGTTGCAGTCCTTGGAACAGGGTGCAGTGGCAGCTTGGCCCCAAAGCGTGGGAGCAGTAGCAAGCGGAAACCGGGCAGTGAGGTACAGAATCAGCAAGCAAGCAAGTCCAGAAGATAAGCCAAGGTCGATAACAGCCGGGCAGCGCGGTACAGGGTAAGCAGGCAGATCAGATCCGTTTAAGCAAGCCAAGGTCAGGGTAGTAAGCAACAGAGCAGAAGCACGGGCAGAGGCAAAGTCCAAAGGCAGGCCGGGTCATACACAGGTGAGAAGTAACAACAGATCAGGTCTCAGAACCATGGGAACAAGCTGAAGACCATTCAGCAACTGCTCACAGTACTAGAGCAGTTTAAATAGGCCACTGGGAGCCAAATGCTAATTGGTGAGTGCAGGTGTGCAATGTGCATGGGTGTGAGCGAAAGTCCGTACTGGCCTTCTGGTGGAGGAAATCCGGCTTACCTTACATTGCCCCCCCCCCCCCTAATGGGCAGCCTCCGGATGCCCATCTGAGACATCTTCACAGGATGAGCTTGGAAAAAAGTTTTCACCAGTCTCGGGGCATGAACATTAGCTTCAGGCTCCCACGAGTTTTCCTCAGGACCATAACCTTTCCACTTGATTAAATATTGGGTACCTCCTCTCCCTCTCCTACAATCCACAATGGCCTCAATTTCATACTCTTCATCGTCAATCATGATTGGTGCTGGAGTGTCCGGATTACGGGCAGGAAAGGGATCTTAGCAGGGACACATGAAAAACTGGGTGAATCTTGTACTTCTCAGGTAGAAAAAGTTCATAAGCTGTCGGATTTATCATTCTTTTTACAGCAAATGGACCAATGTACTTGGGGGCCAACTTCTTGGAAGAACAGGCCATCTTCAAAATTAGTGGTTGATAACCAAACCCTGTCCCCTGGCTTGAGATCCAGATCACCCCTTCTCTTTTTATCAAAAGTATTTCTTGTTGTCTTGTTGAGCTTTGGCAATAGCTTCCTGCAGAAGTTTATTGTTGCTTTGTAGAAACCTCAGTCGCTCCTGGACCGCTGGAACAGGTAAATTAAAGACTGCATCAGGTAAAAAAGGAGGATTGAATCCGAAGTTCGCAAAGAATGGAGTTTGACCAGTAGCGGAGTGGACAGAATCATTGTAAGCGAACTCTGCTAGAGGAAGGAGCGAAGCCCAATCAATCTTGCGAGAAAGAAGAAAAACACCGAAGGTATTGCTCTGGGGTCTGGTTGGTTCGTTCCGTCTGACCATTCATCTGGGGATGATATGCTGAAGAAAACCATGTCTCAAATCTTAAGTGCCTTACAAAGTTCTTTCCAGAATTTGGACCCCTCGGTCAGACATAATGCTCCGAGGAACCCCATGCAACCGCACTATTTCTTTGACAAATGCTTTTGCAGTCTCTGGAGCAGATGGTGTTCCAATCATTGGTACAAAAAGTGTGCCATCTTTGATGGCCTATCAATGATCACAAAAATAGAAGTAAAGTTTTCAGATACTGGGAGCTCGACAATAAAAATCCATATTAATCATCTCCCAGGGCTTGGTAGGAATGGGCAAAGGCCTTAATAGGCCCCAAGCTTTAGTCTTGTCTCCTTTGCTTCGAATACAGGTTTCACAAGTCTTCACGTAATCCTGGCAATCCGACCTCAGACTAGGCCACCAAAAAGACCGTTGTAAAAGTTCCAGAGTCTTGCGCACCCCAAAATGCCCTGCCAAAGGGTGGTCATGGCACAAATTTAAGACTGACTGGCGAAGACTTGAAGGTACAAAAACTTGTTGCTCATAGACGAACAATCCATCCCGTTCTTGCATTTGTGAATCACATGGTGGACCTTCCTCCTTTGAGGCTTGTTTGAGCTGTGACACAAAATCTCCTTGCAGTAACAGAAAATTTTGCGAGGATACGATGGTGTCAGGTTGAGTAGCTTCCTTTTCTTCCAGAAACATACGTGACAGGGCGTCAGGTTTCCCATTCTTAGAAACAGGTCTGTAGGTTATGTGAAATGAGAATCTTGAAAAAATAAGGCCCGCCTGGCCTGACGGGGTCTTAGACGCTTAGCTGTACGGAGATACTCTAAATTTTTGTGATCCGTGAAAATCAGGATTGGATGACTTGCTCCCTCAAGCAGATAACGCCATTCCTCCAGAGCGGACTTGATGGCGAGTAACTCACGGTCTCCCACATCATAATTTCTCTCTGATGGACTGAGTTTTCTTGAGAAGAAAGCCACGGGATGTAGAAGAGACTTAGCGCCTTGTCGCTGAGATACGATAGCACCAACTGCATTTTCCGAAGCATCGACTTCCAGGACATAAGGTAATGCAGGATCAGGATGTTGCAGAATTGGTGCTGATGTAAAGAGAGCTTTTAATTTATCAAAGGCAAGTTGCGCTGCCGGAGTCCACTGAAATCGGGTGTTTTGTTTAGTAAGCTGTGTGATGGGGCTGATGATAGCTGAGAAGTTCTTGATAAATTTACGATAAAAGTTAGCAAATCCAACAAATCTCTGGACTCCTTTTCGATCTGCTGGCACTGGCCACTCAAGAATGGCACTAACTTTTTGTGGGTCCATTGCAATGCCTGATGTTGCGATAATAAGCCCCAGAAACTGGATTGTTTCTTTCTCAAATTCACACTTCTCAGCCTTTGCGTATAACCGATGTTCCCGGAGACGGTTGAGGACCTTTTTAACCTGCAGCCTGTGTTCTTCAATGGAAGGGGAGAATACGAGTATGTCATCAAGGTACACAATCATGAAAAGGTCAAGGAAGTCCCTAAAGATATCATTGACGAAATGCTGGAACGTTGCTGGGGCATTACACAGTCCAAAGGGCATGACTAAATACTCAAAATGCCCAAAGCGGGACCGGAAAGCTGTTTTCCATTCATCCCCCTTCCGGATCTTTACTAGGTTATATGCACCTCGAAGGTCAAGCTTTGTGAACACTTTTGCTGTTCTGAACCGCTGGAAAAGTTCTGGAACAAGAGGAAGAGGGTATACGTTTTTAATTGTTATTTTGTTTAGCTCTCTATAGTCCACACAGGGTCTCAGGGCGTGATCCTTCTTTTCAACAAAAAATATTCCAGCCCCAGGCGGGGATGTGGATGGACGGATGAATCCCCTTTCTAGGTTCTCATTAATGTATAGGCGCAATGTCTCAAGCTCAAGTTCTGATAGGGGAAAAATATGTCCGAATGGAATCTCGGCCCCGGGTAACAGTTCAATTGGGCAATCGTACGGCCGATGGGGCGGTAAGGTCTTAGCATTCTTCCTATCAAAAACATCTAAGAAATCATGGTAAGTTAATGGAACATATTGTGAAACTGAAGTCTCTGGTTGCAGTTCCATAAGGGGGGCCGAGGTGGTGACCGTATTGGGAAAACAGTGTTGCTGGCAGTAGGTGGTAGGGAATGAAACCGCTCCAGACTCCCAGTTTATTTGGGGATTGTTTGCCTGCAACCATGGAATGCCCAGGATGATGGGGAACAAAGGTGATGGAATAATGTCCAGAGTTAGGTATTCTGAATGATTAGAGGAGGTTACTGCCAGTAGCGGACAAGTTTCTTGTGTGATAGGACCTGACTTGAGATTCGATCCATCCGCCAAATGAATCTTCAGATGCTGCATTTTAGCTTGCAGTGGGACCTTGTGTTGTTCAGCAAATGAATAGTCCATAAAACAACTGCAGGCCCTGGAGTCAATAATGGCTTGAGTTTGGATGCTCCCTCCAGGTAGCTGCAGGGAGAGAGAGTCAGCAAAAGGTGAGAGGAGATGCTCTTCAGGATATATGGAAGTATCAGAAACAAGGAGTCTTACGTGGTCTTATCAGGCAGTCACGCAGATAGTGACCAATGCCCCCCCAGTAAAGGCATAAGTTGTTCTGCTTGCATCTAAGTCTTTCCTTGGCTGACAGAGGTGAACGAGAAAGTCCCAACTAAACAGACTCAACCTTGAAAGAGGATGGTGGCGGAGCTGGGGATACAGGTGCTGCTGGTGTCCATGTAGGTGGAATGTTGCCAGATTTTTCTGCCCTCCTCTCTCAGATTCTGCAATCAAGCTGAATAGCAAGCTGGATCAAGTTTGAGAGCGTAGTTGGTGGATCTAGTCTGGCAAGTTCATCTTTAAGAGCCTCTTAAAGACCCAAACGAAACTGGTACTGCAAGGCTGCATCATTCCAGGCAGTGTCAGAACTCCATTTGCGGAACTTAACAACATAGTCCTCCACAGGCTGAAGCCCTTGCTGGAGTTTATGTAGAATAGCTTCTGCTGTGGAGGTCCGTTGGGGATCATCATAGATCTGGGCCATGGCTTCAAAGAAGGAAAAGACTGATGCAAGAACTGGGCTGGCCTTTTCCAGAAGCTGATGAGCCCATGACTGTGGTTCCTCACGCAAGAGAGAAATGACAAAGCCCACCTTAGTAAATTCAAGGGAGAAAGTTCTTGGTTGTAACTCGAAATACAACTGGCAGGCATGGCGGAAGGCCCAAAACTTATAGCGATTTCCTGAAAAGCGTTCCGGGGTAGGTACCCGAGGCTCCGGGGGAGGAACCATTACTGTAGATGCAGGAGCTGGAGCAGGAACAGTAGCTGAAGTGCCAGATACAGAAGCTTGAGATACAATGGGCAGGGAGCGTAAATGACCTTCAATCCGGAAGTAATTCTCCTGGAGTCCGGTCACCACTTGGATTAAGGCTGTGATTTGTTGGCACACTGCTTCAAGCAGAGAGGAGCCTCCTCCAGTCTCAGTCATGGCTGAATGGTACGATCGCATACCTGGTGAAGACTGGAATGTCTCTCTTGCTCCTCCCGCCTGACACTCCTGAAGGTGGGAACAGAGACTGTAAGGCAAGGAGTGGCACGAGTGCCGTAGCACCTAGCTGGTGGTGTTCACTCCGTAGGTGGGTACAGCTGGTAGTTGCAGTCCTTGGAACAGGGTGCAGTGGCGGTTTGGCACCAAAGTGTGGGAGCAGTAGCCAACGGAAACCGGGCAGTGTGGTACAGAATCAGCAAGCAAGCAATCCAGAAGATAAGCCAATGTCGATAACAGCCAGGCAGCGCGGTACAGGGTAAGCAGGCAGATCAGATCCGTTTAAGCAAGCCAAGGTCAGGGTAGTAAGCAACAGAGCAGAAGCACGGGCAGAGGCAAAGTCCAAAGGCAGGCCGGGTGATACACAGGTGAGAAGTAACAACAGATCAGGTCTCAGAACCATTCAGCAACTGCTCTGCTAATTGGTGAGTGCAGGTGTGCAATGTGCACAGGTGTGAGCGAAACTCCGTACTGGCCTTCTGGTGGAGGAAATCCAGTTTACCTTACAACTAGTCAGGAGTTAATAAAGAATGGCTGCCTAGCAGGACAAGATGTCAGAGGGGAGGGGACAGAAGAAATCTTGAGATCATTCAGAGTCAGGAGTGCTCCCACTCAAATAAATAAGCTATGGTCAGCAGTTCCCTTTTTTCTTTTAAAAAGATAGGTTTATGGAGTTTTCAGGGTTTTATGGAGTTTTCAGGGTTTTATACAAAAACAGGCTTACAAATTGATTCAATTCATTATTTTCCTCAAAATTCTACAAAAAATACCCCATAAGGACAACATGAAAGAAGTTTGAAATCTTTGCAAATTTATTAGAAAAAAAAAAAAAAAATCACATGTACATAAGTATTCACAGCCTTTGCACAATACTTTGTTGAAGCACCTTTGGCAACAATTACAGCTTCCAGTATTTTTGAGTATGATGCTAAAAGCTTGGCACACCTATTTTTGGGCAGTTTCTCAGATCAGTCTTTGCAGGACCTCTCAAGCTCCATCAGGTTGGAAGGGGAGCATTGGTACACATTTTCAGATCTCTCCAGAGATGTTCAATATGGTTCAAGTCTGGGCTCTGGCTGGGCCACTCAAGGACATTCAGAGTTGTCCTGTAGCCACTCCTTTATTATATTGGCTGTGTGCTTAGGGTCATTGTCCTGTTGGAAGATTAATCTTTGCCCCAGTAAGAGGTCCAGAGCACTCTGGAGTAGGTTTTTATCAAGGATGTTGCTGTACATTGATGCATTCATCTTTCCCTCAATCCTGACTAGTCTCCCAGTTCCTGCCACTGAAAAACATCCCCACAGCATGATGCTGCCACCACTATGTTCCACTGAAGGGATGGGATTGGCCAGGTGATGAGTGGTGCCTGGTTTCCTTCAGACTTGACGCTTGTCATTCAGGCCAAAGGGTTAAATCTTTGTTTCATCAGACAAGAGGATTTTGTTTCTCATGGTCTGAGAGTCCTTCAGGTGCCTTTTAGCAAACTCCAAGTGGGGCTGTCATGTGCCTTTTACCGAAGGAGTGGTTTCAGTCTGGCCACTCTACCATACAGGCTTGATTGGCAGAGTGCTGCTTCTGGAAGGCTGTTCTTTTGGAAGGCTCTCCTCTCTCCACAGAGAAAACTGGAGGTCTGGTAGAGTGACCATCAAGTTTTTGGTCATCTCCCTGATTATAGCCCCTCTCTCCCCAATCGCTCAGTTTGGCCGGGCAGCCCTCTCTAATTAGAGTTCTGGTGGTTCCAAACTTCTTCCATTTACGAATGATGGAGGCCACTGTGCTCATTGCGACCTTCAATGATGCAGAAATGTTTCTGTACTCTTCCCCAGATCAGTGCCTGGAGGTCTACAGACAATTTCTTGGACTTAATGGCTTGGTTTGTGCTCTGACATGCACTGTTAATTGTGGGACATTATATAGACAGGTGTGTGCCTTTCCAAATCATGTCCAATCAACTGAATTTACCACAGGTAGACTCCAATCAAGTTGTAGAAACAGCTCAGGGATGATTGGTGGAAACAGGATGCACCTGAGCTCAATTATGAGTGTGATGGCAAAGGCTGTGAATACATACTTCTGTACATGTGATGTTTTTTTCATTATTTTTTATTACATTTGCAAAGATTTCAAACAAACTTCTTTCATGTTTTCAATATGAAGTATTGTTTGTAGAATACTGAGGAAATTTAATTTTATCAATTTTGGAATAAGGCTGCAACATTGAAAAATGTGGAAAAAGTGAAGCGCTGTGAAAACGTTCTGGATGCAATGTATTACAGGTGCCGCCAAATAAAAAAAAAAAAAAGTACACCAATAAAGAGTAACAGAGAAGGCAGATTCAACACCCTGAATCTCGAGAGGTTATCGTAAGTGGACTGGAAACTCATTTGTCACAAAGTTTATCAAAAAGACTTTTCCTGCATTCAAAAGTTATTCTATAAACGGGTAATGTACCATTAGTTTGTTTTAGCCAGGAGTGTAGCATAGTAAGGGTTGTCCCCTTCCAATATAATAAAATAGTTTTTTTTTTAAACAAAGAAATATAAAACGCGTAACAACCTTTTAGCATATGTAGAAATCACCAGATCACCAAATATTCCCTGGAGACAATTTTTTGGATGCAGAATATTAGGAAGGCCCACAACCAATGAAATAAAGGAACCAACATCACCAAAATTTTTGGACTAGAGGTCAAAACCAAAAACAGCGTAAAAAAAAGTCATCAATATGCCCACAGCATCAAAACTCTGAGTCAGAGGAGAATGATGAAATACTTAATTTATTACTTTTACTTACTTTTTAAACAAACCTTGTTAGCACAGTGGCTGCTCAGAACCTGCAGCCCCACCATAGGTTTTTTTCAGATGGAGAAAAAAATGTCTTTTAAAGATGTCAACATTTCATTTCCACTTTTTTTCCATCATTTTTTTTTTTTTAAATCCTGCTTTCTGGGGTTAAAAGCCATGTCCGTCTAAAACAGATATGACCATTTTGGGTATACTGCAAGGTTCAGTCTCCCCCGTGTGTAAAGCGGTCTGTTATTGAGAAGGATCTAATGAAAGCAGCTATTCAACTATTTGATGAATCAATTGTCTTAGGTGTTTTGCTTTGCATGAAAAAAAATGACCATTTTAACAGCATAACTCATTTTGCCCCGTTGGCATTTTAGGTGAAACCAGTACATTTTCTTATCTGTGAAGCAAATGAAACCTAGTGTTCTATTAATTTGACTACAGCCTTCTTTGTAGTACCCCTAACTTGTAGATGGCTGTGACATCATGAATCCACTTGTATTTAGATAAGATTCAATAGTGGCATTGTGCTACCATTATGATGTTGTTGGCTATTAAAGCAGGCATTGGCTTTTTTTTTTTATTTCAGGTTTGTAAACAATAGTTAATACCCCTGAGGTGTATCTCCCATGGATGGATCACCACACTGATCAATGCCCTTGCTGTACTTCTTGGGTGCAGGAATTAGACTTTTTTGTTTTTGTCTTTTGCCACTTCTGTCTACATGTAGGCCCTCCAGTGTTGGCTGCACATCATTGTTCTGTGCTGGCTTTCTATTGGTAAACACAGAGGAACATGGCTGCCTGTAGTTTCCACCGGGCATGTGTGATAGGGTAACAACTCAGAAGCAAAAGTGGGAAAGTATAATCACCCCATAAGATACTTTAATATAAATAATATAATTAATATATAAAATAAAATATATAAATTTAATATAAATAAAAAAATAGTCTGCTAGCCTTGCTTGCTGCAACTTGGCATTGCATGCTATTGCTGAGCCTGTCATTTGCTAGGACACCCAGATCCTTTTCCCAATTCCCCAAATGGTTCTCCCCCCTAGCAAGTAACTTGCATTCATATTTTTAACCCACAAGTACATTACTTTACATTTTTCAACAGTTGGCCGCCGCTTTATTTTATGGAGGTTTTCTTGTAAAAGGTGCTATATCCTGCTTTGTATTGTTAGCAAGCACTGTTGTTGAACCATTTATACCAACCTCAACATTATTTAGAAAACAAATTAAACAGAATTGGTCTTAGGACAGAGCCTTGGGGTACCCCATTTACAACTCCAGAGCATTCTGAAGATACACTATTACCACCCTCTGGATGCACACTCCTGTAAACCTGTTTTCTGATTTATGTAAATACCTGGATAGAACCAGTGAATAAACAGATCAGCCCACGTACCTGCATTGTGGTATTGTCCACAATCATGCTCTCAAAAGTGATGTCTGCGTAGCCAGAAGCCACCTCCTTGCAGCATTGAAGAAAAAGGCCATCTCCCAGCTTCCTGTGACAAAAAAAAAAAACTTGATAAGAGATCCTGAAAACCTACAAATCATCTTGCTGTTGTATCTGCATCATACATGATATTGGCCTTGTGCACAGCTGTGATCTTCTTTCTTCCTTTTTCTCTGGCCAGTTTGAAGGCATATTCTGCGATGCGTAGAGAATTTGTTCGGGTGATGATCTTCAGACTTTCCACAACTCCAGACACACTCTGAACAAAATAAAACAAAATGCGTCTATTTATTGTACAAGTGTTTTTCACCTAAAACATTAACATGGTTAAATCTATATATTCTATGATCTTATGTCACATCAGATATGTGCCGATGTGTGCACCAAAAAGGGACTTCTTGGAATTTTGGTACTTCTCAGTCATATTTCTAATATCCAATTACAGACTACCCCTCACGTCATAGCTCTGCCAACAACACCAGCTAAAGCAAAAACTTTCTACCTTTCCTTTTCACTCTTCTCCCAGATTTCTATGCCACTCAGAAACAGTTTCTCAGGAATACAGTAAGCACCGAGTTAGGATCCCAAGGTGATCCAGGTGGTTAAATAGGTGGATTAATATAAGCAACTCTAAATAAAAGTCTTAGATAAAGAGTAACTACTTTTGGGTTTTTTTTTACAAGTCTGTTATTGATTTGTCATTGATCTTGCATACAATGGTTATAGTTGTAAATAGTTTGGAGGTAGCCCAGCTTTACTGGACTATCAGCCAGTTTGTTAAATGTTACATACAAGACATGAAACATTCAAATTACTGAATTACTCAAACTGGGACTTAGTTTCTGTCCCACTGACCCTTTGGATAAATACAACCCATTAAAGACCTATACCTCTTCACGAGAATTGTAACTTTAATTCTTTCTTCTTTAATTCTTGTTTGATACAGAGCTGCTCCGGGCTAAACATGAGAGAGAACTATCCGAGAACATTAAACATTTCACCACGGCTGATTTTAGAGCCCTTTGTGACCTTATGTTGTTATTGGATGAAAACAGCGATTTATCTACTCAATCTGTTGCCAGTCAGGCTTCTAACCAAGCTCATTCAACTTCAGCTGTTATTGAGAGACGTTTTAAACCTAAATCTACCAAATTCTCTGACTTAATGACCAATCCTAATATTTGGGCTTTTTTAACATCCTCAATTAGTGAAATCAAACAAATATAGGTCACTACAACCCATAGTAATCTCTCGATTCACCAACAACCCATTATACGGAACTTAGGAAATCACCCAGACCTAATCCTAATCTTCAGACAAAGGGGGTAACATTGTCTTGAGGACTAAATCCCAGTATGAGAAGATGTGCACAGATATCCTTAATAACCCCCTTTGGTATCGTCGCATCTCTACCATATACACAACAACATTTCAAAACCCTTATTGGAGAAGCATTTCTTGTAGGCCTGAATCAAGACACCTATGACTATCTTAATAATCTTTTCCCACGAGTGGCCACTTTTTATTCGCTAACCCACATAAGAATTTACAGGCAACCCCGGGGAGACCCATTGTCTCCGAGATTGGATGCCTGACTGAGAATACCAGTCGATTAATTGACTTCTTTTTAATGCCACGTTATCAGACTTCCATCATATGTTAAAGCAGTGGTTTTCAACTCCGGTCCTTGGGACCCACTAACAGGCCAGATTTTAAGTATTAGTACGAATGCCCATCCGCTGCTCTATCACACCGGTCAGCAGCTCAGCCTGGTCAACAGCTCGGTCAGCAGCTTGGACAGCCAGCTGCGAGTAGACCGCTTACATTTTGGGCCCCATCCAGTCGCGAGTTCGCCGTCAGCTCTGTCAGCTTGCTCAGCAGCTCGGTTAGGAGCTCGGACAGCCTGATCAGTCACCTGGACAGCTTGGTCAGTCACTCAGATAGCCAGCTCAGACAGCCGCAAGCCGTGGCCTCAATTTTTGGCCCGATCCAGGCCGAGTGATCTCAGTCAGCTTGGTCAGGCACCTCAGCTCGGTCAGCTACCGGACAGCCGCGAGTAGGCCGCAAAGCGGCGGACTAAATTTTCGGCCCGACCCAGACACCTGAGGTGCAGACCCGCGGATGAATAAACATCCGCTGCCCCCAAGCCTATAACCACCACAGGGAGCCTAAAGGACATCCCTGCCCCAGTCAATAACCCCCAGGGGGCCGGGAACTTGCCCAAAGACCTCCGTATGTCATCTGGACAGCTCTGTCAGCAACAACCGCATCCACCCCCCTTACTGGAGCAAGTGGCAAAGCCAGCTCCTACCCAACTCTGGGAGGGGGGCATGGGGGTAGGTTGGAGCCAAAAGACCACCTTTAATGTTAGAGGGGCTGGGGGAAATGGAAGGGAAACCAGGGGGCCGACTATCCCAAGGAGCGGCCCACGACCACCCCGAGACCGCAAGAGCTATGGGGGGACACTACTCACCATACCAAAGACAATCCGGTGGGTGCCACTCTGGGCAGACTACCTCTCCACTCGGGGTGGGGATGCTGATGGCCAAGGGGCACGCTGTGACTCAGGCCAAACCAGGTCGTGTGCGCCCCGGCAAAGTGTTTCACTCGCGGGCCAGCCCCCATCCAATGGGGCTCTGTCACGGAGAGGCCTAGCGTGGGGCTACAACCTGCACACACTCGCTGGCCGGACTGGGACACCTTAAGATTCTAGGATATCCAGTCCGAAACCCAGTCTGGCTGTTGATTGCAGTTCTCTCAGGAACATAATAAAAAAAAAAAACAAAAAAAAAAAACTAATTTTAACAAAGGTTCCCTTTAAAATAAAAAAAAAAACAAGCTAAGACCGAAGTCCCAGCCAGGAACTAGGTCCTACTCCTAAACTAGGCAGAAACAAAACTGAATCCTATAGCAGAGAGTGGGTGTATGCCTTCAGGGACTGCCCTATAAGCGTGGTAGAGTTTTTTTACTGCCCAGTATCCTACTTCTGTAGGGGG
The DNA here is from genome assembly GCF_965119305.1 of Pelophylax lessonae. Lineage (NCBI taxonomy): Eukaryota > Metazoa > Chordata > Amphibia > Anura > Ranidae > Pelophylax > Pelophylax lessonae. The sequence continues at coordinate 248,056,145 of NC_138774.1, read as the reverse complement.
CAGCATAACCCAATGGTTAAAGAAGATAATGGAGCTGCGTCTATCAATGAACGATAGAGAAATGTAATTTTGTACATTGCATATTTAAACCAATATACTCTGCTGTATTCGCTCACTGATCGCATACCAGTTTCCGTGTCTCATGGATACCGGAAATTACGTCACAAGCTCCTTCTGACGCAATGCGTCACTAATCATGTGACTTCCTAAGTGTGGGAGTCTATGGACACGCTGCGAAACTTATGGCCATGGATTGTTTATCTGTTTCCCTGGTGACATTTTGGAGCTATTTACTGAGATGTGTGTAACGGGAGCAAACTGCATGTTATTGCAAGCACCTCCACCCATACCAGGACATGGAAAACATATTAAAGGGTTATGAAAAAAACATAGCCCAGAACTGTAATATAGTTGTTTTTTAATCAAAATGTGTTGATATGCTATGGAAAAAATAGAATTTTTTAAGAACTTACCGTAAAATTCCTCTGACAGTCGCCGCCCACTCATACAGTCATCACTACTGGATATTGGTCTTATTCACAGGAGTAAGCTAGGCAGAAGATTTTGTTAGAAAACATTCACAAAACCTTGTATAGACACACCTACAGGGGGCTGTCCCTCTGGTCCAATACCCTCCTGCTAGCAGCATTCCCAATTCAGTTTGGTAGCAAGCAGCACAGTATATAGGTCCTTGAACCCCAAAAGAGAGGTGGGGGTGGCGACTGTCAGAGGACTCAGAGAAAAGAATTTTACGGTAAGTTCTTACAAAAATTCTATTTTTTCTTACGTCCTCTGACAGTCGCTGCCCACTCATACAGTTTTCACTACTGGGATGTCCCAAAGCAGTGTAGATGTGAGAGGTGGGAAACGTAACCGTCTAAAAGGCAACACAGCACCCAGTTCAGAGAAAAGAACCTCATCTGAACCAGAAAGGTAAAACACTGGGTAACAGGAAAGCTCAACAGGAGCGACCAAACCCAGGAAAGCAAAAATAACCAAGGGGGAAAAGACCCCAACAGGAGGGGACAGGCTAAAAAAAAAAAAAACATGTCTCCCCTAAGGCACTGCCGCACTCAGAACTTTGCGGCCAAAGGAGGCATCTACCGATGCCAAAACATCAAGTTTGTAAAATTTTGTAAAGGTGTGCATGGACGACAAGGTCGCCGCTTTGCACACCTGGGACACCGACGCCTGATGGCGGAAGGCCCAAGACGCACTCACCGCTCTGGTAGAGTGCGAAATGACAGGGAAGGGCGGAACCCGGTCCCTAAGCGAATAAGCCTGTACAATCATCTGTCTGATCCATTTAGAAATGGTTGCCGCAGACGCAGCCATACCCTTCCGAGGACCCTCAGGAAGGACAAAAAGAGAATCCGACTATATGAAGGATTCAGTAGACAGGTAAACCCGGATCGCCCAGACTACATCCAAGGAATGCAAGGCAAACTCCTTAGGATGCTTAGGTTTCACACACAGCGAAGGCAAGACAATGTCCTCGTTGAGATGAAAATTGGACACCACCTTTGGAAGGAAAGATTGATGAGGTCGCAAGACCACCTTATCCCTATGAACAACCAGGTAGGGGGAGCGGCAAGACAGGGCCGCCAACTCCGACACTCTGCGAGCAGATGTGATCGCCACCAGAAAGGCGAATTTCTGTGAAAGGGCAGGCAGAGGAATCTCCCGGATGTTCTCAAAGGGAGGACGTTGCAAAACGGACAGAACCAAATTCAAATCCCAAGGAGGCAAGGGTGCCCTCCTAGGGGGAGCCAGATGACACACCCCTTAAATAAAGGTGCGGATCAAGGAATGGGACGCCAAGGGGCGCTGGAAGAGAATGGCTAGCGCAGATAACTTACCCTTAATAGTGGTCAGCGCAAGACGCTGGTCCACACCAGATTGCAGGAAGGCTAACACCCTCGCCATCGAAAAGGAGCGAGGATGGAAACCCTGCGATTCACATCAGGCGAAATAAGCCTTCCAGGTACGATAATAATGAGGCCTTCCTAGCCTTGAGTAAGGTAGGAATGACCGCCGACGAGAGACCCCGATCTCTCAAGACCTGGCTTTCAACAGCCATGCCGTTAAAGCCAGCGACTGTAAAGCAGGATGGAAGATCGGCCCCTGAGACAGCAGATCGTCCTGTAATGGGAGCCGCCAGGGAGGCTCGACGACCAGTTGTACGATGTCCGCGTACCAAGACTGGCGCGGCCAGTCTGGGGCCACCAGAATCACCAACCTCGGTTCCGAGGCCAACCTGCGAAGGAACCTGGACAGCAATTGAATCGGGGGATAAGGCATAAATCATACCGATTCCAAGGCACTACCAAAACATCCGAGGCGTCTGCCAGAGGGTCACACATTCTTGCCACGAACCTTCCGACCTTGTTGTTTAGGCGTGACGCGAACATATCCACATCCTGGGATCCACACCGCGCACACAGCATCTGAAACACCTCCGGGTGTAGGGACCATTCCCCCTGGTCCAGGGTCTGACGGCTCAGATAGTCGGCCTGCCAGTTCGCCATACCTGGAATGTGAACTGCCGAAATCGCCGGGACCTGTGTCTCTTTTCAAGACAGAATCTCGGCCACTTCCTTGGCCGCCACGGCACTCCTGGTGCCCCCTTGGTGATTTATGTAAGCCACCGCAGTTGCGTTGTCCGTCTGCACGCGCACAGGGCGGCCCCGAAGACAATCCGACCAACGGAACAAACAGTCTGATCGCTCAAAGTTCCAAGATATAGATCGACAGGGAGGATTCCACCTCCGACCAAGTGCCCTGGGCAGACAAATTGCCTAGAACGCCACCCCAGCCAGACAGGCTGGCGTCCGTGGTGATCACCGTCCATGACAACTGCCGGAAGGATTTCCCTTCCGTCAGAGCTGGAGACTGGAGCCACCACAGAAGATCCGCTCTGACTTGGTGGCTCAACAAGATCCTCTTTTCCAAGGAATGAGGACGTCTGTCCCACCTGGCCAGAATCTCCGCTTGCAGAGATCGTGTGTGCAAATGGTATCGCCTTGAAGGCTGACACCATCAATCCCAGGGACCGAATGCAGGTCCTGAGCGATGAGGACTCGTGGTCCCTGAGGGACCTGACCTCGTTCTGCAGAGTCCAGAGTTTGTCCTCAGGCAGGAAGACTTTTGCCTGGGCGGAGTCCAGAACTATTCCCAGGTAAGGGAGGCAAACAGAAGGAGACAAAGTCGACTTCTGAAAATTGATGGGCCACCCAAACTCCTGAAGTATCTGTACCGTGGTTAACAGATCGCACAACAGAGTGGCACTGGAACTCGATCGTAACAGGAGATCGTCCAGATACCCAAGGATTGCAATCCCCTGCGCCCGCAACAGGGCCAGGACCGGAGCCAACACTTTGGTAAACACCCTTGGAGCCGAAGCGAGACCGAAAGGCAACGCCACGAACTGATAGTGCTCCTCCGCAATTGCGAATCGGAGGTACCTCTGATGACCTTCGTAAACGGGATGTGTAAATACGCATCCTCGCATCCTTGAGGTCTCCAGGATACGCATCCAGGAAATCTCCCGGACTCAGTGAGGCCACCACCGATCGTAGGGACTCCATGCCGAATTTTTGAACCCGCACGAAGCGGTTCAGAAACTTTAAGTCCAGAATTGGACGCACCTTGCCCTCCTTTCTGGGCACCGTGAACAGGTTTGAGTAAAAACCCCGAAACTTGTCCCGATGTGGCACCGGGACGATCACCCCCTGGGCGAGGAGATCCTTAACCGCCCGTTGGAGATCTTGGAAACAATCTGGGGTCAAATGAAGATTGGAGGGAAAAAATCTGTCTGTTGGGCGTGATCGAAATTCGATCTTGTACCCTGACCGAATAAGTTCCTGAACCCATCTGTCCTGAATCTTGGCCATCCAGGGCTCGGGAAAACAGCGCAGACGTCCCCCCACCCCTGAGACAGGGGAGGGTGCCCCTTCAGGTCGAGGCGGGCTGGGCCGCCGTGCCAGAGTGGGGGGCTTTTGATTTTCCCGCCCAAGGCTTCTTCTGGCCACCAGAGGCCTTGAAGGATTTTCCCTTGTCTTGTGCCTTGAAAGCACGAAAGGACCCCTGGTTAGGTTTAAAGGAAGGGCCCCGCTTACCGCGGAAAGACTTGCCCCTGGACACCTGGGGCAGCATCATGCTCTTACCTCCAGTGACCCCCTTCACCAATTCGTCCAGGGAGTCCCCAAAAAGGCGATTCCCAGCATAAGGGATGTCAGACACCATCTTCTTGGAAGACTGGTCGGCCGACCAGCTTTTCAACCAAATGATGCGACGGATCGTCACTGCGACTGCAGATAAGCGTGAGACTAAAGGGGCCACATCCAAGGCCGCGTCACACAGGTATAAAAACGCCTGAATAATTTGGTCCACCTTCTCCAGAGTAGCAGGAGGGGCGGAATCAACCACAAGGGTGCGTCTTAGCACCTTAGTCCACTCCACCACAGCCTGAGAGACCATTACTGAGGCGAACACTGGTTTCATCAAGGAACCTGCTACCAGATAGGAGTGGCAGGTAAGAGACTCTACCCGCCTATCCGCCGGGTCTTTAAACACCGGAAAATCCTCCGCTGGCATCAAAGTGGCTTTATTTAACCTGGACACAGTGTGGTCCACCTTAGGGGCCACAGTCCAGCGCAAATCCACCGGAGACGCAAAGGGATAACGGTACTGAAACCGCTTAGGCACCACAAAATTGCGCTTTAAATTGTGCCATTGTTCATTCACTGTTTCGTGAAACTCAGCGGGACAGGGAAACACCTGAACCGACTTCTGGGCTTTGCGGGTCCCAAAGGAAGACCGCTTACCCGGCAGGTGGGGCTCATCTTCTAAATGTAGCGTGTCTTTAACAGGGCTAATGAGCGCAATAATGCGTTCTCTTGCTGACCCAGAGGGTGAATCCTCCACCTCCTCCTCCTCCCCATCCGACAGAGGACTGAGACCCCTCAGGGGTTACACTGTCCGTGGCAACCATATCTGGCTCTCAATCAGAAAACCTGGGCATTTTCTTAGCAGCCCGCTCAGACATCAACAGATCCACTTTGGACGCTAAAGTCGTAAGTGCAGAAGTAAGTGAGACTATTGCACAGGATCCAGGAGTACCTGAACCCTCCACCAGAGCTGGGGGGAATTTGCTATCCTGGGACTTCATCAGAACACTTAGAGATTAAATGGCGCTGGCCCTTTAAATCGGCGATAATTGCGGTTCCCACCGCAATGAATAACTAGCCTGTGCTACTAAGCACTGAAAAGTAATAACTGCCAGCAGAGATATAAACCAGAAAAAACTGCAGAAAATCCCCCAGAAGTGTGCTATACTGTACCCACGCTGCCAGCTCGATCTGTGTGCCAAGAGAAAGGAAATTAGGTCACGCCACTAGAGGCAGAACATAGTTCTGAGCCACAAGAAAATGGTTGCCAATGTAAGTCTATGAGGGAGGCTCCGAGAAAATGGCCACTGAGCACATGAGGAAACACGTTGCCCACACTAAAGATGGCACCCGAAGGGCGCCAAAGCATTACAGGACATGGCTGCTGCCCTCACAATGAGGCCAACAGCCTGCCCACACCTGAAATGGCGGCCCCGCGGTTTTACACCAATTGCGGCCCCCACAAGCATGTCTGTACCCCCAAAACGTTGCACAAGCACCACAGGGACTCAGGGACCCCCGCAAACCCCACACACCGCGGCAGAACCGCTATAGCGCCCCCGCAGGGACCGGGAAGGGACACATGGAAACCGTACTGACAGACATGAGGGGGATATCACAGACTCCACATAGACTGCCATCCCCATAACAGAGGCCCCACATACACCCCCCCGATGGATAATGCCATAGACAGAGGGCTAGCATGGTACTCACCAGTCCAGCGAAAATGTGGGTACCGCACTGTGACAGGAAGCCTCCCACTCTGGGTGGGGGTGCCGTCAGCCGAACAGGATGCTAGCAACACGCGGAGTACCGCAGTCGAGACGTCCCAGCGAAGTAGCCACTTCGCAGGCTTGTCCCTGAGGACAGGGACAGGTCGTTTGCGAGGCCTGGGCGTACGCATAGCCTGCTAACGCTCGATGGCAGGCTGGGATTCCGTAAGGCTCTAGGATAACCAGTGCGATTCCCAGCTCCGCAAACGCTGTATTCTTCCGAAGTCTGACTAACTAAGCGCAGGAACAAATAAAAAGCTATCAGTGTAAAGAAAATCACTTTTTTAGAAATAAAAAACAATAATAAGAAGAAAGGCTGAGACTGCAGCCCCAGCCAAGGGTAGCCTGCCTACTCCTAACTAGGCAAAAGACAAACTGAATTGGGAATGCTGCTAGCAGGGGGGTATTGGACCAGAGGGACAGCCCCCTGTAGGTGTGTCTATACAAGGTTTTGTGAATGTTTTCTAACAAAATCTTCTGCCTAGCTTACTCCTGTGGATAAGACCAATACCCAGTAGTGAAGACTGTATGAGTGGGCGGCGACTGTCAGAGGACGTAAGCGACTATTGGATTTTTGCCTTACCGTAAAATCCTTTTCTCTTATGTTCATTGACAGATGCAGTCTCTGATCTTCATATCAGTAGGGTTATACTGTCCCCTACAGGAGTAGGACACTAGGCAGAAAAAAGTTCTGGCTATGCCTATGGGCAGTCCCAGGGGGTATACCCTCTCTCCCTGCTATAGCAGTGGTTCTCAATTCCGGTCCTCGGGACCCACCAACAGGCCAGGTTTGCAAGATAACTAAATTACATCACAGGTGATCTCATTTGCTGCTCAGTGATTGCAGTATTCTAGTCTGCATCCCCCAAGGTAATACTTAAAATCTGGCCTGTTAGTGGGTCCCGAGGACCGGAATTGAGAACCACTGTGCTATAGGATGTCAGTTTTGTATCAAAGCAGTGTCATAGAAAATAATACCAACCCAACTCAAATAGAGGGGCGGGTAATGCATCCGTCAATGAACATCAGTGAAAAGGTTTTTAACGGTAAGATAAAAATCCAATTTTCTCTATCGTTTATTGACGGACACAGTCTCTGATCTTCATATCAGTAGGGACGTCCCAAGCAGTGCCATAAAAATGAAGTGTGGGAACAGCAGAAAAATAAAATTCCCCAAGGCTAAACCATAGCCAACCAGGAAATATAGGACTCATCAGAACAAGATGAGACCCACCTGAAAAACAAACACCCTCAGAGGAGACTAAAACACCCTTAAAACGACAGCCTGCAAAACTTTGCGGCCAAAAGAGGCATCTGCAGATGCCAGCACATCCACCTTGTAAAACTTTGCGAAAGTGTGAACAGACGACCAGGTAGCTGCCTTGCAAACCTGAAGCACAAATGCCTAATGGTGAAAAGCCCAGGAAGCACTAAGCGCCCGAGTAGAATGCGCCTTAACATGGAAAGGAGAAACCTGACCCTTAATAGAATAAGCCTGCAAAACCGTCTGATCCATCTGGAAATAGTCACAGCAGACGCAGGCAGCCCTTTCTTTGCGCCATCCATGAGTACAAAGAGTGAATCTGATTTTCGAAAAGACTCAGTAGTACACCCTGATTGCCCGAACCACATTCAAAGTATGCAGTGCAAATTCCTTAGGATGTTTAGGTTTAGGACACAAAGAGGGTAACACAAATGTCCTCATTTAAGTGGAAACCACCTTCGGAAAGGAAGGACGGATCCGGATGAAGCACCACTTTATCCCTGTGAACCACCAGATAGGGAGAACGACAGGACAACGCCGGCAGTTTTGACACCCTGCACGCAGAAGTAATAGCTACCAAGAAGGCCACCTGCTGGGATAAGGTAAGCAGAGGAATCTCCCGAATACTTTCAAAAGGAGGTTTCTGGAGAACCGACAGCACCAAATTAAGGTCCCAAGGTGGCAATGGAGTTCGCACCGGAGGTGCCAAGTGTCGCACCCCCTGGATAAAGCTACGTACCAGGGAATGGGTGGCTAGTGGCCTTTGGAAGAAAATTGCCAAGGCAGAAACCTGACCCTTAATAGTACTCAAGGCTAACTTCTGATCAACTCCCTGTTGAAGGTAAGCCAAAATCCGAGCCACCGAGTAAGAGCGAGGGGGAACACCACGCAATATATGACTTCCATGTACAATGATAGATCTTCCTAGAAGTAGCTTTCCTCGCTTTAAGCAGAGTAGGAATCACTGAAGCAGACGATCCCCTGTCCTTCAACACCTGGCTTTCAACAGCTCAGCCATCAAAGCCAGTGACTGTAAAGCAGGATTGAAGATTGGCCCTTGAGACAGTAGATCCTCCCTGAGAGAATTCTCCAAGGAGCGTCTGCAACTAGCCTGACTAAGTGGGCGTACCAAGTTCAGCAAGGCCAGTCGGGAGCCACAGGAATGACCAGAATCCCTTCCGCCTTGATCCTGCGAAGAAGACTTGGCAGCAACTTGAGAGGAGGAAAGGCATACATCAGCTGTTACTGATCCCACGGGGCCACCAGCTCATCTGTGGCATCTTCCAGAGCAGTGTTTTTCAACTCCGGTCCTCAGGGCACACTAACAGGCCTGGTTTGCAAGAAAACTGAAATACATCACATGTGATATCATTTGCTGCTCAGTGATTGCAGTATTCTAGTCTGCATCTCCAAGGTAATACTTAAAATCTGGCCTGCTAGTGTGCCCTGAGGACTGGAGTTGGGAAACCCTGTTCCAGAGGGTTCCAGGGCCACAAACCTTTGCACTTTTCTGTTGATCCGAGATGCCAACAGATCTACATCTGGAGTGCCCCAACAAAGGCACAACTGCTGGACCACCTCCAGATGAAGAGACCATTCCCCCTTGATCCTTGAAGGTCTGCCGACTGAGGAAACCCGCTTGCCAATTTTCCACTCCTGAAATGTGAACAGCGGAGAGAGCTGGAACAAAGCGTTCCGCCCATTGAAGGATGCCTGCCACTTCCAAGGCTGCAAGGACACTTTTGGTGCCCCCTTGGTGATTGATATAAGCCACGGCCGTGGCATTGTCCTTTACTGGAGCCTGATCACTCTCAGCTCCAGTACATTTATCGGTAGCCTGGATTCTTCCAGGGACCAGACTCCTTGAGCAGAAAAACTTCCCGAAAACCCCTCTCCACCCGGACAGACTAGCATCCGTGGTGACAATTGTCCAATATATAGGAAGGATTTCCCTTGTTTGAACATCTGGGACCAAAGCCACCAGATCAGGGACTCCCTGGTCACCTGGCTCAGCCGGATCTGATTGTCCAGGGAATTTGGATTTTTGTTCCATTTGAGAAGGATTTCCTTCTGAAGGATTCTCATGCGGAATTGAGCGAAGGGGACCGCCTCAAAAGGATGACACTATCAGTCCCAGAACTCTCATACAGGTCCGAAGGGATGACCATTTGCTGGACAGCAACAGCTGAATCGCGGTCTGGAGTTCTTTGGAGTTTTTCAGGAGGAAGAAACACCCTGGCTGCTGACGAGTCCAAAGTCAGACCCAGATAGTCCAGTCTCAGGGAAGGGACGACTTCTGAAGGTTCAGAATTCACCCGAACTCCTCCAGAGTTCTCATGGTGATCTCCAAATTTGTCACCAGCACCGTGGGAGACTCCGCATGGAGAAGCAAATTGTCCAGGTAACCCAGGACCAATATCCCCCACTGTCTTAACAGCACCAGGACCGGAGACAAGACCTTTGTGAAGATCCAAGGAGCAGAGGCGAGACCAAAGAGTAACACTACAAACTGATAATGATCCTCTTCCACGGCAAAACGCAGAAACCGTTGATGTCCTGCACATATTGGGATGTGAAGGTAGGCATCTTAGATGTCTATGGAGGCCAGGAAATTCCCCTGATGTAGGGAAGCCACCATCATGTGAATGGATTCCATCCTGAATTTTTGAGCTTGCACAAAGCAATTCAGTGCCTTCAGGTCCAGGATTGGACGTACCTTGCCTTCCTTCCTTCCTGTGGACCGTAAACAGGTTTGAATAAAAGCCCTGAAAACGTTCCGTACACGGAACCAAACTATTACTGCCTGTTGTACCAGGTCCTGTACCTCCCCAAAGAGAGCCTGTAAGCGATCCAGGGACAGTCTCACATTGGAAGGGAAGAACCTCACCGGTGGAACTGATCGAAACTCGATCTTGTACCCGGACCGTATGACCTCGTGAACCCATTTGTCTTGTATCCAGGACAGCCTCAGGTCCGGGAACCGCCAAAGACGTCCCCCCACCCCAGATATGGGTGAGGGCACATCTTCAGGCCGAAGGGGCCTTGTCCTCAGGTCTGGAGAAACTCGATTCTTGTTTGCCAGACCAGGGTCGCTTGAAACCACCCAAGGGGGCCTTAAAGGACTTATTCCTTATTCATTGACCCTGAGGGACAAATAAACTTTGATTGTGCTGAAAAGGCGACGTGGGTCCTTACTCTTGTTAGCCTGTGGGAGAAATTTACTCTTACCCCGTGAGACATTTTATAATGTCATCCAGGGTAGCTCCAAACAGGCGATCTCCTTGAAAAGGCAGATCAGTCAAGACCTTCTTTGAGGTCTGATTTGCAGACCAGCACTTTAGCCAAAGTATATGCCGGAGGACCACTGCCGAAACTGACAGTCGGCCCAAAATGGGAGCGGCATCGCAAACAAATTGCAACCCCTGCACCAGCTGATCCAACAGCTCCTCAAAAGGCAGGAGGAAGAAGTTTCCCCTTCGGGTCACGGCGTAGTAACTTAGCCCATTCAGTCAATGTTTGCGAGACAAGGGCAACCGTAAACACCGGTCTTACTGCAGACCCCGCCAGGGAGTACATATTGCGGGCCACAGGCTCGGCCTTTCTATCCGCCGAATCCTTAAAGGACGGGGAATCCACACTGGGATCCTGGTAGCTTTATTCAGTCTTGAAACGGGAGGATCTACCGTAGGTGGCACAGTCCACATTTTTATAAGAGACTCTTCAAAATGGTAGCGTCTAGCAATCCACTTAGGCACCCCAGGGAACGCTTTGGGTGGTCCCATTCTTTTTTGAGCATGTTGTCAAAATACGCAGGAAAGGGAAAAACCTTTGCTGCTCTGAATGGCTTGTGAGTGCCATACGTAACCTGTGCCTCTTTCACAGTCGCAGCTGCGTCCTCCATTTTTAGGGTCTCACGCACCGATACAACCAGTGCATTCACCAGCGCCTTTTCTTGCGCGGTGGCAGAGGTAGAGATGTCATCCTCACTGTCAGAGGAGACATGGCGCGAGGTAGTAGACCCGACAGGGAGACCCGTGTCTGCAGTGGCTGAATCAGACTCAGAATCTGACACTTTAGATGAGGCAGGGGTAGGGGGAGGGCGTTTTTTGGCACCTCGCCCTTTAAAGGCCACATCCACCAGGGACACAAAAGATTCCAGGAATGCCGAAAGTGCATCTATGGGCAGCTGGGATCCGGAGGGCCCTGCAGCCTCCTTGAGGGGGTCAGGTGGGGACACATGTTCTGCAGGGTCCATGTTGCACCAGGGAAACCCGTCAGCAAAAAGTTGAGAAAAACATTTTTTTTCTCCTAGGAATGTACCACCGCACTACAGCGTCCCTCAAAGGAGGCACACCCCTAAAAATAATCTTAGGAGCTTTAGGTAATACAGGCCCCAAGAGACTGTCATTCTTTAAGATGTGCCAGTGCTTACGGATAATCTTCTTAACCGAGAAGTGCTGGATAGAGTATGAGGAAAAAAATGCATGTTGAAAGTCCTCATTTCCCTCCTCGGGGCTGTAATAGATCCTCCCTGTTACGGTTATCTGCCTGCATGAGGGCCTTCTCAAGCTCCTCCTCCTTATACCCCTTTTCCAAAAACTTGGATTTCAAGGAGCTCACCTCCCGCAGGAAATCAGACCTGTTAGAGCAGTTCCTTTTCAATCTGAGGAACTGACTGACAGGAACGGATTTAAGCCACGCCACATGGTGGCAGTTAGATGTATCAATAAATCCGTTCCTGTCAGTCACTTTGAAAAACGTAGAGGTTTCCAGGGTATTGCCAACCACTCTGATCTTAAGATCCAAAAAATGGATCTCAGACCTACTGCTTTCATGTGCAAGCCTGATACCTCTATCGTTATCATTTAATACAGAAATAAATGATTCCAAGGACTCAGTCGCCATCCCAAAGGAGGAGGATGTCATCGATGTACCTCCGCCAGAGAACAATCTCTGGTCTCGGAACGTCACCGATGACATCCTCCTCCCATTTGGCCATGAATAAATTGGCCATACTTGGCGCAAATTTGGCGCCCATGGCCACGCCCTTATTCTGCCTGTAGTATGTGCCTCCAAACCAAAAAAAAGTTATGGCCCATGGCGTAGTCGAGCAAGGTTAAGATGAACTGACTCTGAAAATTCAACAAAGTACTTAACCCCAAGAAATGCTCGACAACTTCCCTCCCATACTGATGTGAAATCACCGTGTACAACGATGAAACGTCAGCAGTGGCTAGAATATAGCTGTCTTTCCACTCTATGTCTTTGAGAATATTAATAACCTGCATAGAGTCTCTCAAAAATGAGGGAGTCTTGATCACCAAGGGCTGTAAGAAAAAGTCAATGTACTTACCCACCCTGCATCTTTATGCACCTTGGGCAGATAGTACATAATAGGCACCCTTTAGGATCTGGAGTTTCTAATTCAGGGTCAGGTGTTGGCAGCTGTACTCATTGTATTCATGATTTTATATCCACTATGTATAATCAATTTAATCAACGGTTTTAAGTTCATCTTAACCTTGCTCGACTACGTCATGGCCCATAACTCTTTTTGGTTTGGAGGCACATACTACAGGCAGAATAAGGGCGTGGCCATGGGCGCCAAATTTGCGCCAAGTATGGCCAATTTATTCATGGCCAAATGGGAGGAGGATGTCATCGGTGACGTTCCGAGACCAGAGATTGTTCTCTGGCGGAGGTACATTGATGACATCCTCCTCCTTTGGGATGGCGACTCTGAGTCCTTGGAATCATTTATTTCTGTATTAAATGATAACGATAGAGGTATCAGGCTTGCACATGAAAGCAGTAGGTCTGAGATCCATTTTTTGGATCTTAAGATCAGAGTGGTTGGCAATACCCTGGAAACCTCTACGTTTTTCAAAGAGACTGACAGGAACGGATTTATTGATACATCTAGCTGCCACCATGTGGCGTGGCTTAAATCCGTTCCCGTCAGTCAGTTCCTCAGATTGAAAAGGAACTGATCTAACAGGTCTGATTTCCTGCGGGAGGCGAGCTCCTTGAAATCCAAGTTTTTGGAAAAGGGGTATAAGGAGGAGGAGCTTGAGAAGGCCCTCGTGCAGGCGGATAACCGTAACAGGGAGGATCTATTACAGCCGCGAGTGCGGGAGGGAAATGAGGATTTTCAAAATGCATTTTTTTCCTCATACTCTATCCAGCACTTCCAGCACATCTTGAAGAATGACAGTCTCTTGGGGCCTGTATTACCTGAAGCTCCTAAGATTATTTTTAGGGGTGTGCCTCCTTTGAGGCTCCAAAATAGCCCCCAATATTATAGATATCCACCCAGGACTGTTTCATTTTTTCAACAGAGGGGAGGCTTCCACCCTTGTAGGCGTTGTGCAATTTGTAAGATCAACGCCTGTAGAACGAGAAGAGTTGAGACATTCTCTTCTAATGCCACGCAACAAGATTTTAAAATTAAGCCGTTCATCACATGTACCACGCGTCACGTCGTCTACTTATTACGCTGCCCTTGTGGCCGTGAATATGTGGGCCGTACAATACGTATGCTACATGTGCGTTTGCAAGAGCATGTGGCAAATATAATAAAGGGTTTCCCCAAACATAGTGTCTCGCGGCATTATGACCTTTGCCATGGGAGAGACCCTAAAGGTACAGTCTTTCTTGGTATAGATACGTTTTCGGGAAGTTGGAGGGGCAGCAACCTCACCAGAGGAGTCTACCAGTTGGAGACCAGCTGGATTTATCGTTTGAAGACGTATGCCCCCCACGGGTTAAATATTGACTGGGACATCAATGCCTTCATTAATAATGCATGATTGGTGTAGTCATTTGATGTCACCATTCCCCGAGTATTTGCCACATGGGTTACCCTTATTACAATTTTTATGGTCTTTAATCAAATTTGGGTACATTGCACTTTATTGCATCATTAGGTGATGTGAATGTTTTAACCTTTTTATTGTTTTTATGTGATATTATATTTTTTCTGTTTTTATGTAATATTTTATGCACTTTTTTATGTGTTTGGAGTTTCCCATGGGATCTGTTTTTTTGCCGGGAGGTGGCGTTGCGCCCTGTAAAGGTCACTTGTGGCAGTGCTAATTAGTGTGCAGGTGCACTATAGGGCCAAACACACTTTTGCTGTTGGAATTTAATATTATGTATATATATCAGTCCTCTAATAAGGATTGAGGCCTTATATTTAAGAAATTGTCATGATATGCTTTCATTTGATTGTCATGACATTTCTATGAATCTGATCGTTCGGTCGTGAATGACCCACTATCAGGATTTGGCTTATGTCCAGTTCCGCGTGCTGTCACGCAAGTGATGGACATCCGGTTCCGGAACATTTCGATCCCGACCCGCTGGTTCCGGTTGTTGGTACGCATATGTTCGACTTCCGGGTTTCGGGTCAATAGTACGACATCCCGCCTTTTCCGCCTCGTCCAGCGTATAAATAGAGATGGTTTACCGCAGGCCACACCCCCTGACGTCATCTACTGACGAAACGCGTAGGAGGAGCCTGCGGCACGCCACGCTGTGACCTACGAGGGGATGCGGCGGCCATTTTCTTGGTTGGAAACCAGGTCCCGGGAATGCTCTAAGACATACACGCTGTTTTGTCTCCATTCAAATGTGAGTTGCCACTTTTTAGTTTCTTTATTCAATAAAATCAGTGACTATACTTCACTATGGGAGTTGTTCCCTTTTTTTACATATTCATGTATTCCAGGCGGAGCTGATGTGGGAGATATAAGGAGCTGGCAATATATCTGCATGAGTCTTCTGATCTGACACACAGGCTGGATATGATCCCTGTAACGGGGATCATCGCATTGTGGTAAGGGGCCAATTTTATCTTTCGGTGGTGGTCTCTACACACTGGGCTTTTGGAACTTGGAGTGTCTGGCATTTGCTTTTGGGAGCACATTTTCTCGGAAGGACTTGGTCTATTCCTACCATTTGATTTTAGGATTACCTTTTTGGACTGTGCAGTTCACTTCATTGTTACAAGCGCTACACCATATCTATTTTATGTCATTTTTAGGATCTGGAGTTTCTAATTCAGGGTCAGGTGTTGGCAGCTGTACTTAGTCTTTTGACTCATTGTATTCATGATTTTATATTCACTATGTATAATCAATTTAATCAACGGTTTTAATTGATGTTTTAAGCGCAGCAATACCCCCATTTTTCCATATATCTATTTGTATGAATTGTTTTTTTTTTTTATTGTTGGTGAAGGACCTCGACATACACAACTTATCTAGGAGTTTTTTTTTTGTTTTTTTTTTTCGATGTACCATTCTGTAACTTTTAACCCCAGAGCTTATTGAGAATTCTATCCAATTATAGTGCACTTGGGCTTTTTCCCCCCCAATATATTATAATTTTCTTTTGGCCTTAGGGACGATTAAGATTGTTGTCCAATCACAGCACACCCACTGGTATATTAGTCTCTAACAAGATGACAGTTTCCTTAGCTTCCTTTAGAAGCCAGGCGCACAAAATGCATCAAGGCTTGGCTGCTGACATCTTTTCTGGATCTTTCCCTGACATTTCCAGTTTAAGGGAACACATGAAAACTTCGGTGGTAATGAACAGCGGTGCTAAGCTTATTCCTTTGGCATGTCAGCTGTCTGTGTTGGTGCCTTTCTTGCCACTACTTTATGTGAGTGCACATTTTAATTTATAACCTTCTTGCATTTATAAAAAAAAAAAAGCTACTACACTATATACACTTTTTCTGGGCTTTGAGTGTTGTCTCTTGTGAATGAGAGCCAACAGTAGACGTCAGGAGCAGACTGGTTCCTCCTAGTGCTTGCAGGCTGATTTGTTGGCCGCATAGGTCTGGTGAGTGTGGAATTTATCTGCACGTGGTGGAGCACATTTGTGTTTAAGATAACTCTGTCGCCCAGTTATATTTTCCACAGACACGGCGATTATAAATACACCTTTTTTTTTATTTTTTACTTTATTGGACTTGATAGCATGATTATATGCACATGTGAAATGTGATGTAATTTAAATCATTTTGTAGCACTTGTATGTTTGTAAGGCTAGCGACTATTTCTTTTGCACGCACATGTACCTATAGCTATTACCTGGATAAATGAGAAACTACAGAAAATCACTGTGTTAAAAAAAATTGACGTACCAAGTTCTGATAAATGCAATTTGAATACTACTATCCTGTGTGAATCTTGTATTGAGGAAGATTACAGCACTTGGTAGGCACCTTGGCTATATTCCTTTTTTTTTGTCAACCACACCTTCCAGTACAGGAGTCATTTTGTATAAATAAAGATGCTGTCTCTATGAATTTGGACACGCAGCAAAGCAGTACAAACTCAGGTGTAGCAATCTGTGAGAAAACTACAGAAAAAAAAAAAAGCAGCTTTCGAGAAAATCTTAAGAACGTGTTCACCTTTTTATAATACAAATCTTTTTGTAGGTAAAACAATGTGCATTTTTTTTTTGTTTTGTTTTTACAAGGAGCCTGCAAAACTGGTGCCATCGAGGACTTCTGCAGACATGTCTGTGTATTGCACTGTGAATTAAGGACGTGGCTAGGCGGGCAATGCCATTATTTTCAAATAGCAACAGCGGGCGCCCAGAGAAGATGCCCGCTACCAGCTGGACTGCTGTTGAAGCAGTGAATCACTATAGTACTACAGTGATCACCACTGTCCTCCGGGTCCTGCTCTTAGCACCTGCCCTGCTACAGGCACTCCCCGGGTTACAAACATCTGACTTACAAATGACTCCTACTTACAAACGGAGGGAGACAACAGTTACTGAGAGGAAATCTATCCCTAGGAAGGGAAATTCACTCCTCTAAAAGTTATCATGGGAAAAAGAGGTCTCCACTGAAGCTTTATCACTAATCCTTGTTTCTACAACAAGCAAAAATGTTCAAAATCCAATTGTCATAGAGCCAGAGAGTGAGGTGACATCTTCTGAACAGGGGCACAGACAGCAAAACAAATGTTACAGGGGTGTTAACCCTTCCCTATGCTATCCAAAAAACATAAAAATTATTATTTTTGGCTGGAGCTTCACTTAAAAAATGTACCTGTTCCGAATTACAAACCAATTCAACTTAAGAACAAATCTACAGACCCTATCTTGTTTGTAACCCGGGGACCGCCTGTATATAGTAAGGGGGTTGCTCGCTCAGCAAGTGTGCCATTCACACAACAGCTTTCAGTCATTGAAACACCTTTAATTGACTGAAAGCTGTTTGCTGATTGGTTGAGGCCTCTATTGTTAAAAGGTTTGAATAAAGCCCAGAAATATTCCCAGAGGGGTACTGATGTAACTACTCTGACACAAGCCTTTGTACCTTCTACTGGACTGGACCTACAGACTAGCAACAAAGGACAGTAATCCCAATTTCTGACATCGCAGAATGCCTGGGACAATCAAATTACACACGCAGTCAGTTTCCAATCATGTCCAGGTTTGTGATGAGGGGGGTGGAGTCTGTTGTTCTAAGGGCCAAGACTGACCTGCTGCTGGTCAGTGGGGAGAGGCAAGTGAAGGTGCACTCAGTGCAGTGTTCCTTTTGTAGAGGTAAGCAAGGCAGTAGAGGGAGGGGGGTGTAAAGGTGATGGCTGTGGGGATTCAGAGGCCAGAGGTGAGGAGGGGTGTTTTTTTTCCCATTGCAACGCTTGCTAGAAAAAGGTATTTAGTAGAGCAGAGGGTTTATCCAGTATTTCTAGTGTTTATAGATTCTATGTACAAGCTATTGGGATTTGAGCACAGGCATATTTTATGTCTATTGTAGATGGTGAGGTGAAGCTTTGCACAGGGGTGCACAAGTGAGCTTAGGACAGGGGGAATAGTCGAGCTGTGGACAGTGGAGTGCAGAGGTTTACAGAAACAAATTTATGCCCATCTTGATTGCCACAAAAATGCAACAAAAGCAGAGCTCTGCCCACACAAACATTTAAAAAGCATTAAATATAGCTAAAATTATGAAACTCAACATAGCTGTGTTTTTTTTTTACAACTGAGTAAAGGAGTCTATAGATGACACTTTATGAATCTGTAATATATTATACCTGTGTGCATAAAACCTAAAACAGCAGAACTACAAAAAAGAAGACACCTAACCCCCCACTAGCAATAATCTGGGGCATGCCGGTAGTAGGGTTATACCCTGAGCTGGCCTACAGTTTTTTGTTTTGCCAGTGTCCAATACTCCTATAGGTGACAATGTAACCCAAAGGCTTCATGCATTCCTCGTGGGTAAGAAAAAAAATTAGGAGTCCAATGGTCAACGGATGACAAAGTGCATATATTTTATAAGAGACCTGCCTTTATTTCGAAAACATAAAACATAGTATGTACAGCAATGAAGCACTCAAGTTACAGAAAGAGGGGACAGTGCACTTGTGACTACCTGATGCTGCACATTCCTTTTTTCCCCCACTGCAGTACCTTGGGGGCTATCCAGACCTATTCAAAAGGTGCATTCCAACATAGGTATGCAAAAGCTAACTTTACTGTACAAAACAGTACATGCAGTCATCGTTGTGGGGTCTGGTAAAAAAGTGGTAGTGAAACTCTTTAGCATAGTATTAGATTATCTTTACACAGGATGCTCTTCTAAGTAACTGACCTCATGTTCCAGGCTGCTGTACTCCCCCTCAGTATTCTCCCGCACAATCAAGATGTCAATATCCTTTTGTCGGGTCTGGACTCCTGGAAGGCTCTGACAGTGGATAACATTGGCATACAGGTCTAGGCTGGTGCTGGAGACAGAACAGAGTTACACGATTTTAAGTGAAGTAAAATAAAAAGTATTTAACATGAAAAGATCCTAAATTGGAATAGTGAAACCATTACAGATAGTAATTTAAAGCACGCTGTACACGTAAGACAGATTTGCCTAAATTTTACCCTGGATTCTTCATCTGCATTCTGGGAGTAGCTGAACCTACAGAACATGCTATGCGAAAGGAAAGGTGAGGTATAATAAGGCCAATTTTTAACAGGAAGTAGGAATTTGAATGCAAAGCTAGAAGTTTGCTGTCTGACAAAATTTCCCATCTACAAAAGCTGAAAAGCAAACGCTCCACACACCCATACATCGGGTAAAATAAGTACTGAACACATCACCATTTTTCTAGGTAAATATATTTCTAAGATCCGGTTCACACTACTCAGACTTGTCAGGTGAATTGGTCGCCTGACAAGTAGCTCCCAATGCTGTGCAATGGAACCGTTCTAATCAGAGCGGCTCAAGTCGCTCCGACTTAGAAAAAGGTTCCTGCACTATTTTTTGGCAAAGTCGGAGCGACTTGCATTGGCTTCTATTATTAGAATTAGTTTGCAAGCCGCGATGAAGTCGCGCTGCACGGGCGACTTCAAAGTCGCCCGAAGTCGGGGCGACTGAGTCAGATTAGTGTGAACCGGCTCTAAAGGTTCTATTGACATGAAATTTTCACCACATGTGTCAGTAACAACCCATGCAATCCATACAAAGAAACCAAAACAAACAAGTTCAGAAATTAAGTTATGTGTAATAAGATTGGATGACACAGGAAAAAAGTATTGAACACAAAGAAAGGAAGGTGTAAAAAGTCATTGAAAGCCAAGACACCAGCTGAAATCTATCAGTAATTAGAAAGCAATCCTGCCCCTTGTCAGTGCAAATTATTATCTGCTGGTTCAGTCTCAACTGATGGCCTATAAAAAGGTGTCACACAAGAAACATCTCATGATGGGTAAAAGCAAAGAGTTCTCTCAAGACCTTCACAACTTTATTGTTGCAAAACATACTGAGGACATTGGTTACCGAAAGATTTCTAAACTTCTGAATGTTCCAGTGAGCACTGTCGGGGCTATAAACAGGAAGTGGAAAGAACATAATTTCACCATAAACTGGCCATGGCCAGGTGCTCCTTGCAAGATTTCTGGCATAGGAGTAAAGAATTATCAGAAGAGTTGTCCAAGAGCCAAAGGACCACTTGGAGGGCTTCAGAAAGACCTGGATTTAGAAGGTACAATTGTATCAAAGAAAACGTAATGCACTCAACCGCCATGGCCTGTTTGCACGCTCACCATGCAAGACTCTATTGCTGAAGAAAAAGCATGTTGAGGCTTGGGTCAAGTTTGCTGCTAACCATTTAGACAACCTGTGAATTACTGGGAAAATATAGTCTGGTCAGAGGAGACCAAGATTGAACTCTTTAGATGCTATAATGCACACCATTTTTGGAGGTCAAATGGCACTGCACATCACCCCAAAAACACCATACCAACATGGGAGGTGGGAACATCACGGTATGGGGTTGCTTTTCAGCATACGGTACTTCATATCTTTGAAGGAAGGATGAATGGAAGAATGTACCAAGACATTACAGTAAACCCCCCTCCATTGCGGGGGTTACGTTCCGGACCCAGCCGCGAAAAGTGAAATTCCGCGAAATAGAAAAACCCTATTAAAATGCATTGTAGGCATGATTTTTTTACTGTCACTGTACGTGTAGAAGCATTTTAAGGTCTTTAAACACACTTTTAAAACAATAGAAACTCATTTAAACACATAAAAGATACTTAGAGACAGAGCAAGAGCTATGAAAAACACAAAAATCTTTCATTTTTAATGATTTATATAGTAAAATAACATTACAAAAAAAAACGCGAATTACCGGGACCGCAAAAACTGAACCGCGATGTAGCGGGGGATTACTGTATTGATAAAAATCTGCTGTCATTTACCAAATGAAATTACATTGGACATTGACAGTGGACATTTCAGCAACAGAATGATTCCAAACACAAAGCCAAGGAAACTCTCAATTGGTTTCAAAGAAAGAAAATAAAGCTGCTAGAATGGCCCAGCCAATCAACTGATTTGAATTCAATAGAAAATTTATAGAAGGAACTTAAGATCAGAGTTCATAGAAGTGGCCCACGGAACCTTCAAGATTTGAGGACTGTGTGGAAGAAAGGGCCAAAATCACACTTGAGCAATGCATGCGATTAGTTTCTCCATATGGAAGGCGTCTTGAAGCAGTCATTACCAATAAAGAATTTTGTACGAAGTATTAAAGTGGTTGTAAAGACACAAGGCTTTTTACCTTCATGCATTCTATGCATGAAGGTAAAAAACCTTCTGTATACAGCAGCCCCCCCCCCCCCCCCACGATATTGCCTACTGTCATTCACAGCCAGTGAGCCAATCAGGAGACAGAAGGGCCGGGGTCTAACCATGGCTCCAAGTGTGAATGGACACAGAGCAGTGGCTTGGCTCTGGTGCCTCCATAGTAAGCTGCTTGATGTGGGGGCACCAGACAGGAGGGAGGAGCCAGGAGCGCTGGCATGGGACCCATGAAGAGGAGGATCCGGGCCACTCTGTGCAAAACACCTGAACAGAGCAGGCAAGTGTAACACGTTTACAATCTACAGTTTTTTTTTCATTAAAATATTAAAGTTTTTATTATTTAAAAATAACAAACATGTTATACTTACCTGCTCTGTGTAATGGTTTTGCACAGAGCAGCCCAGATCCTCCTGTCTAGACCCTTCGCTCTACATAGGGGTACCCGGCAGGGCTGCCCGCTATCTCCACTGCTATTTGCCATGGCGTTGGAGCCCCTAGCGGCACGGGTCCGGCCCTCCGCTGGGATCATGGGGTCCAAACGGGAAGGGCGTGAAGAGGATATCTCTTTATATGCAGATGACACTCTCCTTTACCTGGGAGATACCCAGGATTCTCTGCGCACAGTAATGTCCCTTATAGACTATTTTGGTTCGCAATCGGGATTCTCCATGAATTGGGACAAGTCAGTGTTAATGCCTTTGGACCCTCTTCCCGCCCCTCTCCCCCCGCGTGCGTCATCGGTGAGAGTAGTGGACAGGTTCAAATACTTGGGAATACAGGTAACACCAGACCCCTCTGACTACTTGACTTTGAATTTAGTGCCTCTGCTGCAGAGATTTTGCTCTAAATTCACGAGTTTGTGCAAATTGCCGCTCTCAGTTGCTGGCCGTTTCAACCTTATTAAGATGGTGTGGGCGCCCCTATTGCTATACGTTTTCCACAATAACCCTGTGTGGATCCCTAAACGATGGTTCCACGGGATTGAATCTCAGTTCCGGGAACTGATTTGGTGTAAGAAGGTAGCAAGAATTAAGCTGACCACTCTCCAGATGGGGAAGGATGGGGGCGGGCTAGCGGTGCCGAACCCCCGGGTGTATTTCCTGGCCTCCTAGGTTCAGCATATGGGGGGCTGGGGGAAACCGGACCCACTGGATCCCATTGGAGCCATGTTAGCTCCAGCAGGCTCCCCTTCTCCTATGCTGGTCCATGTGGAGGCTGGATTTGCACACCTGCCGGCGGGTATGCCGACAGTTTCTCTGCTTCGGATGGTGTGGCGGTATGTCAAGGCGATGCTCCGAGTTGGGGGTTTCATCCCTGAGACCCGCATCTGGGACAACCGGAGTAATAAGGAGCTCCTCCACTTGGAGGATGCAGAAATCTGGAAGATGTTAGGAATATGCTTCATGACACAGCTGTTTAGGGGACAGGTGCTGAAATCCTTTCAGGACACGACAGTATTTTTTTAGATTTTTTCAGCTTAGACATGCTATTACGGCTCAGGCCAGAATTGCATTGTTACAACTCACCCCACATAAACTGCTGGGAGATGTATTTCAAACCTCTGACAAGAAGGGTATGATCTCTGATGTTTATGTTGCCCTTATAGACTCCCTTCAGGACCTGGCCACTCTCCCTGCCAGGGCGGCTTGGGAGGAGGACCTTGGTCCCATTGATGGGGAGATATGGAAGCTGTGCCTATCTTCCATTCCCCTGGTTTCGGTCTCTGCCTCGCAAAAAGTTTCCCATCTTATGCTATTCCACAGAGCGTATAGGACACCTGTTAGGCTTCACCATTGGGGCCGTAGGCCTACCCCTCTCTGCCCGAAATGTGATAGGGAACAAGGAACACTGATACATATGTTATGGAGATGTCCCAAAGCGATTCAGATACTGGTCCTCGATTATAGCCACGATATCCAGAGTTTATAATTTTCAACTACTTTGTGATCCGGTGATATGCCTCCTTGGGGCTCTGGAGGTGGACACCTTGACCCCCAGTGCCCACGTGGCTGTTATTAGGCTGTTATTCATAGCTCGTAAACTCATAGCCAGATACTGGATCTCTACCAGGGTCCCATCGGTGCAGCAGTGGATTACCCAGGTTAATAGCTCCTTAATCAGGGAAAAATTGACATAACACAGAAAGGCACACAAAAAGTTTTACTCTCTGGCAGCCTTGGCTGGATGACCTGGCCTTGGCCCCTCCACAGCTGGTTATGCACAGGCTTTTTGAAGTTTAATTAGAAATGTTTGGAATGTTGCAGATGATTACAAATGGTTAAGAGTCCTCCCCTTCCCTCCCCTCCCTTCTTTCCCTACTACCCTACCGTTATTCCCTGCCTTCCCTTGCCCCTTTCCCTCTTTTCCTCCCTCCTATTTTTGATTTTACCCTACTCATGTTCTAGTGCTTGCCACATAGCTTATTGCTTATATGGAAGTTATTGTATGCTGGGTTACAATATTGTTCCTTATTGCTTTGTGGTTTCTTGCGGGTTCATTGTACGGATGTATGTCGATACAAACAAGATCTTTATTTGACGTCTGACTGTTACTGTTTGTACAATGTTCGATTTTATTTTTAAATAAGGGAATTTTTGTAAAATCTTACCGTAAAATTCCTTTCTCGGAGTCCTCTGACAGTCGCCACCCACTCATTCAGTCTTCACCAATGGTTATTGACCTCTTATCCATAGGAGCAAGCTAGGCATAAGACTGGTTAAAAACAAAGTAATTTACATAAACACACCTATGGGGGCTGTCCCACTGGTCCAATACCCCCCTGCTATCAGAATTCCCAACTCAGTTTGGTCGCAAGCAGTTAAAGTCCAAAAGAACCCCAATAGAGGGGCGGGGGCGGCGACTGTAAGAGGACTCAGAGAAAGGAATTTTGCGGTAAGATTTTACAAAAATTCAGTTTTCTCTTATGTCCTCTGACAGTCGCCACCCACTCATTCAGTCTTCACCAATGGGATGTCCCAAAGCAGTGTAGACATGAGGGGTGGGAAGCGCAACCGTCACAAAGGCAACGCAGCACCCAGGCCAGAGAAAGGAACCTTGTCTGAGCAGAAAAAGGTAAAAAACTCTGGGTAACAAAAAAGCTCAACTGGAGCAGGAAAACAAATAACCAAAAGGGGGAGAAAAAACAACCCCAACAGATGGGGACAGGCAACGGCCAGACCCCATCAAGGCACTGCCACACACAGAACTTTGCGGCCAAAGGAGGCATCAGCTGATGCCAGAACATCAAGTTTGTAGAATTTGGAAAAAGTGTGCACGGACGACCAAGTCGCAGCTTTGCACACCTGGGCCACCGAAGCCTGATGCCGGAAAGCCCAGGACGCACTCACCGCCCTGGTAGAGTGCGCCTTGACAGGAAAGGGCAGAACCCGTTCCCTAATCGAATAGGCCTGTACAATCGTCTGTCTGATCCATTTTGAAATGGTCGCCGCAGACGCAGCCATACCCTTCCGAGGGCCCTCGGGAAGGACGAAGAGAGAATTCGACTTCCTGAAGGATTCAGTAGACGACAGGTACACCCTGATCGCCCGGACCACATCCAAGGAGTGCAGAGCAAACTCCTTAGGATGCTTGGGATTCGCACACAGCGAAGGCAAGACAATATCTTCGTTAAGGTGAAAATCCAAAACCACCTTAGGAAGAAAAGATTGGTTAGGTCGCAGGACCACCTTATCCCTATGAACCACCAGGTAGGGGGAGCGGCAGGACAGAGCCGCCAACTCCGACACTCTGCGAGCAGATGTGATCGCCACCAGAATGGCAACCTTTCGTGACAGCATAGGCAGAGGAATCTCCCTGATGTTTTCAAAGGGAGGACGTTGCAAAATGGACAGGACCAAGCTCAGGTCCCAAGGAGGTAAAGGCGCCCTCCTAGGAGGAGCCAAATAACACACCCCCTGAATAAAGGTGCGTATGAAAGATTTTGACGCCAAGGGGCACTGGAAAAGGATGGCCAGTGCCGACAACTAACCTTTGATTGTGGTCAGCGCAAGACGCTGGTCCACACCAGTTTGCAGGAAGGCCAGCACCCTCGCCACCGAAAAGGAGCGAGGATGGATGCCCCCAGATTCACACCAGGCAAAATAAGCCTTCCAGGTACGGTAATAGATCCTACCGGACGAGGCTTTCCTAGCCTTAAGCAGGGTAGGAATGTCCGCCGAAGAGAGACCTCGATCTCTCAGGACCTGGCTTTCAACAGCCACGCCGTTAAAGCCAGCGACTGTAAAGCAGGATGGAATATCGGCCCCCGAGACAGAAGATAGTCTCGTAACGGGAGTCGCCAGGGAGGCTTGACGACCAGTTGCATGATGTCCGCGGACCAAGACCGGCGTGGCCAGTCCTGGGCCACCAGAATCACCAACTTCGGTTCCGAGACCAACCTGCGAAGGAACCTGGACAACAACTGAATCGGGGGGAAAGCATAAATCAGACGATACTGCTTCCAAGGCACCACCAGCGCATCTGAGGCGTCTGCCAGAGGATCGCGCGTTCTTGCCACAAACCTTCCCACCTTGTTGTTTAGCTGGGATGCAAACAGATCCAAACCCGGGGATCCCCATCTCGCACACAGCATTTGAAACACCTCCGGGTGCAGAGACCATTCACCCTGGTCCAGGGTCTGGCGGCTCAGATAATCGGCCTGCCAATTCTCCACACATGGAATGTGAACTGCCGAAATCGCCGGGACATGCGTCTCAGCCCAAAACAGAATTTTGGTCACTTCCTGGGCCGCCCGGGCACTCCTGGTGCCCCCTTGGTGGTTGATGTAGGCCACCGCAGTGGCATTGTCCATCTGCACCCGTACAGGGCGGCCCCTGAAGATGATCCGACCAGGCTGACATCCGTGGTTACCACCGTCCACAACAACGGCCGGAAGGACTTCCCCTCTCTGATCAGGCGACTCAAAGATACCCTCAGGTCCAAGGACTGAGGAAGTCTGTCCCATCTGGCCAGTATCTCCGCCTGGAGAAACCACGTGTGAAACTGAGCAAATGGTATCGCCTCAAAAGGCAGACACCATCAACCCCAGGGGCCGCATACAGGTCCTGAGCGACGAGGATTGGTTGTCCCTCAGGGACCTGACCTCGTCCTGTAGGGTCCGGAGCTTGTCCTCCGGTAGAAACACCTTTGCTTGGGCGGAGTCCAGGACCATCCCCAGGTAGGGGAGACGAAGTCTACTTCTGGACGTTGATGGTCCACCCGAACTCCTGGAGCGTCTGAACCGTAGTGGACAGATCGCGCAGCAGGCTCCGACTGGCACGCGACCTTAACAGGAGATCGTCCAGATATCCCAAGATCGCAATGCCCTGTGCCCGTAACAGGGCCAAAGCAGGAGCCAGCACTTTGGTAAACACCCTTGGAGCCGAAGCGAGACCGAAAGGTAACGCCATAAACTGATAGTGTGCCTCCGCGATTGCGAATCGGAGGTACCTCTGATGACCCTCGAATATGGGCATGTGTAAATACGCATCCTTGAGGTCGATGGAAGCCAGGAAATCTCCTGGGCTCAGGGAAGCTACCACCGAGCGGAGTGATTCCATGCGGAATTTTTGAACGCGCACAAAGCGGTTCAGAGCTTTCAAGTCCAGAATTGGACACACCTTGCCCTCCTTTCTGGGCACAGTGAACAGATTTGAGTAAAACCCCCAAAATCTGTCCCGATGCGGCACCGGGACTATCACCCCCTGGGCGAGAAGATCCTGAACCGCCCGATGAAGATCTTGCAAATGATCTGGGGTCAAATGAAGATTTGAGGGAAAGAACCTGTCCACTGGCCGTGAAAGGAATTCGATCTTGTAACCTGATCTAATGATTTCCTGAACCCACCTGTCCGGAATCTGGAGCAGCCAAGGTTCGAGAAAACCGTGCAGACGTCCCACCGCCCCTGGAACTGGTGAGGGCGTCCCTTCAGGTTGAGACGGACTGGGCCGCCGCTCCAGCCTGGGCGGCTTTAGACTT
Source organism: Pelophylax lessonae (assembly GCF_965119305.1). NCBI lineage: Eukaryota > Metazoa > Chordata > Amphibia > Anura > Ranidae > Pelophylax > Pelophylax lessonae. The sequence continues at coordinate 248,028,851 of NC_138774.1, read as the reverse complement.
GCCCGCCCAAGGCTTCCTCTGGCCACCATGGCCTTTAAAGGGTTTCCCCCTGTCCTGTGCTTTGAAAGCACAAAAAGGACCCCTGGTTCGGTTTAAAGGAAGGGCACCGCTTACCACGGAAAAACTTACCCTTAGGATTCTGGGGCAGCAGAGTGCTCTTGCCCCCAGTGACTCCTTTAACCAATTCGTCCAGGGATTCCCCAAAAAGACGAATCCCCGAATAAGGGATGTCAGACACCTTCTTTCTCGAAGCCTGGTCAGCCGACCAGCACTTCAGCCAAACCAGGCGACGGTTGAGCACCGCAACACCAGAGAGGCGTGCGGCTAAAGGGGCCTCATCTAAGGCCGCGTCACACAGGTACATAACCGCCTGACTAATCTAGTCCACCATCTCCAAAGTAGTAGGGGGGGCAGAGTCTGCCACGAGGGTGCGCCTAAGCACCTTGGTCCAATCTGCCACAGCCTGAGACACCATGACGGAGGCGAAAATAGGTTTCAGCAAGGAACCCGCCATCATATAGGCGTGGCGGGCGAGGGATTCCAACCGCCTATCAGTAGGGTCCCTGAACACAGGAGAATCCTCAGTGGGTACCAGAGTGGCCCTGTTCAATCTGGACACCGTGTGATCCACCTTAAGGGCCACAGACCAGCGCGAATCTGTAGGAGACGCAAAAGGGGCAACGGAGTTGAAACCGTTTAGGCACCACAAAATTGCGCTTCAAATCGCGCCATTGTTCATTCACCGTCTCGTGAAACTCAGCGGGGCAAGGAAACACCTGTGCCGCTTTTTGGGATCTGCGGGTCCCAAAAGAGGACCGCTTACCCGGAGGGTTGGGCTCATCCTCCAAATGTAGTGCATCTTTCACAGCAGTAATCAGCGCAGACATAGCAGCGCGTTCTCTGGCCGCCCCAGGGGGGGAATCATCACCCTCCTCGTCCTCCGCCTCCCCTTCAGACTGGGAGGAAGGAGACCCCTCCAGGGGTACACTATCTACAGTAACCATGTCAGACTCAGAATCAGAAGTGTGAGAAAACCTAGGCCTTTTCCTAGAATCCCGTTCAGCCATCAAAAGATCCACATTGGACGCTAAAGTCGCAAGTGCAGCAGTAAGTGTAGATGATTCAGAGGAGCCTGAATCATCCACCAAAGCTGGGGGAAATTTGCTGTCCTGGGACTCCATAAAATAACTTTTTTGGCGCTGGCACTTTAAATCGCACAGCAATCCCACCGCAATACACCGCTATTAAGGACTACACTGATAGACCCCTCAGGCAGGAATAAAGCTGATAGCCATAGATATTCCCCACAAAACAGCAAGAACAGACCCCCACAAGTGTTACCACGCTGGCTGACGATCTCCTCTGTATGAGAAAGGAAGTGATGTCACACCGCATGAGGCTGAACAGGACTCAGGCTAAGGGAAAATGCCCATAGAAAGCAATGGAAGGCTCCGGGAAAATGGCTGCCGACATGTGCACAGAAGAAACACATTGCCACACGCAAGATGGCGCCCGAAGGCGCCAAAACACACTACATAGAGAGCTGCAGAAAGTGCCCATAGTGAAGCTAAGCAGCTGCCCACACCTAAAATGGCGGACTCGCTGTTTTTTAAACCGCAGCGGGCGCCATGCTTGTCTGCACCCAAACACAGCCACAACAGTGTCACCCAGGGTAGGGACCCCCACATCCCCCCACATAGCCTCCTAGACGCGGTAGAGCCCCCGCAGGGATCGGGAGTAAGGCGAGCCCCAGACACACAGACATGAGGGGATACCACAGACCTAGAAGACTGCCATCCCCAGACAGAGGCCCCACACAGAACGTACTTACCGTACCAGATGGCATGGGCGCCTCTCATCGACGGGAAGCCTCCCACCCCAGGTGGTGGGGGTGCCGTCAGCCAAAAAACGCAGGACTCTAGCAATACACGGAACCGCGGTTGAGACGTCCAAGCGAGGTGGCCACCTCGTGGGCTTTCGTCCCTGAGGACAGGGACAGGTCGTTTGCGGGGCCAGGGCGTACGCATAGCCTGCTAAACGCTCAATGACGGGCTGGGATTCCATAAGGCCCTCTGTCCTGGAGCACCAGGACGGCCAGTCCGACTCCCAGCTCCGCAAACGCCGTAGTCTTCCGAAGATCCGACTAACTAAGCGCAGGAACAAATAAAAAGCTAGTAGTGCAAGAAAAAAAACACTTAGCGTGAAATAAAATAGAAGAAGGCTGAGACTGTAGCCCCAGCACAGGGAGAGCCTATCTTACTCCTAACTAGGCAGAAGACAAACTGAGTTGGGAATGCTGATAGCAGGGGGGGTATTGGACCAGTGGGACGGCCCCCATAGGTGTGTCTATGTAAATTACTTTGGTTTTAATAAGTCTTATGCCTAGCTTGCTGCTATGGATAAGAGGTCAATACCCATTGGTGAAGACTGAATGAGTGGGCGGCGACTGTCAGAGGACGTAAGAGAAAAAAGTTTTATTTTCTTGAAAAAAAAAAAAAAAGATCCCCCTTTATGAAGGGATGCCACTACCATGCGAATAAACTCCATCTGGAATTTTTGTACCCACACAAAGCAGTTCAAGGCCTTGAGATCCAGAATTGGACGAACTTTTCCCTCCTACCTGGGAACAGTAAACAGGCTTGAGTAAAACCCCTGAAACTGTTTCGAATCGGGAATCGGTACAATGACCTCTTGTAGAAGTGAATCTTGCACAGCCCCAAGGAGACCTCGTAGGCAATCTGGGAACAAACGCAAGTTGGAAGGGAAGAACCTTGCCGGAGGCGAAGACAAACTCAATCTTGTAACCAGACCAGATCAGCTCATGGACCCACCTGTCTTGAATCAAGGAGGTCCACGGTTGTGGAAAAAAGCGAAGACGTCCCCCCACCCCAGATACAGATGAGGACACCCCTTCAGGCAGAAGCGGGCTTGTCTGCGGTCCTGAAGGGATCCGCCCTCGACTTACCAGACTAGGGCCTCCTGGAACCTCCCGAGGTGCCACAAACATCTGAACTTTGAGGCGAGAGGCCAACAGATCCACCTTGGGAGTCCTACACTAGTGACAACTGACGGAAAATCTCCAGATTAAGTCACCATTCTCCTTGGTCTAACGCCTGTCGACTGAGACAGTCCGTCTGCCAATTTTCCATTTCTGGAATGTGCACAGAAGAGAGGGCTGGAACAAACTGTTCTGCCCACCTTAGAATGACGGCTACTTCCTGAGCTGCCAGAACACTCCTTGTGCCCCCTTGGTGACTGACATTGTCCGATTGAATCTGTACCGGACATCCCTGGAGACGATTTGTCCAAAGATCCAGGCAAAGCCTGATCGCTCTGAGCTCTAGTACATTAAATAGGTAGCCTGGACTCTCCCAGAGTCCAGACTCCTTGAGCATAATCTGTGCCGAGGATGCCTCCCCACCAGGTTAGGCTGGCATCTGTGGTGAAAACCGTTCAGTACAGGGGAAGAAAGGATTTCCCCTGAAGAAGAGGGAGGCCACCAAACCAGGGACCCCCTCCTGCTCGACACGATCAGATTGTTATTATTGTTATTAATTCCAGAGTTATTGCAAATGCTAAACGTGGCAGTAGAAAAGGAGAGACTTCCAGTAACTAGGACAGAAGCAACCATTATAGTGATTCCAAAAGAAGGGAAAGACCCCCTACAACCAGCATCCTATAGGCCGATCTCCCTGTTTTGCACAGACGTTAAATTGCTGGCAAAGGTATTAGCGAATAGTCTCACTAAAATAATTCACACTATAATACATCCGGACCAATGTGGATTTTTGCCAGATAGATCTACAGCATTAAATATAAGGAGACCGTTCCTAAATTTGCAGGTACCAACTGAGGAGATGGGCTCAAGAGTGGTGCTGTCCCTCGACGCTGTCAAAGCGTTTGACAGCGTCGAGTGGCAATACCTGTGGAAAAGTATTGGTAGTCTTTAATATAGGTCCTGGCTTTATAAATTGGGCGAAATTGTTATATACCAACCCAAGGACAAAGGTTAAGATCAATGATAAAATATCAGAGTGCTTTCCACTCTTCCGTGGCACGAAACAGGGCTGTCAGCTGTCCTCGTTGCTGTTTGCGATGGCGGTGGAGCCATTGGCCATAGCCATAAGGGCGGTGGACGATGTCAGAGACTTCAGAAGAGAGGAATGTGAGGGAAAAAAATTTCATTGTACACAGACTATATCCTTTTGTTCCTGGGAGATGCAAATTATTCTTCATTGGGTGCTGCAATGGATATTTTTGATATATTTGGAGAGATATTGGGAATTTCCACTAAATGGCAGAAATCAGCTCTTCTCTCAGTGGATGGAATAAAACAAAAATTGCCTGAATGTGCTAAGTATTTACAGATAGTGGAAGAATTTAAATACTTGGGAGTAAATGTTACGATAAATCCCAAATTGTACATATAAAAAAATCTAGCTCCTTTGATAGAATCATATAAAAGGGAAAGTGCAAGGTGTGGAATATCAATAGTGGGTCGCTGTAGCTTGATAAAAATGGTGTGGTAGCCTCAACTATTATATAGAGTGCATTGCGAAAGTATTCGGCCCCCTTGAACTTTGACCTTTTGCCACATTTCAGGCTTCAAACATAAAAGATATAAAACTATTTTTTTTGTGAAGAATCAACAACAAGTGGGACACAATCATGAAGTGGAACGAAATTTATTGGATATTTCAAACTTTGTTAACAAATAAAAAACTGAAAAATTGGGCATGCAAAATTATTCAGCCCCTTTACTTTCAGTGCAGCAAACTCTCTCCAGAAGTTCAGTGAGGATCTCTGAATGATCCAATGATGACCTAAATGACTAATAACGATAAATAGAATCCACCTGTGTGTAATAAAGTCTCCGTATAAATGCACCTGCACTGTGATAGTCTCAGAGGTCCGTTTAAAGCGCAGAGAGCATCATGAAGAACAAGGAACACACCAGCCAGGTCCGAGATACTGTTGTGGAGAAGTTTAAAGCCGGATTTGGATACAAAAAGATTTCCCAAGCTTTAAACATCCCAAGGAGCACTGTGCAAGTGATAATATTGAATTGGAAGGAGTATCAGACCACTGCAAATCTACGAAGACCTGGCCGTCCCTCTAAACTTTCAGCTCATACAAGGAGAAGACTGATCAGAGATGCAGCCAAGAGGCCCATGATCACTCTGGATGAACTGCAGAGATCTACAGCTGAGGTGGGAGACTCTGTCCATAGGACAACAACAATCAGTCGTATACTGCACAAATCTGGCCTTTATGGAAGAGTGGCAAGAAGAAAGCCATTTCTTAAAGATATCCATAAAAAGTGTCGTTTAAAGTTTGCCACAAGCCACCTGGGAGACACACCAAACATGTGGAAGAATGTGCTCTGGTCAGATGAAAGCAAAATCAAACTTTTTGGCAACAATGCAAAACGTTATGTTTGGCGTAAAAGCAACACAAGAGCTCATCACCCTGAACACACAATCCCCACTGTCAAACATAGTGGTGGCAGCATCATGGCTTGGGCCTGCTTTTCTTCAGCAGGGACAGGGAAGATGGTTAAAATTGATGGGAAGATGGATGGAGCCAAATACAGGACCATTCTGGAAGAAAACCTGATGGAGTCTGCAAAAGACCCGAGACTGGGACGGAGATTTGTCTTCCAACAAGACAATGATCCAAAACATAAAACAAAATATACAATGGAATGGTTCACAAATAAACATATCCAGGTGTTAGAATGGCCAAGTCAAAAGTCCAGACCTGAATCCAATCAAGAATCTGGAAAGAACTGAAAACTGCTGTTCACAAACGTTCTCCATCCAACCTCACTGAGCTCGAGCTGTTTTGCAAGGAGGAATGGGCAAAAATTTCAGTCTCTCGATGTGCAAAACTGATAGAGACATACCCCAAGCGACTTACAGCTGTAATCGTAGCAAAAGGTGGTGCTACAAATTGTTAACTTAAGGGGGCTGAATAATTTTGCACACCCAATTTTTCAGTTTATTTGTTAAAAAAGTTTGAAATATCCAATAAATTTCGTTCCACTTCATGATTGTGTCCCAATTGTTGTTGATTCTTCACAAAAAATTACAGTTTTATATCTTTATGTTTGAAGCCTGAAATGTGGCAAAAGGTCGAAAAGTTCAAGGGGGCCGAATACTTTCGCAATGCACTGTATATTACAGAATTCAGCAATTTGGATTCCAAGGGTATGGTTTGGGAAATTGGAAACTCTTTTTAGAGATTTGAAATGGAGAAAAGGGCAAGCCATAATTAGGCTGAGAATTCTGCAACTGCCAAGGGATAGAGGGGGTATGGCGGTCCCGCATCCCTGGAGTTATTTCTTGGCAGCTCAGCTTCAACAGATGGGGGGCTGGGAAATAGGCGGCAATGCTAATAACTATAGCTCTCAGGCCTTGTTGGCCTGTACCCCACACACTTCTTTAATTAAAGCTTTAGAGGCCAATTCATTGGATACTAAAAACCAATATCCCTCAGTAAAATTAATGTTAAAGCTATGGAATACAATTAGAGCTCTGTTTCAATACTCTGGATATACAGAATATACCCCCATATGGGATAATAAAAAAACTTCCAGAGCTTATGGAGCTAGAGTTCTCCCATATCTGGAAACAGAGGGGCATAGTAAAACTCATACACCTATATAGTGCAGGGGAACTAAAAACATTCCAGGTCTTGAAAGAGGAATTCGGACTGTTGAAGAGTCATTTTTACCAATAACTACCACTTAGACATGCATTGTCCATTCAACTTAGAGTAAAGCCCCGTACACACGTACCGATTGTCGGCCGCAAATATTCTGCCGCCGACCGATCGGCCGATTGTAGGCTTGATAGTATGATTCTTCCGACAGCCGACAGCGCATTTTCGGCCGAACAGAATCTGTCATGCAGGCATTAAAATTTTTGTAGGTCGACAACAGAACGGCCGATGTGCGTCAGTCAGTACAGATTTCGGCCGACAATCAGCAGATTTGCATGACTGGGCATGCTCAGAGAAGAAAAAAAACACGGAAAGTTAACCATCACATGACATCACTTCTGCAGTCGGCTGTTGTTGGCCGACAAAATTCGTGTGCAGTCTTTTGCACTTTTCAGCGGACAGGACAGCCCTGGACAAAAGACAGCCGATCGTTCGGCCGACGATCGGTACGTGTGTACGGGGCTTAAGTTGGAATGGATTGGAGTTCCCCTGTTAAATCTGGTGGCTAAGGCTACTTAATTGAAAGGGATGATTTCGGAAATATATAAAAATATCCACTTAAAAGTATTGAAAAAAAAAAAAAAAACTCAGTTTATTAGTAGGGGTAAATGGGAAGAGGATGTGGGTATAATAACAGACGCCCAATGGCAAGATGTGGTTTCCTCGACCAATTTTTTGTCTTTATCAGCAGCCCAAAGACTTAACACAATTCTATATTATCCATGGGGCATTTTATACACCTAAAAGGCTATTCCAATTTGGGAGAGGCATCCTGCCCTAGAAGTAGGGTTGCAATAGGAGATCTGATACATATGCTATGGAGGTGCCCCAAGTTACATAGATACTGGGAAGGGGTATTAGTTGAAATAAATATGGTATATGAGTTAAATTTGCAGATGGACCCGTTGCTGTGTATACTGGGACATCTGGGACGGGATGTGGGGCCAAAACCCAAACGGATTGCAGTGATGAGATGCCTTTATCAAGCTAGAAAGGGAATTACGTCAAACTGGAAAAGATCTAAACCCCCCTCTATAGGGGAATGGCAGAAAAGATTAAATAATATGGTTGTGAGAGAAAAAATACTATATAAGAGGCGGGGCAACATCAAGGGTTTTGAAAAAATATGTAGAGTATGGATTGATACCATGGAACCGTTACCGGAGGTTGAAAATGCATAGTAAATCTGTGTTGTGGTTAAGGTATTAATGGTAATCCAGGAAGGGGGGGCGTGGTTCGTCAATGGCGCCGTGAGAGGCCGAGCAGTGAGGAGCACTGCGTGGTGGAGGAGAGCGCCGTGCAGTGAGTGAGTCGGCTCCCCCCCCCTCCCCCGCTAGGTGCAGAGCGGGGCCCGAGGCTCACGGAGGACGGTAATGGGGAAATCCAGGCTCGGGGAGCCATAAAGCAGCGGTGGTGGCAAGGAAACAGGCGGTCATACGCTGAAAGTGCGGGACCCTGCCTCAGAGTGAGAGAGGTACAGCATAGGGTGAAAGACCGTGCGGGTCGGTGTGAGCTGAAGGGCTGAGGAGGAGGAGAACCGGGGTTGAGTGCCAGCTGGGACAGTAGAGGCGGAGGTCGCTGGTCTCCCCCGTATATATGACTCAAGCAGCCAGCCCGGAGCCGAAGCAAGCCCTAGAGAGAAGGACAGACATTACCTCTTATTTTCTGAGACACACAGTGGCATCACGAAGTACTGGTGGGATCAAGGCATCACAGAAACGCCAAACAAACTCAGGAATGGCAGTTCAGCAGAAAGGGCCCAAAGTTACAAACACTCAATCTACTGGGGTCTCTTCTGGTGGGAAGAAGCCTTTAGTAATGGATATATCGCAGGAACAAAGGAACGAAGAGCCCAAAGAGTCCCTGACTATGCCACAACAGCCCCAAATACCATCAACAGCGGAGTGGGGTGAGTTTGTAAAGCTGATCCCGACGAAACAGGATATCCAAGATATGGCTGCAGCAATCGTGAGTGACATTAAAATGGAAATATGTGGTTTAAAACAAAAAGTTGATCAAATTGAAGGCAGACTGGTGAATACAGAGTCAGTACAATGTGATTTTGAAGTCAGGATCTCTGTATTAGAAAGTTCACGAGCACAGCTGCAAAAACAAGTCACCTGCTTGCGGCTGCAGCAGGATGATGGTGAGAACCGCAGCCGGAGGAATAATATTCGGCTGCGGGGCTTGCCGGAATCCGTAAAGGGCCCAGAGCTCAGAACCACGGTAGTGGGTATTTTGAATGGTCTGTTGGAGAGACCCCAAATGGAAAAAATGGAAATTGACAGAGTGCACAGGGTTAAAGCGCCCCGAAGGACGGGAACAGATCTAATCCCAGATGTCTTGATTAGGATTCACCTGTTTTCACTTAAAGAAGACATAATGAGACAAGCATGGGCAAAAGGGCAGATCGAGTATGAAGGTTCTCAGTTGAAATTGTTGCCAGATCTCTCACGGGGGACCCTAAAGATGAGAGCCGCAATTAAACCCCTCCTAGAGGTCATAAGAAAAGTGGGAGCAACCTATTTTTGGGGACACCCCTTCCATTTGAAAGTGGTGAAAGACAGAGAAACGTTCTTATTGGAATGGCCAGACCAGCTTCCCGCGCTCTTTACATTTTTGGGGTGTGCCCCAATCCATGTGAGTGACTGGTTAGATGTCCTAGGAAACTCCGTGAACTACCACATGAATTAAGTCATACAACATGGGTGAAATTTGGAGTAGATAGGTGTGGGAGCAAAACAGACGCTCAGGACAAGGAGACAATAATATAACGAACCTAAAAGTGTTGCATACAGGTTCCTGGCCTATTCCATGGTCTTTTTCTGTTTTTCTTTCTTACCGGTTTTTTCCATGCCTTGTTTCGTTTTTGGGGTTCTCCCTATCTCCTCCTCTCCCTCTTTTTTTGGGAGGGGGGAAAGTTAAGATGTGTGGAGGTCCATTGTATCCCCACACCCGCCCCGAACATTTGCTGTGTTGAGAAATGGGCGTTTTTTTTTTTTTTTCTGTATTTTTTCTGTGTTATTTTTTATATGTCCTTACCATCTGAGTCACCCTCGTAGGGGATGGGGGGGGGGGGTTACTCTTTGTGTGATGTGTTTTATTTTATCGTGTTTTTCTTATGGGGGAACTGTGGTGTGTGTTTTTTGGATTTTTTGCTTCACAGGAAAATTAGATATTATATATTTGTATCCGTAGAGATCAACTATAATTTCACAAGGGTTTTTTTTTTTTTTTTCTCTTTTTATGCTTGTGTTCGTGCCCCTGCCAGCCTCGGAGGGCCGGGGCACGATCTTAAGGGTCACGAGGGAAAGGGGCACTGAGGTAGAGGTAACTTGAGAGTGTTCCCTCACTTTGTACGGGACACGCTTAAAACACAAAGAAGATATGTGAGACCTAATAATACCGAATTTAAATCACTATTAGGGTGTATACAGAGGGTATAGTGACTCAGGGAATAGCTATGGTTACCAGCAACTAGAAGTGAGTAAGAGAGATCTTCCCAGGACCTAGCTCAAGTCCGAAGGGTTAAGATGGAGTAGAGGGGAGGGTAAATGTTTTCTAGAAGGGGGGGTGAGTGGGCCCCGGGGCCCTCAGGAGGGGAGTTGGGGGGAGGGGGAGGGGAACCCATAGAGGGATAGGAGTAGAAGGTACAAGCAGGGGATCTGACTATGTAGCAATCAAGTCCCCTTCATCTGCGACCTGGCTCGGGGTAGTTTGACTCCAACCCAGGGGCGCATATGGGCCTCGAGAGAACCGCTCCCCTAGGGGAGAGGGGTGACGTCTTGGCCGTACAGGGCCGCGCCACCTTTTGTAGGAGGAAAGGCTGGGAAAGTCAAACCTAGAGTGTGTTCATTATCATACTTAGGGTCCGTTAGATGGGGAGGTGTAAGAGGGGGTCTCTGGAGCGGGTGGGGGGGGGGGGGAGTAGGACATTGACATTATGTGAAAGGAGGCGATCGCCCACTGAGGCAGAGCTCCTCTAGCTGGACACTTAAAACCTATAATTTTACTGTCCGTCAGTGAGAGGATAGGGACTACATCCTTACACCACGGTAGGGGTGAGAGGGAGTAGAGCCCATTTTCTTAGCTCCAATTTTTGGAGCTTAGCTTTTTCTTTTTTTTTTTTTTTTTTATCTTCTCTTGTTCTTGAAGGAGAGTGTCCAGGTACAGTGGCTTGCTCGCGGGGTTTTGGGAACCATGGCCCCCTCAGTAGATAGCGCCTGGTTGCGCTGGTTTAGATAACCATTAGAGGGGGGTAGGGGTAGTGGGAATTAAATAGTATATACATACTTGTGTGGGTGAAGGGGGGTTTCTTTTCTTTTCGTGCTTTTTTTTTTTTTCTGTGTCCTGCTTTTTCTTGCCTTGCATAGCTTGTGTGGCTGTGGGGGGCGGGGGACCGTCCACAATGGTGGCTGGAGGTGGAGCGACCCAGGGGGGGACAGCAGGTTTTAAGATCACGAACTATAATGTGAGGGGACTATCAACCCCACAGAAGCGTAGGAGACTTATGGGGGATCTAAAACGAGATGCTACACAAATAGCTTTCATTCAGGAGACCTACTTCCGCAAAGATGCAGTACCAAAATTGTACAATAAAGACTTTCCATGGGTTTACCACGCTACATCCTCTATTGCCAAATCAAAGGGTGTGAGCATCTTAATATCAAGTGCTGTGAAGTGGACCCTAAAAGAAGAATTGGCTGACCCAATGGGTAGGTTCGTGTTGGTGAAGGGGTGGATAGGACAGGTCGAGGTAACCCTCGTAAATGTCTATTTTCCCAACTATGAGCATGTAATGTTTATACAGAAAATGATTCCGGTTGTCTTGGAATTCCGGGAAGGGCACTTAGTGATGGGAGGTGACTTTAACTATGCCCCAGAACCTCTGTTAGATACCTCCAAAAGAAGCTCATATATGTCATTTGCTAAATTACGAAGGCTGCAAAAAGAGATCTCCCTCCTGGGCCTCATCAATCCATGGAGGTTGATGCACCCGGGAGAGAGAAATTACACTTTCGATTCTCCAATCCACAAGGCATATAGTAGGATAGACAGAATTCTGGTTACCCAGGCAGACCTGCCGTTAGTGACAGACTCAGATATCGGAGATTTTTCAATCTCTGACCATTTCCCGGTGTATGCGAGTATAGAATGGGAATCGAAAAACTGTAGTCCAAGATCATGGCGTATAAATGAGGCCTTATTACAATCCCCGGAAGCGGAGGGGAAGATAGATGAGGCGTTACACAACTACTTTATAGAAAATACATCGGAGTCGCTCTCACCTTCCACGGTCTGGGAAGCGCACAAGTGCGTGATAAGAGGGGTACTGATACAGTTGGGTGCACAGCGTAAAAGAAAGCGGGAGGCGAAAATTAAAGAATATCTAACTAAAATTGAACAGCTGAGTAGGCAGCATAAGAGAACGCTTGCAGAAGCCCACTTGATCCCTCTCATGCGGGTAAGAGAGGAATTGAATCAGATACTTTTTCAAAAGACAGTACGAAATATGTTATGGTTGAAAAGACACCTGTATGAATATGCAAATAAACCAGGGGCGATGCTGGCACGAGCATTGAGGGGCCCAAAAAGACGAACTCAAATTTTACGTCTTAGAAATACAAAAGGTGGGGAGGTTCACACTTCAGCTGACATAGCAGAAGAGTTCTGCTCTTTCTATCGGTCACTATATAACCTACCGGAAATGGCGAGTAAGAAAAGTCCAGAAAAGGGGAAGCAGATAGAGGAGTATTTACGAGACTCGGGCATGCGTACTCTTTCAGAAGACCAAGTATTGACATTGGAAGGCGAGATATCGGGGGAAGAGCTGGTCGCTGCGATCTCACAGACCAAGGCACATAAGGCACCTGGCCCAGATGGCTTTACTTTAAGTTACTACAAGAAATTTGGGGAGCGTTTAAAGAACCCCCTACTATCACATTTCAATGAAGTGGGAAGAAGAGCGGCGTTCCCGTTGGATTCTCTACGGGCGCATATTACTTTATTACTTAAAGAAGAGAAGGACCCCCTGTGTTGTGGTAGCTATCGCCCGATATCTTTGATAAATGTAGACACGAAACTATACGCAAGAATATTAGCAAATCGGCTCTTACCATATATGGCAGACCTGGTCCATTTTGACCAAGTGGGCTTTATTCCTACCCAGGAGGCCCGGGATAATACAATTCGAACCATAGATCTAATACATTTGGCACGTACATCACGGAAGAAAATGGTTCTTTTCGCAGCAGATGCGGAAAAGGCCTTTGACAGGGTGGTGTGGGATTTTATCCGGGCCACCCTGTCATATATAGGCCTGGGACCGCAAATGCTGCAATTTATACTTGCACTTTATACGGTCCCTACGGCGGCGGTTAGGGTAAATAAATGGAGGTCAAGCTACTTCCCCCATCTCTAATGGCACACGGCAGGGGTGCCCTTTATCTCCGCTTATTTTCGTGTTGTGCCTGGAACCCCTACTGTGTAGAATTCGGAGTTCTCCGGATATAGCGGGAATCCAAAGCGGGGGGGAACAACACAAGGTGGCCGCGTTTGCGGACGACCTGCTGTTTTTTGCTACTAACCCTTCTCTTTCACTACCAAATATTCTAGACGCCCTGAAAACATATAGTGGGTTCTCTAACTATAAAATTAATGTAACTAAATCAGCGGCACTCAACGTATCGTTATCTGACCAAGAAGAGAGAGCACTTCGAATAGCGTTTCCGTTTCAATGGGCCTCAGATACGCTCAAATACTTAGGGATACAGTTAACGGCAGATCCAGAGGATCTCTATAGAAAGAATTACCTTCCGCTTGTAGGAAAGATTAAAGCAGATCTCAGAATATGACAGCTGTTGGCAGTGACGTGTTTTGGGCGCAATAGCGTTATTAAAATGAATGTGTTACCCCGTATCTTGTATTTAATGCAGACAATTCCAATAGCAGTTCCAAAAGAATTTTTTCAATCAATTAAGGGCATACTCCGCGCCTATATTTGGGCAAACAAATCCCCTAGAATTAAGATGCAGACGTTGGCCTTACCCACCCAAAGTAAGAGGTGGGATTGGATTCCCAGATATCCTTAGATATTACAGGGCGGTCCATTTAGTAAGGGTGGTAGACTGGCACTGCAATAAACGTACCAAACGATGGGTGGATTGAGAGAATGAGGAAACAGGACAGTTAACCCCCCCAGCCCCATGGTTGGTGTTCGAATCTAAAGACGCTATTCTCAAACATCCTACAGTGGGAGCGACTATAAAAGAAACTAAGAGAATTCAGTCGCATTGGAGGGTAGCCCCGGGTCTATCTCCAATGACACCGATTTTGGGGAACCCGGATTTTCCCCCGGGGTGTATAAATGCCAGAATTCGTAGGTGGGCTCAAGATGGTAAAAGGCGCCTATGTGATATATGGCAAAATGGGCCTATGCCCTCCCTAGAAGAACTTAGGACAGGCGCAGGAGAATCATTAGATTATTTCAGCCTTTATCAGCTGTATAATTATATTAGATCAGCTCGGCGGAAAGGGTACGCACCACGAGAGCTAACGGACCTGGAAAATATGTGTAGAACAGGTAAAGCGACGAGCCATCTGATCTCAAGGTTCTATACACAACTGTCAGAAGATGAGGGACACCAACAATTGCCGTTTATTCAAAAATGGGAGCAGGAGTTAAATACCGTGTGGTCAAAAGAGCAGATAAATAAGATCCTGAGATTAGTTCATCAATCGTCACTAGATTGTAAGATCCAAGAGACCGGGTATAAAATTCTAACCAGATGGTATAGAGTCCCATCATTATTACACAGAATAAAAGAGGCGGTCTCAGGAAAATGCTGGCGGTGTGGATTGGAGGATGGAAACATGGTCCATATTTTTTGGGGATGTAAAAGAGTGCGGCCATTTTGGAATAAGATAGCAGTGGCTATAAAACATATAACTAATGTGGATATATTAGAGGACCCCGCGTTGTGCTTGCTGCATTTGACGGGAAGCTCAGTGCGGAGCTACAGAAAGTCCCTGACTCTGCGTCTGTTGAATGCAGCAAGGGCATGCATACCTATTTTCTGGAAACAGACAGTGATCCCAACTTACGAGTTGTGGTGTGGGAAGGTCAACGAGATCTATAAGATGGAAGAGCTGTCCGCCATATTGGGAAATTCAGAGGATCAAGTTAAGTTGAGATGGAGACCCTGGGTGCAATACTTGGAAGCCAATTCTTCTTAAAGGGAGTTTAAGAGAGAATTACCTTGGGCGGAGCCGGGTCCAGGCTGTGGGGGGACGGTCCCCATACCCCTCCTGGTGTATGGTAATATAGTATGGAATACATCTTCATACGAAGAAATGTTGGGAACGTGCGCATAAAAGCGTTTTTTTTTTTGAGTCATTGGTTTAATTGGGGGGAGGAGGGTGGGGGAGGTAAGGGGGTGGGGTTTGGTCAGAATATGACAATGTTTGTTTCAAATATGTATAATATGTATGTATATATAAAAAATCACCAATAAAGATATAAATTAAAAAAAAAAAAAAAAAGGTATTAATGGTTAATGTGGTAAAGGAAGCGGGGGGGGGGGGGGGTGGGGATGTGTTATATTGGTAAATATGTTGTTATAGTTTTTCTTAGTTTTTTCTTTTTATATGTAATGTATGGAAAGTCTGTATATGGGAAAAAATAAGACAAAAGAGATGAATCGAATAAAAACAAAAAAAAAGAAGGTTTCCCGCACCGATGCAATCAGTGCATCCATTAGCACTTTTTGTGTGCGGCTAGAAGAACAGAGGAGTCATCCTCACTATCAGAGCGTGCAGGGTGCGTGGATGCAGACCCCGAATGGTAACTAGCATCCACGCCAGCTGAATCAGATCCTGGATCTGAGGAGACAGGAGGAGGCAGGTGAAGGCGGGGGATGCTTTTTGTTAGCCTGTTTGCCCAGGGAGAGAAAACCCCACCAGGCACTCGCCACCACCGGTCAGCACACAGTAAGCTTATCTGCACACCGTGGGGCGATCAGGAAAGGACATGTATGTATATCAGCACTAGAGGCCGAGGAGTTCTCACCGCCCATCTGAGCTCCAAAAACATGGCCCCTGCTATTTTTCAATGGGAAACAATAGGAAAAAGGTCGCCGAGGCTGCACAAACTTTTTGTGACTTTATATAGTTGATTGATATAAATTTTACATACTATTATTTATACTGGTTTTAGGAAGTTTAGGTTTGGTGTGGGAACAGCATGAACTACTTACCGCACGGTTTTATCCTAGTTTTCTCTCAAATCATAAATACTTTACACGAGTAATTAGTAAAGTTGTAAAAAAGTTTTAATAACTTTAGGTGGAGGACTATGTGGGCCTTTTTTGAATTGCTTTGTAAAAAAAAGGTTTTTATTACATGGTGTCCCCCATTATTAGGATTTATTTTATTATTGTCCTGATGACCAATGTCAGAGAATAAAAGCGTGGGTCAATTCAAATCACACAAAACACTAAGCAATGTTTAATAGACAGAGCAAAAATTATACAGAAACTGTTTACACTATTGAACAACTTACCGGAGTAAGTTATTTCGGGAGCGGTGGGATGGAGGCATGTTATGGTTTGTCTCAATGTTACCTGATGGCAAAAAAACAAAACCAATGCTCATTTCCTACACTTCATAAAAATTACAATAAAACATAAGGAGGCATTAGTACCTTTCAGTGCCACTCGGTTTCTTCGAATAGCAGTAATAGCATTCTGAATGTCATCTTCATCTGAGGCAGTAGAGTTCACATTCACTACTTCAAAGTCCACTGGCACACAAGCATGTCTGAAAGTGAACAAACTGCATAAACAAAAACGTAGCTAGGGCCCCAAATGTATTTTACTTCTGTACAAAAAGCTACCAATTCTACCCAAGTTCAACAAGCACCTACCACCTATGGAGTTCACCTTTCCAAATACTGGTCACCATTCTTGACTCCTACACACTTCTTCTCACAAATGATAATTACTTATGACTCCTCCCCCACTCTCGCACACCCCATGAATTTTAAGCATCTGAAACAATTTTCTTCACATTTAATATCGAGATAAATATGATAACATAGCCAATAAAAATTGGATTTTTGTTTTACCGTAAAATCCTTTTCTCTGAGGTTCACTCACAGACACAGCAGCTTCAAGTCTTCAGACCATTGTCTTAATGCTTTTGCTCTCTAGGAGTAAGACTAGGCGGAAACCTTTTTCGATATGCCCCATCTGCCTGATCCACTTGGAAATGGTGGCAGCAAATGCGGCCTGGCCCTTACGCGGTCCATCCGTAAGCACAAAGAATCTGATTTTATAATCGATTCAGTCACCACCAGGTAAACCCCAATTGCTCTTACCACCTCTAAGGAATGTTTAGGCTTAGGACATAAGGATGGTAGCACAATCTCCTCATTCAAATGAAAACTCAGACAACCTTAGGAAGGAACGCCTGCCAGGGTTGGAGCACCACTTTGTCCCCATCAATCACCAAGTAAGGTGATCGACAAAACAACGCAGCCAACCCCAACACCCGACGTGCGGAAGTAATAGCTACTTAGAAAGCCACCTTCTGCGACAGCGTGAGCAGAGGAATGTCTCAAATATTTTCAAAGGGAGGCCTTTGAAGCACTGACTGAACCAAATTGAGATCCCACGGAGGTACCAGGGATCGCACCGGAGGAGCCAGTTGGCGAACTCCCTGCACAAAAAAAAAAGTGTGAACTAAGGACTTCGCCGCCAACGGCCTTTGGAGAAAAAAATAGCAAAGGCGGAAATCTGGCCCTTGATAGTGCGTGCCTAGAGCCAAAACGTTAATCTACACCCAATTGTAGAAATTCCAACAGACGAGACAGACACAGAAAAGGAGCTGGGAGAAACTCCCCGCGACTCACACCAAGTAATGTACGCATTCCAAACTCGATAACCTTCCTAGAAGCAGATTTCCAAGCCTTCAACAGCGTAGGAATCACCGACTCACACAGCCCTCGGTCTTTCAGCACCTGGCTTTCAATAGCCACGCCGTTAAAGCCAGCGACCGTAAAGCAGGATGAAAGATTGGTCCCTGAGACAGAGGATCTTCCCTGAGAGGAAGTTTCCAAGGGACGTCTGCTACCAGCCTTACCAGGCCTGTGTACCAGGACCGGCGAAGCCAGTCTGGTGCCACCAGAATGACGAAATCCTTTCACCTCGATTCTGCGTAGCAGTCTCGACAGAAGTTGAATTGGAGCAAAGTCGTAAATCAGACGATATTGACCCCAAGGGGCCACCAGAGCGTCTGCAACGTCAGCCAGAGGATCCCTTGACACGAACCTCTGCACCTTCCAGTTGAGGCGGAAAGCCAGCAGGTCCACATCAGGGGTCCCCCACCATAGACATGGTTGATTAAATACCTCTGAGTGAAGAGACCATTCTCCCGGATCCAACGTCTGCCAACTGAGATAGTCCGCTTGCCAATTCTCCACCACCAGAATGTGCACAGCAGAGAAGGCCGGAACATTTATGTTCTGCCTACCTCAAGATGCCGGCCACTTCCTGGGCTGCCAGGGAATTTTTTGTGCCCCCTTGATGATTGACATATGCCACAGCCGTACCATTATCCGATTGTATCTGCACAAGTGCCCCTGTAGATGATCCATCCACTGAGACAGACAAAATCTGATTGCCTGAATTTCCAGGATGTTGATCGGCAACCTGTACTCCTCCCTAGTCCAGACACCTTAGGCCGAACACACTCCCAAGACACCTCCCCATCCGGACAGACTGGCATCCATGGTGATTAAAGTCCAATACAGGGGAAGAAAACATTTTCCCAGACGCAGGACCGGGGAGCGGAGCCACCATAGGAGAGACTCCCTCGAACCGACTCAACAGAATCAGATTGTCCAACGACAGCGGAATCTTGTTCCATTTGATCAGAATCTCCTTTGCAAAGGTCTGGTGTTGAACTACGCAAACAGAACTGTCTCAAAAGGTGGAGACCATCAGACCCAGTGCTTGCATGCAAGTCCTGAGAGACAATCGATGGTTGGACAACAGGAGCCGAACAGCCTCCTGTAGCTTCAGAAGTTTTGTCTGAAGAAGAAACACTCAGGCTGACGCTGAAACTAGCATCAGACCCAAGTAGTCCAGCTTTGTGGACAGAGAACGTGATGATTTTTGAAAATTCAGTGTCTACCCAAACTCCTGCAGAGATCGCACCGTAACCTCCAAGTCAGCTTCTACAGCGGAAGAGGACTCTGCACGCAGAAAAAGATCGTCCAGGTAACCCAGTACCGCGATCCCCTTCTGCTGCAACAAGGCCAAAACCTTTGAACACTCGAGGAGCTGAAGCGAGACCAAAGGGTAATGCCACTAATTAAAAAGTTCTCCTCGCCCACAGCAAAACGAAGAAAACGGTGATGCCCGACATGTATTGGAATACAAAAAGTTAAGCGTCCTTGAGATTGATAGAGGCCATCCAAGATCGGACGAACCTTGCCTTCCCTCCTGGGAACTGTAAACAGATTTGAATAAAAACCTTGGAAACCTTCCGACCCTGGAACTGGCACAATAACTACTTGTGCTAACAGGTCCTGCACTGCTCAATAGTGGCCCTGTAGCTGCTCCGGAGACAGGCGTAAGTTGGAAGGAAAGAACCAAAACTCAATTTTGCAACCGAACCAAATCAGTCTGTGGACCCATTTGTCCTGAAAAAGTCCCCCCCACCCCAGATACAGGTGAGGGCGCACCTTCAGGCTGGGGAAGGCTTGTCTGCGGAACCAGGCGCGCCCGCTTTGAACTTGCCATGCCAGGGTTTCTTGGAGCCTCCCGCAAAGTTACGGGTGGATCTTGAGCCCTTTTCCTGCGACCAGGACAGACGAAAGGGCCGCTTGTGAGCTGAAAAGAAGGGACCCATCTTACGGCGAGGTTCCTTGCCCTTAGCAGCCCGTGGAAGCAAAGTACTCTTGCCTCCAGTAAGGCCCTTAATGATCTCTTCCATAGAGGCACCAAACAAACAGTCACCTACAAAAGGGAAGATCAGTCAG
Source organism: Pelophylax lessonae (assembly GCF_965119305.1). Classification (NCBI taxonomy): domain Eukaryota; kingdom Metazoa; phylum Chordata; class Amphibia; order Anura; family Ranidae; genus Pelophylax; species Pelophylax lessonae. The sequence goes on along the minus strand of NC_138774.1, from coordinate 248,009,086 downwards.
TACCTTTTTAGAAGCCTGGTCAGCTGGCCAGTACTTCAACTAGATCATGAGGCGAAGAATCACCGCTGTCACAGAAACCCTGACGGCCAGGGGGGCCGCATACAGTGATGCATCACAAATATATTGCAACTCTTGAATCAACTGATCCATCAGCTCAGAAGGATGTTCACTCCCCTCCAGATACTGGAGCAAAACCTTTGCCCATTCCGTTAAGGTCTGGGATACCAAGGTGATGGCAAATACTGATCCTAAAATTGAACAAGCCACAGTGAAAAAGGTACCAAACCAGAGCCTCTGCTCTTTTGTCCACGGGGTCCTTAAAAGACAGGGAATCTTCCACTGGCAAAAGTATGGTCTTATTCAGCCTAGAAATCTGAGAGTTCACCGACAGTGGATCATTCAGTTTCTTTAGAAGAGACTCCTCAAAAGGAATATCGTCTAGCAAAACGCTTCGGTATACAAACCATGCGTTTTAGGGAACCCCACTGACTAGTGACAATCTCATCAAAATAGGCAGAAAAGGGAAGAACCTTTTTTACCTTGGAAGATTTGCTGGTGCCAAATTGCACCGGCGTCACCGACTCAGCAGCAGCTGAGTCCTCCAACTTTAAAATTTCCCGCACTGATACAATCAGGGCCTCAACCAGCACTTTTTCATGCGTGGAGGCAGAGGACGAAGACTCATCCTCACTATTAGAGCACTCAGCGTGCGTAGATGCAGACCCAGTGGGCTGACTCTTGTCCGCGATGGCCAAATCCACCTCAGAATCTGAGGAAGCAGAGGATACAGGTGAAGGTGGGGGGCGCTTCTTGCCAGGTCTCCTTTCTACTTTGGCTACTAGTGACTGCAGGGCTGCCATCATGACTGCCAGGGCAAACGGAGACCCAGAGGGTCCCGCAGCTTCCAGGAGTGGATCAGGTGGTGAAACCTCTGGAACTAGATTATCCAGTCTGTCGCCCAGTCCAGCAATTGATTGTAGATTCTCACAGGAGCAAAATAACAAAGATAGAAAAAAAAAATGGCAATAAAAAAAAAAAAAAAAAATCGTCAGGACCAGATAACCCCCTGGGACTACCCAAAGGTGTAGTCAAGCTTTTTCCTGCCTAGTGTCCTAATCCTGTAGGGGGCAGTATAATCCAATGTTTAAGAAGAATCTGTAGCGGTGTGTCAATGAACGAAAGAGAAACATTTAGGACTTTAAATCACTATGGTTCTATACAGAAAACTGCTTACCTAAAAACTTCTTTTACATGCAGCATGAGTTCTGGTCCAATGCCATCCCCTGGGATCATTGTTACGGTGTGTCTCCCTCCATACTTTGCAGGAGGGGGCTAAATCCAGAGAGAGCAGAGATGTTAGGCCATATGGACAGCTCATAAAATGGAGGTTAGTTCCTCAGGAGAAGTGGTTGTGTTGACCACAGCAATCAAATTAGTCAATTTTCACTGGAAGCATTATTCCTAAATTTTTACAAGTAAATGCTTAAGAACAGTGTTAAGAACTGTTGCAGAACAACATTTAGGCTCTGTTCACACTAGTGCAATTTCAGATGCAACTTGAAATCGGACAACCATGGAAATCCCTTTGTTTTTAACCTGTTCATATCAATGCAACTCAACATGGTGCAATTTTGGAAACGATCCCTGTACTATTTTGGTCCCAGCACGATTTTGGCAAATAGAATACGCAAATCATTTCCAAGTAGCATCCAAGTTGCACTGAAAGCCAGATCAAAATTAGATGGCAGTAGTGTGAACCTAGCCCTAAGCCTAAGCTTAAACCCAAAAAACAAAAATGTAATACATTGCAGCTTACCAATTCTTAGATGTGGTGATTGTATTCAGGTTTTATTTTTTGTCCTTTATGTTCTGATTTCTGGCCAGTAAGGCTGTTATTTTTCCTCTTCCTTTAAACAGACAGAACTGTCAAAGAAAGCATCCCTTAGGGCAGTGGTCCTCAACTGCATCCCTTAGGGCAGTGGTCCTCAACTCCGGTCCTCAGGGCCCACTAACAGGCCAGATTTTAAGTATTACCTTGGGGAGATGCAGACTAGAATACTGCAATCACTGAGCAGCAAATGATATCACCTGGGATGTATTTCAGTTATCTTGCAAACCTGGCCTGTTAGTGGGCCCTGAGGGCCAGGGTTGAGGACCACTGCCTTAGGGGATTCATACAAACCATTTAACACTGGCAGGGATGATTACTATTGTGAGCTTCTTTTCATTCATGTAAAGTCTTTATTACAAAAAGAAAACAAACTGTTCTCTTAACTGCTTAGAAAGTGTTCAATTTGTTTGACAATTCCATCTGAATCTACAAGTACATATAAAACTACCCTCTCCCTAGATTGACAATGCTGCTGTCCAAGGGTGTTTCATTGCTCCTCCATCCAGAGTGGAGACACCCTATAAGCCAGGAAGTGTGTTATTGGGAGGATCACCAGGTGCAAATAAAGGCATTACATCTTAAAAGGATTGTTAAACGGCAATATAATACAATATAATAAATTTTTATTTTTTTTATTACTGCCTAATAAATAAGCATAAAGTATAACAATTATAACAAAAACAAACACCAAATTCAACTTAGCCAAAGATTTAACAAACCACAAACTAGATTAATCTCCCATATTTAGTAAATAATCACATGAAAGACACAGAAGAGTGTGATTAGCCCAAGACATAAATCAGATGGCTGGAAGAAAGCAAATTAAGCAGAATTGCAAGCCTGCTACGAACAGACATTTATGGAAGTGTAAAACACAGTGATACAAAAAAAAAAAAAAAAACATGAAGCGCGCACACAAATATTTTGCACAAAACAATTCTGAAATAAAATATACTTACTATGATTTGCTGCTATAAAGAAAACAGAAAGCACAATCAGAAAAAAACATAGCCAAAGTTGTGTAGACAACTAGATTATGCCTCAAAAGGCAAGTAGTGCTTTTTCATCACCTGTTCACACAAACACAGTTTGGAAAAGGCGCATTTGTGTTCTCTGCACTGCAGGTGAATGCGCTGCCCTTGTGAGAGCATGCAGGTGCAAACTAATTTTTATTGGCACCTCAAACGCATCTCTCACAAATACAGTGTGTTTGCAGGCACCAAATCACACGTCTGCTTGCACTACTTTTTCCATGTTGCAGTGCGTTTTTGCAGTCCATTCAGATTATTAGGCTGCAATACTTAACAGCATGGGAATGAGCAGAAAACGCACGAACACGCATGTTTGTGTGAATTGGCCCTCAGTGAGTGAAGTAACCACAGATTAAAGAGGGGCAGTTTAGGATAGTTCTATAGTACAGTCAGCCATTCCTGCAAAATAGTTTTTTTAGAGCACATATATACAGTTCGTCCATATATATTTGGACACAGGCACATTTCTAGTTTTTTCAGCTATTTACCAAAACATATTCAAGCATTCTATAATGGATATTGGCTGAAAAAGTGCACACTCCCAGGTTTAATTTGAGGGTATATACATCCAAATCAGAGGAAGGGTTTAGGAATTACAGCTCTTAAGAATAGCCATCCCCCTTTCTCAAGGGACCAAAAGTAATTGGACAATTGAAACAAAAGGGGTTTCATGGCCAGGTGTGGGCTACTCCTTTGTTATTTCTTCATCAATTAGGCAGGTAAAAGGTCTGGAGTGGATTCTGATGGTGATATTTGCATTTGGAATCTTTTGCTGTGAACCTAAATCATGCGTTCAAATGCCCATGCAAGTGAAACAGGCCATAGTAAGGCTTCAAAAACAAAACAAATCCATCAGAGAGATAGCAGCAACATTAGGAGTGGCCAAATAAACAGTTTGGTACATTCTGAGGAGAGAAGAATGCACTGGTGAGCTCAGCAACATAAATATTCCTGGACATCTACGGAAGACAACAGTGGTGGATGCCCGCAGGATCCGCTCTATGGTAAAGAAAAACCAATTCACAACATCCAGACAAGTGAGGGACACTATCCAGGGGGTGGGCTTATCATTGTCAAAGTCTATAATCAAAATCAAATAAAATTTTTTTTTGCCTTTTATGACAATTTGATGTACTAATTATCTATTTTTATAGAGAGATACAGTAAGACAGAAATTACCCCTGAAGAAGAAGTTATTTACTTAGAAACGCGTTGGGATCCTTTCTATCACAGTACTCATGTCACCTGCATTTTATGTATTGCTACCACTGTTTGCTTTTCTTTTAAACATATTATTTATTCTGTTTCAATAAAATTACTTTTGTACTACTATTTTTGTAAATTCATTGGAGTGCCTGAAAAGTCCCACCAATAGGGGAACCCACTTTTTTTCTTGTTACAAGTATATGGGATGTGGCACCAATATCAGGGACGTCATTGAGAGTTAAGCCCCGTACACACGTACCGAATGTCAGCCGAACGATCGGCCGTCTTTTGTCTGGTGCTGTCCTGTCGGCTGAAAAGTGCTAAAGACTGCACACGAATTTTGTCGGCCAACAACAGCCGACTGCAGAAGTGATGTCATGTGATGGTTAACTTTCCGTGTATTTTTTCTTCTCTGAGCATGCCCAGTCTTGCTAATCTGCTGTTTGTCGGCCGAATTCTGTACTGACTGGCGAACAATCGGCCGTTCTGGTGACGGCCAACAAAAATTTTATAGCCTGCACACCCGATTCTGTTCGGCCGAAAAGTCGCTGTCGGTTGTCGGAAGCATCATACTAACAAGACGACAATCGGCCGATCGTTCGGCGGCCGAATATTTACGGCCGACAATCGCTATGTGTGTACGGGGCTTAACTCTTTATATAATCAAGAGAAGACTTTTCTTAAAGATATCCATAAAAAGTGTCGTTTAAAGTTTGCTACAAGCCACCTGGGAGACACACCAATTATGTGGAAAAAGGTGCTCTGGTCAGATGAAACCAAAATTGAACTTTTTGGCAACAATGCAAAACGTTATGTTTGGCGTAAAAGCAACACAGCTCATCACCCTGAACACACCATCCCCACTGTCAAACATGGTGGTGGCAGCATCATGGTTTGGGCCTGCTTTTCTTCAGCAGGGACAGGGAAGATGGTTAAAATTGATGGGAAGATGGATGGAGCCAAATACAGGACCATTCTGGAAGAAAACCTGATGGAGTCTGCAAAAGACCTGAGACTGGGACGGAGATTTGTCTTCCAACAAGACAATGATCCAAAACATAAAGCAAAATCTACAATGGAATGGTTCACAAATAAACATATCCAGGTGTTAGAATGGCCAAGTCAAAGTCCAGACCTGAATCCAATCGAGAATCTGTGGAAAGAACTGAAAACTGCTGTTCACAGACGCTCTCCATCCAACCTCACTGAGCTCGAGCTGTTTTGCAAGGAGGAATGGGCAAACATTTCAGTCTCTCGATGTGCAAAACTGATAGAGACATACCCCAAGCGACTTACAGCTGTAATCACAGCAAAAGGTGGCGCTACAAAGTATTAACTTAAGGGGGCTGAATAATTTTGCACGCCCAATTTTTCAGTATTTTATTTGTTAAAAAAGTTTGAAATATCCAATAAATTTTGTTCCACTTCATGATTGTGTCTTACTTGTTGTTGATTCTTCACAAAAAAATTACAGTTTTATATCTTTATGTTTGAAGCCTGAAATGTGGCAAAAGGTTGCAAAGTTCAAGGGGGATGAATACTTTTGCAAGGCACTGTATATCTACCAGCTATTGCTTGATTCTACTGGAACACTACCTTACATGCAAGCGTGGGTCCCCGATTTAGCCTGAGAAAGACCTGAACAATTGGCATTCCTCCTTCCATTCAGCCTATCAGGGTATACTAAATGTCTCTTTGATGGAGGAGAGTATTAAGGTCGTCACGAGATAGTATATGGTTCCAGCACCTCTTGGGAGGCTATTTTTCGACCTCTTCACCTTCATTTTTTCAGGGCTGCAATTTTCTGGGTACCCTTCTTCACGTTTGGTGGGAATGCCCTAAAATCTGGGGCTTCTGGAACAAAGTTTTTCTGATAACACAGAAGGTCACACAAACCCCTGTTCCACAGCCAGTCCACATAGCTCTATTAAATGAAAATGTTGTTGACCGATCTCATTCTACAGAAGGTTGACAAATATTTTGCTATTGGCAGCCAATCTTGCCATAGCTCGATCCTGGAAGCGCCCCTCAGTTCCTATTGCTATGTTTAGGCACGACGTTTCCTGGATTATGCTCAATGAGCACCTGGCAAGTAAGCTTAATGATTCAGTGCCTCGCTTTAGGAAGGTATGGAAGCCATGGGCTAGTTATGTTAATATAGATCTGTAGGAGTTTTTCTTTTATTACAAATCTGTTCGAACAAGGAGGTCCTGAAGCAGGTTACTGCAGGTCTTCCTTCTGAGTTTCTGTTTTCCCGTTTTTCCCCCCTTTGGGACCTGTGGTCTGGCCTTCTGACTGGGTCCCCTCACTCACTTTCTTTTGCTCTTTTTCGTTCTCTTATTTTATATTTTTGGGTTATATGCTCTGGTTGGTTGGCGCTTGGTTATATGCTCTGGCCGGTTGGGGCAAGTCCCAGTTTTATGCTTTATGGGGTGGATAACACCTGAACGACTCAAGTCGCTCCGACTTAGAAAAAGGTTCCTGCACTACTTTTGGCCGAAGTCGGAACAACTTGCATTGACTTCCATTATGTGAAGTCAGTGCAAGTCACGGCGACTTCATTAAGTCGCCCCCAAGTCGTGTCGCCATAGTGGGAACCGACACTAAGAGCAAAGCTGCTAGCACTCGGAATAACGATACAGGCTTCCAAGACAAAATAATAATAAACAAATAGTGCAGCGCTAATCACAACCGATAAAAACACCGATTGTTAAAATGGTAGTATACAAATCATAAAAAGTCCATATAAGTGGTCAAGTCCAATAAAGAAGGAGGAGGTAAACGACACCAACATTCGCAAGAAACCCACAAACAAAGAGTAAAAAAGGGTGACTGGAAAACCAGAAAGAAAGCTTCACACCCTAAGTGATAAGGTATTCTCCTTACCGGATTGAGTGGACCACTAAGTTATAAGTGGTCAGCTCAAGCATAACATCCGTCCATAAGCAATAGAAATGGTCATCTGTCCTCCAGCAAGAGTTACAGGTAATCAGATCAGGCAAACAGTCTATCATCTATCCATGGGCAATAGAAATGATCATCTATCCTCACAAAGAAGTTGAACATTGACAAGCATACAAGAGATAGTGCTGCGGAGTTCCTGCGGGCTTCGCTCCACTGACTCGGCCTCAAAGATTATACATTGGGGTGTTTGCTTTCCAAAATTGGGTCATTTTGTGGGTAATTTGATTGTCCTGGTGCTCCAGGGCCTTCAAAAGTGTGTTAGATCGTTAGGAAATTATAAGTGTAATTTATGCTCCTAGAACACCCGACGGTGCTCCTTGCATGTTGGGCCTCTGTATGTGGCCAGGCTGTGTAAAAGTCTTACACATGTGGTATTGCTATACTCAGGAGGAGTAGCAGAATAAATTTTGGGGTGTAATTGCAAGCACATGTGAGAAATAACTTGACAATTTTGTGTAAAAAAAAATTTAAAACATTTTTTTTCCAAGAATTATGGGAAAAAAATGACAACTTCAAAAAACTCACCATGCCTCTTACTAAATACCCTGGAATGTTTACTTTCCAAAAATTGGTAAATTGGGGGGTATTTGTACTGTGGGAGAGGGCAAGAGAGGCACCCAAAATAGAGACTGCTGTGTCCTATATTATTGGAAGTCCAAGTAGTCTCAAATTATAAGTGGGGAGCCACCGCAGCCAATGTAACACTATAAAAGAGAAATGAAAGGGGCCATAGTGTACCCCTTGGAACGGCTGCACAAAGGGATGCTCAGACCAACTTAGTGTGAATTTTCAAAAAATTTTATTGAGGATCAATTGACACATAGTCTAAAAATACCCCAACGTTGGGGAACAGTATACAGATATGGAAAGGAACAGTATACAAATATGGAAAGGTACAAAGGTGAGTTGAGTTAGAGCAGTTTATGTCGGAACTCAACACCAATCAGCGCAACATCCGGTTGACCTACACAGTCGATAGGAAAATGATTTCCTTTCTAGACTTGAATATTGAGCTTAAAGATGGAAAACTAGTCACCACCACTTTCCGTAAACCAACAGCCGCCAATACCCTTCTCAGGGCTGACAGTCATCACCCAACCAGCCTCAAAATGGGGATCCCTGTGAGACAATTTATCCGCATCAAGCGCAACTGCTCATCCGGTGAGGACTATTTAAGGGAATCAAGAGAACTCTATGCGAGATTTCGCGAAAGAGGATATTCTCACCGAATGATCAGGAGGGCTAGAAGGAAGGCGGCCGCAAGGGACAGAAATGAGCTCCTGACCCAAAATAAGCCAAAATTAGAAAATCCCAACCTACCGTGCTTAATCACCAAATACGGCTGCCATTGGAATGAAGTGAGACAAATCCTTCAATCACACTGGCACATACTACAAAATAATGAACAACTAAAAAATATAGTGGGCCCACGTCCACTGTTAACGGCCAAAAGAGCCACAAATCTCAATGACCATCTGGTACGCTTTGAGTTTACACGTATCACCAAAACTAACTGGCTCACTGAACTACAACCTTTAAAAGGAATGTACCCTTGTGATAAAATCACAGGTGTATACTGACTCACAAGCAAAAGTGACTTATAGAGTTGAGTCCTTCATAAATTGCTCTACCTCCCGAGTATTATACATTATAGAGTGCCCATGTCACAAAATGTACATAGGAAAGACCAAAAGGCAACTACGTACTAGAATAGGGGAGCACCTAAAAAGTGTACGCCTCAAGGAAGAGACCCCCATCGGCCTACACTTTGCCGAAAAACACAACGGCGATCCTTCAGGTTTGAGGGTAATGGGCTTCTGGGCCTTAAAGATATCACCCAGAAGGGGTGATTTCGATAAAGTCCTTTTAAAAGAAGAGAAAGCATGGATTTTTCGTCTTCAGACGTTGGTACCTTTAGGCTTGAATACTGACATGAGCCTCCGTATATTCCTCGAGCCATAGAACCATAGAGTTAGTTCTAGTATGAGGACTTTAGGTGGGTAACAAGGTGAAAGAATGGGCTGACTATGAGAGGGACTATACTAGGCCATAGAATACTGGAACAGAGGGCGTAAGGGCACTCCTCTCTTACAGTGTTATCAGTCTACACCACCCAGCCCCCCCTGATACCCTCTAGCAAACTATGTGATATCTCCCTCCAATTAACACCCTTCTGATTCAAATTATATCTGTCTTTCATAAATCAAGGTAATCCACCTGTGTACTTACCTACATGTATGTTAACAATGGGTGATTTTGATATATAAATGTCCCCCTTCATATGACTTAGGCCACTGTACAAAAAATATAGTTTAAGACCCCACTTCAATTGAAATGTGGAAATTCCTTTCTAAAATAATGGCCATTTCTTGATGCCTAGCAGCTCCTAGGTCAAAGGTGACACTTGACTAGTGCTCGACCAATGGGTTCCCTATATCATCCATCAATTCTAGTGTCTGTCTAATCATACGATAATTCTAAGTTGTATTCATCACGGCTATAGCATGAATAATAGCAATGTGACCTGCTAGAAGAGTTTTGAAAGATGACAGCAATAACGTCACTTAATGACTAGATTAGCCAATGGGACACTAAAATTTACTGATTATAGTCTTGATTCATGTTTTGAAGTAGGACAATGCTGTTTTTAAAGTTATTGAATTTAGTTCTGGAGCTACGCCATATCTGTCAATGATTATGAAATACTAAGCATTACCTACTTTTTACCACAAGATGGAGTTTCACCATCCGGTTTTTAACTACACAAGAAGTGGTAATGGAGGAATGTCTGCAGTGCTGCCACCTGACAGCACTCACCAATCAGGCTATTTCCCTATTTATTGACCTTCCGGACTATCCAATGACGTCTTGACGAAGCGTGCTTCATGCACGCGAAACGCGTTGACGTCACACGCCGGCCGCACGTCACCCGGAAGAGCCACCGATGCGTTCCAGCTCCCGCCTACGGCGCTGTTATCCTGCTACACACGGAACACGCTGCCTCCTCGTGGCATGCCGGAGCTGAACCCAAACATCGGGCCTTCATTCCAACAAACACCCGAAGAGGATGAACAGAAGTCTCTCCATCCACGGTCTTCTAGTACGGTGAGCTAAAGCCAGTGAATGATAGGGGATAGAGAAAAGGCAGTGAACACCTGGCTGTATTGGATACATAGCACATTTATGCAATCCAGTGAACGGCCATTGTTTGGCCAATGACAAACCTGACCAATTATGGATACAGCCTAACCATGGTGTGAGCCCGTGCAGTTATTACATCACACTGCGTCTCTCCCCAGCTCCCGCACCCCCAAAAAGAAAAAGAGAGACGCTCTGTCGCAGGGTGACACATGTCGGTCCGTTATCGCTACCCCAAATCCCAGAGGGCCTGAACCTCATCCCTCCAAGGACATCAGTTATTGTCCATTTTGAAGGACTGGCTTTTCATATAGCCCATTCAACTCGGCACGCAGACATTCCTCCTGACACCCTCCCCTTTCATGGTGGAACTGCACTGGAAATTTAGAGCCAAAATGCATCTCAGTTATGAATGAGCAGCAGTGTCTTGGTTCAATCTGTATCTAAGTAGTCTACTAGAGCTTCATATCTACATGATTGTCTGCCACGCGGACTCTAGAACCAATTCCATATTGGTTTTTGAAGCACTAGGCTGAATAGATGGGAGCATACTATATGATGTCCATGACCCTTTGAATTACTGGTGTAGCTTCATTGGTCATTTATTACACCAGGTAACATTACCAAATTGTGGCATGCCGACCAGCAGACCCATGAGCCAGCAGCATTCACAAATTCCGTCCTAGGAATATATGCGGCATGCTCAGGTATCTGCTGGTCAGACCTTCTGGAATGAGTGTGTGGCCGGCCTTGTGAGTGTGAATCATTGTTTTTATGTGTCCTGCGTGTTGTTGGTTGTAACCTTTGTACCTTTCCATATTTGTATACTGTTCCCCAATGTTGGGGTATTTTTAGACTATGTGTCAATTGATCCTCAATAAAGTTTTTTGAAAATTCACACTAAGTTGGTCTGAGCATCCCTTTGTGCAGCCGTTCCAAGGGGTACACTATGGCCCCTTTCATTTTTCTTTTATGGTATTTGTACTGTCCTGACATTTCAGGGCCTCAAGAAATGAGATAGGCCTTCGGTACATCAGGTGTGATCAATTTTCAATGATTGGCAAAATAGCTTGTAGACTCCAACGTTCACACAGACTAAATAATATCCACTAATTTGGGTTATTTTTACCAAAGATATGTAGCAGTATAAATTTTGGCCCAAGTTTATTAAAAAAAAATAAAAAAATTACTTAATTTGCAAAATTTTATAATTAGAAACTAAAACAAAATGTTATATTTTTTTTTTTCAAAATTTTCACTTTTTCGCTAATTGTGTGAAAAAAATGATCCATTTGATTGGGTACAGCAATGCATGACTGAGTAGTTATCATTCAAAGTGTGACAGCGCTGAAAGCTGAAAATTGGTATGGGCAGTAAGGGGGTGAAAGTGCCCTGTATTGAAGTAATTAACAGAAAAAACAGACTATTGTGTAAGAGTAAAATGTGAGGGGAGCAGATGAAAGGAAGTCAATTTTTGAGTGAAGGGCTGTTTTAAGAATTTACACATTGTTGCATGGGGTAGATCAGTGGTCTCCAAACTGCGACCCGTGGGCCAAATGTGGCCCTTTGCTTGCCTATATCCGGCCCTCGGAGCACTATTCCTCCCAATGACACCAACAAGGGGGCACCATTCCTTCCACATCAACATTGGGGAACTCCTCATCCCACTGACACCAACAATGGGGCATTTTTCCTCCCACTAATACCAATGATGTGCCACTATTCCTCCTACTGACTACAGGCACTACGTCATTTTCTTACTCCCACTGACACTGGGGCATGTTGTACTTCTACTGGCCACTCCAGCCCCCCCTTAAGTCTGAAGGGCAGTAAACTGGCCCTTTGTTTAGAAAGTTTGGAGACCCCCCTGGGGTATATCATATTTGAAATTCACTTTCCAATCCTGTTCATTTTAGCTTTTAGGGGATTTCCAATTTCATGGTCTAGTAACAGAACAGAAGCTTGCAATAGAACCTGCTTATAATGGTGTAAAACATGAAAGTTATGAACTGGATAGTTATACTACTTGGTCCTGGGCATCCTAAAAAAGGAAGTCCAATATGTGAGAAAATAGGGTATCTTGAGTGTTACGGAACAGGGCACCCCTGAGCAGGTACCTCCGTTGACAGATGCTCCTAGTGCTTCCCGAGGGCTCCAAGCACTCCACCAGACACCGTAAGCACTTCAGACTCCACGAAACGCCGCAGCTTGGTTAGGGTCTTGGCATCTCCTACCCACCCTGGACCAACGACAAGGCTCCAGGTTCCTGTGGGTGAACCTCTCTTTCCCCAGAGAGTGCAGCAGAACAAGCTCTTACACAAGCTCTTACAAGAGCTTTGTGATTCTCTAAGGGAGTATGGAAGACCATAGCAATCCCTGCAGCAGATTCCCCCAATAACGAGACAAAGCTCCGAGTTGAGGGCAAAACAGGAACAACATTTATTGGAAGAACACAGCACACTTTTATACAGAAATTGGAACATCCTTTCCCCAACAACCGCTTTCCCATTGGTCAATTGTAAAGTACTTGCAGTTCCCAATAAGGTCCTCTTCAGCCCATGCAAATGAGGGCTTGAAAATGAGTCAATAGTGATTGGTCAGATAGCTTTGACCAATGCAAGGAGACAGAAGCCCCAGGGGGCAATCAATGTAAACTATAGTCAGACACAGAACAATGGTTCCCTAACGAGCCCTCAATACACATTACTCTGAGTGTCAATACCTCCCTTAGCAGACAACAGGTCAGGTCATTAGCACACCTGACAAAAGGTGAATGGGGAGCCACCTTAAACAGTCTGTCTCCTCAGAACTTCCTGGGATGACCATATTAGGAATGGACTTCCTGTGCCTTACAGTTTACAGGAAGAAGGTTTAGCTTCCAAGATAGAGGCAAGACTCCATTATCCACATGGGGACCCAAATACAGTATTATGCTTTAAAATATATAAAGTCACTTTTTATACATTAAACATAAACATGTTACATATCCCCAGATAGCTCAGGTCGGAGTGCACATTATTAGGTGAATAGCACTCAGAACCCACGAATACAGTTTAATCGCCATGGAGCCAAAGTCTTTTAAAGCCTGGTCCATAGTCCAAAGGCAGCAGGCGGGCAACCAGGCTCCTCCAATGCAATGGGGCGAGATTGGTCTCGTCACATTGAGGAAACTCATATTTTAGGTTAATTTGATAGTGTAATGTTTTCCCTAAATCAGAACTCTAGCCAAACCATCCAAAATTACAAAAAAAAAATAAAAATTAAAATTTGCCAGTAAAAGATACAATTTAAACAAAGTTGTCAATCAGACCACTTCCACAGAGCCCAGGTTTCATAGACCCGGGTAATGGGGTTAATGAAGCTGCAGAGTGCATCATGTTTCCTGTAGGCAGATGAAGACGTTCTCTTGTGCTGGAGGATGAGTGGGGTAATTTTGGTTATGAGCCCTTTAACAGAAAAGCTATACCACACTTACCGATGAAAATTCTCTTTGTTGAGCTGATGCAGCAGACAGAAAAAACGCCTGCAATAAAGCACACCAAAACATATTAAACTGTGAAAACATCTTTATATATTTTACTGGTGCATTGTTTAATACATTCTATTTTGGGGGAAAAAAACCAAATACCGAAGCTGCATTTTCAAATGTGTTTTTTCAAGGTGCAAGCTCCAGGGTCATCATCCTTCTCTTGACTTCACTAAATAAGGAATCTCTAAAGTAGAAAAAGCCTGCAGCCAGTAATAAACCTGCAAACTTCTTCTACAAGCTTAAAGTGGATGTAAACCCCATTCATAAAATTTGACCTGGCCACATATCTGTAGTGTTTACTCAACCCTCTCCAAAGCCCTGAGTCCTGTTGCTTTCTGCTACTCTGTTATCAGCATGATAACTTCTGACAAGTGCTCCGACACCAGCGATAAAAGCAGCTGGCAATCTGTGTCGGGGTGGGTGCATAGATATAGATTAGCAGAGAGCTGGTCTATTCACAGCACAACTCTGCATGTTTCTTCCTTCCTCTGCCTATGTGGAGGGATGGGGGTAGTGCCTTTCCTCCAATCAGCTGTCACACAGTGTATGCCAAGACTCCACACCCAGTGCTGGAACAGGAAGAAAATTCTAACACGATGTTCACTTTCTAAACAGTGTAGAAAGCTGAAGACAGCAGATATACAAATAACACTTACTTAGGGAGATCATCTAAGGCTGTTCACTTCACTGGGTATACGTGAGGGTTTACATCCACTTTAAAAAAGGAGGAGAATGAAAGACCTGAAGCATGCAACATTAAATGCATTTAAAGGTATCTGTAGCCACCACTATGTGCCTACATTGTATGGTTTCATCCTATGAAGTATAAAAAGAAATATATACTGCTCTAACCAAACAGAGAATATAAAAGCTGCTAGCACAAACAAAATGACAAATAAGTTGTAATAAATCAAACAAGTGAAAACGTGCAGCGCTAAGTCCCCGTTCACACTAAGGCGACCTGTGAGGCGACCTGGTCGCCTCACAGGTCGCCTTCCATAGGGAAGCTGCGGACCCATTCTAATAGGAGCGACACAAGTCGCTCCGACTTAGAAAAAGGGTCCGGAGCTTCTTTGGGGCGACCCGGAGGCGACCGCCATAGACTTCAATGTTATGAAGGCCGTGGCGGCCGCTCTGAGGTCGCGGCGCGCTGCTCGCACCGCGACCTCGTAGGTCGCCCCCCGAAGTCGGATCGCCCCTGTGTGAACGGGGCCTAAATGGAAGAGAACTTTAACAGCTCTCTATAAACAAACAAACAATAATGGTGCATATACAAAAACCAAATGAATTATTAATATCAAAGTCCCATAGGTGCAAGAGCAAGGTGAAATAAAACATCTAAGGTGATATGGTTAATCGTAGTAATAGACAAATCCCGTCACCAACACCAGAAAAAGTAATGTGCTCACCAGATGGGACTGACCCAAGTTACTGTACAGCATAAGGGTCAGATAAGGCTCATACGATGGTTCTGAGATTTCTTAAGGGAAGACTGTGACCCCTTATACTCTTCAAGTAGATATCCAAATGTGGTGAATGGAGGATGAAGCTCACAAACAACCAGAACCATAGGGATATAGACCAAAGGAAACAGACATAGTGTAAAACCCCAAAAACAAAATTTATTGACAAAAAAGGGAATACACTCACAAACAATCCAGCGGTACAGGCAGACAATATGCAGGAAAATCAGGCTGAAATAAGCACTATCCTGACTATCCAGCTGGATAAATCCTTTGAGAATGTCCTGTAGGAAGAAACTCGTCAGGATAGTGCGGAAAAGGGTTAACAAAGCTGGACTATGCCTATAGGGCAGTCCCAGGGGATATACTCCCACTTTCTGCTCTAGGAACTCCGTTAACAAGCAGTTTTAGAAGAATACATAATCCAACTCCACAGAAGGGTGGGTGCTGTGTAAGTCAAACATCTGAGAAAAGGATTTTGCGGTAAGACAAAAATCCAGTTCTCTTTCGTTCATTGACGGACACAGCTTCATATCAGCATTACGGGTGGGAAACACAGCAATAAACATATTTCCCAAAAAGGGCTAAACTTAGCCAACCAGGTAAACCAAGAGCTCAACCAGGGACAGGAGCTTCTCTACCAGAAAAAAAAAACAACCCTCAGGAGACAGAAGCTTCTGCCACAGTGGCCTGCAAAACTTTGCAGCCAAACGCAGCATCTGCAGATGCGAAAATATCCACCTTGTAGAACTTTGTGAATGTGTGTACAGACTATCAGGTGGCCGCCTTGCAAACCTAGACACCGACGCCTGATGACGGAAGGCCCAGGAGGCACTAAGCGCCCTCGCAGAATGCGCCTTAACTGGGAAAAGAGGAACCTGACCCTTAATGGAATAGGCCTGCACCACCGTCTGCCTGATCCATCAGGAAATAACAGCAGATGCAGCCTGCCCCTTACAGGGACCATCAGTAAGGATAAACAAAGGAATCCGATTTGCAAATTGACGTCAAGTACACCCTGATGGCCCAGACCACATCCAAGGAATGCAAGGCTATTTTTTTTGGATGTTTTGGCTTAGGACACAACTTCCTAATTTAAGTGAAACCCCCAAATGACCTTAGGAAGGAACGACTGACAGGGACGTAGCACCACTTTACCCTGTAAACCACCAGGTAAGGTGACCGATAGGGCAACGCAGCCAGCTCAGAGACCCTGCGTGCAGAAGTAATAGCTAACAAGAAAGCCACTTTCTGTGACAAGGTAAGCAGGGGAAGTTCACAAGGGCTAAGACCTAGTGCATGAAGGAGGGATTTGGGTTTTTTGAGCACTGGGTTCACTTTTCATTGGGGTGAAACCTATATGCTAAAGATGGTTTGCACCTAAATGGAAGGGGGTCTGTTGTGCTGGGGGAGAGGTTTATGGGAAAGCTGGAGGAGTTCTTAAACTAGGATTGAGGGGGGAGGGTGAATTAGATTGTAATGGGGCAGACAGGTCAGACAGGGGTCAGCCACTATTGGTGGGTGGAATGGGGAAAGATGGGGGGAGAGTTATGGCAGAGGATAAGAAGGTTCCCATGTTACAAACAACCATTGGAAATGGTACTATTTGTACCAAAATTAAAAACATGCAAAATAAGTGTGCAATGGGACAATGATTTAAAGTGTTTGTTCACCAATGCCAGAAGTATGCCAAGCAAAATAGGTGAGTTGGAAGCTCTGGTGCACGAGGAGAACTAGGACTTAATTGGTATTGCTGAATCTTGGCTTCATTTATCATATGACAGGGCTATTAATATTCCTGGCTATGCTCTCTTTCGGGAAAGACAGGGTAAAAATGGAGGGGTGGTGGTGTCTGTCTCTATGTGAGAAGTGATCTCAAAGGGAGAGCGTGAAAGATGACCTAGTTGATGGAAAATGTGCTGAATCTGAAGCAGTATGGGTGGAAATGTACATGGGTGTGCGTAATACAAGGATTATCATTGGAGTTTGTTATAGACCTCCCAGTATTAATGAGGAGGTGGAGACTCAGCTCCTGGCACAGAAGGAAAGGGCTGCAAGGGCTGGGACAGTGTTAATAATGGGGGATTTTAACTACCCAGACATTGACTGGCGTAATGGCACTGCTGGAACAGTTAAAGGGCAAAAATGTATAAACCTATTACAAGAGAATTTTATGGTGCAATTTATGGAGGCCCCCACTAGAAATTATGCTCTGTTGGACCTGGTAATCTCAAACCATGCAGAGCTTATTAACGATGTTCATATAAAAGAACATCTGGGTAGCAGTGACCATATCATGATTTCATGTAATGTTAGCTGTAAGCAAAAAACGCATACAGGAAATACAAAAAACACAACTTTAAGAGAGCAAATTGTCCAAGAATGAGGGCTGCTCTCCAGGATTTAGACTGGGAGGGAATATTGGCATTGATGAGCACAGAACAGAAATGGGAATTTTTCCAAAAGACTTTATGCAAACTCACTGCAAAGTATATTCCTATGGGTAAGAAGTTTAAAAGGCTAAAAATAAAACCTATGTGGCTCACAGGAAAAGTTAAAAAGGCTATAGATAAAAAGAAAAGAGCTTTTAAAAAAATATAAAAATGAGGGAACGCTATCATTGTTTAATTGTTACAAAGAATATAACAGAATATGTAAAAAGGAAATCAGGGACGCAAAAATTCAAAATGAACGACAGATTGCAAAAGATAGTAGGACAAACACCCAAAAATTCTTAAATTATATTAACAGTAAAAAGGTTTGGTCTGAGCATGTAGGCCCTTTACAAAATAATCATGAGTGGGTGACTGGGGACAAAGAGAAGGCAAATGTAATAAATACTTTCTTCAGCTCTGTGTATACAATGGAGCATGGGGGAGCTCATGACCATAATGAGGACGGTATTGACACAGCCCCAAATGATTCACAATGGCTCAAAAGTGATACGGTCCAGAAATATTTAGACAGAATAAGGGTAGATAAAGCGCCTGGACCAGATGGCATCCACCCACGTATCCTAAAAGAATTGAGCGCTGTAATTTCTAAGCCTTTGTTTCTAATTTTTAGGGACTCGTTAAGGACTGGAATAGTACCACTCGATTGGCAAAGGGCCAATGTGGTGCCTATATTTAAAAAGGGATCAAAGTCTTTGCCAAGTAACTATAGAACTGTTAGTTTAACTTCTATAGTCGGGAAGATACTGGAGAGTTTATTAAAAGGCCACATAGATGAGTTCTTGCTGGAAAAAAATATTTTAAGCAACAGACAGCATGGATTCATGAAAGGCAGAATTTGTCAAACAAACCCGATTTCTTTTTATGAGGAGGTAAGTAAAACCTTGGACAGAGGGGTGGCTGTGGACATAGTATACTTGGATTTTGCAAAAGCGTTTGACACAGTTCCCCACACACGGCTAATGTGTAAGGTAAAGTCTACTGGCTTGGAAAGTTCGGTTTGGAATTGGATAGAAAATTGGCTAAAAGATAGAAATCAGAGAGTAGTGGTTAATGATTCTTACTCTGAATGGTCTAAAAGTTATCAGTGGTGTACCCCAAGGTTCAGTGTTGGGACCCTTACTTTTTAATATCTTTATAAATGATATAGGGTCTGGGATTAAAAGTAGCATTTCAGTCTTTGCAGATGACACCAAGCTTTGCAGTGGAATAACTTCTTTACAGGATGTCTCCAACTTACAAGCTGACCTCAATGCACTGTATCATTGGGCAACTATGTGGCAAATGAGGTTTAACCACTTGCCGACCGCCGCACGACTATCTACGGCGGCGGTCAGCCCCTCACAGGCAAAGTGACGTAGGTCTACGTCGCTCGCCTGTGAGGGTTTAGGGAGCGAGCGCGCGCCGCCGGAGGCGCGCTCCCGCTCCCGCGTGGTCACGGACCCCCCCCGCGCGTGTGACCGGCGGACCCGATCGCCGCCGGCCACTCTGCGATCGGCGGGGGAGAGGGAGAAAGTCAGGCAGCTTGTGTAAACAAGCTGCCTGTCATTCTCCTCTCTGTATGAGAGCTGATCACATGGATCTACTATGTAGATCCATTGATCACTCTGCATACAGTTGAAGCCACAGCCAATCACAGTTAGAATCACGCCCCTAGGGACACACACAGCCCCTCCCTCTCAAATAAAGTTAACCCCTTCACTACCAGTGTATTTTTACAGTAACAGTGCATATATATAGCACTGATTACTGTAGAAATGTCACTGGTAACCCCAAAAGTGTAAAAAATGTCAGTCAAGGGTCCGATCTTTCCGCCGCAATGTCGCAGTACCGCAAAAAAAAAAATCGCAGATCGCCGCCATTACGCGTTAAAAAAAAAAACAACAAAAATGACAAAAATCTTTCCCTTTGTTAGTAAACGCAATAACTTTTGCGCAAACCAATCAAAATACGCTTTTTGCGATTTTTTTTACCAAACATAGGTAGCATAAAACAAATTGGCCGAAAATATTAAAAAATTTTGATTTTTACATTTTTTTTGGGGGGAATTTCATATAAAAAAAAGGGAAAAATATTGCTATTTTTGCAAAATTTACGCTCTTTTTTTGTTTATAGCGCGTGATCAAAAAATCGCACAGGTGATCAAATACCGCCAAAAGAAAGCTCTGTTTGTGGGAAAAAAAGGACGCCAAATTCGTTTAGGTACAGCGTCGCACGACCGCGCAATTGTCCGTTAAAGTCACGCAGTGCCGAATCGCAAAATACCCTCTGGTCGTTTAGCAGCCAAATCCTCCGGGGCTTAAGTGGTTAATGTTGATAAATGTAAAGTTATGCACTTGGGGGCTAAGAATATGCATGCATCATACATAGAGGGTGGAGTAGAACTGGGGGAATCCATAGTGGAGAAGGATCTGGGTGTTCTGGTAGATCATAAGCTTAATAATAGCATGCAATGCCAAGCTGCTGTTTCCAAAGCAAGCAAAGTAATTTCTTGTATTACCAGAGGCATGGACTCCAGAGAGAGAGATATCATTTTGCCCCTGTACAAATCATTAGTAAGTCCCGGTTCACACTTCTGCGTTGCAGGAACGCTGCAAATATGCAGCGTGTTCCCGCATCGCATCTGCACCCCTGGCAGTTCACACTGTCATATGCGATACGCAGGGGGTGTCAATTAAAAGTTAACGACACCCCCAGTTGAGATTGCATATCGCAGTACGATCTGCAAGTTTGCACAGAATCGGATCGCACTAGTGTGAGCCACCATGCGATCTGATTCAGCTGAGGATAAAAAAAGGGGTCATGTGCGTGTTTAGTGCGATTGCGGTGTGCTCCGAATGACATGCGATCTCTGTAATCGCACTAATGTGAACCGGCACTAAGACCTCATCTGGAATATGCAGTTCAGTTTTGGGCACCAGTTCTTAAAAAGGATAATCGGGGAACTGGAGAAAGTGCAGAGAGGGGCAACCAAACTGATAAGAGGCATGGAGGAGCTCAGCTATGAGAAAAGATTAGAGGAACTGAATTTATTCTCTCTTGAGAAGAGGCGATTAAGGGGGGATATGATCAACATGTATAAATACATAAGGGGTCCATATAGTGAACTTGGTGTTGAGTTGTTCACTTTAAAGGTCAACACAGAGGACAAGGGGGCACTCTTTACGTCTAGTGGAAAACAGATTTCGTCTTTAAATACGGGAAGGTTTCTTCACCGTAAGAGCTGTGAAAATGTGGAATAGACTCCCTCCAGAGGTGGTTCTGGCTAGCTCATTAGATTGCTTTAAAAAAGGTCTGGATTCTTTCCTAGGTGTACATGATATAAATGAGTACTAAAATTTCTTTTTGGTAAAGTTGATCCAGGGAATATCCGAATGCCTCTCTCTGGGGGGGGAAATCAGGAAGGAATTTTTTTCCCCTGCTGTAGCAAATTGGATCATGCTTTGCTGAGGTTTATTTTCGCCTTCCTCTGGATCAACAGCGGGTATAGGATTGTGTATATGTGGATTGTATGGTTGGGTTTTCAATACTGTTTTTTTTTTTTGGTTGAACCGGATGGATGGATGTAACATAAATGTAAGAGTAGGGTAGCTTCGCCTTAGCGAGATATGAAGTGATCTGTAGAAATAGTATAATTGTAGATGTAGTGTCATTTTGGGTTATTAAGAATTGTAGTATTCAGTACTCAGTCATACACATATGTCCTTTTATTAGCATTTGAAAAAGGACAGGGCCATTCTCTGGGATGGAGGTGACACCTGGATGCCAAATTAAAGTCTCCCATGCAAGTGAACAAAAGTTGTCACCTTCCTGAGGCCTCAAAGAGAGCTGCTGGTCATCTTGGCTACGAGGATCCGCAGGGGGGCGATGATAGGCTCCAAACAGTCTGCAAGCTTTGATTAAGTACCATCAGATCAAAGAAATGTATTTTATCTCTCATAATAGGTGAAATATTATGGGTAGAGAGATAAAAATAATTCATTCATTCTTATGGCTCACGTGTTGGGCTACATGTACATGTAAATCTGTGTCTGTAGCATGTGTAGAATCCTAGCGAAATGCACAAAACTTATATGGCGCCTGATTGTGGCAGGCAAGCAGTGTTTGGTACTGTCGCAATCAGACCGATGCGCTGGTGTCAGAATTCCTATCCCTGACTCAGTGGTCAGCGCCGTTCTGGGTCAATTAGACTCTGGTCAGTTCAGAACACGAAACCTCCTGTGGGCTGGGACGGGGACAACCCCCTGGGGTTGATTGGCCAAGGGCTAAAGTCCAGCCCACATTCATATTCCAATAAATTGGGGAACCTGAGCTATGAACACGTTCTTCCATGAAGCCAGTTCTAAACTGGGGAGTCCCCACACGGTTTCCGGTATGCTTCTACCAGGGGATAAGCTTCGATAACGTTTATTTCAGTTTTTTATTCCTTTTTATTTTCATAACAAATTGCCAATTGTGTGTATTTTTATATCTTTTTTGTAACTGCTTTTGCTTTGTATATATTTTTTTATGCACTGCCCACTTCTGGGATATTAAATTATAAAATTAATAAGTGACTTCTGTGTACTAAGCTAGGACTCATATCTCTGAAGAGATTGTTGCATTTTAGTGCCTAATTGCTTGGTCTACGCTACATGCCAATCTGTATGCAATTGCACTGTGTGTTGGCAGATTGCATGCAGATTGTAAACCAGATGGAGATCTGCGTGTGTGTGGTGTCCCAGCAGACCAGTCTCCGGACAAACTGTTGGGTGGTGGCAGGCTATCGTTTGTGGTGTGTGGGGACAGTGGGAAGAGTGATTAACACAGGAGTTCTAGCTTGTAGGAATAGCTGGAGGAATCCTAGTAGTGTGTGATAATTGCTAGACTGCTCCCCAACTAGGGCTGCAACTAACGATTAATTTGTCTGTCGACTAATCTATCGATTATTTTTACGATTAGTCGACTAATCTAACGATAATTTTTTTTTTTTTTTTTGCTTAATTGAGTGTTTTTTTGATTAGCTAATTAATCCTGTAATTAATACAGAGACCTCTTTATTTTCTGATCAGCAAGGGATTTCACAAGCGGATCCCTTGTTGAAACGCAGATCAGAGGTTGCCCGTGTGAAAGGGGCCTTAGAGGCTTTGGGGGACCCTGCACACAGTTGCAGGGGAGCTTCTAGAGCAAGAAATAAGCTATTCTAGCTTGTTGCTTTGCTTACAGGCCTCCTTCACATGGTCATAAAGTGGTGTTAATGCCTTAAGGTGAAAAACCTTCTGTGCTGCAGGTTCCCCCGTTTTCTCACGAGTCCGATCCAGCAATGTGCATGAGCGCAGGGGCTCTAGCTGCTCTCTCTACTCATTGGACAGATTGATAGCAGCAGGAGCCATTGATCCAGTGTTAATCCAGTGATGTGGGGGGCGGACAAAAGTACTGCTGTCTGTCATTGGATGCAGCAGGGGGATCTCGGGAACAAGCCTGCACGGGTACCCCCATGGAAGGCTTTCTGTGGGGGCACCTGAGGAGGGCCCCGGAGTGTCAGCAGTGCATCCCAGAAGAGGATCGGAGCTGCTCTGCAATCATTTTGCACAGAGCAGGTAAGTATAATCACGTTTTGTTGTTTTTTATATAAAGAGGGTTTACAACTCTGTTAAGCTTATTTCGGTCTTTCAGGTGGCAGACAACAGATGCAGCTTGTATCAGTGCTGCAGCCATCTGGGGGCAGTACGATTTTTTTTTTTTTTATCTGAAAAAAAAAAAAAAAAAACATACTTTTTTTTTTTTTTTTTAAATTTACCCAATCACTCTTGTATCCAATTCAAGACAGGTACTTGCTCTACATAGTTAGTAGATTGTACAACCTCCTTCAAGCTTGTACAGTCAGGTTGTATGGTATGTAGTCAGCTTTTTGGAGGATGCATGGCCCAGGTGATTGTTGTATCTGCTCCAATGTCAACATGCTGCTTTGAAAATTGTAGTGGAACAATGACTGGCGTTGCTATGGGAAATGGTCAGCTTCCAGATCTCTGCAGTGATGAGTGGATGGGGTCATGTGCTGCTTTTGTTAGGTGGGTGTGTCCGGGCGGTGGGTGTGTCGCCTAGCGTTCTGTTGCCATCTCCACTAGTGGGCGGGGCTGGTAGCATATCTGCGGTCCAGTTCTGTGAATGGCCGCTTCATGCTGATGTCCGGCAGCTGTCATTGGCCTGTGGCTGCGGAAGGGGCGGGCTGCGGGTTTTGGCCGTGACATCATTGGCAGCGCCGATGTGGTTTGAGAGCTGCGATCTCCCGGAGGATGCGGCCGAGTCTATTGTGACAGCTGGGGCTTCCAGGGCCTCCCCGCCCACCTACCTACAGGTACCGCTCTGATCTGGCGAGCTGTGCGGTCCTCTAAAGCGGTGCTGCGGCCGGCCAGGGGGCGTGTGACGTCACGTGTTGACGCGTCGACGCCTTTCACGCACGTCAACGATTTTTTGTAGTCGACTACGTCGATTAGTCGTTGCAGCCCTATCCCCAACCCTTACAAATCTTACATATAATCTGGTGCACTGTATCTGCCTGTGTATGGTCAGCCAGCTGGATTGGAGTGGAGTCTCCCTTTAGTAGTGACCATGGGCAGTGCAGGCTGCGAAAGTGTCACAGCCAGTCTTATTACTCAGTAGGAATTTCCATGATTCCCTTATACTCCCCAGTCACTAAACCACGTCTCGGTTAGCTAGTCGCCGTGGGCGTGGCAAATCATGACAACGAACTTGTGTCTTTTTTCAACCTGACTAAACTATGTAAATAATTTTCAAAGGGCAGGTTTTGAAGGACTGACAGTACCAGTTTATGATCCCAAGGTGGGGACCAGGGACCATACCAGGAGAGCCAAATGGCGAACTCCCTGCACGAAGGTGTGAATCAAGGGATTTGTGGCCAACGGCCTTTGGAAGAAAATTGCAAGGCTGAAACGCTAAACTACACCTCTTTGTAGAAACTCCAGCAAACGTGATATCGAAAAGGAACAGGGGGAAATCCCCCCTAATTCCCCCCGAGACTCTCACCGTGTATGACTTCAGAACTCGATGGGTAAATCTTCTGAGAAGTAGATTTCCTAGCTTTTAACAGTAGAAATCACCAAATCTGAAAACCCCCTATCCTTTAATACCTGGCTTTCCATAGCCAAGCCGTTAAAGCCAGCGACCATAAAGCAAGATTGAAGAAGATCAGCCCTTGGGACAACAGAGTTTCTCTGAGAGGAAGCTGCCAGGGGGCATCGGCTACCAGTCCTACCAGGCCCGCTTACCAAGCCAGACGAGGAATCCCTTCTGCCTCAATTCTGCACAACAGTCTCAGCAGAAGCTGTAGTGGAGGAAAGGCAAAAATTATACGATACTGGCCCCAAACCTCGGAACCTTCCGGTTGAGGCAGGAGGCTAACCGGTCCACATGGGGGGGGGGGGGTCGACCGGAGACATCGTTGTTGAAACACTTCTGTGTGAAGGGACAATTCGCCCGGACTCCGTGCCTTTCGACTGAGGTAGTCCACCTGCCAATTTTCCACCCCTGGAATGTGCGCAGCAGAGAGGGCTGGAATAAGCATCATCTCTTGCCGAGGCGCCACCTCTCGTATCCCCAGATGGGAGGAGAGCTGCGTGATAGCAGGCTGGGACTGACAAGTCGAGATACGCACAGGACACCCTGGTCAGACTGACTTCCCACAGTCACACCGGCATATGCCAGCCCAGCAGGAGGACGCCACCAGGGATCGTCTTTACATCGCCAGAGTACAAC
This sequence comes from Pelophylax lessonae, assembly GCF_965119305.1. Taxonomy (NCBI): domain Eukaryota; kingdom Metazoa; phylum Chordata; class Amphibia; order Anura; family Ranidae; genus Pelophylax; species Pelophylax lessonae. Next base: position 247,983,656 of record NC_138774.1, on the reverse strand, counting down.
GACCCAGGATTGTAGTGGCACTCCACCAAGGACTGATTACACAAGGGAGGGTAAAGTACCTTTGGATTCCAAGTGTATATTCAGCACTCGCTACACGCAGCAGTGCCACACGTGCCAATCTGCAATACACATCGTACCATTTCCGTAGCAGCCGAATTTTACTTATGTCATCTCTATTAGGATTATCTAGTGATCTCACTCACACCTGTGCACAACTTCACTATTGTTGCCTGAATCGGGATGATGTGGAATATACATATAGTACTTCAGTAATAACTAAGATTCCAAAACAACTCTATCACTTTTTCAGGGTGAACTTTCATTGGATATACAGTGGGGAGAACAAGTATTTGCTACACTGCCGATTTTGCAGGTTTTCCTACTTACAAAGCATGGAGAGGCCTTTAATTTTTATCATAGGTACTCCAACTGTGAGAGATGGAATCTGAAACAAAAAATCCAGAAAAAAAAAAAAATCACATTGTATGATTTTTAAATAATTAATTTGCATTTTATTGCATGCATAAGTATTTGATCACCTACCAACCAGTAAGAATTCCGGCTCTCACATACCTGTTATTTTTTCTTTAACAAGCCCTCCTGTTCTCCACTCATTACCTGTATTAACTGCACCGGTTTGAACTTGTTACCTGTATAAAAGACACCTGTCCACACACTCAAACAGACTCCAACCTCTCCACAATGGCCAAGACCAGAGAGCTGTGTAGGGGCATCAGGGATAAAATTGTAGACCTGCACAAGGCTGGGATGGACTACAGGACAATAGGCAAGCAGCTTGGTGAGAAGGCAACAACTGTTGGCGCAATTATTAGAAAATGGAAGAAGTTACAGATGGCGGTCAATCTCCCTCGGTATGGGGCTCCATGCAAGATCACACCTCGTGGGGCATCAATGATCATGAGGAAGGTGAGGATCAGCCCAGAACTACATGGCAGAATCTGGTCAATGACCTGAAGAGAGCCGGGACCACAGTCTCAAAGAAAATCATTAGTAACACACTACGCCGTCATGGATTAAAATCCTGCAGCGTACGCCAGTTCCCCCTGCTCAAGCCAGCGCATTTCCAGGCCCATCTGAAGTTTGCCAGTGACCATCTGGATTATCCAGAGGAGGAATGGGAGAAGGTCATGGGTCTGAGACAAAAATAGAGCTTTTTGGTCTAACTCCACTCGCTGTGTTTGGAGGATGAGTACAACCCCGAGAACACCATCTTAACCATGAAGCATGGAGGTGGAAACATCATTCTTTGGGGATGCTTTTCTGCAAAGGGTACAGGACGACTGCATCGTATTGAGAGGAGGATGGCTAGGACCATGTATCGCGAGATCTTGGCCAACAACCTCCTCCCCTCAGTAAGAGCAATAAAGATGGGTCGTGGCTTGGTCTTCCAGCTTGACAACGACCCCGAAACACACAGCCAGGGCAACTAAGGAGTGGCTCCATAAGAAGCATCTCAAGGTCCTGGAGTGGCCTAGCCAGTCTCCAGACCTGAACCCAAAAGAAAATCTTGGGAGGGAGCTGAAAGTCCGTATTGCCCAGCGACAGCCCCGAAACCTGGATCTGGAGAAGCTCTGTATGGAGGAGTGGGCCAAAAGCCCTGCTGCAGTGTGTGCAAACCTGGTCAAGAACTACAAGAAACGTATGATCTCTGTAACTGCAAACAAAGGTTTCTGTACCAAATATTAAGTTCTGCTTTTCTCATGTATCAAATACTTATGTCATGCAATAAAATGCAAATTAATTACTTGTGATTTTCTGGATTTTTGTTTTAGATTCCATCTCTCACAGTTGAAGAGTACCTATGATAAAAATTACAGACCTCTACATGCTTTGTAAGTAGGAAAACCTGCAAAATCGGCAGTGTATCAAACACTTGTTCGCCCCACTGTACTTTTAGAACCGTTTACCATTTGGATTACCATAGGGTCATAAACATTCATTAACATTCAGCCATGCCATAGCGCAACACCAGGGGGTTCTTGAAAATCTTCATGGTCCACATAAGTTCCTTTTTTCAGTCACCAGCCTCCCCAGCTCGAGCTCCCAGGGGTCCACACGGGGGAATTCCACAATTACCTCACATTTGATAGGATACACATACAGCGATTGCCGGTCGAGATCCTCCTGTGTGGAATCATCTCTGGCATCGGGACGGTCAATTTTTTTCCTGTTTTAGGTTGTTTCATGCTTTTCTTCGTCTATTGTGAGTTTGATTCACTTCTGCTCAGGGGCCATACAAAAAGATACATATTGACTATATTTGAATATAGTGCCATAACAACCCCAGCCAGGTATAAGGTCCGAGTGATAGCACATAATGATAGGATGATACACCCATAAAACACTGCACATAAAATGTGCTGCATATTATCATGCGAATGACCTGGCTGCCTATGCGCCCTGGACCAGGATATACTATTGTATAGCAAATAGACACTATGATATAATGTAGTGGCCCCACATCTTTAGCATAGGCACACCCTCTTATTTTAGTGCCATGACCTGAAGACCAGTCTCGTAGCTGGAGGGATGTCTGCACAAACACAATTGGTTTTGAAGAGATAAGGGATATACCGTATTCCCCTGAAGCTAGAGGACCGGAATCATGTCCTATAAGCTATCAGTGTCAGGCCCAGGGAAAGTGTCTGGTAATGCCTGAATGTGTGGGATAGGATTGTCTGCTGGATGAAGCCTCAGGAGCTAGGTCTCCTAGGCAATCCATATACATGGACAGATACAACTTAGTCAGGCTCCTGCCCAGAGGCCTGATCCCCAAACCAGACGCGCGCGCACACACACGTTGTCTATGTATAAAGACAACCATATAAAATCGGTGTTTAAGCAGTATACGTATAATAAAAGGCTTCCCAAATCATGGCCCATATACAGCTGAGGCCCATGCACAAAGTGGACCATCAGTAGTATCAAAATAAAAACAGTCGCAGATATTTGGCAAAAGCCTTAATCTGCGACAAAGAGAACTTCGGTACTGGACATCTAGTTGTGAATGTTCAATAGTCTACTTCATGTCCATGTTAATGTTCAAACAATATCATAATTTAGACAAAATAACATATTAAGACATCGTATACTGCAGAACCATCAGAAGTTTTAGCAGCCAAGACTCTTGGGCCATCCATGTGTAATTACCATCTGAATATATTCAGAGGGATGCAGTAGAAACAACTGAACCGCCATGTCGATTATATAAAAACACAGAAGGATAAAGCGTTCTGTATAGTGCATCATCATACAGAAACTTTTGGAAAAAAAACCTGCTTCTAAAAGGAGGCTTATTAGAAACACACCATAGATGGAGCAATCGTTTAAGAAATGCACAGTCACAGATGCGAATTTCACATGAAACGTTAATTTGCAAAACAAGGCAATCTAGTTGAACTACAGCCACCAGAGATCCTGCCCCCAATATATCCACTTCATGCGGTCTTTGGTAAATCCAAAGGAAAAATTGCATAAGAGAAGTGAACATGCCAGCTTTAACCTGGTCAGGCCTGGTAGTAAATTAAAGCTGCTGGGGGCATATCTGGAACCCGACCCGCATGGATGCCAAGGAGCTCTGCTCTCACCCAGCCCGCAGCTACATCCTGCTTTTCTGGTCTCCTCCACTCTGCTACATGGGCAAATCCAGATCCACCCCCTGAGGCTAAGGAATCCTCTCAGCCTCCCCTTGGCTCCTCTGCCACCCTACATACCTTCTTCACCACGACCGACATTCTGCCGCGTGGTGGGGACAAGATGGCGCTGGAGGCCTCCGCAGCCCTTAACCACTTGCTGACCAGTCACGTTGACTGTACTGCGGCAAAGTGGCTCGTTATCGTCTGGTGACATAGGTCTACGTCGCCGCCGGAGGCTCGCTCCCGCTGTATTCAGTTACAGCAGGAGTCGGACCAGGGGAGGAGCGGCGGTGATCACCGCTGCTGTTCCCCGATCGTCGGGGATCTAGTGTGGAAATCCGCCCGCTTGTGTAAACGAAGCAGGCGCATCTCCTAAGTGACAGGCAGGGTCAGATTGCAGGGTTCAGCATAGCTGAACCTGCGATCTGTCCCTGTGTCGCTCAGTCACCTCCCCCCACACACGTCAGTAAGCACCAGGCATATATTAACTCCTCCCTCTCCAATAAAAATTAACCCCTTCCCTGCCAGTGTCATTTTTACAGTAACAGTGCATATGTATAGCACTGATTACTGTAGTAATGTCACTGGTACCCCCAAAAGTGTCAAAAATGTCAGTCAAGGGTCCAATCTGTCCGCCGCAATGTCGCAGTCCATCAAAAAATAAATAAATAAATAAATCGCAGATCGCCGCCATTACTCGTTAAAAAAAAAAAAAACCACCAGAAATGACTGAAATCTTTCCCTTAGTTAGAAAACGCAATAACTTTTGCGCAAACCAATCAAAATACGCTTATTTCGATTTTTTTTACCAAAAATATGTAGCAGAAAACAAATTGGCCTAAAATATAAAAAAAATTTAGATTTTTACATTTTTTGGGGGGGAATGTGAAAAATATTGTTTTTTCAAAATTGTCGCTCTTTTTTTGTTTATAGCTCAAAAAGTAAAAACGCACAGGTGATCAAATACCACCAAAAGAAAGCTCTATTTGTGGGGAAAAAAAGGACATAAATTTAATTTGGGTACAGCATCGCACGACCACGCAATTGTCCGTTAACGTAAAGCAGGGTCGAATCTCAAAATATGGCCTGGTCAGGAATGGGGTAAAACCTTCCGGTCATAAAGCGGTTAAAAATACGCTCATTGAGAATTTTTTTGTCAAAGACGTAGCTAAATACATTTTGGCCTAAATATATGACAAAAATTGAATATATTGGATATTTAACTGTCAAAGTAGAAAAATATTGTTATTTTTTCACAATTTTCGCATTTTTTTATTAATATCGCAAAAAATAAAAAGCGCACAGGTGATCAAATACCACCAAAAGAAAGCTCTGTTTGTGGAAAAAAAAAGGACGTAAATTTCGTTTGGGTACGGCGTTGCATGACCGCGCAATTGTCAGTTAAAGTTGCACAGTGCCGAATCGCAAAAAGTGGCCTGGACGTAAGACAGCAAAATCCTCCGGTGGTAAAGTGGTTAAAGAGAAACTAAACCCATCATTTTAACGTCTTCAAAAATACAATTATATGTCGGGAATGAGGTTACGTTTGCTTGTGCTGTTAGCCAAACCATCAAATGGCTGGTGTCATAACTGATCACATATGCAACACCATGGCAGTTGCAGATCAAACAGAGGCAAAGATGCCAGCTTCCTTGGCTAAAAAGAATACAAGGGTTTAATTCTGCTTTAGGCCTCGTCACATCGTGGTACAGAAACGTCAGTTTTTCTGCTCTGGTTCTGGAAAGGCTTTAAAAAAAACCCTATACAACAATTGTTTCCTGTACACAACGTACAGATTTTTTTTTCAGGAATCTTCAACATATATGTAGTTTTCTGCATGGAAAAAAACTGACATGAAAACAACATCAGTGTGAATATGCAATATAACTGATGCACTTGAAAAATGATGCCTAGGTGCATAAAGACTGCGGTAAACGGATATCTTTGCAAGCGAAATCTGCACAGTTTTCCCATCAGCTTTCAGGCACATATGGTGCGAGCAAGCACTTAAAGCGGAGTTCGACCCAAAAGTGGAACTTCTGCTCATTTGCTTCCTCCCCCCCCTCCGGTGCCACATTTGAGACCTTTCAGGGGGGAGGGGGGGGGGGCGGGAACGGGTACCTGTTTTTGTTTGAAGGGGTATGTGAAGTGATTGGCGCTGCCTGTGTTATGCCAGTAAAAAGGTGTAATATATAAATAAATAAATAGAGTGTTATTCAAAGTACAATTACCACATAATTCACAAGTAAAATTAAATAGAGATAGTATCACATATACACAAATAATATATCATGTGCAATTTGTGCAATAAAGTGGCAAGTGATAAAATTGGATTGACTTACCGTAAAATCCTTTTCTCTTAAGCTCATTGACAGACGCAGTCCTCTTTGATTAATATCAGTAGGGTTATACTGCCCCCTACAGGAGTAGGACACTAGGCAGGAAAAAACGTTCTGGCCACACCTTAGGGGCAGTCCCAGAGGGTATATCCTCTCTCTCCCTGCTACAGGATGTCAGTTATGTAACAAAGCAGTGTCAGAGAATTTAACCCAACCCAACTCAAAAATAGAGGGGCGGGTACTGCGTCTGTCAATGAGCTTAAGAGAAAAGGATTTTACGGTAAGTCAAAAATCCAATTTTCTCTGTCGCTCATTGACAGACGCAGTCCTCTTTGATTAATATCAGTAGGGACGTCCCAAAGCAGTGCCACAAATGAGGGGTGGGATAACGGAAATCAAAATCCAATCCAGAAGGCCCAACCGGAGCCAACCAGAAGTCTTAAAGGCTCATCGGACAAAAGGATGAGACTCAACTGAAAACCCAACAGAAAAAAACCCTTGAGGTAGACCAACGGTCTCCTCAAACAGCGGCCTGCAGAACCTTGCGGCCAAAAGAGGCATCCGCCGATGCCAGCACATCAGCTTTATAAAATTTTGTAAAGGTATGAACCGACGACCAGGTAGCCGCCTTGCAAACCTGAACCACTGACGCCTGATGGCGGAAGGCCCAGGAAGCACTAAGCGCCCGAGTGGAGTGCGCCTTAACAGGGAACGGAGGAACCCGACCCTTAATAGAATAAGCCTGTACCACCGTCTGTCTGATCCATCTAGAGATAGTCGCGGCAGACGCAGGCAACCCCTTTCTAGGGCCATCCGTGATCACAAAAAGTGAATCCGTCTAACGGAAAGATACCGCAGTAGTCAAGTACTCCCTGATCGCCCGAACCACATCCAAGGAGTGTAACGCAAACTCCCAAGGATGACTGGGCTTAGGACACAGGGAAGGTAGCACAACATCCTCATTTAGATGAAAATCTGAAACCACCTTAGGAAGGAAGGATGGATTCGGACGAAGAACCACCTTATCCCTATGAACCACCAGATATGGGGAATGACAGGACAATGCGGCCAGTTCTGACACCCTGCGTGCAGAAGTGATAGCCACCAAAAAGGCCACCTTCTGGGATAAAGTAAGCAAGGGAATCTCCCTAATATTTTCAAAGGGAGGTTTCTGAAGAACTGCCAACACCAAATTAAGGTCCCAGGGCGGCAAGGGCGCGCGCACTGGCGGAGCCAGGTGCCGCACCCCCTGGAGGAAATTCCACACCAAGGAATGAGTAGCCAGAGGCTTCTGAAAGAAGATTGCCAACGCTGAAATCTGACCCTTGATAGTGCTCAAGGCCAGTTTCTGCTCAACCCCCTGTTGCAGAAAAGCCAATATCCAGGCCACCGAGTAAGAACGTGGAGGAAACCCAAGGGATTCACACCATGCGATATAAGACTTCCATGTGCGATGATAGACCATTCTGGAAGTCGCTTTCCTCGCTTTAATTAGAGTAGGAATAACTGAAGCTGACAACCCCTTGTCCTTCAGCACCTGGGTCTCAACAGCCAGGCCGTTAAAGCCAGCGATCGTAAAGCAGGATGGAAGATCGGTCCCTGAGACAGCAGATCCTCCCTGAGAGGAAGTCGTCAAGGAGCGTCCGCGACCAGCCTGACCAGGTCGGCGTACCAGGCCCGACGGGGCCAGTCCGGAGCTACCAGGATAACTGGAATTCCCTCCACCTCTATCCTGCGAAGAAGTTTCGGCAGCAACTTGAGAGGAGTGAAGGCATACAGTAGCGGATACTGCCCCCACGGGGCTACCAGCGCGTCTGCGGCGTCCGCTAGAGGATCTCGGGAGCGGGCTACAAACCTCCACACCTTCCTGTTGAACCGAGATGCCAACAGATCCACATCCGGGGTGCCCCAACGAAGGCACAATTGGTGAAATACCTCTGGATGAAGAGACCATTCCCCTTGATCCATAATCTAACGGCTGAGAAAATCTGCCTGCCAATTTTCCACCCCCGGAATGAATACCGCGGAGAGAGCTGGAACAAATCGTTCCGCCCAACGAAGTATGCCGGCCACCTCTACAGCCGCCAGGACACTCTTGGTGCCCCCCTGGTGATTGACGTAAGCCACTGCCGTGGCATTGTCCGACTGAATCCGCACCGGGCTGCCCCGGAGCTGCTCGGTCCAGTGAATCAGACAAAGTCTGATCGCTCTCAGTTCCAATACATTTATCGGTAACCTGGATTCTTCCAGGGACCAGAGCCCCTGAGCAGATTGTCTGCCGAGAACCCCACCCGGATAGACTGGCATCCGTGGTGACAATCGTCCAATAGATTGGAAGAAATTACTTCCCATGACTGAGCATTGGTGACCGAAGCCACCAAACCAGAGATTCCCTGGTCCGTTCGCTCAGCCGGATCCGATTGTCCAGGGAATCGGGATTCCGGTTCCATTTGAGAAGAATCTCCTTTTGAAGAATCCGGGTATGAGACTGGGCAAACGGTACTGCCTCGAAGGAGGCCACCATCAGTCCCAGAACCCTCATGTAAGTCCGCAGGGAAGGCCAGTTGACGGTCAATAATAACTGAGTCGTCGACTGAATCTTCCGGAGTTTCTCCGCCGGGAGAAACACTTTTGCCAAGGATGTATCCAAAGTTAGGCCCAGATAGTTCAGTCTCCTGGTGGGGACCAGGGATGATTTCTGCCGGTTCACTAGCCACCCGAACTCTTCCAAAGAGATCATAGTGATCTCCAAGTTTAGCAACAGAGCCTGCGGAGACTCCGCACGAAGAAGAAGGTTGTCTAGGTAGCCTAGAACCGAAATGCCCCGCTGTCGCAACAGCGCCAAAACTGGGGCCAAAACCTTTGTGAAGACCCGGGGAGCAGAGGCGAGACCAAAGGGTAACGCCGCAAACTGATAATGGTTCTCTCCCCCGGAAAAACGAAGGAAACACTGATGTCCTGCGCAAATGGGAATGTGAAGATAGGCATCCTTGATGTCTATGGACGCCAGAAAATCCCCCTGATGCAGGGAGGCCACTACTGTGCGAATGGACTCCATCTTGAATTTTTGCACCCGGACAAAATGATTGAGTGCTCTCAAGTCCAGAATTGGACGCACCTTGCCCTCTTTTCTGGGTATTGTGAATAGGTTCGAATAGAACCCCTGAAAACGTTCTGTCCAAGGAACGGGGACCACCACTCCTTGTTGCATCAAATCCGTCACTGCCCCCCGCAAAGCTTCTAAGCGATCTGGGGATAGTCGGATATTGGAAGGGAAGAACCGCACCGGTGGAAGTGATCGAAACTCGATCTTGTACCCCGACCGTATGACCTCTTGAACCCATTTGTCTGGAATCCTGGAGAGCCATGGGTCCGGAAACCGCTGAAGACGTCCCCCCACCCCAAATACGGGTGGGGGCGCACCTTCAGGCTGTAGTGGTCTTATCTTCAGGTCTGGCAGAGCCAGACCTTTGTTTACCCGACCAGCACCCTTTGAACCCCCCTGGGGAGGCTTTGGAGGACTTCGCCTTATCGCCCGCCCCAGAGGAGCGAAAAAACTTCTTATGAGCGGAAAAGGAAGGTCCCCGTCTGCGACGAGGTCCTTTCCCCTTATTAGTCTGTGGTAAAAAGGTGCTCTTGCCACCAGTGATACCCTTGATGATGATCTCATCCAAGGTGGCACCAAACAGGCGATCCCCTTGAAAGGAGAGATTAGCCAAGGCTTTTTTGGAAGCTTGATCAGCCGACCAGCATTTTAACCACAGCATACGCCGAAGGACCACCGCCGAGATCGATATGCGCCCCATTAATGGAGCGGCGTCCAGGGCGGCGTCACAGACAAACTGTAGCGCTTGTACCATCTGCTCCAGCAAGTCCGATACTGCCGGGGGGGAGACTTCTCCCCTCCAGATCTCGGCGTAACAACTTGGTCCACTCTGTCAATGTTTGTGCAACCAGAGCAATGGTGAACACTGGCCTAAAGGCTGACCCTATCAGGGAAAATATAGAGCGGGATATAGATTCCGCTTTACGGTCCACCGGGTCCTGAAAAGACGGAGCGTCCTCCACCGGGATAACAGTAGCTTTATTTAGTCTGGAAATCGGTGAATCCACCGACGGTGGTACCGTCCATTTATTAAGGAGGGATTCTTCAAACGGATAGCGTCTAGCAATCCGTTTGGAAATACCAGGGGTTCGTTTTGGACAGACCCATTCTTCCTTAATTATATCTTGAAAACATTTGGGCAAAGAAAACACCTTTGCCATCTTGGTAGGCTTGCGAGTACCAAAAGCAATTTCAGTATCAACTGCCTCCGTAGGTGTAACCTCAAGTCTTAAAGTTTCCTGCACAAACATAATCAGTGCATCTACCAGCGCTTCATCTTGCGCTATAGCGGAGGCAGAAATGTCTTCCTCGCTATCTGAGTAGATGGGATATGAGACACTAGCCCCAGAAGAGGGACCTGCAGCCGCCGCGACAGGCTCAGAATCTGTATCTGAAGTGTCAGACGAAATAGGGGCAGGCGGGGGTCGCTTTTTCGCCCCCCGTCCCTGACAGGCCACCTCCACCCGGGATACAAAAGACTCCAAAACCGCTGACATACATCAATAGTAAGTGGAGAACTGGAGGGTCCTGCGGCCACCTCGAGGGGATCAGATGGGGATACATGTGTGGCAGGGTCCATGACCAATCCAGGAACACCTGCCAGCAAACAAGGATTGCAAAAGAAAAAACTTTTTTTTTTTTTGTATGTAATCCCCTAGCGCAACAGCGCCCCTCAGTGCCACCTGCTTCAGACCCCCAGAGAGAGAGAGAGAGAGACCCCAAGAGCACACCACCTGATGCACAGAAGCTTCTACCAAACTGCTCTCAGCGCTGTCCTTACAGAACAGGAAGTCTTATGGATCGATTTACCCGGGTAAAGGAGGCGGCTCCGCCCCTTTACACGTCTTCCGGCACTCTCACCGCTGCTCCTCGAGGCAGGCTGGGTGTATGCAAGATGGCCGCCGCCATACAGGAGACATTAGGCTACACCAAAATGGCGGCTCCACGCGGCCCGCGGAAGGATGGCCGCTCCGTGCGGCTACATCACTAATAGAGGACTCCCGTGCGATAGGTAGGTGCCTGATAGTATCACCCCTCTGCACGACTGTTTCAACAGTAACGCCAGCGGCGCCCTGTCTCCATCCTTGACCGACATCAGTCATGGATTCCTTAGTCCTTTTACAATGCAGGCTTTCCTTGCAGCGACAGACTCATATAGATTGTCAGCTCCCAAACCAAGCCTCCTGGAGTGGTATACCTTACTCACCAACTCACACTAGCAAGGGGGAGATATGTGAAGTGTGTCACAGGATAGAGGGGAACCCGGGATCATGAGGGTCCGACCATCCACAGAGGGGCCAGCATCTATTCCCAAAACCCGACAGGGGGAGAGGGGGAACATTCTACTCACCATACCGGAACAGGCGGGCACCCACTCCTAACAGAACCCCTCTCCACCGAGGTGGGGGGGCTGTCGACCAATAAGGACGCCGCGACTCAGTTTCCGACTGGTCGTAGGCGACCTGGCGAGACGTTTAACTCGCGGGGCCAGTCCCCGTCCAGTGGGACTATGTCCCGGCCGACCAAGCGCGGAGCTAGGGCCTTCACGCGCTCGTAGGCCGGCTGGGGTGACCACTGGATCTCAACATCCAGCCCGTCGCCCAGCTCCAGCATAATTGCTTGAAGATCTCACAGGACAAAAACTGGAGAGAAAAAGCTAACTAAAAAAGATCTAAAGATTGCCAGGACCAGAGATCCCAGCAAGGAACTTAGGTCCTTACTCCTGACTAGGCAGAAAAAAACTGACATCCTGTAGCAGGGAGAGAGAGGATATACCCTCTGGGACTGCCCCTAAGGTGTGGCCAGAACGTTTTTCCTGCCTAGTGTCCTACTCCTGTAGGGGGCAGTATAACCCTACTGATATTAATCAAAGAGGACTGCGTCTGTCAATGAGCGACAGAGAAATATATACATACATACATACATACATACATACATACATACAGTGGGTACGGAAAGTATTCAGACCCCCTTAAATTTTTCACTCTTTGTTATATTGCAGCCATTTGCTAATATCATTTAGGTTCATTCTTCTTCCTCATGAATGTACACATAGCACCCCATACTGACAGAAAAACACAGAATTGTTGACATTGTTGCAGATTTATTAAAAAAGAAAAACTGAAATATCACATGGGCCTAAGTATTCAGACCCTTTGCTCAGTATTTAGTAGAAGCCCCCTTTTGATCTAATACAGCCAGGAGTCTTTTTGGGAAAGATGCAACAAGTCTTTCACACCTGGATTTGGGGATCCTCTGCCATTCCTCCTTGCAGATCCTCTCCAGTTCAGTCAGGTTGGATGGTAAACGTTGGTGGACAGCCATTTTTAGGTCTCTCCAGAGATGCTCAATTGGGTTTAAGTCAGGGCTCTGGCTGGGCCATTCAAGAACAGTCACAGAGTTGTTGTGAAGCCACTCCTTCGTTATTTTAGCTGTGTGCTTAGGGTCATTGTCTTGTTGGAAGGTAAACCTTCGGCCCAGTCTGAGGTCCGGAGCACTCTGGAGAAGGTTTTTGTCCAGGATATCCCTGTACTTGGCCGCATTCATCTTTCCCTCGATTGCAACCAGTCGTCCTGTCCCTGCAGCTGAAAAACACCCCCACAGCATGATGCTGCCACCACCATGCTTCACTGTTGGGACTGTATTGGACAGGTGATGAGCAGTGCCTGGTTTTCTCCACACATACCGCTTAGAATTAAGGCCAAAAAGTTCTATTTTGGTCTCATCAGAGCAGAGAATCTTATTTCTCACCATCTTGGAGTCTTTCAGGTGTTTTTTAGCAAACTCCATGCGGGCTTCCATGTGTCTTACACTGAGGAGAGGCTTCCGTCGGGCCACTCTGCCATAAAGCCCCGACTGGTGGAGGGCTGCAGTGATGGTTGACTTTCTACAACTTTCTCCCATCTCCTGACTGCATCTCTGGAGCTCAGCCACAGTGATCTTTGGGTTCTTCTTTACCTCTCTCACCAAGGCTCTTCTACCCCGATAGCTCAGTTTGGCCGGACGGCCAGCTCAAGGAAGGGTTCTGGTCGTCCCAAACGTCTTCCATTTGAGGATTATGGAGGCCACTGTGCTCTTAGGAACCTTCGGTGCAGCAGAAATCTTTTTGTAACCTTGGCCAGATCTGTGCCTTGCCACAATTCTGTCTCTGAGCTCTTTAGGCAGTTCCTTTGACCTCATGATTCTCATTTGCTCTGACATGCATTGTGATCTGGAAGGTCTTATATAGATAGGTGTGTGGCTTTCCTAATCAAGTCCAATCAGTATAATCAAACACAGCTGGACTCAAATGAAGGTGTAGAACCATCTCAAGGATGATCAGAAGAAATGGAAAGCACCTGAGTTAAATATATGAGTGTCACAGCAAAGGGTCTGAAGGTCTGAATACTTAGGACCATGTGATATTTCAGTTTTTCTTTTTTAATAAATCTGCAACAATTCTGTGTTTTTCTGTCAGTATGGGGTGCTATGTGTACATTCATGAGGAAGAAGAATGAACTTAAATGATTTTAGCAAATGGCTGCAATATAACAAAGAGTGAAAAATTTAAGGGGGTCTGAATACTTTCCGTACCCACTGTAATATATATATATATATATATATATATATATATATATATATATATATATATATATATATATATATATATATATATATATTGTAACAGGAAGTCAGCTAAATCTGGGAATGTAGTCACAGGAAGGAGATACATTTCTACCTGATTTAGAAAGTCCATTAATTAATTTAGGGTGTTGGCTACAGAGCTAGCCAGCAGGAAGTTGAAAGGCCTTCACCTGTTCAGAATGAGGGAGTTAAGGCTCTATAATTTGTTCAGAGAAATTCCTATTGTTTGCTGCCTCCAGAAGCTGCATCCTGAAGCCATGTGGGCTGGGAGCAGGAGGACAGTCAGCGTGTGCCTCCCGACAGGATGTGTGGGCCTGGGAGAAGACCCCCCGGAGTGATGTGTGCCCGGGACGGTAACCAAGGGTGAAATCGTCTCAAAGGTGAGAAGACGAACTGTTGATGTGAAAGAAACAAAGGACTGTGTTGCCCTGTGAAGCTATTATAAAAGGACTATTGAGTGTCCGCTGTAGGACAAGGAAGTCTGCCCGACGGTAGGTTGGAGACAGATACTTAGGCAGGTTCCAGTTGTGAGAAGGTAGCCGCCCACAGAGGCAAGGATTTATTTTCTGTTTTATTTTATTTTGGATGTTTTGCTGCATACAGCCTGGTGAAGAAAACACCATTTAATAAACCACACTGTTTGTTTGCAAGCACTTGTCGGCTACCTCTCTGGGAAAACGCACCCCCCAAGGGGTCATCCACACCCGCCACCGAGCTAATCCCTTACATATGGTGGAGGTATGCGGGCATAAGCAGAGATCCCTGCAAGGAAGTGCAAATGTTTGATGAACTTTATCTGGTGCATGAGATTGCACAATCTATGTGTGCAGGAGAGAAGATCCTGACAGAAAAAAAAAAGTGTTTTAAAGAGACAGCGGTCTCAAAATTATTTGATGAACTTTGTTGTGTCTGGTGCAAGTGACTGCACAAACTGTGTGTGCAGGAAAAGAGATCTTGCAAGAGAGAGAGAAAAACTACATGTGTTAAAGAGACAGTGGTCTGAAAAATTTTTGCTGGACTGTGAAAAATTTGTTTGTGGAGTTATTGAAGATGGGGCGTTCAAAACGCCTGAAGAATGCAAAGATAGATGAAATGAGAGACCGGATTCTATGGATGGAGGGGATGTTACCGTCTGAACCAGCCCCATCCATGCCTAAAGAGAGTCTACTAAAGAGGAAGGTTGTTGTCCCTAGCAACACTGATGAAACTGCTATGGAGACGCAGTGTGCTCAGATGAAAAGTAAGCTCAAAATGGAGGAGATGTTGAAACAACTGATTATATCAAATACAGCTCAACAACAGGCAAATGCAGCTCAACAGCAGGCAAATGCGGATTTTCAGCGGAGCTTTGCAGCTCAACAAAAGGCTCATCAAGAGAGCATGGCAGGCTGGAAACAGAGACGCCAGCAGCCAATGGAGGCCATCGGTTTGGAGGAAACCGAGTATGTGTGCAGGGCTGAGTTGGATGCCTTGCAACGGAAAATGGAAGAAAAGGAACAAGCCTTGGAATTGCTTAAAATGGAGCATAGAAACTTGCAGGAAATGAATGAACTACTCAAGTCTCATGTGTTACAGTGGGAAGAATCCACTGCTCTTCTTTTGGTCGAGTTGCAAAAACGCAAAGACACTATAAAGGAGAAAGATACCATCCTTATGGAGAAGGAAATTGAAGTTAAGACTTTGCAGGAGCAAAGTATGTGTGAAATGTTGGAGTTGCGTAATCAGCTGGAAAAAAGTCTTCAGTGTTTGGAAGTTACAAAAATAGACCTGCAGGAGTCGCAGGAACAGAATGTCGCTCTGAAAGCGACATTGTCTCTCAGCGACAAAGAGAAAAGTGAAAGAGAGGCTAAATTACTGAGTACTGTGTATGAGCTCACTACTTTGAGCAATGTGGTAGATGAATGGCGTGCGGACTGTGAAAGTTGGAAAGGGGAAGCCCAACGTGTCCAGCAGCAGTTAAAGGAGAAAGAAGCCTGTGTGGCAGAATTACATTCTTATTCCCAGATGCTAGCCAATGAGGTGAAGGCTCTTATGCAGGGAAAAGGAGATTGTGAACATAAGAGGGAAAAAGTAGAGGCACAGCTTCTGGAATCGCAAGTCAAGGTGTCAGAAGGTGACCGATTGTGTGCTAAGCTGTCAGAGAAGGCAAACCGACTGCAGGTTGAGTTGGACAATGTTACAAATCAGCTTTCTCAAGCAGACAGCAAATCTAGAGAAATTGCGGAAGATTTTTCTATCTTGGAATCGCAGCTGCAAGACACGCAGGAACTCTTACAGGAAGAGAGGTGTCAAAGGCTGAGTTTTAGCACAAAGCTCAAACAAATGGAAGATGAGAAAAATGGCTTCCTGGAACAATTAAAAGAGGAGGCGGAAGCAAAGAAAAACCTATCAGAGCAAGTCGCAACATTGCAAGCTCAGATAGCGGATATGAAAAAACGCATGGAAGAAAGCGTTGGTTCATTACAGTGTGTTGAAGATGTGAAAAAGAAGTTTGATCACATGCTTGGTGAAGAGAAGACTGTGTCTGCAAAATATGCAGAAGAACGCGCCCGTGCAGAAACGGAGGTGCGTGATAACGAGAGCAAAGCCCTGTTCTTGGCTTGCTCTTTGGAGGAAGCTCTAGAGTGTAAGGTTGAACTAGAAAGAGTTAACCAACAGCTGTGTACAGAAATGGAAGATTTGGTCAGCTCCAAGGATGATGTTGTGAAAAGCGTTCAGGAGCTAGAAAAGTCTAAGCGAGCCTTAGAACAGCAAGTAGAAGAGATGAAGATTCCGTTGCAGGAACTGGAAGAGGAATTCCAGGCAACAGAGGATCTGTCCCAAAGAGGGGATAGTGTGCCTGATGCAGTTTTTAAAAGGATCAGTGTTTTGGGGTCTGTCCTGAGTGAGCCTCAGAAATGTGACGACATGTGGCTTGAATCACCCCTTTGGAATAAACCGTTCCTTCAAAAACTTCAAGCATTGGAAAATGTATCATTAGAACTTCAGCAAACAAAGGAGCTGAGTAAGAAATGTGGTGATTTCTCAGTTCAGGCTGAAAACCTAGTGGAGAAAACTAAGGCTGTTGGTGAAAACGTGAAGCAAATGAATAAGTGCCTTTCAGGGAGTGTTTCCAAAATGGAACTGGTGAAAGACGGGTGGCAGAAGTTTGATCGTGATCTTGAGATGCATTCCATGTGGAATTCAGATAGAGAAAAAGAACTAGGTGACCTTGAGCGGTCAAATAGTTCAGCAGAAAGTGCATTGAAGAAACCTGTAAAAGAATGTGTTGCAGTTCCATGCTTCTTCACTGATGCAGAGAGGAGGTCTATAATGGATACCACCCAGATCGCTGGGTTCAACTGTGTTGTTGCCTTTGACCCCTATGTTGGTGGAAGGAAAGTTGATGATGTTCTGGTTGGCTACTTCTGTGAAGAGTTTGGCAAGAAATATAAACTGAATATCAAATCAAATAGTAGGCCTTTACTGCGACTCGCTCAGGAGGGCGAAAAGTTTAAGAAGTTGATGAGTGCAAATGCTTCAGATCTGCCTATGAATATGAAATGTTTGAATGATATTGATATCTCTGGGAAAAGGAACAGGGGTCACTTTGAAGAAATGTGTGACAGCCTGTTGTCTCAATTGGAAAATCCTCTGCACAGCATCTTAGAGCAAGCAAAGCTCAAGAAGGAAGATCATTCCCTTTTACAACAAAAAGTCAATGATTGTGTACAGCTGTATGGAGAGGCAACTCAAGTCACAGAGGGATGTCAAGAGTCCCTACTTGGAACAAAGCTTAGTGAAGCAAAGGTTCTCAAAGTTTTGTGGAAAACATTTATGGATTGCAGAGAGAGGCGTCTTAAGAATGTTGAAGACATTAAGACTAGCCCAATTGAGTTGCCTATGGATCACGGTCCTCCATGGTGGATTGGACAGACGGTTATGAGGGACAAGCTGTCTGACATTTATGAGAAAGCTGTCAATGAAGATGACAGAAACGAGAAGGAGCGAAATGATGCCAAAAATGCAGTTGAAGAATGTGTATATGAGATGAGAGACAAACTGTGTGGCATTTATGAGAAATCCGTCAATGAAGATGACAAAACAGTTTCATCCGGAAGCTTGAGGATAATAGGAGGCTTATCAGTGAGTCAGCAGTGCTTGACACATGCGTGCCTGGAAATCTGTGTCCCAACCCTAGGGTTGAAACAAGAGGGGGGGGTATGTAACAGGAAGTCAGCTAAATCTGGGAATGTAGTCACAGGAAGGAGATACATTTCTACCTGATTTAGAAAGTCCATTAATTAATTTAGGGTGTTGGCTACAGAGCTAGCCAGCAGGAAGTTGAAAGGCCTTCACCTGTTCAGAATGAGGGAGTTAAGGCTCTATAATTTGTTCAGAGAAATTCCTATTGTTTGCTGCCTCCAGAAGCTGCATCCTGAAGCCATGTGGGCTGGGAGCAGGAGGACAGTCAGCGTGTGCCTCCCGACAGGATGTGTGGGCCTGGGAGAAGACCCCCCGGAGTGATGTGTGCCCGGGACGGTAACCAAGGGTGAAATCGTCTCAAAGGTGAGAAGACGAACTGTTGATGTGAAAGAAACAAAGGACTGTGTTGCCCTGTGAAGCTATTATAAAAGGACTATTGAGTGTCCGCTGTAGGACAAGGAAGTCTGCCCGACGGTAGGTTGGAGACAGATACTTAGGCAGGTTCCAGTTGTGAGAAGGTAGCCGCCCACAGAGGCAAGGATTTATTTTCTGTTTTATTTTATTTTGGATGTTTTGCTGCATACAGCCTGGTGAAGAAAACACCATTTAATAAACCACACTGTTTGTTTGCAAGCACTTGTCGGCTACCTCTCTGGGAAAACGCACCCCCCAAGGGGTCATCCACACCCGCCACCGAGCTAATCCCTTACTATATATATATATATATATATATATATATATATATATATATATATATATATATATATATATATATATATATATATATAACCAAATAGATAACAGTAATAAATATATTGAAGTGGCTCAAAGTGCTAAGTGGTGGTGAAAAGTTAATCAGGTAGGGGTTAAATAAATAATCAAATAATAATAAAAAAAGTAAATGTTGTGAAAAAATAATATAAATAGAATGTAAATGAATAAGGTGCAAATGCTAAAGCATACAGGTGTTGAGGTGACAGGTATTATCAATGGCAAACAAAAGGCCATAGATAATTGTGCGAATAGCAAAAAATTATTAATTAAGGTAACACTTGCGTGACGCTACTCCTGATGACGTCATTGTGACGAAACGCGATGAGAGCGTAACCACGTAATTTGTTGGTCTGGAAAGCACATCCGGCGGTTGGAGCACACGGCGTTCCGGATACACACCTCCATACGAGAAAGTTGCGGCTCCTAATACAGATTTGTCTGATGATCTACTAGTAATGGGAGTACCTGGTGTTTTTATTTAATAAAGGAAACTTTTAAATTAGCAATACTTCACTATTGGCACTTTTCCACTGCAAGTACCGGCTCGGCTCTACTCGGCCCTGCTTGGCCCGGTTTGCTTTTCCACTGCTGGTACCGCATGGTACGGTGTTGGAACGGTTCGGTACGGTACGGTTTGCTTTTCCACTAAAGTAGTACTAAAGTTAAGTGGGTGGGATAACAACGGGGTGGGTGGGATTCTCTGACCAATCGGTGGCTAGTAGTGACTGCATGCAAAGGATTGTGGGATATGGTACCTGTTGGAACCACAATCGAGGTGGTACTGTTTTTGAGAGCCGTACCGTTCGGTTCCATTCAGTGGAAAAGCGCCGCCGTACTGTACCGTACCGAACCGTTCCTACACCGTACCATGCGGTACCAGCAGTGGAAAAGCAAAAAAGCGAGCCGAACCGTTCGGTTCCATGCAGTGGAAAAGCGCCATATATGAAGCTTCTTCCTTTACACATGACCTGGGATTACCTTACATTACCCTTGGAACACTGATGTCCACTGATGCTTAGGAGTCCACATTATACCCCTGAGAATTGATCGGAGAGGAGGACCACAGCTAAGGTGACCAGGGTCCTGGACCCCTGCTACATGGGAATGAACCCCCATTATCCAAAAGCTGTCCAGCCCTGTAGGGGTACTTAGCTCTGGTAAGCGCAGGCCATATTGAGAGGGGAGCACAGGATTCCTCACCCGCACATCCACTCCGAATCATCTCAAGAGAGCACCTTATAAAATACATAGTTTTTTGGACTTTGCACTTATTAATTGCCTATGGACTTTTTTACCTTTTAATTATTAATTGTACCACCTATTGATCCAGCACTTTAATTTATTTTTTTTATTTTTATGCTGAGCCACTTACCTGTGGACTCAGTATTTCCACAATTATCTATGGCCTTTTATACAACATACAAAAATGGTGTAAACAAATCACTTATAACTAAGTAAATATTGAAAACAGTACAGATCGTGCTAACAAAATAGTCCGAAATGTGGCTAGTGAATCACCAATGTGCAATGAACGTCCATGTTAATTAAATCAAAAGTCCATAGGTAAAGGTGCAAATATGGTGACATAAACTTCAAGCTCTGGAAGATGTGAACGGTGATTGGAAGGTGCAGAGTCCCACCACCAGCTTAGCCTCTTACCAAAAGCTGAACGTTAAGGGCATAAGTAAATGTGACCGCTCCAGGGGTCATGCAGCTTGTGAAGGAATTCCCAAAAAAACTCAGAAGGCACTCTAACACACTCGTGCTCCCTAGACTCTTACCGGACAAAGCCAAACAAGGAGCCTAGAATAATGATGATAGGTGACCCTGCCGGGAATTACTGGACTCTGGATGGCTGCTGTGGTTACTTGTGTCCGAGAGGAACAGACCCAAACAGAAAGCCTGATGGTAGACGATCCTGCCAGAAGCGACTGGACTCTGGATGGCTGCTGTAACTTCTTGTGTCTAGTTAACCTGTTCCTCATGTCTGCATTAAGGCTGTTCCTCTGTTTGGGTCTGTTCGGGTACACTGTTTTGGGTACAGTGTGGGTAGTGCAGGTACAGTATG
Organism: Pelophylax lessonae; assembly: GCF_965119305.1. Classification (NCBI taxonomy): domain Eukaryota; kingdom Metazoa; phylum Chordata; class Amphibia; order Anura; family Ranidae; genus Pelophylax; species Pelophylax lessonae. The sequence goes on along the minus strand of NC_138774.1, from coordinate 247,962,905 downwards.
TGTACAGTGCGGGTACAGTATGGGTACAGTGCGGGTACAGTGTGTGTACAGTGCGGGTACAGTATGGGTAGTGCGGGTACAGTATGGGTAGTGCGGGTACAGTATGGGTACAGTATGTGTACAGTGCGGGTACAGTGTGTGTACAGTGCGGGTACAGTATGGGTAGTGCGGGTACAGTATGGGTAGTGCGGGTACAGTATGGGTACAGTGTGTGTACAGTGCGGGTACAGTGTGTGTACAGTGCGGGTACAGTATGGGTAGTGCGGGTACAGTATGTGTACAGTGCGGGTACAGTATGGGTAGTGCGGGTACAGTATGTGTACAGTGCGGGTACAGTATGTACCCAAGGACCCAAACAGAAAGCCTGATGGTAGACGATCCTGCCAGAAGCGACTGGACTCTGGATGGCTGCTGTAACTTCTTGTGTCTAGTTAACCTGTTCCTCATGTCTGCATTAAGGCTGTCCCTCTGTTTGGGTCTGTTCCTCTCGGACACAAGTAACCACAGCAGCCATCCAGAGTCCAGTAATTCCCGGCAGGGTCACCTATCATCATTATTCCAGGCTCCTTGTTTGGCTTTGTCCGGTAAGAGTCTAGGGAGCACGAGTGTGTTAGAGTGCCTTCTGAGTTTTTTTGGGAATTCCTCCACAAGCTGCATGACCCCTGGAGCGGTCACATTTACTTATGCCCTTAACGTTCAGCTTTTGGTAAGAGGCTAAGCTGGTGGTGGGACTCTGCACCTTCCAATCACCGTTCACATCTTCCAGAGCTTGAAGTTTATGTCACCATATTTGCACCTTTACCTATGGACTTTTGATTTAATTAACATGGACGTTCATTGCACATTGGTGATTCACTAGCCACATTTCGAACTATTTTGTTAGCACGATCTGTACTGTTTTCAATATTTACTTAGTTATAAGTGATTTGTTTACACCATTTTTGTATGTTGTATATATGTATTTGGGTTAGCGCAACTGATTTTTTACACATTCTATATATTTCACTCTAAGGTAGCAGCACACCCTAATCCGAATCAGCGCACTTTCCTACCCATCACATATCTATGGCCTTTTGTTTGCCATTGATTATACCTGTCACCTCAACACCTGTATGCTTTAGCATTTGCACCTTATTTGTTTACATTCTATTTATATTATTTTCTCACAACATTCACTTTTTTATTATTATTTGATTATTTATTCAACCCCTACCTGATTAACTTTTCACCACCACTTAGCACTTTGAGCCACTTCGATATGTTTATTACTATTATCTATTTGGTTATTATATATATATATATATATATATATATCTCTATCTCTCTTTATCACTTGCCACTTTATTGCACATGATATATTATTTGTGTATATGCGATATAAGTGATACTATCTATTTCATTTTACTTGTGAATTATATGTGGTTATTGTACTTTGAATAACACTCTATTTATATATTACACCTTTACTGGCATAACACAGGCAGCGCCAATCACTTCACATACCCCTTCAAACATTTACCATATATCCCGTTTTAGGGCTATATCTTGAAGTGGGCTGCAGCCATCTTTTCTAATTCCTTTCATTAGCGCGGATTCCCTCTCTTCCTTTTATATTAGGGTACCTGTTTTTGACAGGTACTCTTCCCACTTCCGGGAGACGGCGCTGTCCCTCAGAAGTTCGGCCCCCTTCTCCTTCCCCCGCCGCCGAGCCAATCTGAATGCGCAGCGCGCATACGCAGTAGGGATCCGCCCGTGAAGCCGCAAGGCTTCGCTGCCAGGTTCCCTTACCGACCATGGCGGCGGCAGCACCCGACAGCTGATAGAAACATCGGCTGCGGTGCTGACATCGCTGGACTCCAGGACAGGTAAGTCTCCTAATATTAAAAGTCAGCAGCTACAGTGTGGGTACAGTGTGGGTAGTGCGGGTACAGTATGTGTACATTATGGGTAGTGCGGGTACAGTATGTGTACAGTATGGGTAGTGCAGGTACAGTATGGGTAGTGCGGGTACAGTATGTGTACAGTATGGGTAGTGCAGGTACAGTATGGGTAGTGCGGGTACAGTATGTGTACAGTATGGGTAGTGCAGGTACAGTATGGGTAGTGCGGGTACAGTATGGGTACAGTGCGGGTACAGTGTGTGTACAGTGCGGGTACAGTGTGTGTACAGTGCGGGTACAGTGTGTGTACAGTGCGGGTACAGTATGGGTAGTGCGGGTACAGTATGTGTACAGTGCGGGTACAGTATGGGTAGTGCGGGTACAGTATGGGTAGTGCGGGTACAGTATGGGTAGTGCGGGTACAGTATGTGTACAGTGCGGGTACAGTATGTGTACAGTGCGGGTACAGTATGTGTACAGTGCGGGTACAGTATGGGTAGTGCGGGTACAGTATGGGTAGTGCGGGTACAGTGTGTGTACAGTGCGGGTACAGTATGGGTAGTGCGGGTACAGTGTGTGTACAGTGCGGGTACAGTATGTGTACAGTGCGGGTACAGTATGGGTAGTGCGGGTACAGTATGTGTAGTGTGGGTACAGTGTGGGTAGTGCGTGTACAGTATGTTGTCAGGTTATCGATATATGAAAATATTAAATGATGAAATATACTTGCGACACTTACACTGACCTCAGCCTGACACATCAACCTCTGTAAAAAAAAAAAAAAAAAAACTGGCCACACACACACAATAGTATTGACCAAACCTTCAACAGTGCAAATTCAGACAGGTTTGTGTAATTAGTCAGAGACAATTGGCCATACAAAAACGTCCCCAATTCTCAAGGTTTTGTACAAAGAAAGGTGATAAAAACCTGAAAATCAAAGTTTGAAGAAGAAACTTATTCAACAGAAGAAACAAAGCAATAGACGGTCCCCATTGTTCTAGGGTGAAAACTAACTCTTCTTAAGACGCAATAGTATTGACTCAGCTGAATACATAAGCCTCTTCAACAAAATGGTGACTAGGATGTGTACATCTGTGTATGTAGATATGTTTATATATATATATATATATATATATATATATGTATACACATGTATGTATATATGTGCGTGTAGGTGTGTAGGTATATGCATGTATATGTGTATGGTACATATGTACATGTGCGTGTGTGGATATGTGTGTGTATATGTATGGGTATGTGTGTACACGCACGTGTATTAATATATCTGTGTGTGTATGTGCATGTGTGTGTGTATCCAGTTATCACCATATATTGAACTTTGTTGTTATATGTAGGGGATAGTGTTTCACTAGAATAATTCATCAATAGAGATGGCTCACCCACCAAATCACAAATAATGCTCAATGATGATATAAACTACACTAGCATGAGATATCCCTATAAATCTCTTGTACTTAAAGAATATTACACAAGGATTATGGAATTATTCCTACAGGAAATGAATACAGCTATTAATAATGACACTACCAGCAGAAAACATAATCTTGAATCAAAATATTGAAATGTTATAAAAAGCAGAAATCACCAAATCCCCAAAAATATAATTCATATATGGTTTATAGCAACTCCCACATCACATTATAGGACAATCCCATTTGCAATGATGCAACTAACTGTTAACCAATGGGCAGGTGACAATCGACTAGTCACTGCCCACTTCTGAAAACCACCACTGAAGAAACAGTCAATATTGGTTGGGGAGTGGTCATTTCAATCAATAGTTTCTGATCATATAAATAAGGACCCCGGGAAAAACAAGGGACTCTGAAAAAAAAAAAATCCTAAAAAACACGCCTAAGGAAGGACACAGGAAAAGACTGCTGCCATTTTGACCACTGCCCATTGGCTGATCTCCTGCTGAGAGACGAACTACTTTACTTTGAACATTTTCCTTGGAAGGAGTGGTGAGAGATAGACTTAATAATTTAACCCATTTACTCCCAAGATAATAGGAATTGTATGACATTGTCTGAAATTATACATATATGGTCATTTACATCGGGTAGAGCAACTCTATATGTTAATTTTTCTTTTCACTGAATCAATTGATTTTATGAATTTCAAGTGTTTGTCTAGAGTTAAGGCTGAATTTAAGTGTGTTGGGTATAATAGGGTGTGACTCTTTAAGATAAGTTCCTTTCTTTCCTACGGCCGCGGAAAGTGAGAAACTGCCTTAAGAGTGGTCAGGCATTTTGTTTTTAATATTTTAATTCACAGTTCATTTTACTTTTATCGGGTTATATTTAATTCTGTGTCTGGTTTAAAAAAAAAAAATTTAATTCTAATCACATTGTATCTGTGCAACGTATTTTGATATTGTGTGTGGAATATTAATCACCAGTAAATTTAGTTTTGTATGTAAATATATAATTATACTCGTATCTTAATAAATTATATTTATTAATTTAATTGGGAGATATTTATATATTGGTAAGAATTCACCGTAAGCGCCAAGGGCTCAGGAAAATTGTTGTGGTATATTATTGGAGGTCTGAACAAAATTGATTGGGTTTTTCTTAGTTATTAAATTATTTGCCGTAATCGGCTGGAGGCACTGCGTCATAATTTTATTGATAGTTCAGACATCGCCTTTTAGTAATAAATTAAAAATAGTCAAATTTTATACCAAAACGCACAACATATTAATTGGAGGCACGTGCTGAGATCGCTTATAAGGAAATCTTACCATATAACAAAACATACTGGTGATTGTCCACATACATTGTCAAAAATATCTATTGTCCTAGCATGGCAGGAAATCACAGTGAATCAAGTCCATCTAGGCACAGCCAGGAAGGTGAAACCATCCCAACAATGGCCACTACCCCCGCTAAAGATACTGATAAAAATCGAGAAACATTACATAAATTTGTTGATTATGGAATAGTTGAACACCTTCGTAGAAGATTAAACATAGGATGCAGTTTAGACAAGTATGTCAAGGATGAAAAAGAGCAAGCTCAGAGTTTAACTGATAATTTGTTTATTGAAGGCGGCCGGGTTTACCAACTTATAAGGGCCTATGCTAATGAGAAGGACACGAAGGTCCAAGATCGTCTCATTATGAAAACATGGCCTACTCTGTGGTTTTTGTGTAATGAATTTATCACACAAATGCCCGCCCTAAAGAAAGAATTATTGGAAACCCGCTCCCTCTTGATAAACAAAAACCAAGACATAGGATCCCTTTTAGAAAAACTCCAATGGGCTGAGACTAGAATTAACCAATCTAAGGGAATTGAGGAGGAATTACTTATCCAGGTTCAAAATAGTAAAACCCTATATGAGGAAACCCGTGTCCAATTTAGGAAGCTAAAAGAAAAATATCAAACACTTAAACAAGAAATAGAATCTTATAGACAAGAAAAAGAAACCCCTAAGAAACATAACTCTATTACTGAGGATGAAACAAACAACGCAGAAATTGAGATTCTAAGATCAGAGCAGAAAGTATTGGAGAAACGGATAGGAGATTTAACATCCATGATAAATCACGAATTAATGCATCTGGGTGATAATCGTGAACAGGAAATAAAAAGAGGGGGATCTCCATATCAGCGGGAGAGACAGGTAAGGTATAGCCAATCAGAGTCTGAGTATGGGTCACCCCCTAGGCTTCAAAGGTACTCCCCAGAGTATACAGATGAGGAAATGGATAGGGCTTCATATAAACAGGAAAGGAGGCCCAGGGTCCTTTTTAAAAGATATGACACCCCCAAAATCATCCGATTTTTAAAAGAAACTGTTCCTGTCTTTTCTAAGAAAGGATCCCCCGCCATCACTGACCATCTAGGAACATACGAACGTACCTTAGAAATCTTAGGCATTGAGGACGATCGTACAAAAATTGATTTGCTACCTTGGGTATTTGAAAGTAAAAACAGACAATTCTTTGATTCGTTAAAAACCCTGTATGGTCAGTCGTGGAAGGAGGTTAAACATAGGTGTCAAATGGAGTTTGGACCATATAAAACTACAACGTCTGCCAAGGCTGCGGCCTATAATCTAAAATGTGGTCATAATCAGAGCCCTACAGAGTTTCTGGCATTACTGAAAAATGCCTATTTTCTGGCTGAAAAGGATCCCAATCCTGATCAGTCTGAATTCAAGACCTTATTTTATGAAGCATTACCTGCTTATATAAAATTAGGTCTTGCACAAGACTTTAGGAAAGGACGCTCCCTGGATTGGTTAGTAAGGGAGAGTGACTACCTTTTCTCAATCCAACAGTCCAGTGAAAGTGGGGTAAAAAGAGAGGCCCAGCAGAACCCTAAAATAGTAGCGGCCACTACCATGCCCCCTCAACCTTCGGGTGAACAGACAGAGAGAAAATCTTATGCAGAGGCAGTCCGAGATGGAAGGCCCAGTAGACCTCCCGGAGTCGCACCACGACTCCAGCCAACGGTGAGGGACAGACAGAGGCCACGTGGGTACAGTAGTGAAAGTGAAAGGGGTCCACAACACAGAAAGGGCAAGAGGGAATATTCCCAGGGGTTCCAACCTGATTTCAATCGAGACTCCAATTTCAATAGGGATCCCGATTTTAATAGGTACCCCCCCTTTGACAGAAACTCCAATTTTAATAGATACTCCAACTTTCACAGAGACCCCAATTTCCATGGGTATCCCAGATTCCAAAGAAACCCCAACTTCCGTAGATACAACAGATTTGGCAGAAACCCCAACTTTAACCAGGACCCAAACTTCATGAGAAACCCTAATATTATTGAGAACCACAATGACCATAGGTCGCCTCCTGACCAGGAACGAGAGGGAGCACCCCGGATTGGTGCAGTTCCCCAAGTTCCCCAAGGTCAAGGAGAAATACAGGGACCTCCGAGAGAGAGTTCCCAGCATCGGGGCCTGAGGAGTGGTTATGAGTCTGAGACATCTACCCAGTCCCATCCGGAACGTAATAGGGTCAGACAAAATAGGGCAACGTACCAAAATACCCTCAACCAACGTATAGGACAAATTGAGGAGCAGGTGAATCAAATGGTCGGACAAATGACACAATTCATGAACACCCAATCTAACAACCCATCTTTTTTAGGGGCAACTCCTGTGACCAACCAAAGGTCACAGAATGCATAGACCTCCCCCCGATAGGCCCAGAGGGGATAACACTGTATGCAGCAAAAGGGGGCGCATGCTCTACCCCTGATGTGCCCACAATTGAGAAACATAGTCATAGGGCCAGGGAGGATCAAATGTTGGTTGTTAATTCCCCTCCTGCCTTGCAGTGTTCACTTAACCCCTCTAACCTAGCCGAGCCATTGGGGATAGTCATAAATGACCAGTCTGACGGAGCGCACCCCACTCATTGCGCTTCCGTCTTGAGGAAGTCCAACAGGCAAACCAGAAGGAATAATAAGCGCACAGAATCTGTGACGTGTGGTGAGATCAATGCTGATTGTAAATTATTGACAGGTTCCCAGATCTTCAACCATGCCAATTTCATGTGTGAGTTGAACGAATCTGATGGGAGATATTTCACTACGGTGAAAATACAGGATGCCAGTGATCACCCAATTTTAGGCCTAATTGACACTGGGTCCCAAGCCACAATCCTGTCAGAGGAACATTTTAATCGAGTAACAAACTCAATGCCCAAGAAACCAAAACTTAGGAGCTTTGATTGTTCCCTGGTAGGGGTAGGTGGAGAACCACTAGAAGTTAGGGGTACTGCCTGGCTTAAACTTAAATTAGGTAATAAGGAACTTAGGCACCCTGTTATTATTGCCACTCTCCCACACCATCACATGATCATTGGAATAGACCTTCTTAAAAGGCTCAACACTATTGTTGATTGTGTGAACAAGGTATTGTGGTCCCAAGTCAATACACCAATTAAATATGAGAGACTTCAGACTCCCCATTCCCGGCAACACTGCCACCTGGTGGAAGAAAGGCCTGGTTCCCTGGAAGTTCATTTCAGAAATAGTCAATTACCTGATGTAACAGTCATCCAACCTGACCACAAAAGCCTTGAAGTGGGAGGAGATGACCATGTGTTTAAAATCCCCTGTGATAAAATAAAAGAGATCTCCCTCCTAGATAATGTACTGACCATGTCTTTCCATCAGGAGAATAAAATTAGGAAAGGGGGAAACCACGCTCAGTTCCTAACAGGAGTGGAAAGGGTTAGCAGTGATCTATTTATCCCTATCCAGATAAATGGTCTTAGTAGGTCAAAATATGCCAAACTTGATTTAAAGCAAGAGCATAGCTTTGTGAGCCATGGGCTCTTAAAACATATGACTGAGATAGAAATGATCCATTTATCCACTCCTCAACGTCATTGGATTTCAGACGCCATTGATGATTCGGAGGATTATAATTCCATTGCTAGATGCCTGTTAAACATTACCATAGGTAATAAGACAACCACTCACGTGTTCATAGTCTTGGACAATCCCCAAAACCAAATATATATCGGCAACGACTTACTGCATCGGTTTGCCACTCAAGTCGACTTAATCAATGACTGTTTATGGAGTCGACTAAAGGGGGTCCCTGAGGGATACCAGGATGTAAATTTAGCCCTGAAATTCCAACAGCAGATGCCTTATGCTGTTGAGGTTCAGGTAGCCCAAGAAATTATCGTGCCCAAAGGCAGAAATAATTTTGTACTCCCCGTAAAAATAAAAAGGGGACAAAGATTAAAAGGGTCAGATGCGCTAGTATGCATATCCCAGAGAATGCAGGGGGAAGGACTAAAAATTACCCACACGCCTCTGATCAACACGCATCAATCCCCTATATACATCTACATACACAACCTCTCAAATCAGGACCTTAGCCTACCCAAGGACACCATTATCGGTCTTGCGGTAGAAACGGGGTATTACACATTTGGGGTCACTAACCAAGTGATTGGACTCATACCTGAGGAATATTTATCTGAGGAGCAATTAGTTGAACAATCGTTCAATTCTTTACCCGAAGGTATGTTCACCATTGAGTCCATTTATCCCTTTGATTCTAAGGATGGTACCTGTAGAATTGAAGAGACATCCCTTGTCTTTGATCAACCGATTAAAGAACAAGAGTGCCCCAAAGGACATGAATGGGAGGAAAGTGCCCGATATACACCTAGTGATTTAACCACCAGACTTGAAGAGGCATATGAGATAGGGCAGCCTGAAAGCTTTCCTGGATTCAAAGAGATAGTTGAAGAGATAATAGCACTAGCAGATGCATGCTCCAATGATCTCGAGCGACAATTGCTCCGCGAACTCCTCTTTGAATTCCAGGAGATCTTTGCCAAGGATTCTTACGATTGTGGGAGTACCGAACTCCACTTCGCCAGAATCCAGACTGACCCAAAGGCCCCACCAGTGTTCGTCAAACAATATAGACTTCCTTTGGCCTCCTATGAGTCTCTAGCCGAGATTATTAGGAAGCTAAATGAACGGGGTATAATTAGGCCCATCCACAGCTCCTATAATCACCCCATCCTGGGTGTTTTGAAACCCAATGGACAGTGGCGCTTGTGCGCTGACCTCCGACAACTAAACAAGCGTGTTTACATGTCAGGATGGCCTGTACCATACATAGACCAGTGTCTTGCCCAACTCCAAGGGTCCCAGGTATTCACAGCCCTTGATTGTGCCCAAGGTTACTGGACCATTAAAGTCAGTGAAGAAGACCAGTATAAACTAGCTTTCAGTTTTGGGAACCAGCAGTTCTGTTGGGTTCGTATGCCTTTTGGGTTTATCAATTCTGGCCATGAATTCGCTGTGTTTATGCATAAGGCTATGCCAGATGCCCTAGAGCGAGGAACACTGGCGTATGTTGATGACATCCTAATCAAGAGTACTGACATGACCAAACACCTTACAGAACTGCGACATGTCCTAGGCCAGTTAAGATCAGCCGGGGCGAAATTGTCTCTACAAAAAGCCCAGTGGTGTCGCACACGTGTAAATTTCTTAGGCCATGAAGTTACTTCGGAAGGTCTAAATCCCCAAAAGAAAAAGGTTGAGGCTGTGCTAAACTGTAAGGTCCCTACTAATCTGAAAGAGTTGAGATCGTTTCTAGGGATGGTAAACTATTCCCGTAAGTTCATTGACAACTACGCCGAAATAAGCAAACCGCTTCTTCATCTGCTAAAGAAAGACATTGGATGGTCGTGGGGTAAGGAACAGGAAGACGCTGTAAAGGAAATGAAGGTTCGTCTGACCCAGGCTCCTTGCCTTGCATATCCAGAAGGAGGTAAACCCTTTTATCTTGAGACAGGGTACACGCAGGTAAGTATGAGTTCTGTTCTTTACCAGAAACAAGAGAATGTCAGTAAGGTTATTGCTTACGCTAGCAAAACATTGTCCCCAGTAGAGATGAAGTTTACAGACTGCGAAAAGGCTTTATTATCCACGGTGTGGGCATTACAGAATTTCCGCAGTTATATTCAAGGTGAAAGAATTATTGTTGAGACCGCACACCAACCTTTACAGTATTTACAAAGTGAACGTATCAGGGATGGAAATGTGTCTAATAGCCGCATCACTGCTTGGACTTTGTCCTTGCAAGGATGGCCTCTGGAAGTTCGTTATAAACAGAACAAGAAAAGTCCAGTAGCCCAGGGCCTTGCTGAGCTCCATGACTGTTCAGCCACCAATCCCAGTAAGGGAGACCCGGACGCTGACTTTTTGGAAGAACAACTGTTGTCTCCCTATAAAGTTTATGATGAAGAGTACTGTAAACGGTTGCCGTGTGTATATGTAGATGGTTGCGCCTATCATCATAAGGATGGAGAACAGCTCCAACTAGTGGCAGGTATTGGGATTGTATGGACCCAAGGTGTAGCCCCAACCTCTGTGGGATACAAGCTTGGATCCAAAAGCAGCCAAGTTGCTGAACTCGCTGCCATTCTAAAAGCTGTCGAGATGGCCATAGAATATAACCTAAAAGAATTTTCCATCATCACCGATTCCAATTATGTTAGGAACAGTTTTGTTGAATATCTTCCTAGGTGGAAAAGGAACCACATGCTAAAAAGCAACCAAAAACCCGTTAAACATGGTAGGTTATTTTGCCAAATAGACCAGCTGGTAAGGGAAAATGACATCACCTTGTATTTTAAGAAGACCAAGGGCCACTCTAAAGTCCTAGGTGCCGAGAAGGAAGGTAATGATCTGGCTGATTCCCTGGCCAAAGAAGGGGCCATAACAGGTGAATCACTAGATATTGATAAATTTTTGGGGGCAGTACAGTTAGAAGCTGTAACTAGACAACAAGCCGGGGTGAGCAAAGATGCAAATGTGTTACAATGGAGTCATGATGCCCCCAGTGAAGATTTAATTACAGCTCAAAAAGAAGACCCAATAATTGGCTTATTTTATAGACACCTAGAAAATTCTGACCAAAATCCCATTAGCCAAGGGGATGGTACCGGTAAAGAGGATTTACGCATTTTAATGAAGTCCAAATCCCAGTTTGCATTGCATCAGGGATTGTTGATACGCACATCAAAAGGGAGTATCCAACAATGGGTAGTTCCACTTAAATTTAGAGGGTTAATGTTGCAACACGCCCATGACGCTCCCACTGCCGGGCATCGTGGGGAGAAGATCACCTATGAGATCCTTCGGGATTATGCCTACTGGCCTCATATGCTGCGTGATGTGAAGGCATACTGCCAAGGCTGTTTAATATGTCCCCAATTTCAACCGGCTTCACCAACCCATCGGGCCCCCCTTCAGAAAAGGGGGATCTGTATGCCTTGGTCAGACCTTCAAATGGACTTCATTGGACCTGTCACTAAATCTTCACGAGGGAATCGGTATATGTTAACCGTTACATGTTTATTTACCAAGTATGTTGAATGTATTCCAGCGCCAAACAATAGCTCTGATACATGCGCTGCCTTATTAATTAATCACATTTTTTCACGGTTTGGTCTACCCCAGAGGATAGAATCCGATAGGGGTTCACATTTCACTAGTGAAGTGATGACCAAACTGTGGAAAATATTGGGCGTGAAAAGGAAATTGCATATCGCATATCGGCCCTCCTCTAGTGGTGGAGTAGAACGGTACAATCAGACAATTGTCAACATCCTAAAGAAATTTGTTAAGGAGACAGGCAAAGACTGGGATGTTAAACTTCCCCTAGTCTTGATGGCCTTAAGGGCAACTCCGAGTACGGTCACAAAAATGTCCCCTTTCGAACTCATGACCGGAAGGCAGATGGTATTGCCCCAGCACTTATTGTACCGCACTACAGATCACAATTTGGTCAATGCCACCACAACACACCAATACATAGAGGATCTGCGAAAACATTTACAGTATGCTTTTGCCTTTGCCCAGCGAAACATTGAAAGAGCCGCAGTTGGCGCTAAAACCTACTATGACCTTAAAACCACCAAGAAGGAGTACGAGATTGGGGACAAAGTCTACCTATACAATTTTGCGAGAGACCAGGTCAAGGAACGGAAATTCCTTCCATCTTGGAAAGGTCCGTTTAACATAGCTGATAAGATTTCCCCCGTAGCATATAAATTGCACATCCCTCGGAATGGTGAAATCAGTGAGAGATGGGTGCATATAAATCAATTGCGTGCTTGCCATCCCAAATCACAATTACAGCTGTTGGGAGACTGAACCACGCACTCCTCTTGGATTATGGAAAGATCATAAGGGCAGAAAAAGAATTAGGGTGAATCCACATTTTGCTTTACAGGGCTATTTTTATATATATGTATCTGATACTAAAACTGTTTATTTACCTACTATAGTGTATATAATGATGCCCCAGATGACAGCCAAACTGGTAATCGGAAGTGCTAGCGACCAGACCCTAGCAGGAAGCCCTGATGATGATCTGATGTATCAAACCAGAAACCTGTCTGCCAGCGATCACTCAAGGAAGGAGGACCAGATATCCCGAAGGAGAGACCTTCCCACGAGAATGTCCTGGAGTCCTGCTATGTGGAGCATCCTGGGTATCCTGCTGTGGATATGTCTACCAGGCCAGGCCGGCCTCATCGCCCGACCAGGACCTTCATCGGGAATACTTGTCCAAGAAGCACCCGGATTCATCTTGACTGACAAACGAATCATCACCCAAAAAGTTTGCACAAGTGTGGATCCAAGGACCTACACCGGAAAATGTTTTAAACCTCAGCATATCCCCTGAAATCAAGGAATAGTACGCCCTACACTCGAAAGCAATACAGACTCGTCAGTGGAATGTACCATAATGATCCATAACCTGCCTATTAGTTGATTTCCCTGTATGATGCTGACATACATGCAAATCAAAAAGGGGGATATGTCAGGTTATCGATATATGAAAATATTAAATGATGAAATATACTTGCGACACTTACACTGACCTCAGCCTGACACATCAACCTCTGTAAAAAAAAAAAAAAAAAAACTGGCCACACACACACAATAGTATTGACCAAACCTTCAACAGTGCAAATTCAGACAGGTTTGTGTAATTAGTCAGAGACAATTGGCCATACAAAAACGTCCCCAATTCTCAAGGTTTTGTACAAAGAAAGGTGATAAAAACCTGAAAATCAAAGTTTGAAGAAGAAACTTATTCAACAGAAGAAACAAAGCAATAGACGGTCCCCATTGTTCTAGGGTGAAAACTAACTCTTCTTAAGACGCAATAGTATTGACTCAGCTGAATACATAAGCCTCTTCAACAAAATGGTGACTAGGATGTGTACATCTGTGTATGTAGATATGTTATATATATATATATATATATATATATATATATATGTATACACATGTATGTATATATGTGCGTGTAGGTGTGTAGGTATATGCATGTATATGTGTATGGTACATATGTACATGTGCGTGTGTGGATATGTGTGTGTATATGTATGGGTATGTGTGTACACGCACGTGTATTAATATATCTGTGTGTGTATGTGCATGTGTGTGTGTATCCAGTTATCACCATATATTGAACTTTGTTGTTATATGTAGGGGATAGTGTTTCACTAGAATAATTCATCAATAGAGATGGCTCACCCACCAAATCACAAATAATGCTCAATGATGATATAAACTACACTAGCATGAGATATCCCTATAAATCTCTTGTACTTAAAGAATATTACACAAGGATTATGGAATTATTCCTACAGGAAATGAATACAGCTATTAATAATGACACTACCAGCAGAAAACATAATCTTGAATCAAAATATTGAAATGTTATAAAAAGCAGAAATCACCAAATCCCCAAAAATATAATTCATATATGGTTTATAGCAACTCCCACATCACATTATAGGACAATCCCATTTGCAATGATGCAACTAACTGTTAACCAATGGGCAGGTGACAATCGACTAGTCACTGCCCACTTCTGAAAACCACCACTGAAGAAACAGTCAATATTGGTTGGGGAGTGGTCATTTCAATCAATAGTTTCTGATCATATAAATAAGGACCCCGGGAAAAACAAGGGACTCTGAAAAAAAAAAAATCCTAAAAAACACGCCTAAGGAAGGACACAGGAAAAGACTGCTGCCATTTTGACCACTGCCCATTGGCTGATCTCCTGCTGAGAGACGAACTACTTTACTTTGAACATTTTCCTTGGAAGGAGTGGTGAGAGATAGACTTAATAATTTAACCCATTTACTCCCAAGATAATAGGAATTGTATGACATTGTCTGAAATTATACATATATGGTCATTTACATCGGGTAGAGCAACTCTATATGTTAATTTTTCTTTTCACTGAATCAATTGATTTTATGAATTTCAAGTGTTTGTCTAGAGTTAAGGCTGAATTTAAGTGTGTTGGGTATAATAGGGTGTGACTCTTTAAGATAAGTTCCTTTCTTTCCTACGGCCGCGGAAAGTGAGAAACTGCCTTAAGAGTGGTCAGGCATTTTGTTTTTAATATTTTAATTCACAGTTCATTTTACTTTTATCGGGTTATATTTAATTCTGTGTCTGGTTTAAAAAAAAAAAATTTAATTCTAATCACATTGTATCTGTGCAACGTATTTTGATATTGTGTGTGGAATATTAATCACCAGTAAATTTAGTTTTGTATGTAAATATATAATTATACTCGTATCTTAATAAATTATATTTATTAATTTAATTGGGAGATATTTATATATTGGTAAGAATTCACCGTAAGCGCCAAGGGCTCAGGAAAATTGTTGTGGTATATTATTGGAGGTCTGAACAAAATTGATTGGGTTTTTCTTAGTTATTAAATTATTTGCCGTAATCGGCTGGAGGCACTGCGTCATAATTTTATTGATAGTTCAGACATCGCCTTTTAGTAATAAATTAAAAATAGTCAAATTTTATACCAAAACGCACAACAATGTGTACAGTGCGGGTACAGTATGGGTAGTGCGGGTACAGTATGTGTACAGTGCGGGTACAGTGTGTACAGTATGGGTACAGTATGGGTAGTGCGGGTACAGTATGGGTAGTGCGGGTACAGTATGTGTACAGTATGGGTAGTGCAGGTACAGTATGGGTAGTGCGGGTACAGTATGGGTACAGTGCGGGTACAGTATGGGTACAGTGCGGGTACAGTATGGGTACAGTGTGGGTACAGTGCGGGTACAGTGTGTGTACAGTGCGGGTAGTGCGGGTACAGTGTGTGTACAGTGCGGGTACAGTATGGGTAGTGCGGGTACAGTATGTGTACAGTGCGGGTACAGTATGGGTACAGTGTGTGTACAGTGCGGGTACAGTATGGGTAGTGTGGGTACAGTATGTATACAGTGCGGGTACAGTGCGGGTACAGTATGGGTAGTGTGGGTACAGTATGGGTACAGTGCGGGTACAGTATGGGTAGTGCGGGTACAGTGTGGGTACAGTATGGGTAGTGCGGGTACAGTGCGGGTACAGTGTGGGTAGTGCGGGTACAGTATGGGTACAGTATGTGTACAGTGCGGGTACAGTATGTGTACAGTGCGGGTACAGTGCGGGTACAGTGTGGGTAGTGCGGGTACAGTATGTGTACAGTGCGGGTACAGTATGGGTAGTGCGGGTACAGTGCAGGTACAGTAAGTGTGAACTCCACTTTAATGCTTGTGTCAGACTGCATGATATTTGTGATGCATTTTCTTTTTATATTGCCTATAAAGGGAAAACTTCAGCTGTTGTAGCAGAAAATAAAAAAGAGATTGCATTTCTAATGTCACCTCCTATAAAACTACTGCTCCGATAGAGAAACATTATAAATATACAATGCATTTAGCAGCCCTAGAAGAAAATACATGGAGAAGGAATGCAATGGCTGTACTTCAATGTGACCCCTACCTGTTGCCTGAATCCGGCCCTGACAGGCAGAGGAGACAGAAGGAACCTGGAACAAGCAGACAGCGTCCTGCCAGCCATGGTGAACGATTCAATTCCAAGGACTGACAAATGACTTTTTCAGCAAAGCGATGCTATCCAAATGCCCCGCCTTAACATCCTCAGTGCGCATGCGCTAACCCTCCACAGTCTTCCTTCACAGGAAATGACTAGACGCCATGTTCAAACCTGGAAAGTATTATTTTCAATACCATACGACGTGTGATCGCTATCTGCCTGATATCTTAAATCGAGAGCACTTTTTTAAAAATTCATATATTTGTTTAATTATTGTCATTTTGGCATTGCTTTGCCGAAGATACCAGCACTAAGCATGGCGTCCCGTGTCATCAGCCCAACTAGTGACGTGTTACACTATAAGCTGAGGTGGCCTACTATGACTCCTCCCTATTTCTTCCTTGTCCGACTTTCCTCTCCGGTAGCAGCTCTGTGAGTGAACTGGGATCATGGCTGGAGTGTTCGGTTTGCTGGTATCTTTGCTGCTGATTGCGGCGGGCTGTAGGGGTGAGCATAGATCTTATTTCCTATTGGTAGAATTAGTGTGCTGATAAATAATGTCAGTGAGGTTTGTGCTGATTGTATTTTACTTTGTGTCATGAGACTGCGAATTACCGCAGGTTATACAGAGTAAATTGTGGCGCTGAAACTGTACAGAACCTTCTATAGGAAACTGTACAGAACCTTCTTCACATTCCCATTCAGGATTACTTAGAGATAGCGCAGCGGTTAGGTGCGGTGTGTGAGAAGGGAGATGAAGAATGTGAGCGGTGGGTTCGAATCCCTGCTACTACCGCTTGTTGTAGTAATAGAAATGCATGGTCATGGATTTATGGTGGGGTCTCCTCAGTGATCCTCTCATAGTGTACTCCATGCTAGAGCCGTGCCAGCTCCCAACCATTGGTAGGACCTCTCTCTATAGGCCAGGCCACTGAAGTGAGCTGTACACTTTTATAGCTAAACTCCAAGGAATGGATATTTTTGTATTTTCCTCATCTGGCCAATCTCTGTGTATCACATACACTGTCCTGCTTATCTGGCCAATCTCTGTGTATCACATACATTGTCATGCTTTGAAAATTGCAAACGCTCATGGAA
The DNA here is from genome assembly GCF_965119305.1 of Pelophylax lessonae. Lineage (NCBI taxonomy): Eukaryota > Metazoa > Chordata > Amphibia > Anura > Ranidae > Pelophylax > Pelophylax lessonae. The sequence goes on along the minus strand of NC_138774.1, from coordinate 247,945,516 downwards.
TGACAACAAACTACGGTACTTAACCACTTCCCCTTAGGTGGTCATCATACGACGATCTGGGCTTTAAGTGGGGATATGTGAATGATGGGTGCAGCTGCAGGCGTCATTCAGATATCTTTTTCCGCCGGCAATTCCCTTCAGCATAAGAACAATCATAGCGGCTGAACAGCCGCTTGATCATTCTTACAGGCAGAGGGAGGGGACATCTATGCTTCTACCGGCGAGCCGGTGTTCCGTGAAAATTTCATGCCTCGTCACTTCCGGTGCACATACGTCATGGAACAGCTGAGCAGGTTACCATTGCGCATGCTCAGAGGTCCGGAGGGTAGAGAATTTTCACGGGGTAGTGTGTTGTAACGTTACACCGCATCAGCTGTTGCCGTGGTAACATTAAAACATCTCGGCTGCAACATGAATCATCTCCGCTCCTACCCCTGTGACTTCCCTGATCTCGGCTACTAAATGTAAAAGCGGCTGGTGTATGAAAATATAAATCACAGAGATCTCGGCTCCATGATTTATATTTTCATAGACCCGCCGCCGCTTTTACATTTAGTAGCCGAGATCAGGGAAGTCACAGGGGTAGGAGCGGAGATGATTCATGTTGCAGCCGAGATGTTTTAATGTTACCACGGCAACAGCTGATGCGGTGTAACGTTACAACACACTACCCCGTGAAAATTCTCTACCCTCCGGACCTCTGAGCATGCGCAATGGTAACCTGCTCAGCTGTTCCATGACGTATGTGCACCGGAAGTGACGAGGCATGAAATTTTCACGAGGTATGGTTTTTTAACGTTACACCGGAGAAGGAATCGTCCGTTGGTGGAAGTGTACCATAGAGACTGCGATGACCAGGCAGTCTCTATGACTCTCGGAGGCCCGGGCGCAATGTGATGATGTCACGCACGGCCTGGCAGTTTCAATGCAGCATTGATCTCGGCATTCAGCTGAGATCGTGGTTTTTTTTTTTTTTGTTTTTTTTTCAGGCTTTTTAGCCTGTAGGAGAGATCTGAGGTCTTATTGACCCCAGCTCTCTCCAATAAAGAGGACCTGTCATTCACCAATCCTATTACAAGGTATATATTCCTTATAGGAATAAAAGTGATCAGAAAAAAAAAATTAAAGTGAAAGAAGCGAACGCACATGTACGTCGCAGCCACATATGTAAACAACGTTCAATCCATACATGTGAGGTATCGCCGCGAACGTTAGAGCGACAATTCTAGCCTAAGACCTCCACTGTAACTCTAAACTGGTAACCTGTGAAACATTTGAAAGCATCACCTATAGAGATTTTTAACCGGTTAACAACCGCCCGCCGCAGTTATACTACGGCAGGCAGCCGCTCCCAGGCAAATCACCGTACATGTACAGCGATCGCTCTTGGGAGGCTAGGGGGCGAGCGTGTGCCACCGGAGGCGCGCTCCCGCTCGTCAGCAGGGAATCCGATGCAGCGGCCAGGCGGCTCCGATTGCCGCCTGACACCCGCGATCGTTCCCCGCTGAGAGAGAAGAAACTTCAGCTGTTGTAAACACAGCTGACCATTCTTCTCCCTGAGTGATCATAGAGCCCCTGTGATCCTTCTATATAGGATCACATGTCTCTATGGTCATTTCAGAAGCCACTCCCCTAGGCTTACAATTAAGCCCTTGATCACCCATAATGTTAACCCCTTCCCTGCCAGTGTCATTATTACAGTAACAGTGCATATTTTTAGCTGATTACTGTAGTAATGTCACTGGTCCCCCCCCAAAAGTGTCAAAAATGTCAGCCAGGGGTCCGATCTGTCTGCCGCAATGTCGCAGTCCCGCAAAAAATCGCAGATTCCCGCCATTACTAGTAAAAAAAAATAGCAATAAAAATGCTATTAGTTAGTAGACGCGATAACTTTTGTGCAAACCAATCAAAATACACTTATTGCAATATTTTTTTTTTTTACCAAAAATATGTAACAGAAAACAAATTGGCCTAAAATGTTAAATTTTGATTTTTCACATTTTTTTTTCTTGAGAATGTCATATAACAGAATGTGAAAAATAGTTTTTTTTTTTTTTTTCTTTTCAAAATTGCCGCTCCTTTTTTTTTTTTTTTTTTTTTTTTTTTTAATATATAGTGCAAAAAAAAAAAATCGCACAGGTGATCAAATAGCACCAAAAGAAAGCTCTATTTGTTCGAAAAAAAGGACATCAATTTTATTTGGGTACTGCATCGAACGATCTTCTGGTCTTTAAATGGTTAAAGCGGAATTCCGGCCTCAAAATCGATAAAATCGTTTTTGGGCCATCCGCTTGCTGAGGGCAACCTGAAAAAGAAATGGATACTGGCGATTTTTTTTTTTTTTTTTTTTTTTTTGGTCACTTACCTTATTATAGAAGAAAATCTACTCGCCTTGCTTCCACTTCCTCCCTCTGCAGCCGCGGCCCGCACCGTCACTTCCGGTTTGCAATGACTCCTGGGAGCTGAACGTCATCGCTCCTAGGAATCAATGCACAGCACCGGCCCCGCTTGTCACTTCCGGTGCAGGCACGGCATTCCCTGATAAACAACTTCTGGGCATGCCCAGAAGCTGTGCAGGGATGCCGCGCCTGCACCGGAAGTGACGAGCGGGGCCGGTGTAGTGCATTGTGGGACTCCGACGTCACTGAAGAGGACACGAAGAGGGACGCTGTGGCTTCAGCTGCCCACACCTGAGATGGCAGCGCTGGAGAAGAAATGTTCAAGGTAAGTATTTCTTCTAAAAGGTAAGTGTGACCCCCAGGACAGTAGAGAGGCTATCCATTATGGAATGTACTAGCCCTGACTGTCCCGGGGGTATTTTTAGCTCATATTGACCCCCGAGGTCGGAATTCTGCTTTAAGTACCTTTTGACGTCATTCCACGAGTGTGCAATTTTAAAGAGTGACATGTTAAGTATCTATTTACTAGGCATAAAGAAGCTGAGGGTAAAAGTGATGGACTGGCCAATTATGTCTCCAGACCTAAACCCTATTGAGCATCTGTGGGGCATCCTGAAACGGAAGGTGGAGGAGCGCAAGGTCTCTAACATCCACCAGCTCTGTGATGTCGTCATGGAGGAGTGAAAGAGGACTCCAGTGGTAACCTGTGAAACTGGTGAACTCAATGTCCAAGAGGGTTAAGGCAGTGCTGGAAAACAATGGTGGCCACACAAAATAACACCTCTGCAGCAATTTGGACGTTTTCACTTAGGGGTGTACTCACTTTTGTTGCCAGGGGTTTAGACATTAATGACTGTGTGTTATTTTGAGGGGTCAGCAAATTTACACTGTTATACAAGCTGTACACTCACTACTTTACATTGTATCAAAGTGTAATTTCCTCATTGTCACATGAAAAGCTATAATAAAATATTTACAAAAATGTGAGGGGTGTACTCACTTTTGTGAGATACTGTACCATCCTTTGCATCCATGTACCTCTCCTATATTCATCCATGTACCTCCTGTAGTTAGTGCAGGGATTGGAATGTGGAGTGTATGGCGGTGGGTAGTGAGGTGTGCACATACACTGAACAAAATTATAAAACGCAACACTTTTTTGTTTTTGCCCCCATTTTTCATGAGCTGAACTCAGATGTAAGACTTTTTTTCTCTATCGTCCATTGACAGACGCAGCAGCAGCAATGCTTCTTTACCTTGGGTTATGCGCCATCTACAGGAGTAGACTAGGCAGTGGCCTTTAGAGTGGCTTTTTATTGTGGCCAGCCTAAGGCACACCTGTGCAATAATCATGCTGTCTAATCAGCATCTTTATATGCCACACCTGTGAGGTGGATGGATTATCTCGGCAAATCAGAAGTGCTCACTAAGGCCCCTTTCACACAGGCTGACCGTTCAGATCCCCCTGTCTGTTTTTTTTTGGCGGATCTGAACGGATGCCTCATGTATCTTTATAGGGCATCGGATGTCAGCAGAGACATGTCTGCTGACATCCGATCTGGACGGATGGAAACCCTATTTTCCATCCGCCCAGCAGATCGGATCAGATGAGAACGGACAGACGGTCCGTTCCCATCAAATTCCCCCATAGAGAAGAATGGGGACCTGACAGATGTGTCTCTGCACACAGCGCGGAGACACAGCTGTCATCCTCCTGCTCAGCGGGGGATCGCCTGACGGATTCCGTATGTGAAAGGGGCCTAACACAGATTTAGACAGATTTGTGAACAACATTTGAGAGAATTAGGCCTTTTGTGTACATAGAAAAAAAGTCTTAGATCTTTGAGTTCAGCTCATGAAAAATGGGGGCAAAAACAAGTGTTGCATTTTAGAATTGTGTTCAGTGTAGTAGGAAAGTATATGGTGTGAACATTTTTTTAAAAGTGATTGTAAAGGTTCGTTTTATTTAAAAAAAAATGTCATACTTACCTGCTCTGTGCAAGAGTTTTGCACAGAACAGCCCCGATCCTCCTTTTCGGGGGTGTCCAAGCAGTCCTCCTGGCTCCTCCTCTTAATTGGGTGCCCCCACAGAGAACAGCTTTCCATTGGGGCACCCGTGTGGGCTTGCTCACGAGTTCCGCTGCGGTGTCCATTGACACAGACAGCAGGACTCGGCCCTGCTCCCGTGTCTCTGGATTTAATTGACAGCATTAAGGTGAAAAGTCATGAGACTATACAACTCCTTTAAGGCATTGGCTCAGGGCTACAGAGGCAATTGGGCAATGGAATGGATGGAGAAACTTACACTGGCTACAGGCACACAGCAGCAGTACTGGCCTCCCACCTTCCTACAAACACTGCTCTCAGCCTCACCCTCCCTGCCATCTCAATCCCCCTCGCAAGTCCCTCCTGACATCCTGCAAAACCCCTCCAAATTACCTTCTCCAACACTAAATACATACAGCGTCGCTCATTTGATACACCAATGGCCTGAACTCCTGCAGCCAGCATTGGCAGGATCTTCGAAACTCCATCAATGAACTCCCATCACGCCAGGACTTGTCAGCGGCAGCCGACAGCTCGGCCTCCCCCAAACCGCAAAAGTTATAGCGTCTACAAACTATGTATATACCGGAATTTATGCAGCTTTTACTGTGACTGCCTATCTCATTTGCACATTCTGAAGTGCTAAAATGGCAAGGCAGTACAAATTGTTGATTAGGCATGTGTATCAGATTTCCATGCTGCGATTAATTGATTAACCACTTGCCGTCACTGCACTGCCTATTTACGTCAGCAGTGTGGCAGCTACAGGCAAAATCAATAGGCGTCACTAGCTTCCCAGGGGCATGGGGCGCGCTCCCCAGGCCCCGCCGATGGTCTGGTTTCGGTAAAGAACCGAACAGTCCTCAGGTCCAGGCCAATGATTTTGTATTGCAATAAATGCTTTCAGGCTTAAGCGCCCCAACACCTGCGTTTACGTTTGTACGTGTGTGTATATGTTGGGGCTGAGGACAAAAACTCCCCTATGCGATAATTTTTTGGTGACAGGTTATTTTTAATGAGACATGCGGGGTCTAAAAGACCCCGCATGTCTCTCCTGTGCTTAGCTGAATGTAATGCAGTGCACATCGCACTGCATTGCATTCTGTCACCCGTCACTTCCGGGTCAACTGGAAGGGAAGGAGATTGGGTGTGTGCCTGCTCTTCTCCCTCCCCCCTGTACCAGCAGCACCCGCTATCCTGGTCCCGGGCCCGCAGATGGGCAAGCGGAGCTCGGGATACATAGCAGGGTGGTGCGCGCGGGGTGTGGGGAGCACTCGGGCGGCAGCCCAGGTGCCAGGATGAAACTTCCGGTCACGATGGCGACCTGGCGCCAGGGGTTTGTCGAGCCCTGACATAACAGAAATGATTTCCAAAGACTCAGGGGTTGGGGCTGTTCTGAGGTCCGAACGGTGTGGAATGGGATGGTTCTTGGGTCTGAAATGCATATATATACATGCATATATATACAGTGTGTGTGTGTGTGTGTGTGTGTGTGTGTGTGTATATGTATATGTGTATATATATATATATATATATATATATATATATATATATATATATATATATATATATATATATATATACACACACACATAGGGGCTGATCTGAGGTTGAAGTATGTACAGGAACCTATATTGTCATATATATATATATATATAAAAGTTTCTGGCTTTTTAGCTTTTAAATCTGCCTTCTAATTCTGGGTGAGTTTGACTAGGGTTATTTTAACCTACATTGCTTAACAGTTTTATATCCTTTTTTTTTTTTTTTTTTTTTTTTTTTTCTTTTAGCTGAAACTTGCACAGAACCTTCCATTGTTCCATCCTACTATACTACCTCTGATGCTGTTATATCGTCTGAAGTGGTTTTCATTGTAGAGATCTCTCTGACTTGCTCTAATGGGGCACAGGTAAGTTCATACTGGGTGTCTGAATTTTTCCTCTGACCATTTATTTTATGACCAAGGTGATTTATGGTAGTCAAGTTAAAGGCTAAGTTCACCTTTAGGGGAAAAATATTAAAGCGCAGTTCCGGCCACAAAATCGACATCGACTTTGGGCCAACCAACCGCTTGCTTTTTGTCGCCTGAAAAAGAAATGGATAGTTACCATTTTTTTTTTTTTTTGTTTACTTACCTTGTTATTGAAGAAAAATATACTCACCTTTCTTCCACTTCCTCCCTCTGCGGCCGCGGCCCTCGCCGTCTCTTCCTCTTTGCATTGATTCCTGGGAGCTGAACGTGATCGCTCCCAGCAATCAATGCGCCTGCACCGGCCCCGACGTCAGTTCCGGTGCGGCGCCTCATTCCCTGCTAAACCGTTTCTGGGCATGCCCAGAAGCTGTGGAGGGATGACGCGCCCGCACCGGAAGTGAGGAGCGGGGCCGGTGCAGGCGCATTCTGGGAGAAGAGGACGCAGAAGATGACGCGTTGGCTTCAGCTGCCCACAAACCCGAGATGGCAGCGCTGGAGAAGAAATTTTCAAGGTAAGTATTTCTTCTAAAAGGTAAGTGCGACCCGGGACAGTACAGAGGCTATCCATTGTGGAATGTACTAGCCCTGACTGTCCCGGGGGTATTTCTATTGAAAAAAAAATTTAGTTGGCGGAACTCCGGTTTAAGTGCACATATTTTTGGAGGAAAAAATGTGCATTTATTAATTTTTCCAACAGGTGCCTGAAAAGCATTGCACCCACAATCAATGCAATGTCAGGCTCCTGCACATTCTCCATCCAGCTTTCTGCTCATACCTTTGTACACACTTTCAGCTGAAAGCTGGAGGAAGTGTGATTGGTGCTACAAGCACACTGCTCCATACACTAGCAGTCCAATGAGAACTAAAAGCTGCTTGCCACGGTGGACGACTGGACTTGTAGTTTATTCATTCATAACACGGCTCTGTGGGTCAGAGCCCTGCCCACTGTCATAGGAGGGGGGCTTGGGGTTGGGGATAGGTGCTGTTCATGTTACACCTTAAATACAGGTTTAACATGTTCTAAAGATGTAACATTTTGTAAATCATGACCATCCACTTTTTGGATTTGACTATTGAGGTGAAAAAGTTTTTTTTAAGAACTGTTGATCGTAACAGTTATATCCCGGTGGATGGCTGAGCTGTCATTTTGCCCTGTGGCTCCTAAACATACAAAAGGGTCAGCTGATAAGACTGGAGAAACTGTAGCAAGAACACATACTATGATGAACAAGCAAATATGGTAGGACAGAGATTTGTTGATCGTGGATACAGTAATGAAATTAGTGAATTAAAGAAGTGTCTAATATTGAGTGAGCGAAGGTCAAGCTGAACATAATCTTCTGATTTACCAATTCTACTAATATATCATGTACAATATAAACAAGTGGAAAAACTCTTTAAGAAACACTGGTCTATCCTTGAAACAGACAAACCACTTCCAAAAATATTACCTGCAGTCAAGATTCATATTCAGGAGATCACCCACCCTACTGGATATCTTGGCAAAGATAAAAGGTGCTTTGCATGTCAAAATACAAAAAGAAATGTAAACAAATGCAGAAGTTTTTGTCTCCAAATCTACAGGGAGAAAGTACACTATCTTGCAGGACCGAAGGAATAGTTGATGTACTTTAATGTCCATGCAGTATGAACAAAGGGGCTGATGTGGAAAAGGATACCGAGACCTATTCAAAATAAATGTAATGGTTACAAGAAACCATAGCACGTCAAAGACATTTTGCACAATATCTTGACAAGAACCCAACACTATTACAGTTCTAGGCTATTAATAAATACAAAATACACTGGAGAGGGAACAACAAAGTTATCAAGCTTAGTAGGCGTGAGTTGAAGTGGATTTTTGAGTTAGATACACTCCAACCTAAAATACACAATATAGAATTTATAGAAAAATGTGAGAGCTGAAAACCTAATGATGATGATAATAATGTAGCAGCTAGCACACACAAAGGTGAATATACAACCTCCAATAGACTATACGATAAACAGATGCAGTGCAGCACTTTACATGAAAGAACGTCCATGTTTTCGATAAGCAAAGGCCCTATGTGTAATAAACTGCCGTGAACCTTTCCTGATTCAGAAGCCCACTGTGACAGTGCTATGTGTTAACACTCACCAGAGAGCAAATAATATCCAGCATTCAATTATAAACATTTGCGCCCAAAGTGTTACACAATGCTCCTCATTGATAACCCTTCACCATTCTATACACTCACCAGACAGTAAGCTGTTATAAGCCTTGAACAACTGCCATAGAACCTGGAACTGTAGGGGGTTAGGAAGACTTCTTAAGGAACCGGTGCTTTGCAAAGTAAGCTTACTGGCGGGAGCCCAAATAATGTTCATATAGTGTAGTATTTATTAAAATAGCGGTACATATCAAGCTGCAGCGTAAAAGTAAGCCAAACAGAACTTACATGGATGGCCGCCGCTCCTACCACGAGGTCGCAGGGGCAACGACATTAGCGTGTAGGCCCCTGCTCACGTGTTTCATGCGCATGCACGTTTTCAAGGGATCCGCCTATCACGGACGTCTTGTTTTGGACTCCCTTAAATAGCCACACAAGGAAAAATCTAAAAAAATTAACACCGGAAATGACGTGTACGCCATTTTTGCGTATGACCGGAATATTCTGATTGCCAGGAAGTGTTACAACCGCCATTTTATTGACGTCGTGGTCAGAAGAACCGCTAAAGATGTATATGAACGTTCATTAGCCTAATTCACTGAACCAAAAGGACTTGGAGAAGTACAGCCAAAGCTTGTTTGGCTGTACTTCTATGGATCACAGGAGTACAGTCTGTTTTGTGCTCCTGTGACCTGTCTTCAGCACACAGTGGGCTGAAGTCCTCTGTCTGCTGACGTCACAGAGCCGGTCCAGACTCGGGCAAGATCACAACCATGGAGTCTGGATCAGCTTGCACATGCCTGGACCGGCAACTGACTCTGCTTCTCAGCAAGCCACCGAGAGCCTGAGTTTGCCGCTTCACAGCCCAGCGCTCGAGTGAGCGAGGAGGGGGCAGAGCAGAGAGCTGCTAACTGACAGTCAGCAGAGAGCTGCTCGGGGAGCTGTGAGAACTCGGCAACCTGCTGTATTTGGTATTTGCGAATGCTGGATAATATTCTCTGGTGAGTTTTGTGGTGGAAATTGGGGCTTGGCGCATAGAAATTTGCTCCTATTAAAACTGTGATGCGTGGAGAACTGCGGTCAGCGGAGAACTTTGCTGGGCTGAAAAGCGCAATTGAGGATATTAATACGCATCAAACGCCATTAATCCCTTGTACTGAAAGTACGATGTACAGCTCTTTGGTATAAAGGAATTCCGGCGCACTCGGGGGCAAAGAATAAAACAGGCACAAGCTGTGTTGCAGTCGTTGCCAACAGAGTCCTGCTCCAACACAGGGCTCTCGTTTGTTTATGGCCAGAAAACAGGGGTTTACAGTGGGAGGAGACAGCTATACAACATTGCCTATCAGCCTCTGGTGTACAATAGCTCTATACAAAGTAACAACCAATCACACACATGTATACATTCAAAACCAAAAGTTCCTTAGAAGGGGGAGTGTATGTTTATGAATGAGCTCAGCAGCGTGCACGAGGAAACATGCACTATATAGCTAACAATGAGACCAACGTGGAGTAAAATACACGCCAAACACTATACAATGGAACTAGCGTGCTCTCATGAACGCTGCCCCGCTAATACATGCACTCCCGTTATAACCTGTTAGAGTTAATCTTGTAAAATTATAGTTTATAAACACTCTTGTAAAATTATAGTTTATAAACCATATTTGATGGTGATTATGCTACTGTTCCAGTAAATTAAACTATCTGCAAAGAAAATGGCAGCAGTATTTCAATCATGTGGATCGAGCATAACAGAAAGCTACCAGCAATCATTCCAGCAAAAGGGCAGATACTTAATAAAACGATAATAATTCCACATCACAAACATATCTCTGTCAGCGAATACTGGGGCCCGGGCTGACTGATTTACATTTACGCGGTGGACCTTGCATCTCACTTCCATAGATCCGGACCGATGTTCGGTCCAGTGGTAGCCGTTTAGAGCGTCCGCAGGTCGGGATGATCAGGCGAGTGGTATGCAGTCTCTATTTAATGGAAGGTTTCCACAACTAACGGTCTTTCCTCAATGCTGGTTAAAGCCATATTCACTGTACATAGCGATTACCGGTAAACCGACACTGGGAGACATAATGGCAATTTAAATAAAACGCATCCTGAAAAATGTCCACACTAATACAAATAAAATTTCCACAACAGTGTTTTGACACATCACACTGTCACAGTGGGCTTCTGAATCAAGAAAGGACAGTCAGTTCACGGCAGTTCATTGCACATAGGACTTATGTTTATTTAGCTAACATATGGACTTTCTTTCATTTATGTAAAGTGCTGCACAAAATTGGTTTATCGTATGCAATATAGAATTTGATTTAAATTGCTTCATTTGCAAATAATATTCATGTGGTAGTACTTTTTTTTTTTTTTTTTTTTTTTTTTTTTTTTTTTTACACCACTGGATGGGGTGCGATAGTGTCCTAAGAATTCTCGTTTTCACTTAGGGCTATTTTTTAATATATAATTTTAGTACTATTTTTATTTGTATGGTGGAATATCGGACCTTGAGAGAGCAAGTCCAGACGCTGTGGAAGGACCCAGGGCCTCTTCACTGCCAATCTCTGAATTTGTGCATACCAAATCCTCGGCCATGCCCGAGCTACCAGAATTACTGGTTTCCCCTCCAGCTGGATCCTGCGCAACAAACGCGATATCGGCTGTACCAGAGAAAAGGCATAAATCAGGGAATACTCCTCCTCCTAAGGAGTCACCAAAGCATCCACTCCAACTGCAAGTGGATCCCTGGTCCTGGACACAAATCTCTCAATTTTGTTGTTGAACCTGGATGCCAACAGATCTACGTCTGGGACCCCCCAGCGTAGGCAGATCAATTGAAAAATCTCGGGATGTAAAGACCTTTTCCCCCGGAAACATCTGTTGACGGCTCAAGAAATCTTGCCTGCCAGTTCTCTATTCCTGGAATGAACACTGCTGTCAGGCATGGCACAAACATCTCTGCCCAGGACAGGATAATATCCACCTTTTTCTGGGCTGATAGACTCCTTGTGACTCCTTGATGGTTGACATAAGCCACGGCCGTGACATTGTCGGATTTCACCCTGACAGGGTGACCCCGAAGTCTGGGCATGAAGATTTTCAGAGCCCGACCGACTGCACAAATTTCCAAAATATTGTTGGGGAGATGACTCTACCCAAGACCATTTCCCCTGGGCAGTGGCTTCCTCCAGAACCACTCGCCAGCCGGAGAGACTGGCATCCATAGTCGCCACCTTCCAGGTCGCTGGAAGAAAGTATTTCCCTTTCTCGAAATTTCTGGTCAACAACTACCAATTCAGACTGTCGTACTCTTGGTAGCAGAGATATGAACCGGTCCAAGGATTGAATTTTTCCGTTCCACACAGACAGAACGTTGTTCTGCAAGGGTCTGGCATGGAATTGAGCATAGGGAATTGCCTTGAATGTGGACACCATCTTCCCCAGTAACATCATGCAAAGACGTATAGACGGATATCTTAGTCTTACCATAGACCGAACCTGACCCTTCAAGTCTGAGACGCAAGAATATCTTTGACTGCACCAAGTCGACAAGAAGCCCCAGGTATTCCAAACGCTGTAATGCTGACTTTGCGAAGTTCAGTATCCAACCAAGACGTTTAAAAAAAAAATGTACAGTCTGAAGGATATTTTGGCTTAGAGCCGATCAATCTATTAGTGATAGATCGTCCAGATATCCCTCTGGACCTTAGAACAGCCAATACTGGAGCTAGGATCTTTGTGAACACTCTTGGTGCTGTGGCCCATCCGAAGGGCAGAGCCACAAACTGGAAATTATGGTTTCCAGTCGCATATGGATGCTTGAAATTCCTCTCCCTGCAGGCAGGCTACGACTGAACGAATTGAGTCAATGCGGAAAGAACGGACGTTCAGAAACTGATGCAGCGCCTGGAGATCCAAAATAGGTCTCACACCCCCGTTTTGGTTTGGGGATTACGAATAGGTTTGAGTAAAAACCCTTGAACCTTTTGTTTTCTGGAACCTTGGCTATCACCCTCTGAGCTCTCAGCTGGTCCAATGCCTAAAATGCCTAAAAGAGAGATCTTTCATTTGGGGGATCTGTTGGTATACTTGACCTCCCAAACCGAGGATGCAGGAACACCCGAAATTCCAGCTTGTATCCCTGTGAAATGGTGGAGACAACCCAGTTGGTTGTCTTGAATTAACTCCAAACAAGGAAGCATCTGTACAATAAACTGCTGGTTAGGAACTGGGACAGCCAAGACAGGAGCATTACTTAGGGCTTGTTTTAGCTGAAAAAAAAATGTTAAATCATTCCCTAATAAAACTTCAGCGGGTAAGTCTGTCATAACCCCCACGTTTATGGTGCCGGATCCTGCTCCCCAATCTAGATGAACACGGGCAGTAGGTAGGCGATATACAGCTCCCCCTGTTACCCGGACAGCCACAGGTTGTCCGGTTTGTCCTTTGTCTCATACTAGGCGGGGCTGGACTAAAGTCAGGGTAGCTCCAGTGTCTCTTAATCCACGGGCCAATTGCCCGTCCATTAGCACAATTTGCCGATGATGTTGCCGGTTATCCCAGGTGGCTGCTTGTATCGGATCAGCCTCATGCAGTACTCCCCAATATTCCTCTGTGTTGTTCTCTGTTTCCAGGCAGTGGGTGGCTGGGGCTGGAGCTCTGGCGGTTGCAATGTTGGGGCGGCCCCAGGTAGGTCTGGAGGGCTCCAGGGGACAATCACTCTTAACATGTCCCACTTGCCTACAACCGGTGGCAAGCGGTGGGATGGTTCTTTTCCCCTAGAGGAGATGCTACATCTGGTTCCAAGAACGGAATGAGCAGATGGAGAATCGCTACAGAAGCTTGAAGAGGTCAACCTTGAAAGATTTGTTGGAGAACCGTGGACTACCAACAAATAAACGTACCAAAAAGGAACTACTGGCTGAGCTGATGGAAATGGACCGAAACGACGGTGTGACTGAAGCAGTAGCCCCGAACCTGGAGGATGAGTTGATGCGGACTGTGCATATCCTTTCATACCCGGGGTGTCGTTACACGCCCCTTCACGGAAAAAGGGCTTAGAGGAAGAGTCACTTGGCTGATCTCTGGGCCCAGGGCTTTTTTGGACCTTGCCCCGAAGGCTTGGGTCCGGATGCAAACAGTTGAGGCCGTCGTCACTGCCTGGAACTGGAAGCACTGGTCTTATGTGCTGGGGATCTTAAAGGAAGGACGCCTGCTCTTCCTCTTTACAGGTAGCAACGTACATACCCCCACACCCAGAGATCTTTTGGATATACTTATCCAGATCATTCACCAAAAAGGCGTTCTCCCTGAAAGGGGAAACTAGCCAGTAATTTTTTTGCATGATAATTCCGCAGACCAGCTCTTTAACCAAAGAATTCTGCGCATATGCATTGTCATCAGAGCAAACCGTGACATTTGCCTTATGGAGTCCGTAAGAGCATCTACTGCAAAACACAAAGTGCGAGGTAGATCTAACATATCTTCCACAGAGTCCTTGAGAAGGAACTGTCTTGGCCACTTGCTTTATGGGGTCTTTCAAAGACTGACACACTCCAATGGCTGCTACTGCTGGTTGTACTGCAGAACCTGCAACCGCAAAGGAGGCTTTCAGTAAAGATTCCAACTTTTTATCCGCTGGATCTTTAAAAACCTGGGCATTATCCACAGGACAGGTTAAACTCTTGTTAACCAAAGAAATGGCTGCATCCACAGTGGGAATTTTCCATCTCTTAGAAAACGTATGCTCCATAGGATATAACAGTGAAAACCTTTTGGGAGGAACAACCATCCTATCCGGATGATCCCAGTCATTATACACTTCTTGCTCCAAGAGTGGATGAATGGGAAATGACCGAGGACTCTGAGAAGGGCGCAATGAGCCTAGGAAGGAAAAAGAGGTCTCAGTTGTTTCTAGGGATGGGAGTTTATATACAGCCCGGACCATCTCAGCAAGAGACTGGATAATCAATCTCTGGGATTGAGAGGCTGATAGATTCCTCTGACTCTGACTCCCCGGAAGTGGAAATTTCAGCTAGACCTTCTATAGGGTCAGCCTCAGCTACATCTTCCACATCCTCTGCCCAATCCTGAACTGATTCAGGGGTGGCTCAGGAGAGGGGGATCTAACCCGCTTCTTTCCTCCATGTGGTACTGCGATCATGTCAGCAATCCTACCCTCTAGGCTGGCTAATGCCGATGCCAAATCATCCTTGGTAACATAGGCTGTGACAGAAGTACATGGAGTAGCTACTATGCCTGACAACCATAATGGCTCATATTTGCTAATTGCCTCTGGCTTATCAGGAGGAGTAGACACAGTGGAAGCAAGACTAGGACCTTCAGGGCCTGACGGTGGCATCAGTGTCCTTTCCAACTGTGCTCCCTCCAGCCCTCTTTCTGGCAGACATTGCTTTTATAGCAAGACAAACTTGAGGTACTACCTTTTTAAAGTATACTCAAGGTTTGTGCCAAGCTTATACAGCCTAATGCACACAACACTGAATACCTAAGATACAGGACCTATTAGTGCCAGTAACATACACTCACAGTGACTCACGCAACCCAGCTGCTGCTCTGTGTCCCTTTCAGCCTGTGACAGAGGCTAGTTTGTTGGAAACCGTTCCTTGCAGAATGTGCCCTATTATGCATGTGCAGCGTGGTGTCCACATGGACGCCAAATTGCGTTAGGACACGCCCGCCTCGTGGCGTATGCCTGTACTTAAATGCGAAGATTCCCGTGCATGAATAGCCGTACGCCATAGACACGCGATCCAGCAGAGGCGAACATGCGAATGCTTATGCTCCAGGGCTAACGCAACAAACAAATGGGGGAGAGAGCAGTTTAGGCTGAATCTTCTTTGTCACAACTGAAACCTTTCAGGTAATTAGTTCAGGGTAAGAAACAGTGTAATGGGCCATACACACTATAAGATTTTCTGAAGACTTTTTCCTTTTGACTTACCAAAACCATATAATATGAGGTCAAACCTAAACACTTTAAATTTGTATGCATCTGGCAGGCCCTTGCACAACATAGAAAAGGTAAATCTGAAGGAAATCTAACCACAAAAGTTGGATAGTATGTATCCAGCTTAAGGCTCCTTTCACACAGGCGCACCGCCCGACAGAGTCCGTTCAGCTCAGCGGGGGATCGATCCACCGATCCCCGCTGAGCAGGTGGATGACAGCTCCGTTTCCGCTCTGTGTGCAGAGACGGAGCTGTCAGATCCCCGCTGTCCTCTATGGAGAGATCGGATGAGAATGGACCGCCTGTCGATCCCATCCGATCCTCCAGACGGATGGAAAATAGGGTTTCCATCCGTCCGGATTTCACGGACTGGATCGGAATCGGATAGCAGCGGGTGTCAGCGGAGAGGTCTCCACTGACACCCGCTGCCCCATAGGGATGCATGGAGCATCCGGTCAGGTCCGCCTGAAAAACTGACAGGCCGATCGGATCGCCCGTGTGAATGGGGCCTTACAATATGCTTTAAACAATTTTTTAACATACTTTGCATAAACCTGCTACAATGTAAATACAAGCAGAAATACACTTGGCACAAGTCTCTGTAATCTTACTAAAGGGAACAGTTCATAAAATATTTACAATTTTGCAATTTTTAACCTTTTTAAGGGTTTCGTTTGCTGTGTAAATATTTAAAATGGACTCCCCAGTCCTGCTGCAGGAAACTGCTATAAGCAAGAATCCAAACTTCAATCTTCACGGTGAGCATGGTCTTAAAGACCTTCAAGGACTGGGTCCTCTATATAAGAGGGGCCATGGCCTTGGACCTGTAGAGCACCCTGTACGGAGCGCCTTTTGGGTTTGGGCCTAAAAAGGACCGCGTTGCAGGCAAAACCTCATATCTGCTTCCTGAGGCTCAGGTACTATCCTTTTAGTCCATTGACTGTTTTAGATGGATACGCTAACCCCTTAGATCCAATGATCTTTGTTTGGGGTATGATAGCATAATCTTCTTTCTTCTTCTTTGAAACCTAAACCAGTGGAACACCTCTCCACAGCGATCTTCAACTTTTAGACACTGGCGAAAAAAACTGAGGTACTTCCTGTATGGGAGGGGTTATATAGGGGGTCATCAATTCTGATTGGTTGCCAGTGTCCTTCACCTATAGGTGGCTATATAACCATATGTTATGAATTATGGCTCTGTGTCCTGTGATGTAGGAAAAGAAATAGGCACGTGAAGATATGCATCCTTGATGTCTAGGGATGCTAGAGATTCCTCTGCCTGCAGGGAGGCTACGAATTGACTCCATAAGGAAAGTACCAATGTTCAGAAACTGGTTTAAAGCTTTGAGATCCAAAATGGGTCTCACATCCCGTTTAGTTTGGGGACTACAAACAGGTTTGAGTAAAACCCCTTGAACTTTTCGTCGTCTGGAACCTCTAATATCACTTTTTGAGCATTCACAGAGAAAGATGTAAACCGCTCAGGCAGTTGGAACTTCACAGCCAGCCATGGGTGCAGGACCTCGGATCGCCAACGCAAACAGGATACAAGAGAAATGGCCGCATGCCAAGCGATAGCTCACAATGAAAGGCTTTATTGAACAAGGATGCAAGGCACAGCAAAATGGATGGTAGACCTGTTTCACACGACTCACGGCATGCTTGTTCACTACTACTACTAGTGAACAAGCACGCTGTGAATTGCGTGAAACATGTCTACCATCCATTTTACTGTGGCTTGCATCCTTGTTCAATAAAGCCTTTCATCATGAGCTATCGCTTGGTGTGCGGCCATTTCTCTTGTATCCTTTTTGAGCATTCAGCTGGTCCAATGCCAGAAAGAGAGACCTTCTTTTTAGGGGGTCTTCCGGTATACCTTAACTTATAAACTGGGGACATGGGAACACCCGATATTCCAGTCTATACCCCTGTGAAATGGTGGAGATAACCCAGTTGTCTTGGATCGATTCGACCCAAACCTTTGAGAACTGCCACAGCCTTCCCCCTACCCATGTGAGTGGGGGCACCTCTTTTTAAGCGGAGTTCTGGCCACAAAAACATTTTTTACATAAAAATACCCCCCCCCCCAATCCTAAACTATCGCCAATTACACTTAACACTAACCCCACATTACAATACAGTACAGTTATGGAATAAAGATAAATTCTTACCTTTTAAAATTGATTGCAGAGCGCGGCCATCTCCGATGTGGGCATCTGAAGCCGCTGTGTCCCTGTTCCTGGCTATCCAGAATGCCGATCGCAATCTCGCGCATGCGCTGTAGATTGCGATCGGCAATGAGAGTAGCGGTTGGCCATTCCCATTGCATCCTGGGATTGATGACGCTCATCTCCCAGGGCTCAATGCAAAGAAGGAAGTGATGTCGGGGGCCGCGGCTGCAAAAGGAGGAAGAGGAAGGAAGGTAAGTTCATTTTCATTAAAAACAAGGTAAGTGAAACAAAAAATAATTATCCAATTCTTTTTCAGGATTTTTTACTGTAACCAATGCTGTAAAGTTCATGTTTAGGGTGGAACTCCGCTTTAACAGAAAGGGCTTAGTAGAAGACTTGGCTGATTTCTGGGCCCAGGTCTTTCTGACCGTGCCCTGAAGGCTTGGTTCCGGATCCAGATGGTTGAGGCCGTTGCCACTGTCTGGAAGTAGAAGCACTGGTATTATGAGTGCTGTGGATTTTGAAAGAAGGACGCTTGCTCTTCCTCTTTATTGGTAGCAAGGTACTCTTGATATTTCCATGTACCACAGATACCGCTGGGAGCTGGAAGGAAAAGGTGCCTGAGGCATACAGCTGGGTGAAGCTGTAAAGGTTGGATATTTCTGTTAAAGGGGGAGAGATTTCTGGCGAGTGCATCCGCATTAGGGGGGTAAGAGTGGAGACACTGAGCACACTGCATGCGGTTGCACAACCTTGTGGATATACCGTGTCTCACTAACATCACTATAAGCACCAACTAGGAAAGTTGGAGATTGTGGACTAATATGAGATTTATGGACTGTTCTCTCTTAACACGAATCAGTTTGGATTAAGGTAAGGTTTATTGAAATATTGTTTGGTCAACTTGTAATTATTATATGCACTTTAATAAATGTTTGATTTTCTGCACTTAAAATTTGCATATGTTGCACAATATTGTTTACTTAGCACATGCTTTTTTGCACATTAGTTGCACTTTTCACACTTTTTTTTTATAATTTCTTGGGCATATGATACATTGCACAGAGAGCAGCACCAAAACCCATTTCTCCACAGGTTTTGATAGCTGAATAATGCCAACTGCAGGCATCATTCAGATATCCCCACTCAAAGCCCAGGACGTCATATGACGTACTGCGGCCAGGAAGTGGTTAACTAATCCTCCGCCTTTTTTTGGGGGTATTTCACCTCTAAGGTGTGTGTCCTATGTCTTCATACTTTTGTTAATACGTGTCCCTCATTTCCATCTCAAAAAGTTGGGAGGTATGGTAGATTTCATCTTTTCTAACAAGTAACACTAGAAGTATTTAATACTGTAGATTTGGCATAGGCAACCTTTCAGAGGTGGAGATTTACCATGACAACATGGAAGGCAGCAAAAATCACTGGGTGCTGCAGCCTTTTTTTTTTTTTACTAGCAAGCCCCCAGAAGTCAGCAGTAGGTCGGGCAGTTTACAGAGGTCAGCAGTAGATAGGGCAGAGGTCAATAGTAGAGTAGAGAGATCAGTAAGGCAGATGAGAGGGGTGAGCAGGACAGGTGCTAGCAGAGCAGAGAACATGGCAATGGATAGGGGTCAGCAAAGCACAGTACAGAGGGTGGGGGGTCAGAATAGTCCGGTACAGGGGAGGGTACTGAACTGGAGTTCAGGGCTGATGGGTTTAAAGGACGTAGTACTGGAGGGTCAGGATAGCATGATACTGGATTATCAGGAGGGCACAGTATTGGTGGTTAAGAAGGCATAGTCCTGGAGGGTCTGAAGGGCACGGTACAGGGAGTTTTGGATGATATGAAGCTAGGGGTTCAGGAGGGTATGTTACTGTGGGGGGTCAGGAGGGCTCACAGAGGTGTCAGGAAGTCATGATACTGGGGTTTAGGAGGGTATGGTACAGGGAGGTCAGGAGGGAACAATGGTTTTTCCTATGCAGAGCTCTGCAGGAAAGCTGCTTTGACACAGCTACATATTCTGGTGCTCTGATCCCTCCGGTCCTACTCTCTCCGCATTAAGGAGAGGAGGAGATCCACGCACTGAACACTGGGAGGGGAGCCCAAACCTGCTGCTAGCAAATCCTATGTGGCAGAGGCATTCCCTGCCATGCAGGGAAGGGGGTGCTGCGGTACTGGAAATGCCTCTGCCTATACTTCCCAGGCATCTTGTTGCCTCAGCTCATCCCTTCTCCACGTTGTTCGCCAATCAGGGATGCGGGGGAGGAGCATTTGCAGGTTGGCTTGACAGGGACTTGATCTATCTGTCACCTGCTCGCAATCGGCGGGTTGCCAAATCCCACTGTAGATTATCTTGTTGTGCAGTATACTTTGTGGTTCTAATGATTGTACTGCTTCCTTTGTAGAATGTTGCACTTTATGCAGACGTGAATGGAAAACAGTTCCCAGTTACCAGAGGCCAGGACATTGGGAAATATCAGGTAGGAGAATAAACTTAATTGTTTTTATGGCCTATTAAATGTTCTTCCTATGATAATAAAGCAGTATTAAACGCAAAAACAAAAAGGCAGTATATTGCAGCTTACCAATCCTTCGCTGTGGCAGCTGTATTAGTTGTCTTTTTTAGGTCTCATTCACACATGTGAATTAACACTCCTATAGCATTTATGACATGTTTTTGTGTTTTCTTGAAGCATTAAAAAAGCTTCAAGAATAAAGCCCCGTACACAAGAATGTCAGATCACAACAGCCAATTAAAAAAAAAAAAAAAAACATGGCCCGACATTCAGTCTGTGTGTATGTTGGACTGTCCACAACAGATGCCGCCCGGCTTCTGTCACGTGTGCATGCTGGAAAACCAGCATCCTAACAAATCCCGATCACCACTCCCAGCCAAAGGGGACGTCCCCTTGTCAGAACACAACCGTTCCAGTGGGGAAGACCGCTGAACTAACCTTGCATGGTTAGTGCTCTGACTGCACTAATAGCATAAGTGTTCAACTTCTTTTACCAGACGGCATTGTTTGGATTTTTTTAACCTAGCAACAGGATCACATCTCTCAAAGCCTTGTATAAAAGATGCAACTGCATGATAACAAAAAAATGCAATACCATTTGTATGGCAGGGTTCGTACGGTCATGAAAAATCTGGAAAAGTCATGGGATTTTAAAATGGCACTTTCCAGGCCTGGAAAAGTGTTGGAAAATTAACAACACAAAAGTTTTGGAAAAGTCATGGAAATTATTTGTTGCATATGCAGAAAAGAGAGAAAGGCGCCACTCAGTGGAGCATGTAAATCATTTTATTGACACATTATAATTAAGAAATTACATGGAAATTACTTGAAGGAGCGGTTCACGCATGCCCCGAAACCGGTTAATCCCCCCCCCCCGCGTCATCACGTTCGTGCGGCCCTCCAGTGAGGTACGCGCTTCACTGTTGCCTCGATCACAGTGAGTCCCCTGACTGGTTCTCCCGGCTGCTGGCCAGCCTGGGACGGAAACACTGCGGACCCGGAAGGACGCCGGGCTATGATAGATGCTTACACCTCCATGTAATTTCTTAATTCTAATGTGTGTCAATAAAATTATTTAAATGCTCCACTGAGTGGCGCCTTTCTCTCTTTTCTGCTTGTTCGTGGGACTGTTGTTTCGGCCTAACAAAGAGCTGCCCTCGATGTAAGCACCGCATTTGTACATCTGTGCCATCCATACCAGTCTGGCTGCACCTTATCCCTCATGACTGCCTGAACTGAAGCTTTATCCCCAAGCAGGAGCGCCCATCAAATCTTTTTCTTTCTCCAGTATATTTGAATATAGTTGATAATATTGGTTAAATTACAATAGTTAACTAAATATTTCATATTCTACTGTACACTACATAGCTTGTCATTTTTTTTAGTAAAAATATGCTGGGTGTAACATGGATTTTCTTCTTATTTAACATGTATACATAGACATTTCATGAAACATTAAGACATGACTATTTACTTGAAGTCCTGGAAAAGTCATGGAATTTTCTTGGTAAAAATGTGTATGAACCCTGCTATGGTGTCTCATTAGGTATCGTGGAGCCTGGAACACAAGAATGCTCACTCTGGGGTCTATGAAGTAAAGTTTTTTGATGAAGAGTCCTATAGTCTGTTGAGAAAGGTTAGTGGCTGAGAGAGTTCTTGGCTCTGTTTTGTTTATTTTTAAATATAATTGTTTAATTTACTAATGATTCCTTATTGTACAGGCCCAGAGAAATAATGAAGATGTTTCCATCATCAAGCCTCTCTTTTCAGTTAATGTTGATCACAGGGTAAGCTTAACTCAGTTCTTTTACCAGTGTAGATGTTTTTTGGAGACATTTTATCATTTTCATTTTTCTTTGTTTCTGTGTGTGTGTGTGTGTGTGTGTGTATACACCACTCAAAAAAAATTAAAGGAACACTTGAAAATACATCAGATCTCAATGTGGAAAAATATACCGGATAGCTATACTGATATGAACTGGGTAATGTGCCTTAGAGCGCATGTGCCTGCATCGCAGTGCAAGTTTAGGAGATATTCACTGTACTTACAGGTGAGCCTGATTAACGGGTTATCTGTATGTACAAAGTCAAAAGTGGACTTTAATACCACTTTAACCACTTCAATACCGAGCACTTTTACCCCCTTCCTGCCCAGGCTAATTTTCAGCTTTCAGCACGGTTGCACTCTGAATGACAATTGGGCGGTCATGTACCCATTTGACATTTTTTTTTCACACAAATAGAGATTTTTTTGGGGGGTAGTTTATCACCACTGGGTTTTTTAAGCATTTGCTAAATACATTTAAAAAGGCAAAAAAAAAAAAAAAAAAACGTGTTTTACTTTGTTTCTGGTATTAAAATTTTGCAAATACATTTTTTTTCCTACATGAATTTAGACCAAACTGTATTCTGCTACGATTCTTTGGTGAAAATAGCCCAAATCAGTGTTATTTAGTCTGTAGGAGAGTCCACAATCTATGGGATATAGATCTGAAAGTCAATCAATCCTGATGTACTGACGGTCTAATTTCTTGAGGTCCGAAAATTCCAGGACAGTACAAACACCTCCCAAATGACCTTTTTGGAAAGTAGACTGAATAATTTACTAGGAGGCACCGCACGTTTTTTTAAGCTCTAATTTTTTGTCACTATTTTTTTAGAATAAGAAGAAAACCTTTTTTATTTTTTTTTATTGTTTACACTGTCACCAGTGCAGTACAGTGTCGTCATATAACTGGTGTGGTGGTGACAGGGACACTGACTGGTATGTTGTAAGTATGTGTAATTCTTTTTTTTTTTTTTCCCTTTTTTAAAGTGGACTTCCACCCATTTTTAATAAGTTGGATTACATAGATGTATGTAATCCCCTTTAAAACGACTTTTACCAATGGAAACTTTTTTTTTTTTTTGCTAGTAAATACCTTATTTTCTGCTTTATTCATCCTCTCCTCACTTCCGGGTCCGGTCGGCGATTACGTCATTCGGCGATTCGCAGGGTGTGCTGGGATGTATCTTAGGGCATGAAATCTCGCATTATTACACAGGAGATGAGCTGTACTGCATGCTCTGCCCCGCCTCCTCTCAGTGAGCTGTATTGTGGCCGTGCTCCGCCCCGCCTCCTCTCAGTGAGCGGGCAGAGGCGGGGCAGAGCATGCAGTACAGCTCGTCTCCTGTGTAATAATGCGAGATTTCATGCCCTGAGATACATCCCAGCACACACTGCGAATCGCCGACTGACGTAATCGCCGATCGGACCCGGAAGTGAGGAGAGGATGAATAAACAAGAAAATAAGGTATTTACTAGCAAAAAAAAAAGTTTCCATTGGTAAAAGTCGTTTTAAAGGGGATTACATACATCTAAAGTTACTAAAATGGGTGGGACTCCACTTTAAGTTTACATACTATGACCAGAACAATACCGTGTTACCATAGTAACACTGTACTACTCAGGGGAGTTGATCAGGATTTCTTTTATTTATTTATATATATATTTTTTGCTTATAGCAGTGAATTTCACTGCTATAAGCAAATATTTTTACTACTGTCTGTTGATTAGCTGTGATTGACCAAAGCTAATCACATGGTACAAATGGGCTGTGATTGGCCCTGTCTATACCATGTGATCACTGTGACCAATCACAGCTAGCAACACAATTGTATACAATGAATGGCATGAAAGGAAGCCATGAATTCTTTACAACTGTCATGTGATCGGCTGTGATTGGTCACTGAATAGTCATTCGATGTGTCCGGTGGACAGAGCGGGTGACCGATAAGGCCCCGGAGCGTGGCCTGTTCTCAAGATGACATCATGTGATATTCTCCCAGAACTATAGGGTTCCTGCCCCGCCATCATTTTACAATGGCGCAGATGGGAAGCAAATAAAGTATGTATGCAAGCTCAATACATTTTATAATGATGTTGCAATACTTCATCATAGTGCATCACATGCTAAGTGATGCTAACCCAAAGGCATATGTGTTAGTTGGTCTTATTACTGTATATAGAGACTCCTACATAATGGATGGCATATCTTACAGTATGACTAAGAGTGGAAATGGTATATCCTTTTTCCAAGATGCTTGTTTCTAAATGCCTGTAGATGACCATAGACAACGAGTGCATTGCACATTGCTTTTGAATTTGTTCAATATGTTAACCTCATCAGCCAAAATATTCAAATCAGCTGAGTGACTGTCTACTATGTAACTGCAACATATGCTACTAACATTCACATATATTAGTTTGGGCTTAACTGGGTAACAATCATGTTTATAAAACAAAAGCCATCTTTAAAAAAAAAAAAGAAGTCACCTTCATAGTTGGTGTATTGGCATCAGATCTAAGGGTTGCAATATAGAAAGGGAAATTCCAATCTAGGGTTATGTCTTGCCTTACTTTTTTTTTTTTTTAATAGGGTGCCTGGAATGGTCCATGGGTGTCTACAGAAGTACTTGCTGCACTCGTTGGCATTTTGGTATACTACACAGCGTACACTGCAAAGAGCAACATCCAAGCATGAACAATCATTTGGGACTTGGTGTCGTTTTTCCTGATGTAAAAAGTTCTATTATTTTGTCATTAATGCAAATAAAAAATTTTTTGCACAAAGCTGCTAACTTGTTTTTATTCATTGTATGCTATATTAAACAAAACAAATGCAAAGCTATCATTACAGACTAAAAATTAACTTTTAAACCTAAGAATAAAATTGTAATTTCTCTATTCTGAAGACAATTGGGTTAATCTGCCACCTACAGGAGGATTAGACCTTAAAGTGATTGTCAAGTCTTGCTTTTTTAAATAACAAACCTGTTATAAATAAAGGTGTGTATCAATCATGAAGATATAAATCAATATGCACAAGCAGCACTATGACCATAGTAAAAACATAGTCTAAAATAAATATCTCTAAAATCACGTGTCACACATAAATAGAGAAAAAGTCAAATTATGGAAAAGTCCGTCACTAACAGAGTTTTTTGCGGGGTCCCAGTGAGGGGTATATCTCCGGTATGGAACATAAGTAGTCAGTATGTCCCTCCACCTCACCACGTGTAAAGCACCCAAAGTATACACGCTTACCAATATGCAATATGCTCTGCAATATGAGCCTGTAAGGATAATGAAATCACGTCCGGACCATCCAGATAATCCAAGCTCTGAGAGCCCTACTCACGGCTGCGATATCCTCATAGACGCAGTGCACTCTGAACGATAAAGAAATCAATATCCTCAATGCAGGTTTGAAATGTGCGGCTAAAAGGCCTATTGGCAAGTTCGGTGTGTATATATGGATGTGCATAAATATATCCGAAAGATAAATCTTAAAAGATATTATTTAAATGATAGCAGACCTAAGATGACTAACAGACCTACATATACTGTAGGTGTTGACAGTGGGCTCCAAAATAAATCACTTTTTAATCCCCCGCTACCATCCAATCACTGTGTGGACGTGTTTAAGAAGTTGGTCCTTAGGGATTTAGAGCAAATTAGGCCTAACAAGAATGTTAACCCGAGGCACGTTCAAGGAGGGCTAGAGGCCTTAGAAAAAAACGCCAAAATGTAATCATTCGCCCAGCGGATAAGGGAGGGGGTGTAGTAATTATGGATAGGGAGTACTACTACAACCAGCTGATGGATATGCTGTTAGATACCAACACTTATCAACATCTAGATGGGGACCCAAAAAAATTGTCCTGGAATGAACTTAATGAGCTGGTAACTTATGGTTATGACAACAGAATATTAACCAAAAAAGAGAAAAGATACTTGGTACCAAGCTACAGCCGAATACCAACTATCTATACTCTCCCAAAAATCCATAAGGATACAAATAATCCCTCACCCCGGCTGATAGTGAACAGTATCAATTCTGTCACATCGAGAGTTGGAGAGTACCTTGACCACTTCCTGCAAATAGCGTGGTGCGAATCAAGTCGTATCTCAGGGATACCAAGGATTTCCTAAAGGCCTTAAAGAATTTACACGTCGCCTGTATCCAATCCTTCTACTTAGTGACAGCAGATGTTGCGTCGCTTTACACAGTGATCCAACATGACGACGGCCTCCTTGCCCTTAATTGGGCCTTCAGTCAGAGGGAAGATATCCCTGACCCCCAGAAAAGGTTCCTAAGCCATGTTTTAAGCTACTGCCTCTCGCACAATTATTTTTGATTTGGAGGCAAGTTCTACACTCAAAAGAGAGGCGTAGCAATGGGGCAAAGTATGCCCCTAGCTTAGCGAACCTTTTTCATGGGGGAGTGAGAGGATCGGTTTGTATACTGTGGACAAAGACCAGAATTGGTCTTGTACAAGAGGTATATAGACGACCTATTCCTTATTTGGAGGGGATCTGAGGAGTCGTTACTGGAATTTATGCAACATCTTAATGCAAATAGGAACAATATTAAGTTAGATTTCAGTTGGAGTAAGACCAATATCCACTATTTAGATGTGGAAGTCCATTTGGAGAATGGGGAAGTTGGCACTAAGGCATTTTTTAAGCCGACGGATAGGAACGGCTATCTCCCTATGCATAGTGGACACCATCCGAAATGGCTGAGGAATATCCCAAAAGGTCAGTTCCTCCGAATTAGGAGGCACTTTACTAGTGATGCGGATTTCCTCATGCAATCGGAGATTCTAAAAAAACGGTTTGTGGAGAAAGGGTACAGCCCCTCCATTCTAGAAGGCATCATCCAGGAAGTTGGGAATCTTTCTCTGGATGACTGTCTGGGGGATAAAGTTAGAGATAAGAATAACAAACATGAATGGGGGTTTATCACTAACTTTAATGAACAATATAGAGAAATAGAGGAGGTCTTTAGAAGGCATTGGGGAGTCCTATGCATGGACAAGATTTTGGGGAAGGTGATTCCCCAATCTCCTATGTTCATATATAGGAAGGGTTCATCCTTTGGCGATCAGGTTGTCCAAAATATCATAGACCCAAGATGTTCTGGGATAAAGCGGGATTCTATGCCTGCCGCAGGTGTAAATGCTGTAGGCAGGTTAAGGAACACCTGCGTGGCAAGACTACCTTTACCTCAAGTGCCAATGGTAGACAGTTTGATATTAAGGAAGGCATTTCTTGCAGTACTACCCATGTGGTGTACTGTTTAGAATGTCCGTGTGGCCTTATGTACATCGGACGCACAAAAAGAACATTGACCAAACGGGTGTCCGAGCACATAGCTAACATCATTAAAGGTTACAAGGACCATAGCGTGTCCTTTACATTTTAAAAAACTGCATAACCAGGACCCCTCAGGACTTAAATTCTGGGGCATAGATAGGGTTTATCCTAATTGGAGAGGCTCAAATTTAGTGAAACTCACTGGATATACCTTACCAACATCCTTCATCCTAGGGGCCTGAATGTTGAGCTAGATGTCAACTGTTTTATCAGTGACTACTAACATCTAATAAATTATGTCTACCCTACCTATATCTCACGGTTGACCCCATTATATGAATTGGGATGGAACTGTTGGGTAGGGACTCATAGGGAGAGGTGGACTGCAAATAAAAATTTTTATATACAAATTCTCTCTGATATTGGATTTCTTATTATTTTAATGAGCTTTTACCGGATTATAGTAATTTTAGCCATTTGTTACTGGTAAATGGGCCAATTCATTTTAAATCTATTTATCCTCTGTGTGTGAGGATCAATCCGTTTGAACCATGCGCACGCTAGAGATTTTAATTAAATATATACATCTGGGGCACCTGTTTACCCATATGGGGTGCGCTCAGTTCACGCATACAATAGAGAGCTTTGATGTTAAATGACCGACATCGTGCACTTAGTAGCAGAATGGAGGCATCATAGATGTAAATCTAATTTTATATGGAGTCATCCATTTTTTTATATATGTGTTTTTATATATGCATTTTACATGTGTCATTGTATGTGATGAGCTATAGCTAGACCGATGTGGTGTCTTAATATGAGGTGGGAAAAGGTTATTAACCCCCTGAAGTAATTGGGGTGGTGTAATAAACACCGCAGGGCACTGCGAGGTGAAGCTACTATTATAGTTTTAATGCCATTCAAGTGGATATGAAACGAATGCATAACACTATGTACATGTATTGTTATTAAATGAGGGGCTCCGGTCTTCGGGTCCCGCAATCAATGACTACCAAGGATGCCGGTCGTCCGCAGCGGTTGTAATACTACTGAAGGGGTTAAGGTCTGGCGGAGGTACGAGATAAATATGAGTGATGTGACCGCGCAATCACGCTCTCAGTTGAAGTCCTCTGACGAAACGCGTTAGAACGGTGACTTGCGCAGTCACCCAGGCAACGGTAACTTCGGCTAAGATCGGGAACTTCCGGAACGCTGGCGTGCGGGCGGGAGACCGGTAAGCGGCCGGCAGAGACCGTGGTGCCGACACTTTTTGAGTATATGCTGTGTTTTAACCTTTTTTGATGTGAGTGTAATGGGTGAGGGGGGGGAGAACTTGATAATAAAAAAGTGCATGTTGTATCAAGCGGTACTTCTCTATGTGCATTTTTTTACTCCCTCCTATGCACCGCGTCTTTGAGAATATCGCAGCCGTGAGTAGGGCTCTCAGAGCTTGGATTATCTGGATGGTCCGGACGTGATTTCATTATCCTTACAGGCTCATATTGCAGAGGGATCTGGTAAGCGTGTATACTTTGGGTTCTTTACACGTGGTGAGGTGGGAAGAGGGACATACTGACTACTTATGTTCCATACCGGAGATATACCCCTCACTGGGACCCCGCAAGAACTCTGTTAGTGACGGACTTTTCCATAATTGGACTTTTTCTCTATTTATGTGTGACACGTGATTTTAGAGATATTTATTTTAGACTGTTTTTTACTATGGTCATAGCGGTGCTTGTGCATATTGATTAAGATCTTCATGATCGATACGCACCTTTATTTATTCATAGTTACATAGTTACATAGTTACATAGTAGGCGAGGTTGAATAAAGACAATAGTCCATCCAGTTCAACCTGTGTAGGTGTGTGTGACTGTAATCATCTAACATAGCCCTCAATCTCCTGATCCTTGAGATGTAAGTCTAAGAGTCTTTTGAAAGTCACCATACTACCCGCAGAAACCACCTCTTGTGGTAGACAATTCCACAATCTTGTAGCCCTAACAGTAAAGAACCCCCCACGTTGCCTGAGGTTAAAACGCTTCTCCTCTAATCGCATTGTATGTCCTCGAGTCCTCATGCAATTCCTTCGAATGAACAGCTTTTCTTCTAAGCTGAGATCCCCATTAAGATATTTATAAATTGCTATCATGTCCCCTCTCAGACGTCTTTTCTCCAGGGAAAATAAATCGAGCGATTGCAGCCGCTCTTCATAGGTAAGGTCCTCCAACCCCCTAATCAGTTTAGTTGCCCTTCTCTGGACTTTCTCCAGCTCCAACACATCCCTCCTGAGGACTGGCGACCAGAACTGGACAGAATACTCCAGATGCGGTCGGACCAGAGTTTTATAAAGTGGAAGGATTATAGTCTTATCTCTGGAATACATCCCTTTCTTTATGCATGCTAATATTCTGTTGGCTTTGGAAGCTGCCGCTTGGCATTGCATGCTGTTGCCTAATCTATCATCAACTAAGACTCCCAAATCTTTCTCCATTTTTGATTCCCCCAAGGGTTCCCCTCCTAACGTGTATTGTGCTTTTATGTTTTTGGTCCCCAAGTGCAAAACCTTATTCTTTGAGTTGTTTTGGGCGGCAGCTGTTTGAGTCAAATTGTTTGTGTGTTATTGCACACCATCTATTGGGAGTGCAGAGCCCTGGGTGATTGAGTTTTAAGCTTAGCTTGGTTCTCAGTCCTTTTATAGAACAAACCTCTTATACTTACCTGCTGTAAGAGACGCTCAGCTGGACCCAAATAGACGTTTGTGCGCATGCCCAGGCACACAGGTAGAAATGTGCGTATGTGCGTATGCGCGAACACACGTACGCAACGTGCGCACGTAATTGATGCCAAACTCCCTATTTATGCTGAGCGGTGACAGGAGCATATTGCTGAGTGGTCTTTCAGCTTGTTCCTGTTTACCTGTGCCCTGACCTGCTTCTGGATTACCTGTTATACCGACCCGGCTTGCCCTTGACTCTCCTCTGGATTCCTACCTGCGACCTCGGCTTGTGTCTGACCCTGATCTTGCCTTATGCTTTTGTACCTCGCTGCCAGACTGTATACCGACTTCGGCTTGTATCCTGACTCCTCTCCTGTCTCACGTTCCTGTACCCGTGCTGTCCGGCTGTTGACGACTCCTTGTGTTCCGGCTTTGCTCCTGCCTTCTCATCTATCTGATCCACAGCCATCATTCTCCTGTCAAGAAACCACCTGCTATACCGGCCCTCATGCCACTCTGTCCTACATCGCCTGTCATCTCTACCAGGGTTGTTGGACAGGAGGTGCAAGAGAAGCCCTCTCTACAGCTTGGTCTCCACCAGGTACGTGATACCTGCTCTGTGAAATGGTTTTGCACAGAGCAGCCTGGATCATCCTCTTCTCGGGCCTCTTTGCTGCTCCTAGCCCCCCTTCAGTCAGGTGCCCCACAACAAACAGCTTGCAAATGGGGGCACCCGAGCCGAGGTGCAGCTCCGTGTGTCCATTCAGACATGGAGCTGCCGTTCAGCCCCGCCCCCTCTTTCCTGAATAGCTGAATGAGTTTGACAGCCACGGAAGCCATTGGCGCCGCTGCTGTGTCACCTACAACTAAAGATTTGCTCAACCTACTAGTCTAGCGCTTGTTATTTAACTGGCATGGTTCTGTGAGTAACCCTTGTGGGCCTAGTATTTCTTTACGTCTGCTGTTGTAATCTTGCAAAGTCTGACTCTGTGGGTTCTGCTTTGCATGCAATGCACCCTTGATGGGGAGATGACTCTCTACCCAAGACCATTTCCTCTGGGCAGTGGCTTCCTCCAGAACCACTCCCCAGCCGGAGAGACTGGCATCTGTAGTCACCACCTTCCAGGTCACTGGAAGAAAGGATTTCCCTTTCTTCAGATTTCTGGTCAACAACCACCAATTCAGACTGTCGTGCTCTTGGTAGCAGAGATATGAACTGTTGTTCTGCAAGGGTCTGGCATGGAATTGATCATAATGAATTGCCTCGAATGTGGATACCATCTTCCCCATTAACATCATGCAAAAACAACACTCCCAGTTCTTAACCACTTTACCACCGGAGGATTTTCCTGCTTTACGTCCAGGCCACTTTTTGTAACTTGGCACTGTGTGACTTTAACTGACAATTGCGTGGTCATGCAACGCTGTACCCAAACAAAATTTACGTTGTTTTTTTCCCACAAGCAGAGCTTTCTTTTGGTGGTATTTGATCACCTCTGCACTTTTCATTTTTTGCGATATTAATAAAAAAAGAGTGAAAATTGTGCGAAAAAATTTACATTTTCTTCTTTGACAGTTAAAAAATATCCAATATATTTAGGCCAAAATGTATTTAGCTACATGTCTTTGACAAAAAAATTCTCAATGAGCGTATTTTTAACTGCTTTAAGACCAGAAGATTTTACCCCATTCCTGACCAGGCCATATTTTGCAATTGGGCACTGCGTTACTCTAACGGACAATTGCGCAGTCGTGCGACACTGTAACCAAATTAAATTTATTTTCTTTTTTTTCCCCACAAATAGAGCTTTCTTTTGGTGGTATTTGATCACCTGTGGGATTTTTACTTTTTGCGCTATAAACAAAAAAAGAGCGACAATTTTGAAAAAATAACTATTTTTCACATTTTTTTATATGAAATTCCCCAAAAAAAATGTAAAAAATCAACATTTCAGGCCAATTTGTTTTCTGCTACATATGTTTGGTAAAACAAAAACGCAATAAGCGTTTGCGCAAAAGTTATCACAGCTACTAACTACGGGAAATTTGTCATTTTTATTTGTTATTTTTAACTAGTAATGGCAGCGATCTTTTTTTTTTTTGTGGGACTGCGACATTGCGGTGGACAGATCGGACCCCTAACTGACATTTTTGAAACTTTTGGGGGTACCAGTGACATTACTACAGTAATCAGTGCTATAAATATGCACTGTTACTGTAATAATGACACTGGCAGGGAAGGGGTTAACTTTATTGGTGATCAAGGGGTTAAATGTATGCCTGGTGCTTACTGATGTGTGTAGGGGGAGGGGATTGAGTGACACAGGCACAGATCGCAGGTTCAGCTATGCTGAATCCTGTAATCTGTCCCTGCCTGTCACATAGGAGATCCGCACGTTTTTGTTTACACAAGCGGGCGGATTTCCTCACTCGATCCCCGACGATCGGGGAAGAGCGGCGGTGATCACCGCCTCTTCTCCCCTGGCCCGACTCCCGCTGTGTCTGAATACAGTGGGAGCGAGCCTCCGGTGGAGCGCGCCGCCGAGAAGGGAAGAAGTCCAGCGACCTAGGTCTACGTCGCTGGACGATAACAAGTCACTTTGCCGCAGTACGCTCAAGGCAAGTGGTTAAAGACCAAAAATGGTCATTTTGATCAAAAACGGCACTCCCGGCCTTTGGAGTCCAAAAATGGTCATTTTGACCAAAAAGGGCACTCCCAGCCTTTTGGAGACCAAAAACAGTAATTTTGACCAAAAAAGGCACTACCGACCCTTGGAGACCAAAAATGCTCGTTTTGACCACAAAAACGGCACTTCAGACCCTTGAAGATCAAAAACAGTCCTTTTCACCAAAAACCCTTGGAAACCAAAAATGGTCGTTTTGACCAAAAAGGGCACTCCCGACCCTTGGAGACCAAAAAACTGTAATTTTGACAAAAATAATGGCATCACGACCCTTGGAAGACCAAAAATAGTCTTTTTGACCTTCAACAGCACTCTTGACTGTTGAAGACCAAAATCAGTCATTTTGACCAAAAACGGTACTCCCGGCCCTTGAAAACCAAAAATGGTCATTTTGGCCAACAGCACTACCGACCTTTGGAGACGAAAAATGGTCATTTTGACCAAACACGGCACTCCCCACCCTTGGAGACCAAAAAAGGTAATTTTAATAAAAAACGGCACTCCCGACCCTTGGAGACGAAAATGGTTGTTTTGACCAAAAACAGCACTCCCGGCCCTTGGAGACAAAAAATGGTAATTTTGACCAGAAAAACGAACTTCAGACTCCTGGAGACCAAAATCAGTAATTTTGACCAAAAACGGCACTCCCAGCCCTTGGAGATCAAAAATGGTAATTTTGACCATATAAGGCAATCTCAGCCCTTGGAGACCAAAATCGATCATTATGACCAAAAAATGGTACTTCCAGCCCTCGGAGACCAAAAACAATAATTTTAACCAAAAATGGCACTCCCGGCCCTTGGAGATCAAAAATGGTAATTTTGACCTACAACCGCACTCCTGACCGTTGGAGACCAAAATCAGTAATTTTGACCAAAACGGCACTCCCGGCCCTTGGAGACCAAAAACTGTAATTTTGGCCAAATACGGCAACTTCAGACACTTGGAGACCAAAAATTTTAATTTTAAACAAAATTTTTTGGTTTCCAAGGGCCGGGAATGCCGTTTCTTGCCAAAATTACAGTTTTGGTCTCTAAGGGTCTGAACTGCCATTTTTTAATGGTCATTTTGGTCTCCAAGGGCCGGGAGTGCCATTTTTTGGTCAAAATTACCATTTTTGATCTCCAAGGTTTGAAAGTACCATTTGTGGTCAAAATTACATTTTTTGATCTCCAACGGTCAGGTGTTGGTCAAAATTACCATTTTTGGTCTCCAAGGGTCGGGAGTGCCGTTTTTGGGTAAAACCGGACACTCCCCACCCTTGGTGACCAAAAACTGTAATTTTGACCAAAAACGGCACTCCCGGCCCTTGGAGACCAAAAATGGTAATTTTGACCAAATAAGGCAACTTCAGACACTTGGAGACCAAGAGTGGTCATTTTGACCAACAACAGCACTCCTGACCGTTGGAGACCAAAAATGGTCATTTTGACCAACAGACCCTTGGACACTAAAAACTGCCTTTTTGACTAAAAACTGCACTTCCAGCCTTTGGAGACCAAAAATAGTCATTTTAATTTACAACATCACTCCCGCACATTGGAGACGAAAAACTGTAATTTTAACAAAAGAATATTACTCCCGGCCCTTGGAGACCGAAAAAGGTAAATTTTGATCAAAAACGTCACTCCCGGCCCTTGGAGATCGAAAATGGTCATTTTGACCAAAAAACAGCACTTCAGTCCCTTGGAGACCATAAATGGTCATTTTGGCCAAAAACGGCACTCCCAGCCCTTGAGACCAAAATCAGTCATTTTGGCTAAAAACGGCACCCCCGAACATTGGAGACCAAAAACGGTGCTGTTGTTGGTCAAAATGACCTTTTTTTTGGTCTCGAAGGGCCGGGAGTGCCGTTTTTTGGTCGAAATGGCCCTTTCTGATCTGATCTCTTAAATTGTAAAAAGCACAAATCTCGCTCCCTGCCTAACTGACTGCTATAAGCAATGTCCTCTTAATTAGACTACACTGCACTGTCTGATAAACTGCAAATGACTGTCCTCTCCCTGCCTCAATCACATTCCTCTTCCTGCCCCAAACACTTACTATCTCGCCCGCACAGTCACACTACACGCAGCTGCTGTGCGAGCAGCCTTTATATAGTGTGGGGCATGTACTTAGCCCCTGAACCATGATTGGCTGAAGGCATCCAGAGACCCGGGCGACATATGACCTACACGTCTCGCCTGGACCGGGGGATGGGATTTTTTGATTTGATTCTTCCTCATTCTAAAGATATTACAAATAACCTTTACTGAAAGATAATGTGGACGGACTACAAAACTCTTTTTCCATAACAAAACAAATACCAATATTCACTCACTTAATAAAACATGTCTCTAGGATTTACACATTCACAAAATCACTTTTTACCTAGATGTACCCCTTTATGGTTTCAAAACCTTCCTTCAAGCCACCAACGTATACAAATTAAACCTTATACTTTTGGAATCGGGGTGTCTCTTCTAGAACACACAAAAAAAAAACCCTTTCCGAGTCTTGACTGATACTCCCAGGTATAGTGGCTATCAAGAAGGTTTTCCTACCATTATAGACAAACAATACACATAATAAACATTTATCTTATACTTCGATGCTACAGAAAAGATAAACAAAGGAAAGAAAAAGATCTGAGTCTCATAGGTTACGATCGGTCAGTAAATTTTATAGTAATAATGTGACTGTCACTGTCAGGTCCGGTATGTTGTATTAACAGTCCGCAGGCGCAATTTATACAAGTCATATACAATTTTATACGGCTTCAATATATGTCAAACCAGTAATCGTGACAACTCACTTCCTCTCATCAGATATAAAGTAAATGAACTTAAATCTCTACACAAGTGACAAACCGGTTCATTTACTTACCAACTGAACCTCTGGGTCACGCAAACAGATTATCTTATACTTTAATCCTTATAACTCTATGCGATAGGAAGATATAAGCAAAAGAAGATTTTACACAGAACTGACCGACATCTATTTGTTCTTCCCAGAGGAACAGGATTTTCCTAAAACTCCTGGGCTTCCCTGAAGCCCCGTGTATTGTCTTTTCTTAAGACAATTCCCGTGTCTCCCTGAGACACTGTCCCGATACGTTCCCGGAACGTATTCAGGTTCAGGGATCGGAACCACGGTCAGAGTCCAGGTCTCCCGGACAGGTAGATAGATAAAATAAAATATCCACTTACCGGGTGACCAGGAGTGACCTTCCGATCTCAGATACAAGCCCCCAGCTGAAAGTGGTTGGCTCAACCCCACTTCTTAGTAGTCCCTGACCACTTAAGTCAAGTCGGTTCTGTGCAAGGGCGGAGTCTCCGGGAGAAACCCTTGCCACTGGAATAAATCGACCTAGTCAGCGTGTGGTTCAAAGGATTTCTCATCCGTTTATTACATTTCATGAGTAGTTATACATGCATTGAAAAAGATGGGTGGCCTAGGGTAAATTCCTTATACGGGTATAAACTGATCAGTTAGTTTTGAAGCTGCAAGCTATAGGAAATGCTCCTTATACGGAGACAGACTTAATTAGTAGATTCTATTGGTTAATCAAGAAGATTAAACAATTCCGACGAGATCATTCTTTCAAAAGAGGAACTAAAGACAAAAACATGTACAGGAAACAGATAGCATAATTTTAACACGCCATAATGTGTTAACTGCATGCTACGTGTATCAAAGATGAAATGAAGTTCAGACAATTAGCAATTATTCTATACAAAATGGAGTAGCATACTCCACACTCCTTCAAGTACATCTCCCCAAAAAGATCACATTCACATCTATGGGTCCATCATTGAACGCATGGCAGAAAAGAGTCACATACAACATAAACCATGGACATAAGTACCCTCCTTAACTCCTGGAAATCCAATGTGTATTGTTACATGTGATTTAGGCACTGCTCATCAAAGATTTCAATCAGATATTAGAGAAATACATCTGCAAGCAATGTACGTTAGGCACAATCTAGTTCAAAGAGGGATGACAGCAGTATATTAAAAAAGAATAGCACAACCATGCAAAAGAAATGACTATTAAATATGGAGACAATCCATAAATAAAAATGGGGATTTAGTCCCACCATATGGCCATATCGTGCTCAAGCCCACCACTGCGTCAAAGTACCCCATTATCAGTGGGTCCTACACTATCCATAGAAAAGGGTTGAATCCAGCCTCCCCAACCCTTGGAGACAACACTCCTTGCTGGGATGGATGTGCTAATGCACTACAAAGGACTCCTCCTGTATCTACTTGATGGTGGACTCTGATAGAGTACAGGTGTGTGTGGGGGGTGGGATGCTCAACCACAGAAGTCTGGTCAGACCGAATACATAATAAACAAGCAAAAAATTGGGGGAGCAAACCCTGAACATGTATATCTAAAGCCGGTGCAGCTATGGACCAAGCAACATGTATATTAAAAAAGAATAGCGCAACCATGCAAAAGAAATGACTATTAAATATGGAGACAATCCATAAATAAAAATGGGGGTTTAGTCCCACCATATGGCCATATTGTGCTCAAGCCCACCACTGCGTCAAAGTACCCCATTATCAGTCAATCCCCATTTTTATTTATGGATAGTCTCCATATTTGAGAGTCATTTCTTTAGCATGTGTGCGCTATTCTTTCTTAATATACATGTTGCTTGGTCCATAGCTGCACTGGCTTTAGATATACATGTTCAGGGTTTGCTCCCCCAATTTTTTGCTTGTTTATTATGTATTCGGTCTGACCAGACTTCTGAGGTTGAGCATCCCATCCCCCACACACACCTGTACTCTATTGGTGTCCACTATCAAGTAGATATAGGAGGAGTCCCCTGTAGTGCATTAGCACATCTTTCCCAGCAAGGAGTGTTGTCTCCAAGGGTAAGAGAGGCTGGATTCACCCCTTTTTTATGGATAGTGTAGGACCCACTGATAATGGGGTACTTTGACGCAGTGGTGGGCTTGAGCACGATATGGCCATATGGTGGGACCCAATCCCCATTTTTATTTATGGATAGTCTCCATATTTGAGAGTCATTTCTTTAGCATGTGTGCGCTATTCTTTCTTAATATACATGTTGCTTGGTCCATAGCTGCACTGGCTTTAGATATACATGTTCAGGGTTTGCTCCCCCAATTTTTTGCTTGTTTATTATGTATTCGGTCTGACCAGACTTCTGGGGTTGAGCATCCCATCCCCCACACACACCTGTACTCTATTGATGTCCACTATCAAGTAGATATAGGAGGAGTCCCCTGTAGTGCATTAGCACATCTTTCCCAGCAAGGAGTGTTGTCTCCAAGGGTAAGAGAGGCTGGATTCACCCCTTTTTTATGGATAGTGTAGGACCCACTGATAATGGGGTACTTTGACGCAGTGGTGGGCTTGAGCACGATATGGCCATATGGTGGGACTAAATCCCCATTTTTATTTATGGATAGTCTCCATATTTGAGAGTCATTTCTTTAGCATGTGTGCGCTATTCTTTCTTAATATACATGTTGCTTGGTCCATAGCTGCACTGGCTTTAGATATACATGTTCAGGGTTTGCTCCCCCAATTTTTTGCTTGTTTATTATGTATTCGGTCTGACCAGACTTCTGAGGTTGAGCATCCCATCCCCCACACACACCTGTACTCTATTGATGTCCACTATCAAGTAGATATAGGAGGAGTCCCCTGTAGTGCATTAGCACATCTTTCCCAGCAAGGAGTGTTGTCTCCAAGGGTAAGAGAGGCTGGATTCACCCCTTTTTTATGGATAGTGTAGGACCCACTGATAATGGGGTACTTTGACGCAGTGGTGGGCTTGAGCACGATATGGCCATATGGTGGGACCCAATCCCCATTTTTATTTATGGATAGTCTCCATATTTGAGAGTCATTTCTTTAGCATGTGTGCGCTATTCTTTCTTAATATACATGTTGCTTGGTCCATAGCTGCACTGGCTTTAGATATACATGTTCAGGGTTTGCTCCCCCAATTTTTTGCTTGTTTATGACAGCAGTATAACCTAGCACTGAATAGTTCTGTGAATGTGTTTGTACAATAACACTTTTTAAAATAATAAAGTCTGTAAAAGTGAGATACTACTGTTCGCAAAGTGATTTGACTGTGTACTGCTGTTTTGGTTCCTAATAAAACCTTCTTTCTGATTAAAAAAAAAAAAAAAAGAAGAGGGATGACAGCAACATCGCCATAATCCTTGCAGAACATCAAATAGTTTATAAAGGTGGTAACCTGACATATCCTGGGTGTTCTAATAAAATATTGCCTCCCCCATACTCTATAGTCTGAAAATATCAAAGGAAGATAGAAGATGCCAGCTCCATGTTGGACACCCATGTTTATCAGGGTGGAGAACAGGTGTTAACAAGGGGCAAAGGTGGATTTACATCTCTCAGGAGTGAGATTGCAATGGTGGTCTAAAGAGGGTAAAGTTCACATGTATGCAGAACAAGAGAAGGTGGGAACTAAAAGATTGCAGGGTTCAGAGTGCTTCAGAGGAACTAAAAAAGTTAAACAGAGGTCTCAGTCAAGTCAGATTTACAGTTCAGGATCAGTATCCTCAATGTTTGTGTACCACATCAAACTCCACCAGACCCCTAATCCATGCCTGACAAAGATCTTCTTTTTCTGAGCTTAATAATGGATACAACTAATAACATCACATGTTCTGGCAGGGTCAGGTGACCATGAGTACAGAGTTCTGTGGAACAAGTCGATCATTAAAAGGTGTCTGTAGTGTTGTCCAGTAGTTTATGTAGTATGGATTCAGTAGTGTTTTGGAAATGTTCAGCTTCAGTTGCCTTCCACAAGGGCATGTAGTTGTAGTTTATTCCACTGACTCCTGTCCTCTAAGTCCTCAATGTACAACAGGAGAGTGCACAAATGAGCAGTTTGTGAGATCTGCAATTGTTCCAGAGGGATAATCCTGGCCTCCAGTGCTGAAGTTTTAGACTCTCCCTTATCTAGTCTTTCAGTAACTTGGACAAAGTCTGTGTGGACATACATTAGAGGCTTTTGATGGGAATCTTGCACTTGATGAATCAGGGCCTCAATGTCTGCCTTTATAATTCTAGAATCAGTGCCCTTGAGCACCTCACCTATTCCACACACGGCAAAAGGCTGGGTCAGGTTCCACTCAAACTGCCCACTTAGGAATTCCAAGTGGAAGTTGTTCATAATCAAATCTACTGGACTCAACGATGGAACAATGAGGAAAATAGCCATGGTTCTTGATTTGAGGTGTAGGAGGAAGCAGGAGCACATATCAGTGCAATTGCGTGCCTGTCCTCACTGTCCACCAACTGAAGTCTTGACGCAATTATGCATTTTGGATCTGGTGGCAGAATACTGTTATTTGCATTTTTTCTGCGAGTATAAGCTCAAGTCTGAAAAATGCTGCAAGCAGCAGAGTTGGAGCTCATCTGAAAAGGTCCACAATTGCTCATACATGCCCATAAAGGTATGATTTTATATGCATAATTAAATTGGGCCATCTTGAACCAACGTAAGTGTGCTTTTTTTTTTTTTTAGATCTGAGGGACTGCTGTGGAGGCAAGCACTGTTTTTGGATGTTTTGAGACCTTTACCGAGCGGCTTACCTTCTGCATGGGTAACACAAGGGGTTGCTCACTGGCACTGCTGCCAGTTATAGAATGCCTAGTATATTTTTTCCAATTAATTCATAGCATTCTCTGATTGGACTAGATGGAGAGTTGGGACATTGACATCACAATTTGTACTTCATCAAATCAGAGAATGCCATGTTTTAAAAAAGCAGGTGCTCTGTGAACGGCAGCCTGTTTCCTAGCAAGCACCCCCCTTCTGTTCCCTATTCAACTGAGAAGCTGTTTGGCACAGTATTTAGAAAAAAGTGGCAAGCGTGGTAGTAGCACCAACTACTACAGTGGTTGTCTTCTTCCACTGCAGTCCCTTAGATATACATATTGTCAGAATATTTATACTGCTCTGAATATAACAGTGTCTCGATTTATGTAAATAAGCAAAGATCTGTGAGGTAGGAGAATCTCAACTTATTTCCACAAATCAATACGTAGCGAATTCTTTTTATCGATTAATTTATTTTTAAAAGCATATACCAGGGGTATTGAATTAAAATTCATGGAGGTCCGATTAGTAAAATTTTCTTCCAGCAGAGGTCCAGATTGCATTTTTGCGTGATGACTTGGATTCTTTACATCACAGCCCAGGTGTGCAGGCACGACAGCCCA
The DNA here is from genome assembly GCF_965119305.1 of Pelophylax lessonae. NCBI lineage: Eukaryota > Metazoa > Chordata > Amphibia > Anura > Ranidae > Pelophylax > Pelophylax lessonae. Next base: position 247,904,509 of record NC_138774.1, on the reverse strand, counting down.
TTCATTTGAATGGGCTGTTGTGTCTGCGTTTTCTGCTGGGAATAGGCCCTGGCACCTTTTTAAAAACGCTGTCGCATGGAAACTGCATGGTGCGTATGTACCATGCAATTTCCATGTGTGGGAAACCGCACCTTGTATTTCATTGCATTTAAGAGTCAATTGTACCCCTGCACGGTTTCTGTGCAGCTGCTTATCCCCCTTCACATCACCACTCACAGCACTGTCCCCCTTCACATCACCACCGTCCCCCCACACACACACACACACACCACTCACAGCACTGTCCCCCTTCACATCACCACCGTCCCCCCACACACACACAACACTCACAGCACTGTCCCCCTTCACATCACCACCGTCCCCCCACACACACACACACACCACTGTCCCCTTCACATCACCACCCCCCCCCCACACACACAGAACAGTCCCCCTTAACATTACCACCCCCCCCCCACACATACACACACACAGCACTGTCCCCCTTAACATCACCACTCCCCACACACACACACAGCACTGTCCCCCTTCACATCACCACCCCCCCCCACACACACACACAGCACTGTCCCCCTTCACATCACCACCATCCCCCCACACACAGCACTGTCCCCCTTCACATCACCACCCCACACACACACACACACACAGCACTGTCCCCCTTCACATCACCACCGTCCCCCCACACACACACACACCACTGTCCCCTTCACATCACCACCCCCACACACACACAGCACTGCCCCCCTTCACATCACCACTGTCCCCCCACACACACACCACTGTCCCCTTCACATCACCACCCCCCACACGGCACTGTCCCCCTTCACATCACCACCCCCCACACACACACACACCACTGTCCCCTTCACATCACCACCCCCACACACACACAGCACTGCCCCCCTTCACATCACCACTGTCCCCTTCACATCACCACCCCCACACACACACAGCACTGCCCCCCTTCACATGACCACTGTCCCCTTCACATCACCACCCCCCCACACACACAGCACTGTCCCCCTTCACATCACCACCCCCCACACACACACACCACTGTCCCCTTCACATCACCACCCCCACACACACACAGCACTGCCCCCTTCACATAACCACTGTCCCCACACACACACACACCACTGTCCCCTTCACATCACCACCCCTCACACAAACACACAGCACTGTCCCACTTCACATCACCACCGTCCACCCCCCCACACACACACCACTGTCCCCTTCACACCACCCCCCCCCCCACACACACACAGCACTGTCCCCTTCACATCACCACCCCCACACACACACAGCACTGTCCCCCTTCACATCACCACCCCCCACACACAGCACTGTCCCCCTTCACATCACCACCCCCCACACACACACGGCACTGTCCCCTTGACATCACCACCATCCCCCCACACACACACACACACCATTGTCCCCTTCACATCACCACCCCCCCACACACACAGCACTGTCCCCCTTCACATCACCACCCCACACACACAGCACTGTCCCCCTTCACATCACCACCCCACACACACAGCACTGTCCCCCTTCACATCACCACCCCCCACACACACACAGCACTGTCCCCCTTCACATCACCACCCCCCATACACACACAGCATTGGTCCGCTTCACATCACCACCCCCCACACACAGCACTGTCCCCCTTCACATCACCACCCCCCCCACACACACACACAGCACTGTCCCCCTTCACATCACCACCGTCCCCCCACACACACACACCACTGTCCCCTTCACATCACCACCCCCCCACACACACAGCACTGTCCCCCTTCAAATCACCACCCCCCCCACACACAGCACTGTCCCCCTTCACATCACCACCCCCCACACACTCACAGTACTGTCCCCTTCACATCACCACCGTCCCCCCACACACACACCACTGTCCCCTTCACATCACCACCCCCCCACACACACACACAGCACTGTCCCCTTCACATATCACCCCCCACAGCACTGCCTCCCTTCACATATCACTCCTGCAGCACTGCCCCATTCATACCCCCCCACAGCACTGCCCCCATTACCTCCCCCCAAAGCACTGCCCCCCTATTACCCCCCCCCACACTGCACTGCCCCCTTCACCTCCCCACACAGCACTGCCCCCCTCACATATCCCCCCCACAGCACTGCCCCCTTCATATATCCCCCATCAGCACTGCCCCCCTCACATATCCCCCACAGCACTGCCCCCTTCATATATCCCCCCATCAGCACTGCCCCCCTCACATATCCCCCCATCAGCACTGTCCCTCTTACATATCCCCCAACAGCACTGCCCCTTTCACATCCCCCGCACAGCACTGTCTCCCTTTACATCACCCCCCCACACACACACACACACCACTGCCCCCTTATATCACCCCCACAGAACTGCCCCTTTGCATCACCCTCACACACATACACAGCACTGCCCTGTTAACACACACCCCCATAGCACTTCCCCCCTTTACATCAATATACACCACTACCCTCTTAACATATCACCCCCACAGCATTGCTCCCCTTTACATGAATCCCCACACACCACACTACCCCCCCTGCACATGACCCCTGCTCCCCAATCATCCTTCACAACTTTACAGCCCTGTCCTCCCTTCACTCTCCTACCTTACACAGAGCGGAGAGCAGGAGGCGGGACAATCTCAAGGAAGACAGAGGAACAGCAGCACCGCATGCATAGAGGCAGCAGACTGTGTGCCAGCCAATCACCTTCCGCCTCTCAGCAGCCAATCACCTCCAGCCTGAAATGCTAATTCAGGCAGCTGCCTCCCTCCATTCAATGCCGGTCCCGCCCCCAGTCTCAGTCCCACCTCCAGCCATCTGCCCTGCTCTGCTAATGACAGCAGCAGAGACAGGGAAGAAATCCAGCAGCTGATCGCGGCGGTCCGGATGGAGCAGCAGCTCGGCCCAGAAACGGACCACGGGCCGCCATTTATTGATGCCCGGCATATACCAATCTTAGTGAAAAAAGTCTACTGTAGGGAATATATAAGAATATTTATTCACAAGACATGTATTCACTATAAATGATCAGACTTGAGATGACACAAAAAGATAACTTTACATAAAATACAAACTTCAAACAATAAATGCAATGTGATGTGTAGCTCACTAATGAGAGTAAAAATAAAGCAAGATTTCATTTTCTCCAGGTGTAGTATAAACCATAAATGAATGTTCTATATAATCAGACCACAATTGTCTGCGCAATGCGCAGCCGATAGTCACTCCACTGCAGATGAAGCGAGAATAGGCCATGCAAAACGTGAGACTAATACGCCAATATGCGCTAAATCTGATATTAATAAAAATTTATAAAAACAAAAATCAGTTTTTAAAGAAAAATCTACATGGTTCATACGGCTGGGATTGTAATCTCATTACCCTTTAGCATGAAATGTAAAACATGTAAGGAAGGAAATTAATGATAGTAAATAATATCAAATAACAGCAAGGTATATTTACCATATTTAAAATGGCTGCTAGCTTAGAATGGTCGTTACCAGAGTCCTTAAGATGGCTGCCTTCCCAAAATGGTGGCCAGTTAGGGAGGAGTTTCATTTGGCGTCCTTCCAAGTTTCAGATACATGATGGAGCAAAATGGAGTATGTATAGATGAGTATATGCATGGCTGTAGTAGCGTGTGTGTTGTATGTGTAATGTAATGTGTTACATCTGGGTTCTCCTTTTTATATGGTATTGAACAAAGGACTATTAAAATTACCATAAGTTAAACCCAGAGGGAGTAACTTCATCCCCATTGGTTGGGACATCTTATTCATTAACTGGTGATGTCATTGGTCAACACCTCTAACCAGTATACTAAAATTAAATGATGATTTCTTTATATTTAAGAGTAATCATCATAAAAACTTGTCCATACTCTCATAATACACATATCCATCTAATAATATCCATCATGTATCTAAGAAAGGATTAAATCTGGTAACACCATAATATATTATTAATATATATATATATATATATATATATATATATATATATATATATATATATATATATATATATATATATATATATTTTGGAAATTACTTTTTAACCTAAGACTTCAATTAGTAGCAGTCAGTCAAAGATGGCAGTATTGTGTTGCTCTTTAGATTTAGTACATAGCAATATAACAAATAAACTTTGAACCTTATATTGACAAAGAGCCTTTAATCCCAGACCTTCTAGACTAGACACCTGGCAAGGTCAGAAAAAGTTTTATGATACTTTACCACTTACAAGAGCTTATTTACTGAAGCCTTACTAAACATGCAGTGATGAGTCATCAAAATCAGTTAAAGCTAGAATTTAGCAAGAATGAAACAACTTTAATATATAACGTTTTCCTACATATCTATGCATGTTATTCATATATATATTTTATTGTTAATATCCTTTTACATAGGATTATAATATATCTTTAAAGCAGAGTTCCGGCCACAAATAAAACATTTCAATGAACATACCCCCGGGACAGTCAGGGCTAGTACATTCCACAATGGCTAGCCTCTGATCTGTCCCGGTTCGCACTTACCTTTTAGAAGAAATACTTACTTTTAAAATTTCTTCTCCAGCGCTGCCATCTCAGGTGTGGGCAGCTTGAAGCCAGCGCGATCCTCTTCCGCGTCCTCTTCGGTCCCACGATGCACTGCGCCGGCCCCGCCATCACTTCCGGGTCTGTAGCGTCATCCCTGCACAGCTTCTGGGCATGCCCAGAAGCTGTTTAGCAACAGACTGACGTCTGGGTCGGTGCAGGCGCATTGATTCCTGGGAGCGATGATGTTCAGCTCCCAGGAATCATTGCAAAGCGGAAGTGACGACGCATGCCGTGCGGCCGAGGGAGGAAGTGGAAGAGAGGTGAGTATTTTCTTTCTGCAATTACAAGGTAAGTAAAAAAAAAAAAATCCTAACTATCCATTTCTGTTTCAGGTGATCTATGGCAAGCGGATGGCCCAAAATCGATTTTGTGGCCGGAACTCCGCTTTAAATCTTATTTTTAAATGGGTCTAAACACAGAATACTTGACTAGGGTTTATCCACACAAACAAGATTATCTTGGTATAGCGTCAGCTAGACTTTATCTAAAGAAAGTCAACAGACTATTTATTTATTACCTTAGGTCAACACAGCATGTCTGTTGAAACTTTTTAAGAATCTCCTGAATTAACACTTTTCTTAGAAGGAGATTTGAAGTTTTTTTTTTTTCAAATTCTTTATTTTGGTTTTGCATAGAAAGCAAATACAAATACAGAATACAAAGTGCGTAAGCAAATAGGTAAACAAACAAAATATGACATATCGGTTGAGATGGTCACTAGAAAGTGTAATAGACATAGTCCCATAGGGAAGGTTGAACCATCAGAACCAAAGGGTTATAAGCTCCACATATTCGCAATATCATGACCGAGGATCGTGCGTTCTGGAAGTCAGCAAGGTGTAGTGCAAGCAGGGATGGCCCATAACACTGGCCTATGACGGCCAGTTAGGACAACGTGCACGTCCCGGGGTCATGCATTCCATGGTATTTTCTCGATAGCAGGGGGAGGGTGCCAAGAAACAAGGACTAGGAAATAAGGGGGGATCAGGAAAGGGCTAAAGGAAACAAGAAGTGTAGGTAGAAGTAGAGCACAAGGAATGATAGAGAGTGGGGAGCCAGGTGAAACAAAAAAAGGGGGGGGGAGGGTAGACACAGGGAAAGAGCGGGGTGAAGGGAGGTTAGACAGGGCAGAAAGGGACTAAGGGTAGGGAGGGGTCCCGTACGGGCGACTCAATAGTCCAGTCAGACCCCTACTGCTGGGGGAGGCACACCCAATAGTCGGCCCTCATCCGAGAGTATGAACTCATTCCAACAGGCCCACGTCTTAGTATATTGCTCCCTCCGTCCACTCGCCGTCAGTACCAGGTCCTCCAACTCGTTAATCCATTTCACCCTCTGTAGCCAGAGGGCGATCGTAGGAGGGGTCGAGCTTTTCCAGCATAAATTAATGCATGATTTCGCCGCGTCCAAAAGATGACGCAGCACAGAGCGCTTATATCGCTTCGGGGCCATGCCCGAACGATGCAATAGGAAGAACGCTGGGTCTTCCGGGATGACTCTTTCCGTCATCCGTTGTGTAATACGGCGGACCTCGGACCAGAATTCGCCCAACTTAGGGCAACTCCAAAAGATGTGGGAGATGGTACCCTTATCCAAATGGCACCGCCAGCATCTGTCCGAGGTGCCTGGAAAGACGCGGCTGAGTTTATCAGGAGAGTAATACCAATGGGTGAGGATTTTGTAGTTGGACTCTTGGATACTTGTGCAAATGGAGGACTTCAGTGCGAATCGGACAATGGTGCGCCGTTGTGGTTCCGTAAAACTCCGATCAAGTTCCCGTTCCCACTTGAGAATCCCTGGCAGGACGAAGTCCTCCGGGGGTTGGGACAGGAGCGAATACAGCTGGGAGAGTGCATGGGGCATGTGCCCCTGTGACCTCAAAAGGTAGCACGTCCCTCTGGAAGATCGACGCTGGACCCAGTTCCCGAAGAAAATGGAGTAATTGTAGAGCCTGCCACCTAGACAGGCGGTACCTGCCTTCCGGCGTGGTGAGCTGAGAAAGTGAAGGCCATTGATTATTCTGAATAAAATGGGAAGCCTGAAAGATGCCACCCTGAACCAACTCACCAAACCTGTCTCTCTCACAGCCCGGGGTGAAGCGTGGGTTCCCCAAAATCGGGTACAGTGGCCCCTTTGCGTCCGCCAGTCCTTTACCTAACACGATGGAGGAGCACGCCCTAACTGTCGGCCCAATCAAGGGATGCTGTCGGGCCTCCATTGGTAGGTCCCGTGGAATCAAAGGTGCTCCAGGCAACGACACGTTAAACAAAGAGGCCTCCAGAGTGACCCATTGTTTCAAGTCTGCATGCCGAGCCCAGTTGATCCATCGTGTCAGCATTACAGACTGGTAGTATCGCTTGACGTCAGGTAAAGCCACCCCGCCATGCCGTTTGGGCAAGACCAGGAAGCGTCGAGCCAGGCGTGGCGTCCGGCCCGCCCACACGAATTGAGTAAAGGCGGAGTCGACTCTCCGAAAGAAGATCGTCGGGATAGATATCGGGAGTGCTTGCATCAAGTACAACAATTTAGGGAGTATCGTCATTTTGATGATGTTGCACCTCCCGAACCACGAATGGAGCCCCGTGGTCCATCGTGCGAGGAGCGCGCGGATATTCACCAAGAGTGGAGGAAAGTTAAGGCGGAACAGATCTGCCGGGTTGGGGGAGATCCAGGTGCCCAGGTACCGGAGTCCCCCCGCGGCCCATTTAAATGGGAAGTCCTGGGTCAGGGTATTCCGCACCGGCTGAGTCAGTGCGACCCCCATGACCTCCGACTTAGAGAAATTTATTTTCAGATTTGAGACAGCACCGAAGAGTTCAAATTCCTTCAGAAGGCATGGTAGGGAGATCAGAGGTTGGGTCAGGGAAAACAGGAGGTCATCTGCGTACGCAGACACCTTGTGCACCGAAGTCCCCACCGTGAGGCCCGAAATATCGGAGCTCGCCCGGACCTTAGTTAAGAATGGCTCCAATGAGAGCGCGAAGAGCAATGGCGACAGGGGGCAGCCCTGCCGCGTGCCGTTGGAGATGCTAATAGGGTCCGAAAGAACCCTGTTCACCTTCACCTTAGCGCTGGGGTTAGTGTACACCCCTTGAATCCAGGAGAGCATCCGGTCGCCCAGGCCAATTCTACGGAGAGCCGTAAACATATAGGACCAGTTGACCCGGTCGAACGCCTTTTCTGCGTCCGTGCTCAAAAAGACAGTGGGGACACGGGAGCGACGCGCCTGATGTACTAAGTTGACCACCCTGATCGTATTGTCCCTAGCCTCACATGTGGGGACAAACCCCACTTGGTCCAAATGCACCAGGGCAGGTAGGTGAGTTTGTATGCGAAGGGCCAGTAGTTTAGTGAAGAACTTCAGGTCCGCGTTAAGCATAGAAATCGGGCGATAACTCCCGCAGGCCGAGGGGTCCTTGCCCTCCTTGGGGATCACCGAAATATGCGCGCTCAAAGCCTCCTCTCGGAAAGAGACGGTGTCGCCCACCGCATTGAAAAGCTGCAGCGGGGGGGGGGCAGGATAGAGATTTGAAGTTTTAACAACCTTTAACAAAATGGATGTCACTGCTCAAAATTTCTATATAAAACAGAATATCTATATATGACTATGCCAAAATTAAATTTTTCTTTTAATTTGATCACCCCAATAATTCTGAAAATATTTACATTGTGCCAAACTATACTAAAGTAGCTAGGCATTTAAAATAAACTAGTTGTCTCCCCAAACAAAAGAAAACCTTCAGAAATAAGATGTATGCAATCAAAAACACATAATGGAAACATTCATACAATTTCCATTACCCAAATATTGCAATCCAGTATGCCATTAAATTGTGCTTGAAAGTCGGGGTAATTTTCAGAAAGATGCAGGACCCTACCACATGTACAGGCAATAGGTCTTCTGGAAAAAATATACATTTCTTCAAATTGCACATAGATGATCCCAGGCATGTTTAAATCACTGCCAGTGCAGTACCTCAGAATCTTACACAAATTGTAAGTTCTCTAATGTATTTTTTTAAAATATTTGGATACCTCATTTTCTTTTGGTGACATGGTAACAGGGAATTCTAACTGCTTCAGAACTTTTTGACATGTTGGCTGGAGTTCTGTGTATTGTTGTGATAACATGTCAGCTGTAAGAAACTGCATTTCCTGTAATATCTCTTTCCAGGAATCAATGACAAACATTGGTTTTTGGATTAATTCTTTATGTGCCATCTCAAACAGTGTAGCTCTGTAACTGGTTGATGTTATTTTACGTCGGCATCCATAATTATCAAGAACATCCAGAAGTTCTGCTTCATCAGCTTCTGAAAATGTGTTCAGAGCTGTTGCGAGAATTGCTTATTCTGAGTAGTTGACATACAAAGAAATGTTCAATAATATCTGCATAAATACTTCCAAATAAGACTTCCTGCATGAATGGAAGCGCAAGTTTAATAGGAAGGTACACACAATCATTGTAACCTTTGAGGTAGGTTCTGGCAATTGCCTTCCAGGTGCCATATGTATAGTCGTGCCTTATGAATGGGACTTTACAACTGTTCCCTAAAGTACGCTGCTCATTAAACTCCTCCCAAAAATGACACAATGTATCTCTCATGACACCTGACCCACTTCCAGGTTCTTCTGAGCCATCTGGAAACAGACATTTTATATGTATGTTTTGCTTTAGAATTTTGGGATTGCTAAAAGCAGTGATCATGTCTGTTAGACAGTTAGCATAGTGAATAGTCACAGTGTATTCCTCTTCATTTTCAGTAAGACTTGGAGATAACCATAGAAGGGTGCTTTCTAAATCTTCTTGAGAGATCCTTAGTGGACCAAATTGAATATCTTCATCACTATTTGTCAGTTCTCTAAAGTCAGAAGCTTGCGGAGCAATATCAGATTGTTTCGTCAGTGTATTTTCAATCAAAACTGGTGTGCTATTTGTGGAATAATGGTCACTTTGAGTTTCCCCAACATGAACTGATGTGGTTAATGTAGGAACATAGGTAGGGTCTCCTTCAGGATCAGCTTTAACAACAAGGTGTTCAGGTTAAAAACGCAGTACAGAAAGTTTCACAAGCTCATACATTTTGCCTATTGTAAGGTCATCAGAAATAGGATTTTGCTGGAAGTCGCAGACCTCTAATATAAAAAGGGATTATTTTCCTCTTGCTAAAATTCCATCAGGGAAAAAATCGGATTTTTGTAAGATCTTACCGATCTTACCGTACCACCGTCTGTCTGATCCATTTGGAAATAGTCGCGGCAGATGCAGGCAACCCCTTTTTGGGTCCATCCGGGATCACAAAAAGTGAATCCGTCTTGCGAAACGAGTCTGTCGTTTTCAAGTATACCCTGATCGCCCGGACCACATCCAAGGAGTGTAAAGCAAACTCCCGAGGATGACTGGGCTTAGGACACAGGGAAGGTAATACAATTTCTTCATTCAGATGAAATTCTGAAACCACTTTTGGTAGGAAGGATGGGTTCGGACGAAGAACCACCTTATCTCTATGAACCACCAGATATGGGGAACGACAAGATAAAGCGGCCAGTTCTGACACCCTGCGTGCAGAAGTAATAGCCACCAAGAAGGCCACCTTCTGGGACAACGTAGGTAGAGGAATCTCCCTAATATCTTCAAAGGGAGGTTTCTGAAGAACCGACAATACTAAATTAAGATCCCAGGGTGGTAACGGCGCGCGCACTGGTGGTGCAAGATGTCGCACCCCCTGGATGAAATTCCGCACCAAGGAATGAGTAGCTAAAGGCTTCTGAAAGAAGATAGCTAATGCTGAGACCTGACCCTTGATAGTGCTCAAGGCCAGTTTCTGCTCAACCCCTTGTTGCAGAAAAGCTAATATTCGGCTAACCGAATAAGACCGTGGACGGAACCCCAGAGGTTCACACCATGCAATGTAGGACTTCCATGTACGATGATAAATCTTTCTGGAAGTCGCTTTCCTTGCTTTAACTAGAGTAGGAATAACTGAAGCTGACAATCCCTTGTCCTTCAGCACCTGGGTCTCAATAGCCAGGCCGTTAAAGCCAGCGATCGTAAAGCAGGATGGAAGATCGGTCCCTGAGACAGTAGGTCCTCCCTGAGAGGAAGTCTCCACGGGACGTCCGCCACCAGTCTGACCACGTCGGCGTACCAAGCTCGGCGAGGCCAGTCCGGAGCTACCAGGATTACTGGAATTCCTTCCTCCTCTATCCTGCGAAGAAGTCTTTGCAGTAACCCGAGAGGAGGAAAGGCATACATTAGCTGGTATTGCCCCCACGGGGCGATCAGTGCATCTGCGGTCTCTGCTAGAGGATCGCGGGAGCGAGCCACGAATCTCTGTACTTTCCTGTTGAATCGTGATGCCAACAGATCCACATCCGGGGTGCCCCACCGTAGGCACAACTGGTGGAAAACTTCTGGATGGAGGGACCATTCCCCCTGATCCAGAGTCTGACGGCTGAGATAATCTGCCTGCCAATTCTCCACCCCCGGAATGAATACCGCAGAGATAGCTGGAACAAATCGTTCCGCCCAGCGAAGAATGCAAGCCACTTCTTTGGCCGCTCGGACACTCTTGGTGCCCCCCTGGTGATTGACATAAGCCACGGCCGTGGCGTTGTCCGACTGGATCCGAACCGGGCTGCCCTGGAGCTGCTCGGTCCAGTGAATCAGACAAAGTTTGATCGCTCTCAGTTCCAATACATTTATCGGCAACCTGGATTCTTCCGGGGACCAAAGTCCCTGGACAGATAACTGACCGAGAATTCCTCCCCATCCGGATAGACTGGCATCCGTGGTCACTATCGTCCAATATATTGGCAGAAATGACTTTCCCTGGCTGAGCATCGGAGACCGAAGCCACCAGACCAGAGACTCTCTGGTCTGTTTGCTCAATCAGATCCGATTGTCCAGGGATTCCGGATTCCGATTCCATCTGAGAAGAATCTCTTGCTGAAGAATTCGGGTATGGGACTGGGCAAATGGGACTGCTTCGAAGGAAGCCACCATCAATCCCAGAACCCTCATGCAAGTTCGAAGAGAAGACCAGCTGTTGGATAGTAACAACTGGACTGCTGATTGAATCTTCCGGAGTTTCCCTACCGGAAGGAAAACTCTTGACCTGACTGTGTCTAGAATTAGACCCAGATATTCGAGCCTCTGGGTGGGAACCAGAAATGACTTTTGCTGATTCACCAGCCACCCGAATTCCTGTAAAGAAATTATAGTAATTTCTATGTTTTGTAGCAGAGTCTGAGGAGACTCTGCATGAAGCAGGAGATCGTCTAGGTAACCTAGAATCGATATGCCTCTTTGGCGCAGTAGTGCCAACATTGGGGCCAACACCTTCGTGAAGACCCGAGGAGCCGTGGCGAGACCGAAAGGTAACGCCACAAACTGATAGTGGTTCTCTTCTACGGAAAAGCGTAGAAACCGCTGATGTCCTGCGAAAATGGGAATGTGAAGATAGGCGTCCTTGATGTCTATGGACGCTAGGACATCCCCTGGATGCAGGAAGGCTGCTACTGTGCGAATGGATTCCATCTTGAATTTCCTTATGTTGAGAAAGGAATTGAGTGCCCTTAAGTCCAGAATTGGACGCACTTTGCCCTCTTTCCTGGGTATTGTAAATAGGTTTGAATAAAACCCTTGAAAACGTTCTGTCCAAGGAACGTGGACTACCACTCCTTGTTGTAGTAAATCCGTGACTGCTCTCCGCAGATCTTCTAAACGATCCGGGGATAGTCGGATATTGGAAGGGAAGAATCGCGCCGGTGGGAGAGATCAAAACTCGATCTTGTACCCTGACCTTATGACTTCGCAAACCCACTTGTCCGGGATTCTGGAAAGCCATGGATCCGGGAACCGGCGAAGACGTCCCCCCACCCCAATTATGGGTGGGGGCGCACCTTCAGGCTTTGGACGATTTATCTTCAGGTCTGGAGGGGGCGGGCTTTTGCTTGCCCGACCAACGTCCCCTGAAGCCTCCTGAAGGAGCTTTGGAGGACTTAATTTTTTGACCCGCGGGACGAAAAAACTTTTTGTGAGCAGAAAAAGAAGGCCCTCGTCTTTGACGAGTTCCTTTACCCTTAACATTTTGCGGTAAAAAGGTGCTCTTCCCACCCGTGAGATCCTTAATGATCTCATCTAAGTTGGCTCCAAATAGACGCTCTCCTGAAAAGGGGATATTAGCCAATGCTTTTTTGGAACCTTGGTCGGCTAACCAACCTTTTAGCCACAGTGTACGCCTGAGAACCACTGCTGAAACTGATGCTCGCGCCAATAATGGAGTGGAGTCTAACGCCGCATCACACACAAACTGTAACCCCTGTATCATTTGTTCCAACAAATCTGATACCGCCTGAGGGACCTCTTCTAAGTCCCGGCGTAACCACTTGGTCCATTCAGTTACAGTCTGCGAAACCAGACCAATAGCAATTATTGGTCTGAAAGCTGATCCAATCAAGGAAAACATGGTGCGAGACATAGCTTCTATCTTGCGATCCACTGGATCTTTAAAAGACGGAGCGTCTTCTAAAGGAATAACCGTGGCTTTATTCAATCTAGCAATTGGTGAATCCACCACAGGTGGTTCTGTCCATTTCTTAATGAGGGTTTCCTCAAACAGATAACGCCTGTTAATGCGTTTAGAAATAGCAGAGGTGCGTTTTGGCAGACTCCATTCTTCTTTGATTGGATTGCCAAAACATTTGGGCAATGGAAAAACCTTCGCCACTTTCATGCGTTTTTTAGTCCCAAAAGGGATTTCAGTTTCAGCTATTTCCGACGGAATACCCTGTAATCTTAAGGTTTCTTGAACAGATATAATGAGTGCGTTTACCAACGCTTCCTCTCGGGCTATGGCTGATGCCGAAACATCCTCCTCACTGTCTGAAGAGACAGTACCCGAGACACCAATCCCAGATGAAGTACCTGCAACTGCAGAAATAGGCTCAGAGTCTGAATCCAAAGTTTCAGATAATAAGGGGTTAGGCGGGGGTCGCTTTCTTGCGCCCTGTCCCTGACAAGCCACTTCCACCCGGGACACAAAAGTTTCCATAATAGCTGACAATGATTCAATCGTAAGCGGGGTGCTGGAGGATCCTGCAGACACCTCGAGGGGATCCGGTGGAGATACATGAGTGGCAGGGTCCATGTTAATTCAGGACACCTCTGCCAGAAAAAACAAAAAACTTTTTTTTTTTTTTAAAATAAAAAAAAATACCTTTTTTTTTTATGTGTCTCCCCCTAGCGCAATAGCGCCCCTCAGAGTACCTGCTTCTCGATCCCCAAGAGAGAGAGAGAGGGACCCCCAAGGCTCACCACCTGATGCAGAGAAGTTTCCAACCAACTGCAGTCAGCGTCTGTCTTTTACAGACTGGAAAGAGCTGTGTTCGTTTTCCCGGGTAGAAGGACGTGGCTCCGCCCCCTGTGTACGCCTTTCCGGCGTTCCCAGCTCTCCACGAGGTAGCTGGGCTCATCAAACATGGCCGCCCCCATACAGGAGACAATAGACTCCAAAAACATGGCGGCCGGCGTGACCTGAGGACATACATGCACCTGGTCTACGGCAAAATGGCGGCGGACCGCCGAAATCGTTTTTCCCAGCACATCCACCTGCATCTCTGCTAAGTGGCGGTTTATCGATCTGCAGGAGGTACACTACAATTAAGGTAGGATTATACCTCCTATGTCTGCTGTAATACTACAGTCTGCTGGGTAGAGTGTTAGCTCTCAAACCAAGTCCACTTCCCACCAAACACATACTGTATTTACAAGGGGGACTTTTGGTGTCAGATATATACTGACCATGTATGGAGGGGCCCATAATTCATACTGCCTCATAACGAGGAAAAAAGGGAACGTTTACTCACCATACCAAACCGACAGGCACCCTCTCTTCACAATACCCTCTCCACCGGGGTGGGGGGTTGTGGACCACTCCGGACGCCTCGACTCTCTGGTTCCTGGCGTCCAAGCGAGACTTTTAACTCGCAAGGTCAGTCCCTCCAATGGGACTCCGTCGCGGCCGACCCAGCGCGGAGCTCTGGTCTGCACGCGCTCGTAGGCAGAAACCGGGGTGACCACTGGATCTCAACATCCAGCCCGTCGCCCGGCCCCGCATACTTACTTGAATGTGTCGCGGCCGACCAAGCGCAATGCAATGGTCTGCGCGCGCTCGTAGGCCGGCTGGGGTGACCACTAGTGTCGCCCAGTCCGGCGTATTTGCTTGAAGATCTTACAGGAAAAAAACACTGGAGAAAACTGCCTAAAAAAAAATATTTTTTCTAAGAAAAAATCTTGCCAGGACCCAAAAGATCCCAGCAAGGAACTTAGGTCCTTACTCCTGACTAGACAGAAAAAAACTGATGCCTTGTAGCAGAGAGAGGGAGGATATACCCTCAGGGACTGCCCCTAAGGTGGAGCCAGAACGTTTTTTCTTTCTGCCTAGTCCTGCTCCTGCGGAGACAACATAACCCAGTTCTTGTGAATCAAGAAGACTACGTCTGTCAATGAGCGACAGAAAAAAAAAGTTTTTTTGCTTCATGCAGTATTTCAATCTTTCCGGCCTCACTTCATTAATCCATCCTATTTCCATCATCTGAGTTCCAGACAAACTCTTTTTCTGCTCAATCTCTGCGTCTTCATGGTCTTTACTTTTTTCAGGTTGAGTTTTTCGAAGTTTCATTTTGTCCTGCAATTTTTCAAAAAGGCCCATTTTGCAATTTGACAGTGGCTCTAAGCACCTACAGACATTGAACAGGGCTATTCTGTCTCCATATGATGGAATATACTTTGAAAGTGAATGGTCCTCCATAAGAAGTATAATATCTCTGTCAATCTGAAATGAGAGAATATATTTAGCAAATAAATAAAAAATAAAAATATAAAGTTATATCCACTTACATATAAAACTAGAAGTATAATTTGGCTATCATTTATCTCTCTCTGTGCAACTGAGAAAAAAATCTATGGTGGAAAAGATTACACAAGCTTGTTTTTTTAACAAGCAAACACTCTTTCACTTTTAAATGACAATTACTGACAGCTAGTTTAACAAATATTTCTAAAAGTCTGTGCTGCAAGAAAACACATAGTGTACATACAGCAGGCATACTTGTCCAAAAAAGGGGAGGATAACCTACAAAATTTATTCCCAGCCCTTAAAAATGGTAATAACTGCATCGATTGTGGCAAACTTCTATCCAACATTTAGCAATAGCTCAGAAAACCAATAGACATTAAAGGGGAAGTCCAGCTTAACACTGAAATCTCTACATCTACAGGCATCCACGATCTAAGACTAACCTATCTAGCCCTGTAAAGAAGAAATCGCTATACATACCTTTTTTTAAGCCAATGTGGTCTGGTCTCCAACGGTGGAAGCTCTGCAGAGGACACAGCCAACAAGGGCTCAAAAAAGTGATGTCACCCATAGAGTTACTATGGGGCTTCTGTTGTTGGCTGCCTCCTCTGCACCCGCCTCCACAGAGATACTGCCGTTGACAGCTCAAAGGGGGACTGGACCAGATCAGCTTCACAAAATGTATGTATAGCGATTTCTTCTTTACAGGGCTAGATAGTTTAGTCTTAGATCATGGATGTCTGTAGATGTAGAGATTTTAGTATTATTGTTCAGCTAAAAAAAAATACAAAAATAACCTTTTCATTTTGCAGGACTTGCTAAGTTTCTTCTGGAAGGCTCCGATCTCAGAGAAATTCTATTATAGAATTTTCCTCAGACATGTTCAGATTTTTTAATCTAAAAAACAAAAAATTTAAATTTTATTATAATTCCTAGAATCCAAAAGTAGCATTTTTAACAAGAGACTTTCTGGCATGTGCAGCGTGCCCTAGAAGAAAGTGAAGCATTTTTCTAACATACCATGAAGGCCTGCCACTGCCAAATGCACTTTGGGAGGTATAGTAGCTCCAGACCAAATTTCTGGAGAGTGCTATGCGGATGCTGGAAGCACGAATGGGCGAGCTGATGCAATGCACACATGGTGCCACCCACTTTTTGCACCTTCAAAAGTAGGTGTGTCAAAAATTGAGTGTTTCTTCCCAGGCTATAGTTCATATTGTGCCTTTGTATAGACCCTTCCCCCTTTGTATAAATTAAACAGGGCCTGAAGGTACACTCAAGAGATTGTGGAAGTAAAATAGGCTTCACTGGGACCAGCATTGAGAGCCCCAGTGTCAGGGGCTGGTAATAACTCCCAGCATGTGTCAGGGACAGCATTGATAACTCTTAACAAGGTGTCAGGGCAGGAAACATCAAGTCAAAGGGGAAATTAGGTACAGTATTTCAACGGCTGCAAAGAAACCAAAGACCCATATAAGACTCAGTCACACACTGATAACAGGCCAGTCAGTCAGACACTCTATCCCATGCCAATGCCACAAGCTTATCCAGACCACTTTCCCTTTCAAACACAAGCAACTGTTCTTTTCATATCATTCTTTCAATTATGGGAGTACTGACTGCCCTGAGTCACAGCAGCCTGCAAGTACTTTTAACTAGATGTTGGGAGCTGCAAGGTTTACTCTATACAGACTTGTGCCTCAAACCACTGTGTCTTTGCTTATAAGCTAGGAAAACTTATATAAATCATATCACTATGGTGCATGGGAGTTGCTAGGGTTGTGAAAGACCTAGGGCACCCAGGGGAACATAAAAAAAAAAAATCAGCGTGCCACAGCGAGTGGTAGGCATGTAGAACTAGCACCAAATAATGGAAGTGGCTTAAGAGGAATGGGTAAAATAAAATCTGAAAACAAAAATTTCCTTACCAGCTAGCCTACAAACAAACCAAATTGACCCTATAACAATTCACATTAAAACAGAGGGTTTTGTTGCACACATTTGCAAATGTGGAAGTCGCAGTGCTCACATATAATCAGGCCCAAACTATTATTGAGTAACTGAGTCTCTCCAATTTGGAGCACATTTAGCATTTGATAAATTAAGGGCTGGTTTGTCTGAATAGAGTCCACTAAATAGAATCTGAGCCAACTTGTACACATATATTAATTACTGGGCTAGTCTAACAAACATAAACCTTAGCACAAATCATCATTCTTAGGAATTGTTTACACTTGCTTCAAAACATGGCTTTGGACACGCTTTTTTTTAAAGCTCTCTGAATGCCAGTCAAACCTCCTGTCACTAAATAAAATGGTTACCTTTACTGTCCTGTTGATGCCAAAACGAATACCCCATGTTGCTTTATTGATGTTTCAAGCCTAAATAGAAGTCTATGACAAAGCTTGCTTGAAGCACCTGCAGCTTTTGAGGGACTTTAATTCAGCTTTATCTTCTGTAGCCCTGCTCCCACGGGAGTGGCTTAATGCAGGTATATCCTCTTCACTTTGGTTGCCCTGAGCCTGCTCCAACCCAACTGACACTATTGGTTTGGTCATGTTAAATAATCAAGACCACAAGAGATTGCAATAAAAGATCAAATTTACTGCTCTTTGATTTGAAGTTAAAGAATGTACCAACAGAATCAATCATAATGCAAGAATGTCAATAGTAATGTAGATCCTCAGTCCCCAACCAATAACTTGAGTAGGGTTTAGCACTCAGGATCTGGAATACAAGCCACACATATATAATGTATATACATACATATATATGCTAGAGGATTGTATTCTGTAATAATATAAACACACTGGATTTTTAAGTAGATGGAGAGTGACCACAAATTAAGGTTAACAGTACTTAGAGACAAACTGTAGAATAAACAGTACTAACTAAATATCAGAGGGCACTCTGTGTACTAACGGGGGCCCCCTTTACACTAGATTGCAAAAGTCTCCTGGAAAGTGAGGCCTCACTAGTCTTCACCGGCAAGAGATCCTCAGGAAATCCAAGGAAAGTAATTGTAATCCAAGTAAAGGTGATCAATAACTGTAATCCCCAAGGTAGTTAGTAATTGTAATCCACAAAGATGAATGAGAAACCGATCTCGATGCTTTCCATTAGGCAAACAACCTGGTACTGTAAAAGGGCTTAAGGCCTTGTTCGCTCACCACACACTATGTATAACTGCAGTGTCCAGTGGAGATTTTAGAACTCAGTATGGCCTGCTACTCAAACAGTTCGGCAGTTCTGCCCTGACTCAGTCTAGGTATGTGATAAATGCAGATGCTGGATGTCTCTCACCCAATACCGGGAGCTCCACTCCGCGCTGCAACCAGGCCCCGCTCTGCTCAGCGACTCTCTTTCGGCCTGTCAGGCGTCCTTCCGCTCGGTCACACTACCGAGATTCTTCAACACACACCGCTCATCTCAGCTCCGATGTCCACTACTAGGCCTCCGGCCTACTCCTCTGCGATCCGCAGCAGCTCTTCCCCTTCTTCACAGCACGCTGTCCTCAAGGCAAGAGAGTGAAAGTTGATCCCGCCCCCCTTTATAAAGACACTCCCAGCAGGCTCCACGAGTCACATCGCTCCCTGGGAGAAGAGTCCTTTCGCATAGCAGTCTATGGTCCTGGCTCATCCCGGAACTACATCGCCCATAATTAAAAGGTCACTTTCTTTGCAAAACTTTAATACCAAACAACAGTCTGAACAATACTAGCCGTGCGACAAGGCTACACTTCGCTTTGTTGAAGGGAGATATCAACACACTTACAGGGCATCTGCCAAGCTTCATTAAAGCTTCAAAAAAGCACCGCTGAAGCATTGCAGAAGCATTAAAAAAGTCAAAAAAGCATGTGGAAGTGATAGGCTCTTTAATGTGTGTGTTTAACCACTTAAATACAGGGCACTTTCACCCCCTTCCTGCCCAGGCCAATTTTCAGCTTTTAGAGCTGTTTCAATTTGAATGACAATTGCGCAGTCATGCAACACTGTACCTAAACCAAATTTATGTCATTTTTTCCCCCACAAATAGAGCTTTCTTTTGGTGGTATTTGATTACCGTTAGGTTTTTTCTTTTTTGCTAAACAAATAAAAATAGACTGAAAAGTTTGAAAAAAAAAGTTTTTGTTTAGGTTATAAAATGTTGTAAATAAATATGTTTTTTCCTGCACTGATGAGGCCGCACTGACAGGCACTGATGAGGAGGAACTAATACGCAGCACTGATGGGCACTGATAGGCATCTGGCACTGATATGTAGCACTGATGGGCACTGATAGGCGGCACTGATAGGTGGCAATGATGGGCACTGGTGGATGGCACTGATAGATGGCAATGATGGGCAGAAAGGAGGGCACTGGCAGGCTCCCTGAGCACTGATTGGCATCCCTGGTGGCATGGGTGGGCATCCCTGGTGGCCATGGGGCCATGGGTGGGCAATACCTGGTGGCTTCTAGTGGCATCCCCCAAAGGTCTGCACTGGTAATAAATGCTCCGATTACCAGCACAGACCCCCCTCCACAGGAGAGCCGCTGATCGTCTCTCCTCATCTGCGCCTGCCAGGCGCGAGCTGAGAAAAGCCGATCGACAGCACTTCCTATTTACTACGTCACCAGCTGTGATTGGACACAGCTGGTCACATGGTAAAGAGCCCAAGTCATAGGCTCTTTACCAGGATTGGAGATGCGGTGTGTCGGAGTGACACACCGCACCACCGATCGCCGCTCTGCGTGCCCCCCGGGGGTGTGCAGAGTGGTCTATCCTGCTGGACATCATATGACCCTCAGTCAAGATAGTGCAACCACTTTGCCGCCGTCATTTTGCTATATGACGGGCGGCAAGTTGTTAAGTTAAAGTGTAAAGGAGCACTAAATTAAAATCTTCCATTATTCGCTTTACCACCACAGATATACTGCGAAAGAGCGGCCGCCCTGCGCCAGATCATGTACCATGTGCCAGGGGAGAGAGCGTGCCCCCGCCTCCCCGGCTGTGCTGCGATTGGCTGCAGCACCAACCAATTGTTCACCAGCACCCAACGATCAGCTCCATACATTACCGAAGAGAGAGCCTTGTGCAGGGCTCTCTTCTGACAGCAGCGATGTGCTGTTTTTGTCTTCCTGCGAAGCACATTGCTTAGTAAAAACAGCACATAGTACCACATGTTGGCCACACATTCAACCCCTTGATCGCCCTAGATGTTAACTCCTTCCCAGCTAGTGTCATTAGTACAGTGACAGTGCATATCTTTAGCACTGATCACTGTATTGGTGCCACTGGTTCCCAAAAAAAGTGTCAGTTAGGGATCCTATTATCTGATTTGTCCACCAAAATATTGCAGCCACACTATAAATCGTTCATCGCTGCCATTACTAGTAAAAAATAAATTAAAATTCCATAAATATAACCCATAGTTTGTAGACTCTCTAACTTTTGCGCAAACCAATCAATATATGCTTATTGGAATTTTTGTTTTACTAAAAACATGTAGCAGAAAATACATTTTGGCCTAAACGGATGAAGAAATTCGATTTTTTACATTTTTCTTTGTAATGTGTTTAAAAGCAGAAAGTAAAAAATATTTTTTTTGCAAAATTGTCGGTCAGTATTTCTGTTTATATCACAAAAAAATAAAAACCACCAAAAGAAAGCTCTATTTGTGGGAAAAAAGGACACATTTTATTTGGGTACGGTGTTGCATGACCGCACAATTGTCAGTTAAATTAACTCATTAAGGGGGTAAATCTTCCGGAGCTGAAGTGGTTAAATAAGCTTTTCTTCAAACTGAAAAGAACACTTTCTGATCCTAAAAAGTTTTCAATATTTTTGGAAGTACTTTGCAGTCAGCATCTCGTAAAGCAATAGACCCAATGCTAAAAATATGTAATGAGCAACAAGGAATATAAACTTTGACAAAGTCGGATGTGACGAAACACGTGTCAGGGCGCGGCTACATGGCATACCGGAAGATAGTGATCAGGTGAGTGGAGGTATTTTACGAAGGTCTGTTGCGCCACCGTGGAGGTAGTAAGGATTTAAGGAATACCTCTGACCCTCTAGGTAACTATATGCGCCAATATTGTTTTATCCTATGTGAGTGCAATTATATTGGGCTTGATTTTAATTAATAAAAGGTCAAACTGTATTGCACTAGTGGACTCTTTTTCTCCTTACATATACATCTGAGAGAGGAAGAGGTGACACGCAGGAGCAGTCCGAGGAGGATTCCTTGATTTTGCTATATTGATTTATTATGCGCATTGGGCCCTAACCATGAAGATGGTGGGCATTAGTATGGGGTGAAGTTGCCTAGCTGAAGGGTGTGGATTCACAACAGTGGTGGATTTTGCGTTGACCCATTACTCAGCATGGGATTTTAACACCAAAGATCACTTAATTCCCTGATTACACTGTGGACTTTTTTTGGCACTAATTCATTGATTTATTGCAGTGCACTTTTTTGGACTTTTTTCATTTATACATAGTTATAGGTTTATGACACTGATTTATATTTTAATACGTTTGTTTTTGGTAATGCGCGGCTAGTGGGAATATAATTTCACTTTAATTAAAAGGAATATAAATTGCAGTGATCAGGAGTGTAACACACAACACCGTTGAAATAATGCAGTGGTCGGGACTATCTGACATACACAGCATGGCCATATAAATGTGAAGAGACAAGAAAGATTGGCCCATGGGACTGGAAATAAAAAACAAGAGTAGATGGATAAAAAAAGAGTAGGCTTTTATTGCAGTAGATAAAAATAAATGGGAGTAAAAAATGACATCATGCAATAGTATACACATGAACTCTCCAACTGAATGAAGTATGATAGTATATCACATAAAAGTATACATCGTAATAATACAACTTGGTTTCAAGGATAATCTTATTAACATCATATAATTCCATGACAATTGAGAATAATGTATCCTGAGCTGACGCGTTTCGCGAGCTATGCGCTCGCTTCTTCAAGAGTAAATGCATTCAACGTATGTCTACAAAGGAAACATAATATTGGAGTAAAAAAAATAGAAAATTCATGAAAAAAAAGGTTCAGTAAAGAAGTGGGGACACGATGGAGTGCCCAATACTCACAGGCCGATGAGGCTGAAATGGGGGGATGGACTTCTGTGCGGTGGTAGTAGCACATGTCTGACCCAGGAGCAGAAGGGTCATGAATTGTGGAATAGAAAAGTGCACCTTCCAAATCTGTCATAAATTGTAAATAAAGTAATGTGGGTATAGGTATAAAATTGTAATATCACATATATAAGGATAATGCGGTATTATGTTAGATATAGGAAGGGCTGGTGCAAAAGTGATATAAGTGACAAAAACCAAGGTAGAGTAGGGGGGGGGGAGGGGAGGAAGATGAAAAGGAAAGTGTACCTGGCACCAAGTATCTAGCAACCATGATAATGAAGGGAATAATAGGTAGGAATGAGAAGGTAGACCATCGCCAAACACCCAAAAAGTATGTGAAGAGTGAAGAACAGCATCAAAATAAGTCAACCTGTGCTGGACATGTTGGATGAAGATGGTGCAGAGAAAAGGTATGCCAGTGATGAAGAAAAGAGAAGAAAGTGACCCAGCTACCAATCCTACCATGGATATCGGAAACCAGCAGCATAAAATGGGACCCTAGCGTCATGCAGTGGGTAACGAACGGATCAATCAGAGACCTGGGCGTCTGTGACCTTGTGGAGGAGAAGAACGCTGACCGCAGACTTCCCCCCCTCCCGCAGATGTAAAAGCATGCAGCAGCGCGGTGACGTCAGTGATGACACCGGCGCACCACGCTGAAGGTGCAGCATGACGCCGATGTATGGGGGAAGGGTAGGGACAGCAAGGGAGGAGAAGCCTTCCATATTATACATCGCAGCTCCCGGGATTAGAGCAGCCACCACCCGATCACACAGGACCCCAAGGGAACCAGAGTGGGATGCAACGCCCAGTGTAAAAGCATCACAACGGGGGAACCAATTTGATG
Source organism: Pelophylax lessonae (assembly GCF_965119305.1). NCBI lineage: Eukaryota > Metazoa > Chordata > Amphibia > Anura > Ranidae > Pelophylax > Pelophylax lessonae. Next base: position 247,881,007 of record NC_138774.1, on the reverse strand, counting down.
GTATTTGGAAAATCGGATTTTTGTAAGATCTTACCGTAAAATCCTTTTCTCTTAAGCTCATTGACAGACGTAGTCTTCTTGATTCACAAGAACTGGGTTATGTTGTCTCCGCAGGAGCAGGACTAGGCAGAAAGAAAAAAAAACGTTCTGGCTCCACCTTAGGGGCAGTCCCTGAGGGTATATCCTCCCTCTCTCTGCTACAAGGCATCAGCTCTGTCACAAAGCAGCAACAGAGAATTTAACCCAACCCAACTCAATGATAGAGGGGCGGGTACTACGTCTGTCAATGAGCTTAAGAGAAAAGGATTTTACGGTAAGATCTTACAAAAATCCGATTTTCTCTGTCGCTCATTGACAGACGTAGTCTTCTTGATTCACAAGAACTGGGACATCCAGAAGCAGTGCCACAAATGAGGGGTGGGATTGACAGAAATCAAAATCCAATCTAGAAGGCCCAACCGGAGCCAACCAGAAGTATCAAAGGACTCATCGAGTAAACAGATGAGACCTACCCCACAAATCCTCGAGGTAGACCAACAGTCTCCTCAAACAGTGGCCTGCAGGAACCTTGCAGCCAGAAGAGGCATCTGACAATGCCATCACATAAACCTTATACAATATTGTAAAGGTATGAACCGATGACTAAACAGTCGCCTTGAAAACCTGAACCACTGACGCCTGATGGCGGAAGGTCCAGGAAACTAAGCGCCCGAGTAGAATGCGCCTTAACAGGGAACGGGGGATCCCGACCCTTAGATAAAATAAGCCAATACCACCATCTGTCTGATCCATCTAAAGATGGTCGCAGCAGAACAGGCAACCCCTTCTTAGGGCCATCCGTGATCACAAACAGTGAATCCGTCTTACAAATTGAATCCGTAGTATTCAAAAATATCCTGATCGCCCGAACTACATCCAAGGAATGCCATGCAAATTCTCGAGGATGATTGGGCCAAGGACATAGGAAGGACAATACACTGTCCTCATTCAATGAAACTTTGAAACCACCTTAGGAAGGAAGGATGGATTCGGATGAAGAAGAACCTTATCCCTATGAACCACCAGATCTGGGGAACAACAGGATAATGCAGCCAGTTCTGACACCCTGCGTGCAGAAGTGATAGCCACCAAGAAGACCACCTTCTGGGATAAAGTAAGCAAGGGAATCTCCCTGATATTTTCAAAGGGAGGTGTCTGAAGAACCGACAGCACCAAATTAAGATCCCAGGATGGTAACGGCGCGTGCACTGGCGGAGCCAGGTGTCGCACCCCCTGGATGAAATTCCGCACCAAGGAATGAGTAGCCAAAGGCTTCTGAAAGAAGATAGCAAATGCTGAAACCAGACCCTTGATAACACTCAAGGCCAGCTTCTGCTCAACTCCCTGTTGCAGAAAAGCCAATATTCGGGCTACCGAATAAAGATGTAGATGGAACCCAAGGGATTCACACCACACAATATAAGACTTCCATGTACGATGATAATCTTTCTGGAAGTCGCTTTCCTTGTTTTAACTAGAGTAGGAATAACTGAAGCTGACAATCCCTTGTCCTTCAGCACCTGGGTCTCAATAACCAGGCCGTTTAAAACCAGCGATCGTAAAGCAGGATGGAAGATCGGTCCCTGAGACAGTAGATCCTCCCTGAGAGAAAGTCTCCACGGGACGTCCGCCACCAGTCTGACCAAGTCGGCGTATCAAGCTCGACGAGGCCAGTCCGGAGCTGCCAGGATTACTGGAATTCCTTCCTCCTCTATCCTGCGAAGAAGTCTTGGCAGTAACCCAAGAGGAGGGAAGGCATACATTAGCTGGTATTGCCCCCACGGGGTGACCAGTGCGTCTGCGGTCTCTGCTAGAGGATCGCGGGAGCGAGCCACGAATCTCTGTACTTTTCTGTTGAATCGTGATGCCAACAGATCCACATCCAGGGTGCCCCAACGTAGGCACAACTGGTGGAAAACTTCTGGATGGAGGGACCATTCCCCCTGATCCGGAGTCTGACGGCTGAGATAATCTGCCTGCCAATTTTCCACCCCCGGAATGAACACCGCAGAGATAGCTGGAACAAATCGTTCCGCCCAGCGAAGAATGCAAGCCACTTCTTTGGCCGCTCGGACACTCTTGGTGCCCCCCTGGTGATTGACATAAGCCACGGCCGTGGCGTTGTCCAACTGGATCCGAACCGGGCTGCCCTGGTGCTGCTCGGTCCAGTGAATCAGACAAAGTCTGATCGCTCTCAGTTCCAATACATTTATCAGTAACCTGGATTCTTCCGGGGACCAAAGTCCCTGAACGGATAACTGACCGAGAATTCCTCCCCATCCGGATAGGCTGGCATCCGTGGTCACTATCGTCCAATATATTGGCAGAAATGACTTTCCCTGGCTGAGCATCGGAGACCGAAGCCACCAGACCAGAGACTCTCTGGTCTGTTTGCTCAATTGGATCCGATAGTCCAGGGACTCCGGATTCCGATTCCATCTGAGAAGAATCTCTTGCTGAAGAATTCGGGTATGGGACTGGGCAAATGGGACTGCTTCGAAGGAAGCCACCATCAACCCCAGAACCCTCATGCAAGTCCGAAGGGAAGACCAGCTGTTGGATAGTAACAACTGGACTGCTGATTGAATCTTCCGGAGTTTCCCTACCAGAAGGAAAACTCTCGTCCTGACTGTGTCTAGAATTAGACCCAGATCTTCGAGCCTCTGGGTGGGAACCAGAAAAGACTTTTGCTGGTTCACCAGCCACCCGAATTCCTGTAAAGAAATTATAGTAATTTCTAGGTTTTGTAGCAGGGTCTGAGGAGACTCTGCATGAAGCAGGAGATCGTCTAGGTAACCTAGAATCGATATGCCTCTTTGGCGCAGTAGTGCCAACATTGGGGCCAACACTTTCGTGAAGACCCGAGGAGCCGTGGCGAGACCGAAAGGTAACGCCACAAACTGATAGTGGTTCTCTTCTACGGAAAAACGTAGAAATCGCTGATGTTCTGCAAAAATGGGAATGTGCAGATAGGCGTCCTTGATGTCTATGGACGCTAGGACATCCCCTGAATGCAGGAAGGCTGCTACTGTGCGAATGGATTCCATCTTGAATTTTCTTATGTTGAGAAAAGGAATTGAGTGCCCTTAAGTCCAGAATTGGACGCACTTTGCCCTCTTTCCTGGGTATTGTAAATAGGTTTGAATAAAACCCTTGAAAACGTTCTGTCCAAGGAACGTGGACTACCACTCCTTGTTGTAGTAAATCCGTGACTGCTCTCCGCAGATCTTCTAAACGATCCAGGGATAGTCGGATATTGGAAGGGAAGAATCGCGCCGGTGGGAGAGATCGAAACTCGATCTTGTACCCTGACCTTATGACTTCGCAAACCCACTTGTCCGGGATTCTGGAAAGCCATGGATCCGGGAACCGGCGAAGACGTCCCCCCACCCCAATTATGGGTGGGGGCGCACCTTCAGGCTTTGGACGATTTATCTTCAGGTCTGGAGGGGGCGGGCTTTTGCTTGCCCGACCAACGTCCCCTGAAGCCTCCTGAAGGAGCTTTGGAGGACTTAATTTTTTCACCCGCGGGACGAAAAAACTTTTTGTGAGCAGAGAAAGAAGGCCCTCGTCTTTGACGAGTTCCTTTACCCTTAACATTTTGAGGTAAAAAGGTGCTCTTTCCACCCGTGAGATCCTTAATGATCTCATCTAAGTTGGCTCCAAATAGACGCTCTCCTAAAAAGGGGAGATTAGCCAATGCTTTTTTGGAACCTTGGTCGGCTAACCAACCTTTTAGCCACAGTGTACGCCTGAGAACCACTGCTGAAACTGATGCTCGCGCCAATAATGGAGTGGCGTCTAACGCCGCATCACACACAAACTGTAACCCCTGTATCATTTGTTCCAACAAATCTGATACCGCCTGAGGGACCTCTTCTAAGTCCCGGCGTAACCACTTGGTCCATTCAGTTACAGTCTGCGAAACCAGACCAATAGCAATTATTGGTCTGAAAGCTGATCCAATCAAGGAAAACATGGTGCGAGACATAGCTTCTATCTTGCGATCCACTGGATCTAAAAGGAATAACCGTGGCTTTATTCAATCTAGCAATTGGTGAATCCACCACAGGTGGTTCTGTCCATTTCTTAATGAGGGTTTCCTCAAACGGATAACGCCTGTTAATGCGTTTAGAAATAGCAGAGGTGCGTTTTGGCAGACTCCATTCTTCTTTGATTGGATTGCCAAAACATTTGGGCAATGGAAAAACCTTCGCCACTTTGATGCGTTTTTTAGTCCCAAAAGGGATTTCAGTTTCAGCTATTTCCGACGGAATACCCTGTAATCTTAAGGTTTCTTGAACAGATACAATGAGTGCGTTTACCAACGCTTCCTCTCGGGCTATGGCTGATGCCGAAACATCCTCCTCACTGTCTGAAGAGACAGTACCCGAGACACCAATCCCAGATGAAGTACCTGCAACTGCAGAAATAGGCTCAGATTCTGAATCCGAAGTTTCAGATAATAAGGGGTTAGGCGGGGGTCGCTTTCTTGCGCCCTGTCCCTGACAAGCCACTTCCACCCGGGACACAAAAGTTTCCATAATAGCTGACAATGATTCAACCGTCAGTGGGGTGCTGGAGGATCCTGCAGACACCTCGAGGGGATCCGGTGGAGATACATGAGTGGCAGGGTCCATGTTAATTCAGGACACCTCTGCCAGAAAAAACAAAAAACCTTTTTTTTTTTTTATGTGTCTCCCCCTAGCGCAATAGCGCCCCTCAGAGTACCTGCTTCTCGATCCCCAAGAGAGAGAGAGAGGGACCCCCAAGGCTCACCACCCGATGCAGAGAAGTTTTCAAGCAACTGCAGTCAGCGTCTGTCTTTTACAGACTGGAAAGAGCTGTGTTTGTTTTCCCGAGTAGAAGGACGTGGCTCCGCCCCCTGTGTACGCCTTCCGGCGTTCCCAGCTCTCCACGAGGTAGCTGGGCTCATCAAACATGGCCGCCCCCATACAGGAGACAATAGACTCCAAAAACATGGCGGCCAGCGTGACCTGAGGACATACATGCACCTGGTCTACGGCAAAATGGCGGCGGACCGCCAAAATCGTTTTTTCCCAGCACATCCACCTGCATCTCTGCTAAGTGGCGGTTTATCGATCTGCAGGAGGTACACTACAATTAAGGTAGGATTATACCTCCTATGTCTGCTGTAATACTACAGTCTGCTGGGTAGAGTGTTAGCTCTCAAACCAAGTCCACTTCCCACCAAACACATACTATATTTACAAGGGGGACTTTTAGTGTCAGATATATACTGACCATGTATGAAGGGGCCCATAATTCATACTGCCTCATAACGAGGAAAAAAGGGAACGTTTACTCACCATACCAAACCGACAGGCACCCTCTCTTCACAATACCCTCTCCACCGGGGTGGGGGGTTGTGGACCACTCCGGACGCCTCGACTCTCTGGTTCCTGGCGTCCAAGCGAGACTTTTAACTCGCAAGGTCAGTCCCTCCAATGGGACTCCGTCGCGGCCGACCCAGCGCGGAGCTCTGGTCTGCATGCGCTCGTAGGCAGAAACCGGGGTGACCACTGGATCTCAACATCCAGCCCGTCGCCCGGCCCCGCATACTTACTTGAATGTGTCGCGGCCGACCAAGCGCAATGCAATGGTCTGCGCGCGCTCGTAGGCCGGCTGGGGTGACCACTAGTGTCGCCCAGTCCGGCGTATTTGCTTGAAGATCTCACAGGAAAAAAACACTGGAGAAAACTGCCTAAAAAAATATTTTTTCTAAGAAAAAATCTTGCCAGGACCCAAAAGATCCCAGCAAGGAACTTAGGTCCTTACTCCTGACTAGACAGAAAAAAACTGATGCCTTGTAGCAGAGAGAGGGAGGATATACCCTCAGGGACTGCCCCTAAGGTGGAGCCAGAACGTTTTTTTTTCTTTCTGCCTAGTCCTGCTCCTGCGGAGACAACATAACCCAGTTCTTGTGAATCAAGAAGACTACGTCTGTCAATGAGCGACAGAGAAAGGTAGATAAATAGAAAAGAAAACCTAATTTCTTGTCTATTTATATATATATATTGGGATGGAGGTGTTTTACTGATGTTACCAGACCATTCCCCTGTTGCTATTGAATTAGGGTGGAAGACACCCATTTGTGCCCATTAATGGTCTGGTGTCATTATGGCTGATATCTTGAACTTTGGTTTTCTTTTCTATTTATCTACCTTTCCAAATACCATCAAATTGGTTCCCCCTATTTGATGCTTTCACACTGGGCGTTGTATCCCACTCTGGTTCCCTTGGGGTCCTGTGTGATCAGTGGTGGCTGCTCTAATCCCAGGAGTTGCGATGTATAAAATGGGAGGCTCCTCCTCCCTTGCTGTCCCCGCCCTTCCCCTCTGGACGAGCGGGTCCACCCATACATCGGCGTCATACCGCACCTTCAGTGTGGTGCGCCGATGTCATCACTGACGTCACCGCGCTGCTGCATGCCTTTACATCTGCAGGAGGGGGGAAGTCTGCGGTCAGCGTTCTTCTAATCCACGAGGTCACGGATGCCCAGGTCTCTGGTTGATCCGTTCGCTACCCCCTGCATTAAGCTAGGGTCCCATTTTATGCTGCTGGTTTTCGGATATCCATGGTAAGATTGGTAGCTGGGTCACTTTCTTCTCTTTTCTTCATCACTGGCATACCATTTCTCAGCACCATCTTCCTCCAACATGGCCAGCACCGGTTCACTTATTTTGATGCTGTTCTTCACTCTTCACATACTTTTTGGGTGTTTGGCGATGGTCTACCTTCTCATCCCTACCTATTATTCCCTTTATTATCATGGTTGCTAGATACTTGGTGCCAGGTACACTTTCCTTTTCATCTTCCTCCCCCCGTACTCTACCTTGGTTTTTGTCGCTTATATCACTTTTGCACCAGCCCTTCCTATATCTAACATAATACCCCATTATCCTAATATATGTGATAACACAATTTTATACCTATACCCACATTACTTTATTTATTTACAATTTATGACAGATTTGGAAGGTGCACTTTTCTATTCCACAATTCATCACCCACCTACCATGGGCCCTCTTCTCTGGCTTGCATCCAGTTGGGACCCTTGAGCTCCTGGGTCAGACATGTGCTACTACCACCGCATAGAAGTCCATCCCCCCCATTTCAGCCTCATCGGACTGTGAGTATTGGGCACTCCATCGAGTCCCCACTACTTTACTGAACCTTTTTTCATTTATTTTCTATTTTTTTTACTCCAATATTATGTTTCCTTTGTAGACATACGTGGAATGCATTTACTCTTGAAGAAGCGAGCGCATAGCTCGCAAAACGCATCAGATAAGTATGCATTATACTCAATTGTCATGTGATTATATGATGTTATTAAGATTATCCTTGAAACCAAGTTGTATTATTACGATGTATACTTTTATGTAATATACTATTATGCACGCTGTACATTGTTTATACTTCAGTCAGTTGGAGATTTCATGTGTATACTATTGCATGATGTCATTTTTTACTCCCATTTATTTTTTATCTACTGCAAAAAAAGCCTACTCTTTTTTTTATCCATCTACTCTTGTTTTTTATTTCCAGCCACAAGTACTCACCTCATTCAAAGTCCCGTGGGCCAATCTTTCTTGTCTATATATATATATATATATATATATATATATATATATATATATTGGGATGGAAGCGTTTTACTGATGGCACCAGACCATTCCCCTGTTGCTATAAATGTGAAGAGATACTATTTCATAATAAAAAATGCATTAAAACTGAGCAAATCAATCAAAATATTTAAAAATGTGAAATCTGTGAAAAATGCAATTCATTACCAGCGTGTCCAAAATATGAAAATGTATTTCTATAAAATAAATTGTTAATAAATCACTCAATTAGAAATGAAAGTCTTATGGAGTGCATCCACATGCGAAACAAAGTGCTCTGTGCTCCAGTATACAAAGTGCTCCAGTGCTCAAAGCGCTAGTAAGATAAAAGGGCCTGTTACCAGACTGCACTGATCTCAAAATTATAGAGATTATTGGGCTAAATTTGATTGACTTGGAGGAGCTGACGGGTCTCACTCTTGGATCTCCACACAACTCAATTACCCTAACGAACAGGATTAACAGCAAAGTCCACCAAACACTCCATCAACAAGCTCCAACACACAGACGCATCAAATATAAAAAGGGAGAAGTGTCACAGCGCAACACTTTAAAATACTCGATTTATTCCATAAGGTATTGCACTTATACAGATTCAGAAAGAACAGCCATTTCACAAACGCTTTTGCAGATCGGCCGCAATGTCTTCCGGCAAGCCTCAGCATGATGACGTCACAGAGCTAGTTACACCAAAAGTGTTTCTCCGTACAAGGCACCCTCTGGAATTGGAGACTGTCGCCAGATGGTTTTTGGTATGAATCTTAAACTGATACTCAGGTTTGTTAACCACTTTCGGACCGCTCACATTGAGTGTACTGCGGCAAAGTGGCTCGTTATCGTCCAGCGACGTGGAGCTACGTCGCTGGACTCCTCCCCTTGTGGGCGGCACGCGCGCGCTGCCGGAGGCTCGCTCCTGCTGTATTCAGTCACAGCGGGAGTCGGACCAGGGGAGGAGCGGCGGTGATCACCGCCGCTCTTCCCCGATCGTCGGGGATCGAGTGTGGAGATCCGCCCGCTTTGTTTACACAAGTGACAGGCAGGGACAGATTGCAGGATTCAGCATAGCTGAGCCTGCGATCTGTGCCTGTGTCACACAATCCCCTCCCCCCACACACGTCAGTAAGCACCAGGCATACATTAACCCCTTGATCACCAATAAAAGTTAACCCCTTTCCTGCCAGTGTCATTTTTACAGTAACAGTGCATATTTATAGCACTGATTACTGTAGTAATGTCACTGGTAACCCCAAAAGTGTCAAAAATGTCAGTCAAAGGTCCGATCTGTCCGCCACAATGTGGCAGTCCCGCAAAAAAAAATCGCAGATCACCGCCATTACTAGTTAAAAAAAAAAAACAATAAAAATGACAAATTTCCCGTAGTTAGTAGCTGCGATAACTTTTGCGCAAACCAATCAAAATACGCTTATTGCGATTTTTTTTTACCAAAAATATGTAGCAGAAAACAAATTGGCCTAAAATGTTAAAAAATTAGATTTTTACATTTGGGGGGGGGGGGGGGGGATTTCATATAAAAAAAAATGTGAAAAATCTTTTTTTGTTTATAGCGCAAAAATTAAAAATCGCACAGGTGATCAAATAACACCAAAAGAAAGCTCTATTTGTGGGGAAAAAAAGGCCATACATTAAATTTAGGTACAGTGTCGCACGACCGTGCAATTGTCCGTTAAATTAACGCAGTGCCGAATAGCAAAATATGGCCTGGTCAGGAATGGGGTAAAATCTTCCGGTCTTAAAGCGGTTAAAAATACGCTCATTGAGAATTTTTTTTGTCAAAGACATGCAGCTAAATAAATTTTGGCCTAAATATATGACAAAAATTTAATATATTGGATATTTTTTAACTGTCAAAGTAGAAAAATATTGTTATTTTTTCAAAATTGTTGCTTTTTTTTTTATTAATATAGCAAAAAATGAAAAGCGCAGAGGTGATCAAATACCACCAAAAGAAAGCTCTGTTTGTGGGAAAAAAAGGACGTAAATTTAGTTTGGGTACGGCGTTGCCTGACCGTGCAATTGTCAGTTAAGGTCGCACAGTGCCGAATCGCAAAAAGTGGCCTGGACGTAAAGCAGGAAAATCCTCTGGTGGTAAAGTGGTTAATCACTTAAGCCCCGGAAGATTTTACCCCCTTCCTGACCAGGGCCTATTTTGCGATTCGGCACCGCGTGACTTTAACGGACAATTGCGCAGTCGTGCGACGCTGTACCTAAACTAATTTGATGTCCTTTTTTTCTCCAACAAACAGAGCTTTCTTTTGGTGGTATTTGATCACCTGTGCGATTTTTTGATCATGCGCTATAAACAAAAAAAAAAAGAGCGTCAATTTTGCAAAAATAACAATATTTTTCACAATTTTTTTATATGAAATTCCCCAAAAAAAATGTAAAAATCAAAATTTTTTAACATTTTCGGCCAATTTGTTTTATGCTACATATGTTTGGTAAAAAAAAAAGGCAAAAAGCGTATTTTGATTGGTTTGCGCAAAAGTTATCGCGTTTACTAACAAAGGGAAAGATTTTTGTCATTTTTGTTGTTTTTTTTTTTAACGAGTAATGGCGGCGATCTGCGATTTTATTTGCGGGACTGCGACATTGCTGCGGACAGATCGGACCCTTGACTGACATTTTTGACACTTTTGGGGTTACCAGTGACATTACTGCAGTAATCAGTGCTATACATATGCACTGTTACTGCAAAAATGACACTGGCAGTGAAGGAGTTAACTGTATTGGAGAGGGAGGGGTTAAGTGTGTCCTAGGGGCGTGTTTCTAACTGTGATTGGCTGTGGCTACTAGTGTAAGAACAGAGATCAACGGTCCTACATAGTAGAACCGTCTGATCTCCATTCTTACACAGGGAAGAATGACAGGCGACTTTGTTTACATCGGGTCCGCCGGGCACACGCGCGGGGGGGCCCGTGTCCGGCGGCGCGCGCTCGCTCCCTAGAGCCTCACAGGCTAGCGACGTAGTATGTAACTCAACCCAACAGAGGGTCAGGTGTTGTGTCCATCAGTGAACCTCAGAGAAAAGGATTTCACGGTCAGACAAAAATCCATTTTTCTCTTTCGTTCTCTTGAGGACACAGCTCCATATCTTCCTTAACCTTTGGGACATCCCAAAGCAGTGTCAATATGAGGGGCGGGAAAAAACACAATAGATATAATGCCCAACAAGGGCTAAATATAGCCAACCAGGTAAACCAGGAGCTCAACCAGGAACAACTGGAGCTCACCACCAGGAAAAAAAACACCCTCAAGAGGCAGGAGCCTCTGCAACCGCAGCCTGCAAAAGTTTGCGGCCAAACGCAGCATCTGAAGATGCATGGACATCCACCTTATAAAACTTTATGAATGCGTTCACAGATGACTACATAGCCTAAGAGGGGTATATGCAAATGCCAGGAGCCTAGCTAATAAAATGGATGAGTTGGAAATGTTAGTACATGAGGAGGACATAGACCTTGTGGGAATAACAGAAACTTGGTTCGACCCTTCACATGACTGGCTGGCCAATATCCAAGGGTATTCTGTGTATAGGAAGGACAGGCTAGGAAAAAGAGGGGGATGGGTATGTCTCTATGTCCAGAATAATGGAAGGGTGGTAGAGAGGAGTGATATTATGGAAGGGATGAGTACAGAGCTAGCAGGGCCGGCCCTACAATGGGTCCCAGTGGGTCCATTAGACCCAGGCAGCAGATGAGCAGGGGCGGCCGCATCGCGCCCACCACGTGACCACATCCGCACTATGCCAGAGCAGTGTAGAAGAAGAAAAAAATTCATTACCACTAACGTAAGTGTTGCGGCCAGCGGCTGCGGCAGGGACTCTCAGGAGTATTCAAATTACACTGCTGGCCGCGGTCCCTGTCTCGGCTCCAGAGTGACTCAGACAGTGTGACAGCGTCAGAGTGTCACCTCCTCCCTATGCTACTGACTGGCCGAGGCGAGCAGGGCGAGTGGCAATGCCGGTTGGTTGGAGCAATGTGGGTGGGCGGGCTGTGCGGGCTTGTGAGGCGGAGCCAGGGCAAGAGAGTGGAGCAGCTAAGTTTCCAGGCAGGAGGCACCAGGCAGCAGCACAAGAACCCGCTTACCAGAAGGCAAGACTTTGCTGGTGAGTGTAAGATAAATTAAATGAAAAAAAAACACTGACGCCACTAATTAATAATAAGGCAATGAAAACGAGTGTGTTGTAAATAACACTAAAGAGCCGCATGTACACACTAGCAGTGCTTCAGGACGAAAGGTCCCACGAATGACCAAGATTTGGCCGATTCACATATATACAAGTTCAATGCAATGGTCTCATGTGACTGTGGTAAAATCCTTTTCAGTGCTTCAAAGACACAAACAGGATGGTAAAAACCTCTGTGAGCCCCCTAGGTGATAAACACGTACCCTTATGTCATGTGACTGGCGCTTTGTATGATTATTTCAGCCTGGCTCTCCACATCAGTCCACTTGCACTGACACCTCGATCAGGAACCTCTTAAATTAGACCGCCAGCACTCCTCCTGATGTCTCTCAACATCAGTGGCAACCTTATTTAATCGTTGTTCTGAGGCCCTGGTGGGTTCCTGTACTCAGCTTTTTTTAGTGTCATGTGACCAGCACAGCACCAACCAGCACTGTGCAGACACAGGTTATACATCAGCAGAATATTGAAACTCCTCAAAACTTTCCCTAAGGACAGCAAAGACCTGAAAAGCAACATGTGACCTCAGAACAACTATTAAATAAGGTTGCCACCGAGACATCAGATCAGGAGGAGTGCTGGCGGTCTAATTTAAGAGGTTCCTGATCGAGGTGTCAGTGAGTGGACTGATGTGGAGAGCTAGGCTGAAATAATCATACAAAGCGCCAATCACATGACATAAGGGTATGTCAAAATAGAAAACTGGTTGCTATTAGGTACAGTTGCTAGCAAAGATGCTGGTTGCTAAGGAGTATGCTAGTTACTATGAGCTATGATTTTTCTAGGTGGTTGATTTGACCTATGGTTGCTAGGGAGAATTCCGGTTTCTATGAATTACAGTTGCAAGGGAGGAGGATGGTTTTTGTGAACTATGGTTGCCAGAGAGAATGCTGCTTGCAATGAACACTGGGTAGTAGGGAGGATGCAGATTACTATGAGCTATGGTTGCTAGAAGGATGCTGGCCGGTATTTGCCACAGTTGCTAGAGAGGATGCTGGTTGTTATGACCTGCTGTTGCCCACAGCCCCGCATTCTCCTGTACCATGCCCGCAGTTCTGCATTCTCCTGTACCATGCCCGCAGCCCTGCATTCTCCTGTGCCATGCCCACAGCCCCGCATTCTCCTGTACCATGCCCGCAGCCCCGCATTCTCCTGTACCATGCCCGCAGCCCCGCATTCTCCTGTACCATGGCCGCAGCCCCGCATTCTCCTGTACCATGCCTACAGCCCCGCATTTTCCTGTGCCATGCCCGCAGCCCTGCATTCTCCTGTACCATGCCCACAGCCCGCATTCTCCTGTACCATGCCCGCAGCCCTGCATTTTCCTGTACCATGCCCACAGCCCCGCATTTTTCTGTACCATGCCCGCAGCCCTGCATTCTCCTGTACAATGCCCGCAGCACTGCATTCTCCTGTACCATGCCCGCAGCACTGCATTCTCCTGTACCATGCCCGCAGCACTGCAGGGCACTGTGGCACTATAGACAGTAGAAAGCCTGGTGCGCTCATCTGCCCAGTGTCTACTGCTCTGTCCTGCTCCTGCTGTCACTCCGTACCCATTCACACTCCTCTGACTGCTTTCATAGTCCTATAGAATGTGGGGGCCTCTTGGAGGGCGTGGATTTTTTTTTGGGGGGGGGGGCAGCATTTCATTTTTGGACCCAGGCAGCACAATGTCTTGGGCCAGCCCTGAGAGTTAGAATCCATGTGGGTAGAACTCCATAGGGAAGAAGTAAAGGGAAAAGTAATTGTGGGGGTTTGTTATAGGCCACCCAACCAAAGGGAGGAGGTAGAGCTGGAATTTATGTCACTGTTGGGTAAAATGGCAAAGCTGGGATCAGTCATCATATTAGGAGACTTCAATTATCCCGACATTGACTGGGAAGAGGGGACACACTCACAGAAGGCCCGTCTCTTCATGGAAACCTTACAGGACAACTACATGTCTCAGTTGGTGGATTCTCCTACTAGAGAAAATGCAGTGCTGGATCTATTAATCACTAATGACCTAGACCTTATCTCAGATGTAGGAGTCCAGGACAACCTGTGCTCTAGCGATCACAGGATGATCACATTTAGCGTAAATAACAATATAATCAGGCAAGAGGGGAACATAAGAACCCTAAACTTCAGAAGGGCAAACTTTCCCAAATTGTGCTCAATGATGGAAAAGGTAAACTGGGACCAAACCCTAGAAACACTGACCACTGAAAAATGGGAATGCTTTAGGAACATATTAAACAAATGCATCTTGCAGTGCATTCCTATGGGAAATACATTTAGAAGAGACAAAGTCAAACCTGGCTGGCTAAACCGTAATGTTAAAAAACTTAAGGGGAAAAAAATGGCCTTCATGAAATATAAATCAGAGGGCACAGTATCGGCTTTCCAGCAATACAAGGAAGCAAATAAGAAATGTAAATACGAAATCAAAATGGCTAAAATCAACTTCGAGAGACAAAGAGCGGAGGATAGCAAAAAGAACCCTAAGAAATTCTTTAAATATATCAACAGCAAAAAAACTAGGGCAGAGCATGTTGCACATATAATTACCGATGAGGGGAGGATGGTTACAGAGGACACAGAGAAGGCAACCGTGCTTAATGCTTTTTTCTCCTCAATCTTTACACAGGAAAAGGAGGGGTACACTGACCATGACAGCGGGTGAAATCAGAGAAGGGCTGGATAAAATTAACACAAATAAATAACCAGGTCCGGATGGCATACATCCGAGAGTACTCAAAGAACTTAGTAAAACTATATCTAGACCACTGTTCCTGATCATTGCTGACAGTATTATGACAGGAAATGTACCAGGGGATTGGAGGAAAGCTAACGTGATACTAATATTCAAAAAAGGGCAGAGGCATGTCCCAGGAAATTATAGGCCGGTCAGCCTGACATCGATAGTATGTAAACTTCTGAAGGAGATGATAAGGGACTATATCGTAGAGTTTGCTAAAGACAACAACATCATCAGCAGTTATCAGCACAGGTTTACAAATAGGCGTTATTGTCAAACCAATCTGTTAACATTCTATGAGGAGGTGAGCTGTGAGCTAGATAGGGGGATTCAGTTCCCCACAAGTGCTTAATTTATAAAATAAGGTCTGCAGGCATCGACCACAAGGTTTGCTCTTGGATACGGAACTGGTCCAAAGGGTGGTAATAAATAGCGCATACTCAGACTGGTCTGGGGTGGTAAGTGGGGTCCCCCAAGGCTCAGTCATTGGACCAACCTTGTCCAATTTATTCATAAACAGCATTGAGGACAGGATCATTAGCTCGATATCAGTTTTTGCAGATGACACAAAATTGGGCAGGGGAATAACTGCACAACATGAGGCAGATATCTCACAGAATGACCTGAACAAAATAACAGAGTAGGCAACTACATGGCAAATGAGGTTTAATGTGGAGAAGTGTAAGGTTTTGCACTTGGGGACTAAAAACATAAAACAAAATAGACTTTAGGGGGGAACCTTTGGGGGAATCAAAAATGGAGAAAGTCTACCATTGTCGGTTTTGGGGCGTATCAATCTTGTTAAAATTAAAATTCTCCCAGTCTTCTTGTATTTTCTCCGGAATTCACTGGTGTGGGTTCCCCGTTCGTTTTTCCAAAGGGTTAATGGCCTGATAGGCTCCTTTGTCTGGGGTAGTTCTCCTCCTAGAATAGGCATCATGGTGCTTCAGGAACCATGGGGACAGGGGGGGGACTAGCTTTGCCCGAATTACACAAGTATTTTTTGGCGGGACAGGGGGTGTTTGCACGCAGGTGGCTTCGGGGTGATGACAGGGATTCTGCCACGGTGTTGGAGGCGGCTGTTTTGGGCTCATACGAGAGTGTCCGTCTCCTTCTGCATCGTGGCCCTGGGGGCCAATCTTCCCCTGACGGGGACGATGCGTGCCACTATCAAAGCCTGGGACCAGATGCGGGCACTGGTGGAGCCTGGAGCGCCTGGGTTCTCTCCGGCTTCCCCCTGTGGCGGAATCCTCGGTTCCCTCATCTTCACTCTATACCTGACCCTGTCATCTGGGTGTCGAGGGGGGGTCAAGACGCTGGGTGATGTTACGTCTGGCAGGGAACTTTGCCCCTTTGATGCATTAAAAGCCCGATTTCATCTACCTAATTCTTACCTGTTCCGATACCTTCAGTTGCGTCATGCTTTTCTTGCACAGTTTGGCTCCTCTCGCATTCAGCTTAAGACTTCCGTGCTGGAGACTGTTGTGCAGGCTGAGGACTTGAGGAAGCCGCTGTCGGAGCTATATAAGGAGCTGTTTGTCACCCCCCCTGTTGGCAGTGCGTAGGTGCAGGGAGAAGTGGGTGGAGGACGTACCGGACTTGGATGGAGATGACTGGGATGACATGTGATGTTCTCCGTTTACCTACCTGGTTTCTGCTAGGGATTGTTTAATCCAGTTTAAATTCCTGCACAGAATTTACTACACGCCCGCTCGGCTGGCTCGTATTTTCCCGGGATCGTCTGCTGAGTGCTGGCGGTGCTCATATACCCCTGCGGATTTCGGGCACATTTTCTGGCACTGCCCCGTGGTTTGGTATTTCTGAACTGCAGTGCTGGGCTGTATTGAGGAAGTGACAACGGTACCGGTTCCTAGAACTGTAGACATTTGCCTGCTGGGTTTGGTCGACAGTTTGGTCCCCACCGGGGCCCTCCACACATTATTCAGCTTGCTGCTCTTTTATGCTCATAATGCCCTGCTTCTACACTGGAAAGGTCCACTGGCTCCGACCGTCTTCTTTTGGAAGGGTCTGGTGAACAAGGTGACTCCACTCTATAAGGCTACGTATTTGAACAGTGGTTGTCCTCACAAGTTTGATAAAGTCTGGAAGATATGGCTGGACTGTCTGGCCTCGACCTACTGCTAAACGGTCATGGGTATCCTATTTATGCTATCTGCCTCAGCTGCTGTTAAGTATATGCTGCTGAAAGATTTCCTCGACTGAATGTGCATGATGACGGGTATTGTCTTTTATTTCTGTATTCATGGGTGGGTACTGGAGTATGCTGCCAAACGTACTCTACATCCTACTGGTACTATTGTGAAGCTGTGAGCATGTTATTAATCTACTGAGGTGTTTTGGCCTCCTCGGAGGCTTATGCATTCATTGGGATGGGCCTGATGGGTAGAGCCTGGGTTGGTGGGTGGGTAGGGTGGGGGCGGGGGGTTCCACTGGCTTGTTTCCGGCTGTTCTTGTGTTTTTGTGTTCGCCCTGCATGCCGGCCTTGTTTTATTGTGTCTTTTTCTTGTTTAAAATAAAAAGAAATTTACAGTGCCTTGAGAAAGTATTTGGCCCCCTTGAACTTTGCGAACTTTTGCCACATTCCAGGCTTCAAACATAAAGATATAAAACTGTAATTTTTTGTGAAGAATCAACAACAAGTGGGACACAATCATGAAGTGGAACAAAATTTATTGGATATTTGAAACTTTGTTAACAAGTAAAAAACTGAAAAATTGGGCTTGCAAAATTATTCAGCCCCTTTACTTTCAGTGCAGCAAACTCTCTCCAGAAGTTCAGTGAGGATCTCTGAATGATCCAATGTTGACCTAAATGACTAATGATACTAAATAGAATCCACCTGTGTGTAATCAAGTCTCCGAATAAATGCACCTGCACTGTGATAGTCTCAGAGGTCCGTTTAAAGCGCAGAGAGCATCATGAAGAACAAGGAACACACCAGGTAGGTCCGAGATACTGTTGTGGAGAAGTTTAAAGCCGGATTTGGATAAAAAAAGATTTCCCAAGCTTTAAACATCCCAAGGAGCACTGTGCAAGCGATAATATAGAAATGGAAGGAGTATCAGACCACTGCAAATATACGAAGACCTGGCCATCCCTCTAAACTTGTAGCTCATACAAGGAGAAGACTGATCAGAGATGCAGCCAAGAGGCCCATGATCACTCTGGATGAACTGCAGAGATCTACAGCTGAGGTGGGAGACGCTGTCCATAGGACAACAATCAGTCGTATACTGCACAAATCTGGCCTTTATGGAAGAGTGGCAAGAAGAAAGCCATTTCTTAAAGATATCCAAAAAAGGGTTGTTTAAAGTTTGCCACAAGCCACCTGGGAGACACACCAAACATGTGGAAGAAGGTGCTCTGGTCAGACGAAACCAAAATCGAACTTTTTGGCAACAATGCAAAACGTTATGTTTGGCGTAAAAGCAACACAGCTCATCACCCTGAACACACCATCCCCACTGTCAAACATGGTGGTGGCAGCATCATGATTTGGGCCTGCTTTTCTTCAGCAGGGACAGGGAAGATGGTCAAAATTGATGGGAAGATGGATGGAGCCAAATACAGGACCATTCTGGAAGAAAACCTGATGGAGTCTGCAAAAGACCTGAGACTGGGACGGAGATTTGTCTTCCAACAAAACAATGATCCAAAATATAAAGCAAAAGCTACAATGGAACAGTTTACAAATAAACATATCTAGGTGTTAGAATGGCCAAGTCAAAGTCCAGACCTGAATCCAATCGAGAATCTGTGGAAAGAACTGAAAACTGCTGTTCACAAACGCTCTCCATCCAACCTCACTGAGCACGAGCTGTTTTGCAAGGAGGAATGGGCAAAAATTTCAGTATCTCGATGTGCAAAACTGATAGAGACATACCCCAAGCAACTTACAGCTGTAATCGCAGCAAAAGGTGGAGCTACAAAGTATTAACTTAAGGGGGCTGAATAATTTTGCACGCCCCATTTTTCAGTTTTTTATTTGTTAAAAAAGTTTGAAATATTTAATAAATTTTGTTCCACTTCATGATTGTGTCCTACTTGCTGTTGATTCTTCACAAAAAATTACAGTTTTATATCTTTATGTTTGAAGCCTGAAATGTGGCAAAAGGTCGCAAAGTTCAAGGGGGCTGAATACTTTCGCAAGGCACTGTGTATATATATAATATATATTTATTGATTATTCATGTGATTTTTTTATTCTAGGTGCTTTCTCTATTTTTATATATATTTTTTGTATATTTATGCACACCCACGTACGTCATAATTGGCCTCTTATAATTGATAATTTTCATGTGTATATATATATATATATATATATATATATATATATATATATGCGCATATATGTATATGCATGTTAGTACTGATTGCTCAATTTTATAGATTATATACTTTTTTACATATATTTTTTACATATTCTTTTTTATTTATCACATTATTTTATATTTTTCTATTCTTTGTATCAATTTATGTACAGATTTTTATATTAATTTTATAATTTCAAGTCACATAAGCCTTTATAAGTTATAAGTGTGCCCAAAAATTGGTGTTTTGGTATGCTAATTACACATTAGTATGTATTTACTTTGTATTTATTCTGTATTGTTTAATATTATAGTACACTTTCCAATGCCACAAGTATGCTTTATATTGGACTTGTCCGTCCTGTGTTCCCAGTTATGACAATCGTATAGGTTGTTATCTGTGTATTAGTAGGGTACCTACCTTTGTTTAGGAGCCAGCGGACCTTTAGAGGGTTTCCCTCTATATATTTCCCTCCCTTAAGATGGCACCACTAGAGGCCTGAGGAAGGAGCGAATGCTCCGACAACGCGTCGCCTGCCACATCATCACATTCCTACGTCTCAGCCGGAAGTGCGCCGCCGGAAGCTCCTACAGTGTCCCCAGTGTTCGGGAAACGCCGACTTCCACCGGCTACAGCGGACTACTGTAGCCGACCGTTCGAGCTCTTCCTAGGCATCCGGATGCACCAACCGCCTGGACGGAACATCTTTGTATTACCCACTGCTGTTTTATACCTACTCTCTTGTGAGTACATGGTGTTATTGATTTACAACATTAAACGTGTCTTACTGCACTTAGAGTGGCGCCTGTCTTTTTCTTACAGTACTCTGCAAGTTTTTCTTCTTGCTTGTGACAGAGCAGCCTTCAAGTGCCTATCGACCAATTCCATTTGACCCTAGATGGTAGTAATTGTTGGTATCCCTCCATTTCTTTGCGCCAGTATAATCATTGTGTTGTGTTGTGTATCTGTGACAACGTGAGCAGAGGAAGTTCACGAATATTTGATGGCAAACCCCTTGCACGAAAGTGTGAACCAACGATGTCGCAGCCAACTGCCTTTGAAAAAATATGGCCACCTAGTTGTAGAAACTCCAGCAGATGAGACACAGAAAAGGAACGGGGAGAATCCCCCCTGAGACTCACACCAAGCAATGCATGCCCTTCAAACTTGATGATAACCCTTCCTGGAACTAGATTTCCCTGCTTTTAACAGCATAGGAATCACTGACTCTGACAGCACTCTTTAAGCACCTGGCTTTCAATAGCCATGCCGTTAAAGCTAGGGACCGTAAAGCAGGATGGAAAATCGGTCCTTGACACAAAAGATCCTCTCTGAGAGGAAGTTTCCAAGGAGCATCATCTACCATCTGTACCTTCCCGTTGAGACGGAAGGCCAACAGGTCCACATCTGGTGTCCCCCACCAGATACACAGTTGATGAAACACCTCCGGATGGAGAGACCAGTCTACATGCCAATTCTCTACCCCTGGAATGTGCAGAGCAGAAAGGGCCGAAACATATCGTTCTGTCCACCTTGAGATGCTGGCTACTTCCCGGGCCGCCAGGGCACTTCTTGTGCCCCCTTGATTGACATAGGCCAAAGCTGTGTCATTGTCCGAATGCACCCTTTACGGTGCACCCCTGCAGGCGATCCATCCACTAGGACAGACAAAGCCTGATCGCCCGAATCTCCAGGATGTTGATCGGCAGACTGGACTCCTCCCGAGTCCAAACTCATTGAACCGAGTAAACGACCAAGACACCTCCCCACACGGACAGGCTGGCATCTGTGGAAACCAATCTCCAATACAGGGGGAGAAAGAACTTTCCCTGTTGAAGCGCCGGGGAACAGAGCCACCAAATTAGGGATCCCCTCGCACCCCGGCTCAACAGGATAAGATTGTCCTGGGATTGGGGATTCTTGTCCCATTTAGCAAGAAGCTCTTTTTGCAGAGGTTTGGTATGGAACTGAGAAAACAGAACTGCCTCCAAAGTGAACCTGCCACAGTAAAAAGGTATCGGTCCAGAGTCTCAACTCTCCTGTACACAGGGTCCTTAAAAGACGGGGAATCCTCCACCGGAAGAAGCGTTGCTTTGGTCAATCTTGAAATCTGAGAATCCACCACCGGTGGAACCGTCTGCTTCTTCAAAAGGCACTCCTCAAAGGGATACCTCCTAGCAAAATGCTTAGATATTCCAACCATGCGTTTCATGGATTCCCACCGATTAGCAACAATCTCGTCGAAATGGGCAGGAAAGGGGAACACCTTTAGTCACCTTGTATGGTCTATGGGTACCAAATTGCACTGACGCAGCATTAGCTGTGTCCTCCAATTTTAAAGTTATCTGCACTGATACAATCAGTGCCTCCACAAGCGCCTTTTCATGCGCGGCCGTAGTGGAAGAAGATTCATCCTCACCGTCAGAGCACTCAGTGTGCGTGGACTCGCGTCCGCAGCGGCCAAATCAACCTCAGAATCTAGGATGCATAGGATACAGGTGAAGGCGGGGGTTCTTCATGCTAGGCCTCTTTTGAAGGGCCATATCAACATTGGACACTATTGACTGCAGGACCGCCATCATGGCTGTCAGGGCAGACTGAGGCCCAGAGGGTCCCGCAGCTTCCGAGAGTCAGTCAGGTGGTGACACATGCTCCAGGGACTCCATGGTTAACCCGGAGGCCGCCTGCAATATGTGAAAAAAATTGCAACAAAAAAAAACCCCTCACCACTTCAGCGGTAGTACTACAAGTCCCAGCGCACCAGAGGCACTGCTATAGCTGAAAGAGGGAGCTGTACACCCGCAGGATCTCTAAAGACGCCACAGGAAGTGACAAAACGAGTTAGATTGGAACGCATAGCGTCATTACGTCACTGAAGGTGGAACGCAAACCAGGAGCACCGCTAATCACCACCAGTGATTTGTTTTTGTATTTACTGCCTTTTAAACCCAAACTGAGGGTAATAAACATTATTATCATTTGAAATACTACACTATTTGGAGCTTCTTTTCTCCTTCCCCATATTTACTGGCCGTATGTCCTGGAGCTTAAAGGAGCCGGCACCAGCCCATTGAACCTAAAGGGAAAGCCATCACAGCCCAGGGGGCAATTAAGCTTAAGTGGTCCTAATGCCATACAGCATATAGGTCCCACTAGATCCCGTAAGTGATTCATTCTATCCATACACACAGTGAAAGGAATCAATGTCATGGAAAATCATGTTTGAGCACTTGCACTTTTGAATTCGCTGGAGAATTCACAATCACTGAGGACTTTAGTTGATAATAAATTTCTGAGCACTACAGTCACTTTTTTTTGGACTTTATTATTGATCCACTGAACTTATTTATTGATTTATTATTCACAGCTGTATATTATGGTACGCAATGAATTTGAATCATCTTGCTATTGCTATTTATTTGAAGTTGTTCACTTCAAATAATCACCACTTTAGTGGTCACTTTAATCACCATTATTATCACCATCTATTAATTAATTAATTTATTTATTGACAGTTTTTATGTTCATCACATATCATCTTTTTAGTCCATTGTACTGCTATTTATATAGGGTATTAGAAAGCGCTGTAGTTGGCCTTTATAAAGACCATTACCATCTACTGCGTGACTTTAACTGACAATTGCGCGGTCGTGCAACACTGTACCCAAATTAAATTGACATCCCTTTTTTTCCCACAAACAGAGCTTTCTTTTGGTGGTATTTTATCACCTGTGTGATTTTAATTTTTTGCGCTATAAACAAAAAAAGAGCGACAATTTTGAAAAAATTATATTTTTCAAATTTTTTTTTTGAAATTCTCAAAAAAAAAAAAGTAAAAAATCTAAATTTTTTAACATTTTAGGCCAATTTGTTTTCTGCTACATATTTTTGGTAAAAAAAAAAAATCGCAATAAGCGTATTTTGATTGGTTTGCGCAAAAGTTATTGCGTTTACTAACTACGGGAAATATTTAGGTCATTTTTATTGTTTCTTTTTAACTAGTAATGGCGGTGATCTGCAATTTTTTTTGCGGGACTGTGACATTGCGGCGGACAGATCGGACCCCTGACTGACATTTTTGGCACTTTTGGGGGTACCAGTGACATTACTACAGTAATCAGTGCTATAAATATGCACTGTTACTGTAAAAATTACACTGGCAGGGAAGGGGTTAACTTTATTGGTGATCAATGGGTTAAGTGTGTCCCTAGGGGCGTGATTCTAACTGTTAGGGGGCGTGGCTAGTGAAGTAATCACAGAGACATACGATCCTACATAGCAGGATCGCATAGCCTCTGTCATTACTTCAAAGAGAATGACAGACGGCTGTGTTTACATCAGCCATCTGTCTTTCTCCCTCTCCTGCGGAAGATCGCGAGTGTCAGGCGGACATCGGAGCTGGCGGTTACTCGCGCTAGGTCCCCAG
The DNA here is from genome assembly GCF_965119305.1 of Pelophylax lessonae. Lineage (NCBI taxonomy): Eukaryota > Metazoa > Chordata > Amphibia > Anura > Ranidae > Pelophylax > Pelophylax lessonae. The sequence continues at coordinate 247,857,611 of NC_138774.1, read as the reverse complement.
GGAACGAGGTCTACGTCACTTTGCCCAGCTGCGGCAGACTGCCGCAATAAATCCTTGTTAAACGGTCGGCAAGTGGTTAAAATTACACTTTAAAACACATTCTCTAAAGCCTTCCGAGTATGGTGATACTGCATGTGTGAGACTATTTCACAGCATGACCACATAGACGGTCCCAAAATCAAACGAGAACCTTCAGGCATTCTAGGGGCAAATTACACTATAATGAAATTACCCATAAAAGATGATAAAGGAAAAATGGCCACTGAGGACAGAGAAAAGACGGGAGTGTTAAATAATTTCTTCTCTTCAGTCTTCACAAAAGAATCGGGGGGCTACATGAACCTTGCTTGTAAGGCCGAACTAAATAATACACCTCAGGAAGTGCCGCCATGGCTAACAGAGGATAGACTTAGAGCTAAACTAGAGAAACTTAACATAAATAAGTCCCCGGGACCGGATGGCTTGCACCCGAGGGTTCTTAATGAGCTCAGCCAGGTGATTGCCAGACCATTATTCTTGATCTTTAAGGATAGTTTATAGACGGGTATGGTGCCAGCTGATTGGAAAAAAGCCAACGTGGTACCAATATTTAAAAAGGGGCTGAGATATATCCCGGGTAACTATAGGCCGGTCAGCCTAACATCAGTAGTCTGTAAAATTTTGGAGGGGATGTTAAGGGACCATATACAAGACTTTAGTAATGAAAACGGTATTATAAGTAGTAATCAGCACGGATTCATGAAAAATCGTTCGTGCCAAACCAATCTATTAACCTTCTACGATGAAGTGAGCTGCCACCTAGATAAAGGAAAGCCTGTGGATGTGGTGTATCTGGACTTTGCAAAGGCCTTTGACACCGTTCCCCACAAACGCTTACTGTACAAACTAAGGAAGGTAGGTATGGACCATAAGGTGAGTACCTGGATAGAGAACTGGCTCCAGGGGAAGAGTACAGAGGGTGGTGATTAATGGGGAGTACTCAGATTGGGCGGGTGTGGAAAGTGGGGTCCCCCAGGGTTCTGTCCTGGGACCAATCCTGTTTAATTTATTCATAAATGATATAGAGGAGGGGATATCGAGTACAATCTCAGTATTTGCAGATGATACTAAACTAGGCATGCCAATATCTTCTATGCAGGATGTGGAAACCTTGCAAGCGGACCTGAAAAAAATAACGGGGTGGGCAACTACATGGCAGATGAGATTTAATGTTGAAAAATGTAAAGTAATGCACTTGGGGGCCAGAAACCAGAAAGCAAGCTACCCACTAGGGGGGAACCTCTGGGTGAGTCTAGGATGGAAAAGGACCTGGGGGTACTGGTAGACAACAGGCTTGCCAGTGGCATGCAATGCCAAGCCGCCGCAAGCAAAGCCAACAGAATACTGGGATGTATAAAAAAGGGGATTCACTCCAGAAATAAAGAGATTATTCTCCCACTATACAAGACTCTGGTCCGGCCACATCTGGAGTATGCTGTCCAGTTCTGGGCACCGGTCCTCAGGAAGGATGTGCTGGAACTGGAGAAAGTCCAGAGAAGGGCAACAAAAATAATTAGGGGAATGGAGGACATCAGCTATGAGGAAAGACTACAAGCACTGAACCTATTCTCTCTGGATTAGAGACGATTGAGGGGGGATATGATATCAATGTACAAATACTGTACTGGTGACCCGAGCATAAGGAACAAACTATTCAGAGAAAGGAGATACAATAAGACACGTGGCCACTCACTAAAACTAGAGGAAAGGCGGTTTAACCTTAAAGTGCGTAAGGGGTTCTTCACTGTAAGAGCGGTAAGGCTGTGGAATTCTCTTCCACAAGCAGTCGTATCAGCAGGGAGCATTGATAGTTTCAAAAAACTATTAGATGGGCACCTTAGAGACCACAACATACAGGGGTATACAATGTACGGTTAAAAGCAAACACACACACACATCATAGGTTGAACTGGATGGACTGATGTCTTTTTTTCAACCTCACTAACTAAGTAACTATGTAACTATGCAACACTAATTTCCTGACTATCTATCACATTTGTGGAAGCCCTAGAGCACTTTGATAGTAGAAACAACCAAAAAAATGACTGAATTTTGGAAAGCAAATAACCCAATGTATTTACTAAGAGGCATAGTAAGTCTTTTGAAAATTGTCATTTTTTTTACCACAAATGTTTGGAAAATGTAAAAAGAAAAAGAAAATGTATTTTTTTAAGCAATTTTGCCAATGAATAAGATATTTCTAACATACAGCATAGGCATTCTTAGAATAACACTTCAAAACACATTGCTACTGCTACTGTTTCTGAGTATGGGGATAACCAGTATGTAGGATATTTTCAATGTTTGGACTAATTAGGTACATTGCAACTTGTGTATCACAAAAATCAGCCAGCCCTGTATAGGAAACAATGAATTGTAAGTGCCGGTTCACACTAGGGCGACCTGTGAGGCGACCTGGTCGCCTCACAGGTCGCCGCAGGTCGCCTCCCATAGGGAAGCTGCGGACCCGTTCTAATAGGAGCGACACAAGTCGCACCGACCTAGAAAAAGGGTCCGGAGCTTCTTTGGGGCGACCCGGAGGCGACCGCCATAGACTTCAATGTTATGAAGTCCGTGGCAGCCGCTCTGAGGTAGTGGCGCGCTGCTCGTAGCGTCTCTGCAGTGTGAACCGGCGCTAATGGTCACCTTTTTATCAGTGGTCAGTCGATATAGTGTATTGTAGCTTCACCTACAACAATCCCTGTTCCTAAAAGCCTAACCTACTGGTATGTTGCTTCCCCCCCATTGCATGTTAACTCGCCAGAAAGTACAGGAGGTTTAACAGGGAGTAAACCAAAGAGCACCTGTGCTTTCAGTAGTGCAGTTGTCTGCAGAGGCTGGGTGACACCAGCGTCTCGCAGGAATGTAGCCAGTGGGATGTGCAGATGGGCCAGTGCAGGTGCCAAGCAGAGAAGTGGTCAGCAAACAGGCAAAACAGTGGTCCAGGCAGAAGCCAGGAACATGGTCCATAAACAGGCCAGAGTCCATAGAGGCAGTGACATAGTCAAAGGATTGGCCCAGGCTGTAACATGCTTAAGCCTTGGTTAGGTAAGACTGGACAAAGAGGTAGGGGCCGAAATCTCTTTGAGAGCCTCTGGTCTCAAGACTCTGGTTTACAACCCTGGAATTACAACCCAAGAAAACGAAAAACCTAGTTTTGTCCCTTAAAGACGTGAGACTCCCGTATTGTCTTGAATCCAACTACTTCAGTGGGGGGGCTTATATTAGTCCAGGAGGCAGTCAAAAAAACATGGGCGATTAACCACTTGCCGACTGCCTAACGACGATTTACGTCGGCAGTCAGCCCCTCACAGGCAAAGTGACGTAGATCTACGTCGCTAGCCTGTGAGGGTCTAGGGAGCGAGCGCGCGCCGCCGGAGACACGCTCCCGCGTGGTCACGGACCCCCCCCCGCGTGTGTGAGTGCAATCGCTGCTGCAGAGGGAGAAAGTCAGGCGGCTAGTGTAAACAAGCCGCCTGTCATTCTCCCCTGTGTAGAAACTGTGATCACACGGTTCTACTACGTAGAACCGTTGATCACTGTTTCTACAGCTCAACCCACAGCCAATCACAGTTAGAATCACGCCCCTAGGGACACACACAGCCCCTCCCTCTCAAATAAAGTTAACCCCTTCACTACCAGTGTCATTTTGCAGTAACAGTGCATATGTATAGCACTGATTACTGCAGTAATGTCACTGGTAACCCCAAAAGTGTCAAAAATGTCAGTCAAGGGTCCGATCTGTCCGCCGCAATGTCGCAGTACCGCAAAAAAAAAAAAAAAAATCGCAGATCGCCGCCATTACGCGTTAAAAAAAAAAAAAACAACAAAAATGACAAAAATCTTTCCCTTTGTAAGTAAACGCGATAACTTTTGCGCAAACCAATCAAAATACGCTTTTTGCGATTTTTTTTACCAAACATAGGTAGCATAAAACAAATTGGCCGAAAAGGTTAAAAAAAAATAGATTTTTACATTTTTTTGGGGGGGAATTTCATATAAAAAATTTGAAAAATATTGCTATTTTTGCAAAATTGACGCTCTTTTTTTGTTTATAGCGCATGATCAAAAAATCGCACAGGTGATCAAATACCACCAAAAGAAAGCTCTGTTTGTGGGAAAAAAAGGACGTCAAATTAGTTTAGGTACAGCGCCGCACGACCACGCAATTGTCCGTTAAAGTCACGCAGTGCCGAATCGCAAAATACCCCCTGGTCAGGAAGGGGGTAAAATCTTCCGGGGCTTAAGTGGTTAACAGGCTGAAGTCAGTTCAGGTTGAAGGCAGAAGCAGATGGCTCCAAGCAGCAGGCAGAAACTTGGCAGGGAAATGGTAGAGAATACGGGAGAAATATCTTCACAACACTTCACTAATAGCTTGATGTATAGTAGATACGGAGGCGCTCTCCTAAACAGAGGCCAGGCTGGGAGGGACACTGGGGACAACAGTATCTGGCGACATGTTGAATTCTATTTTTGAAGCATACACAACATTTTTTTTTGGGGGGGGGTTGTGGTCTGTTTGGGTTGGTTGGAGGATATCTGGGAAATGTCCTTTGTAGTATGCTTACTGCATCAGAGCGAATTTGTTCAGGTATGGGGCTCTCCTGATAGATGAGGGATGTGACAATCCTGTAGATGAGAGGTGACCTGCCCTGCATTGTAACATGTTAGTTTGGTTCACTTTGGCATCATCCCAGATATATACATAACAAGAATTTAGAAAATCGAGAAAGGGGGCTTTGTGTATGCCATTGAGAACCACACCGCAAAATATATAAAAATTACAGAATGTTTTATTCGGTCATACAATAAATTTGTTTAAAACACAATTTTTGTAAACATATACAGAAAAAGGAAAAACCCTTCAAGTAGTTCAGAACTTTGTTATTTGCATACATAAATAAATTCACAGGTGGTCTACGCATTTTCACAGGAGTCCCCTGGTAAAATGTCAGGTTTCTGTGATGAGACAAAGCTAAATCATTTCAGACCCTTTTCCACCTTTTAATGTAACCTATAAACTGTACAACTCAGTTGAGCAAAAAACTGAAACCTTTTAGGTAGAGGGAAGTAAAAATAAAATAATATGGTTGCAGAAGTGTGCACACCCTTAAAAAATAAACTAGACCTAGAAGAGGGTGCGCTTCCCTACACACCAAAGGGCCACTTAACTAAAACTTTTTTTTGTATAAAAGGTACTAATTGATGATAACCAGTATACCTATAGGATGGGGTCAAATGCCATTATTTATGAATCAACGTTCTATCTCTATGTGGCAATATTAGAGGATTTATAAACTCAAGGTCCACTCACCAACACCAACTGGTATGAAGAGCTGGGGGTATATCTGTCTCTCCTCCCATCTATTGGCCACATATAAAAATGAGATGAACAGAAAAAGTGAAAGTATACTAGTAAATACTGTCTTACTAAAGATGTGGGCTGTCTGTCTTCCACCCTATGAAACGATCTATCTTTCAGATATGTAATACAGGTACATTCATCCATGTGGACACAATTAACCACTGATGGACGAGCCCCATATATCCCCATATGCACAAAAAAAGCTTCTCTCATAGTCAAGACTGCATTGACACAAGACCTATCTCAGACCACAAAAAAAAAAGATACTTTGTTGAAGTACCTTTTAATTTTATTACAGCACTCAGTCTTTTTGGGTATGAGTTAATCAGCATGGCACATCTTGACTGACATTTTTGACACTTTTGGGGGTACCAGTGACATTACATATGCACTGTTACTGTAAAAATGACTGTAAAAATGACACTGGCAGGGAAGGGGTTAACTTTATTGGAGAAGGAGGGGTTAAGTGTGTCCCTAGGGGCGTGCTTCTAACTGTAAAGGGGCGTGGCTTTTCATGTAACAGCAGAGATCTACGGTCCTACATACCGTGTTTCCCCGAAAATAAGCCTGGGTCTTATATTGATTTTGGCACCAAAAGACACAGTAGGGCTTCTTTTCGGGGTAGGTCTTACTTTCATGTGCTGTCCCTCTCTTCCCTCTCTGCGTGCCAAGAATCCTGTGTGAACCTAGTTTAGTGTATATAAAATCCTAGGATGCGCTTTATTAGTGTTTTATATATGTCCAGTGTGTGTTTTTGTAATGCAATTGTGTGAAATACCTTCATTACTGCTCTGTGTTAAGCTACAGTAATCTCCCACTCTCTCCTGTCTTTCTTCTCTCATGCCGTGGCTGTCAGACTCAGAGGGGGGTATCAGCCCCTCCCCTCTGCAGTTCAAACAGAGCGCAGGGTAAATTAGATTACAATACCGGTTGTGTGAAATACCTTCTTCATCGCTGCTCCGGGCTCAGATGATCTGTCGCCCTCTTCTCCCCGCTGACAGCTGGGGGTCATGGAAGTGCCGATGTAAAGGTATTTCCCACAATTCTAATCGAACATCCAGCTCTTCTGTGTTACACTGCAGAGGAGAGGGGCTGAGATCCCCCTCTGACAGGACAGCTAAGGTATGAGAGGAGACAGAATCAGCCGAGAGCGGAGCAGCGATGAAGGGAAGGTATTTCACAGTGTTATATTACAAAAACACACATTGGACATTATTCAAAACACTAATAAAGTGCATCCTAGGATTTTACAAACACTAAACTAGGGCTTATTTTCGGGGTAGGGCTTATATTGCAGCCCTCCCCAAAAATAACACTAGGTCTTACTTTCGGGGAAACACGGTAGCAGGACCGTATGATCTCTGCTGTTACACAAGGGAGAATGCCTTTCTCCCTCTGTAACCGACGATCGCGAGTGACTGGCGGACATCGGGTCCGCCGGTCACACGCGCGAGGATCCCAGTGAGCGAGCGGGGGCAGGAGCGCGCTCGCCCCCTATTGGCTCGCAGGTGAGTGACGTACCGGTACGTCACTTTGCCTGCACGGGGCTGACCGCCGCAGTATATATACTTGCGGCGGTCGGCAAGTGGTTAAGGGGGCTGAATAATTTTGCACGCCCAATTTTTCAGTTTTTTATTTGTTAACAAAGTTTGAAATATCCAATAAATTTCGTTCCACTTCATGATTGTGTCCCACTTGTTGATTCTTCACAAAAAAATCACAGTTTTATATCTTTACGTTTGAAGCCTGAAATGTGGCAAAAGGTTGAAAAGTTCAAGGGGGCCGAATACGTTCGCAAGGCACTGTATGTGAACAGGGGCCATTGAAATTAATAGGATTTGCTTGTTGGGCGTTTTGAGGCTTCAGAGAGGAGCGTTTTACGGGCTGAAAAATGCCCAGGTGTGCCCCTGGCCTTAACCAGTTGCTGACTGCCTAACGACGATTTGCGTCGGCAGTCAGCCCTTCACAGGCAAAGCGATGTAGGTCTATGTCGCTGGCCTGTGAGGCTCTGGGGAGCGTGCGCGCCACTGGAGGCGCGCTCCTGCTCGCGCGCGCGTGTGCCGTGGCACTCACGATCATCCGTTAGAGCGGGAGAAAGGCATGCGGCTAATGTAAACACAGCCGCCTGTCATTCTCCCCTGTGTAAGAATGGAGATCACACGGTTCTACTATGTAGGACCGTTGATCTCTGTTCTTACACTAGTAGCCACATCCAATCACAGTAAGAATCACGCCCCTAGGGACACACTTAACCCCTCCCTCTCAAATAAAGTTAACTCCTTCCCTGCCAGTGTCATTTTTACAGTAACAGTGCATATGTATAGCACTGATTACTGTAGTAATGTCACTGGTAACCCAAAAAGTGTCAAAAATGTCAGTCAAGGGTCCGATCTGTCCGCCGCAATGTCGCAGTCCCACAAAAAAAAAACAATCGCAGATCGCCGCCATTACTCGTTAAAAAAAAAAAACAACAAAAATGACAAAAATCTTTCCCTTAGTTAGTAAACGCAATAACTTTTGCGCAAACCAATCAAAATATGCTTTTTGCGATTTTTTTACCAAACATATGTAGCATAAAACAAATTGGGCTAAAATGTTAAAAAATTTTGATTTTTACATTTTTTTTTGGGAATTTCATATAAAAAAATGTGAAAAATATTGTTATTTTTGCAAAATTGACGCTCTTTTTTTGTTTATAGCGCATGATCAAAAAATCGCACAGATCAAATACCACCAAAAGAAAGCTCTGTTTGTGGGAAAAAAAGGACGTCAAATTCGTTTAGGTACAGCGTCGCACGAATGCACAATTGTCCGTTAAAGTCATGCAGTGCCGAATCGCAAAATAGGCCCTGGTCAGGAAGGGTTGTAAAATCTTACGGGGATTAAGTGGTTAAAGTGATATTGCTAGTTTTGTTATTTATTTATTTACCTATTTGTGTATCCAGGTTTTTGAATGCATTTTCTTTAATCAGTCCCACCGATGACATTCCATGGTTGCATTATATATGATTCCCATGATATGTAAAGGAGCCAGTGTGCCCCTAAGTAGCAGTGTGCCCCTAAGTAGTAAATGTTATTAATCCTAGTCCTAACCCTGCACTGGTTCTTGTCTCTACATACATTGGCTCACTACCCACTTCTCACCAGCCTGGTGAAAGAGTGCACATGTCCACAAATAGTAAGGCACATGAATTGACAGGCGTCACTCTTCTCCAGTGACATCACCCTGCAGACCAAGTTGTGCTCCAGTGCCATCTTGGAACTTCAATTGATGGCTTCCACGTGTCTCTATCCCTGCCGCAGTGGACCCCGCTGGCTCCACAGCAAACATGAGCAAGGACATCCCGGCCACACATCTCCTTTATGAGCCTGTTATTTATCCACAAAATGGGAGTGGCCAATTGTGGCTTGCTTGTTTTTTCCCCAATAAATTTAACAGTCTGCACTTAGACACTTTTATCCTTTATGCCAGTGATGGCGACCCTTTGCACCCGAGATGTTTTGGAACTATATTTCCCATGATGCTCATGCACACTGCAGTTTATTTGGGCATCATGGGAAATGTAGTTCCAAAACATCTGGGGTGCCAAGTTTCACCATCACTGCTTTATTCCATTGCATACAGAGCCTGCTTCTGCTCAGTGAAAAGCTTGCCCTATTGACTGGGCTTTGTTTGGATTGAATAAAGACTTTGCCCATGTGGGGGCAAAGCAGTCCCTCTCTCTCTGGGGGCAAAGCGGTCCCGCTATCCCTTTCTAGAATAACCCACCCTTATTATAGCGAAAAACACATATAAATATGATTTTAACCTTAAAATCTACCTAAAATCACATTGCTAATTGCATATTGTACTTTTTTGTAACTTAAATACTGAAATTTGCAACTTAAAGTTTTGGAAATCCCAGTAAAAACTTGGTTGGCCTGTAAATTTTGTGTGTCATGTCAATGAATTTCAATCTAGCAGGTTGGCAACACTGAGTAGGACCAGTCACTGGGAGTGAGGTGATGGAACTACTGAGTTGGTGGAGACCAGTACATGCTCCATGATACTGGCTCAGAAATGCTGCACACCTGGAGAATAGTGTTCTCTAACAGAAGTGTGTCTGAAGTGCTTAGTGCTAACAGCATCAGAAATACAGCCATGGATTACGAGTTAACTGTGCAAGTCGCTGTTCGCTTCTAAAGTCTGGAGACCTGCCTTAATGTTGATTTCACAGGACCGCAGCTCCTGCCTAGGATTCAGGCATTAGTGAGTGCAGTTCCAGTGTCCATACTAAGCTTCCTAAGCCCCACCCATATGCTCTTATTCCTGCTTCTGCCACTGTGATCTACAATTCCTTCTGCTTGCTCAAATATATAGTTACATAGTCCAGTTGAAAAAAGACCATCCAGTTCAACCATTATAAGGGGGGAAAAATTATGCAATCCTACATATACAATCATATTCCCACAGTTGAATATGCTAGATTATTTTTATATATTTGAATCTGTGGAGGACCTGTTCATCTTCCTTCTGCTACTGCCCTCTTTGTACAGGAAAATGTTTAAAGTGTTTATAATATAATGTTCCATAAAATAAAATTATTGTTGGCCTGCAATTATCTATCAGATTTCCTGGCTGTTGCAAACTTGCAAAAATATCTATATATTTTTGAACATTTGGGAGCCAGGTCATTCTCTGCTGGTGCAGCTGCCCACAGCCATCTTGTTATTGTATGTAAAACTATCCATAAACTTGTATTGTTATTTTGCACCATCAAGGGCCTGCTCATCTTCCTAGTACTTTCAATATCTGCTTCAGTTTGGTCTGTATGCCCCTAAATATCTACACAATTCTAATGTTTTGCAACAAATGGGTGAATGGTCACCTAAAAGATAAGTCTCCAAAATAAGTAAGATGAAAGCACATTTTTTTCTTAGGAGCATGTCAGGCTCCTGCAGTCCATCAGTGTAGCTGTCTGCCTGTACCTCCGATACGGGCACGTAGTTACTTCAGTCCAGGAAGATTCAATGAATTACGAGGATGCTTACCAGCGCTCCCGTAGTTCAATGAGGACTACAAGCTATCAGCTGCAAAGGCTGACTGCACAAAACTCAGGGAATGAATGACGCAGCTGTTCAGGCAGAGCCCCACACAGCTAAGCTCTTTTCAATTTGAGACTGTGGGTGCAGAGAGAAGATCGCCAGGCCGCTGTCACAGGCAGGAGGCAGAGGATCGGGGGGAGAGCTCCAGGAACAAGGAACCCTAAAAATAGAGAGAACATGTAATATGTTCTTGAAGGTGGACATATCCTTTAAGTACTGCTACTTTTTTTGGTACCTTGATGACATATATACAGTTGTAACCAAGTGCTGATTATGTCATCACTCCATTCAACAGACACTTACTGTGTTCCTGTCAGGGCACAAACACTAGGAGAAGGGCTCTAGGACCCAGCAGCGCTATTAGCACTTTGGCAGGAGAAGGACTTTAGGACCAAGCAGCACTACCAGCAATTTACCTGGGCCTATATAAGGAAGCCTGCCAGTGATTTTAGTTGCTGGTTGATCTTCAGCTCCTCTAGTGTTTTATCCTAGTGATATTCCAGTTCCTGTCTCCTGTTACCAACCCGGCTTGTCCTTGACCAGTCTCCTGATTGCTTCCTGTGTTCGACCTCGGCTATCCACCTGACCACGCTTGCTCTGATATCCACCTGGCTCCTGATCTTGGCTATCCACCTGACCACGTTCCAGTCTCAGCATTATCCAAGTCCTGCAAACACCTCACGGGCGCCACCTGTCTGCTGGTTCCACTCCAGCGGTACTCTGGATCCTCCTGCACACAGTCCAGCAGGCGACCCGTGCTACTTTGGGCCTGACCTCTCCTGTTCTCATCCTCAGGGGGGTCTGGAACCCCCCTGAGCCGCAAGGGAAGCCCTCTCTCTCCATTGGCACCAGGGACGTGATAGTTCCTAAATGCTGATCAGACTACACCTACCAGAAGTCTGGTGAGGAAGAGAGGATACTGGGAGAGCAGACTCATTGAACTGCGAGCTGTGGGCTTCCTCTCTTGGGACACTGAGCTTTAGTACAGGAGTCTGTCGCCCCTTTCTCTGAGAGCAAGGCAGGCATCGCTGTGTGCAGACCGTTTATGCATTTTATGCAGCTGTTCTGCCCATCAGGATTGCCACTGACCTCTCCATGCAGCTCCCGCTGATCTGCCACACTGACAGACTGTCAGGCGGATACTCCATCCATTGCTGCAGACCCTCAAGAGCAGAGGTAGGCAACCTTTGAGAGGTGGACATCTAGCTGACCAACATGGAAGGGATCAGAGATCCCAGGGATTCTGCACCAATTTTATTGCTACTATATGCAGTTACCTGCGGTTTTTTCTCATGGATAAATGCAGGTAACTTCAATGACCCACAGAAGATAATAGTTTTCTATGTGTCATGTTCATACCAGAACACTGTGTTATGCAATATGTTTGCGTAATATTGCATCTCATTGGATGTCACTGCACAGCAAATCAAGGCACCATGCTGCGGTGTGGTGACATGAATGAAGTGTCACTTTGTGCAGTGACACAAAAAACAGGAAACTGATCTGCTTAAATGTGCATCACACTCCCCTCTACCACAGGCTCACTGCGGCTGAAACAGACAGATGCTGCAAACTAAAACACCTTGGTTTAGTTTGCTTTCAGTGTAAATGGGCTAAAAAATTAAATAACAAGGACTTGATAAAAAGCAAGGACAGCATAAAGAAAACTGACAAAAAATATAATTAAACAGATGTCACTGTAAAAATATAAACTTAACCTAAGGTACCTTAAAAGTTAGCTTCAGTGACGAGGTCAGTTGGATGTATTGCACTGTACAGGGGTCAGTAGTATGTGAGAAAATGTACAGAGGTCAGCAGTTTGCAGGGGACAGTGTCAGTGGTGCAGTGAGCAGTATCAGTAGGGCAGAAGATGGTTTCAGAGCAGTGGATAGTGTCAGTAAGGCAAAGGACAGTGTCAGAGCAGTGGATGGTGTCAGTAGGGCAGTGGATGGTGTCAGTAGGGCAGAGAACAGTGTCAATAGAGCAGTGGATGGTGTCAGTTATTTTGTGGTCTACCTATTCTTGAATAAAAGCTCTTAAAAGGTTTCACTAAAGAATTGTCTCTATTGCATTTCTGTCTCTATTTGGAATGTGTGTAAAACCAGAGTGTGTCAAAGTTGTTAGGAGTCTTACAAGGGCAACCATTGGGGACAAGCATTGTCAAGCAAACCCTCCAGGGGTTTGGGGGCTTGTCCATTTGGGGGCTTGTCCGGGATGTGTCTCACAGTTGACTTTGGCAAGTGGAATTACAAGCCAAGGCATGAAGTATTGATGGACCCAGCTGCAGTGGTTATGTGGGGCCAGGGACAAGGATGCCAACTGGAACCGTGTACGGTTATCCAGATACTAGGGTGAGGAAAGTCCTTCAGTTGATAAAGAATCTTGTGCCAGATCTGAGGGTCTATCTCATTTACATGAGAAAAGTTTTTTCTATGGACTGTACACATGTATTACTAGAGTGGAAGGGAGCTATACTTGTTTGTATCCAAAGGGACAGCATAAGTTTGGCAGAGGGGGTTGAAGCACAAGTGATCTCATTGTTTCACCTTGGTGATACGCAGGACCATACACAAGCAAGGTCAGAGAGTCCGTATCGGTGGAGGCCGATTCACCCCTAGTTGGGTTCCCCACTGCCTCTTTCTACACAGACATGAGTAAGCTAGTTGAAAACCTAGTGAAGAATAATTCCGCTTCCATCAGTCAAGATTTCTTGGGGTGGGTTCCAAACCCCCACAGGAGAGTAAGAATTTGAAACCTGGGTGGATTAGGCCACTCAGGCTGTGGAAGAGTGGGATCAGGGCCGATCCTAGGGTAACAGATGCCTGGGTGCAGAAATATTTATGGCGCCCACATGTGGGCGTGGTCATCTTACTAACTCCTCCCCTTTTCCTAATGGGACCTGGAGGGGGGTCTCTCCAAGGAACACAGAGAGGGCCTCTGTTAGAGAGTCTGTTAGAAAGAGCCCCCACCAGGCCCCATTAGAGACTCCAATGGGGTCCTATCATAGAACCTGGAGGGGGGTCTCCCGAACAGTGGTCATCTCTGTGTGAATTTTAAAGTCTATGTTAGAAAGACCCCCCCCCCCCACCGGGCCCAATTCGAGACTACAACGGAGTCTAATAGGACCTGGAGGGGGGGTTTATCTGTGCCTATTGGAGAGTCTCTGATAGAAAGAGTCCCCTCCAGCCCCCATGAGAGACTACATTAGAGTGTCACTGAACAATAGAAAGATAAACCATATTATATTAATTCATAGCCCAGGCCCAATACTAGAAGACTTCACTTACCTTAAATAATGGGTACTAGGGCTGGCTGCTGGTCCTGGGGCCTGGCTTCTGTGGCTTTACTGCTGGTCCTAAGGTCTGGCTGCTGGGGCTGGCCTGCTGGTCCTGGGGTCTGGCTGCTGGTCCTGATTCCTGGCTGCTGGTCCTGGTTTTTGGGGCTGGGCTGCTGGTCCTGTATTCTGGCTGGCTCTGTGGTGCCAGGCTCTGTGATGCTGGTTTCTGTGGTGCCGGGTTCTGTGGTGCTGGTTTCTGTTGTGCCGGGCTCTGTGGTGCTGGTTTCTGTGGTGCTGGGCTCTTGTGCGATATCCTGGGGGGCTGCGGCTGTCCCTGTATGAACGGCGCCTTTATTTGCCCCATAGTCCCGGCTTACAGGCGGAGTGATATCAAATGCACTCCGCCTGTGAGAGGAGGAGCCGTACATAGAAAACAGGCAGCTGCAGTAGAGAGCAAAGCCGCTGCTTCCTCTGTACGGCTCCTCCTCTCACAGGCGGAGTGCATTTGATATCACTCCACCTGTGACCCGGGACTACAAAGGATGTAGCGGCTACATTCTCTCACTGCAGCCTCACGCATGCACCCGCCCAGGATCGGCCGAGTGGAATGTTCCAGAAGTAGTAAGGAGATAAGAGACCTTGTGAGAGCCTTAGAGGTCCAGTGGCTGAACTGATACGCAGCCTGAGACTGAGAAGGCAGGACTATGTAGTAATGGACTACATTGATGCTTTATATGCTGTGTTTGACAGAGTAGATGTAGAGAAGCTTCCAGATCTTCTATACAAGTTTGAACACACTCACAAGGGGTGAGAGGTTGTCTGAATATATCCCTCGAGTAGATAGGATATTTCATAAGATTGGGAACAAGTGCAGTGTTCACAACGGGGAACAGATCCGTGAATTACACATGGAGTCCAAAAACAGGTGCTCTGGCTAGTTATAGTGTCCTCAATACACCAGAATTCAGCATAAAGCAAAAGTGATAGCCGACAACTCCAACATCCGTATGAATATCTTTATTTCTTGCACAAGAGTAAAGAAAAAGCTTACATGTTTTGGCGAGTAGCCTTGTTCACAGCTATGAACAAGGCTACTCACTGAAACATGTAAGCATTTTTTCTACTCCTGTGAAAGAAAAAAAAGATAGTCATATAGATGTTGGAGTTGCTAGCTACTACTTTTGCTTTATATTGCATCAGATTATACTAAAGAAGGGAATCGACCCCTGAGATGCTGATAAAGCTTGTCTGGATCGTGTCCTTCAAGGTGCCAGGCCTAATCACCCAATTGTTATAAAACTTTTACTTAAAGGGTCACAAGTAACCCCCACTTACCCTGAGCTAGTATGAGAGGTGAGAGAGGAGGCAGCTTTATTAATAGAGAAGAATCCAGAACCCCTAGTTGGCAAAATCAACCCCTAAGAAACAGAAAGTGTCGACAGGTGGTGCATATAGACGAAGACAGTGAGGTGGAAACAGAAGCGGACAAATACTCTAACCCACCCATCACAGAGGCTATCAGTGAGGCAGCCCCAGCTAATCTGTTGACTTTAGTTGTTCATGTCCAAAGTCAGATACAGCAAGCCTTACTGCGGGTGATGGAGACAAGTGAAAATGCAGACTGCTGGGGGGCGTGGCCTGATGCAGCATGATGTAGGATGTGTGTAGCTTGACCTCTGACCATTGCTCCTTCTACCCTTTAATCTTGTGCTCTGACTGCCTCCTGTGCCAGCCTAACAGATCCCCTGAGGACCCTGCACACAGCCAGTCGTGGCCTCACAAAATTCTGGCCAGACGGAGGCCCGCACGGAGTGGCATTCCCCCGAGCGACTACCATTTCTAGGCGAGACCGTGGCTTCGGCCTAGTTCTGGAGGTCCATGTTCATATTGCTACACCCGGCTGTCCAGCCTGCACACCATCCTGCCCCTACCGACTTCTGAAATCGCCTTTAACAGTTACTGGTGGATGCTCAGCCTTCCCGCCACCCCCTATGGCCCCCTCAGTCACCACTGAGCATCGGCCTGCGGGCGATCCCCACGGCCATCTTGCTGCTCCCCGAGGGATACCTACGGCCACCTTAACCACTTCCAGCAAGACTCAGACCCCACATGACCACGGGGAACATCAGCCTGATAGTCTGATACCCCTGGCTCCATCTGCAGTGGACTTCCTACTCCATCAGGGAGGGGAGGTGGTTGTGGCCTAGTTCCTGGTGCTACCCATGGCGGCCATTGTTCCACGCTGCCCTCCTTTCCGACATGCCTGCTTCCCTAGTGCCTAGCTTTACCTCTATACTGACCCCATCCCCACTCACCTACTGCACCTGCCCCATCCTTGCTCCTGCCATGGCCATGCCGGAACCCAAGTCGGAGGTGGCTACCGAGCTGGATAAGTTTCATAGGAATGAGAGGGACGGCCTGGAAGAAGATGGTGGAACCACATTGAAGGGGAGGGTCTCGGCAGGAGTGGACACAGACAAGCTTTTGGAGGCCATCTCTGCTTTGCAGGCCACCCTTGCCACTAAAATTGAGGCGGTGAAGGTGGATATTTCCCTAGTCCAGCAAAACCTCCACAAGCTCAAGGAGCGGGTTAAAATATCAGAGACCAAAATAGGGGAGGTGGAGGACGTAATCCCACCATTACAGAATTCCTCAGAACGCATGCAGCACCAGATCAATCAACTCCTTGCAAAACAAGACAACATGGAGAACAGACTTCGGAGGTGCAACCTCCGCCTCATTGGCCTACCAGAAGGATGCGAGGGGAAGAACCCAGCTGATCATAACATATGGCAGAGAGGCCTTCTCAGCCACGTTTGCTGCTAAACAGCTCATGCATGCCCACCAGGCTGCCACCACAAGGTGCCCCTCCATGCACATTTATCGCCAAACTGCTGAATTACAAAGATCGAGACATCCCACTATGTATGGCACAAGTGAAAGGAAATATATCCATTGGCAATGTTAGGGTGGCTATTTTCCCTGACTTTTCCACTGAAGTACAAAAGCGCAGACAAAGCTTTACGGAGGCCAAAAGATGCCTACGCGTCAAAAACCTCAAATATTTCATGCTGTTCCCTGCACGCCTTTGCGTAGAAGACGATGACCGTGCCATTTTTTTTTAAACTCCCGATGATACCATTGCCTGGCTGGAGCATCGAGAAACCAATGGGAGATCAAAAGATTAACCTATGATGCGCGGTGTACGACTGTCTACTGCTACCGAGGATTACAAGCCTCCCTGACTACACCTTTTCTCAGGTACTGTGGATTTCCTATCAGACCTCCCTTTCAATAATTTCAGGCTACCGTTTGCATTACTCACCCCTAGTTTTCTTTTTCCCCATTACCTCCTGTTATGATAGCAGGGCTCTTTCCTCAACGTCTCTCATCTGGTGAACTGCAACATTAGGTTTCATGCACACCTCCGGATAGAAGATACTCTAAACAACTGCTGCCTCGAATGAGGGCTAACAAGTTCTCCTTGAGTGTTATGGCCGGGAATCCCCGGGATGCACAAACCACCTAGGCCAAGGCCACAAACAGAATAACCATTCCCCTACACGAACAGAGAAATACTACTAGAAGTGACGAAAGTCTTACAATATGCGAGATTTTTTCAGTGCAGTTTCGCCCCCCTTGCACTTCCAGAGGGACCTGGATTCGCGGATTTAGGTTTGTTCTGAAATCTGCCCCACCATGCTCCAAAAGCCCTACTGCAACACATCCTGTGTGGTATGGTTACAGGACTGTATTGCCACATCACCCTTTATCACTTAGGGCCCAGATCCAGGTTTTCTCTTTGTTACTGTTGCACTTGAATGAAGTTTTTGATCCACTTCACCTGCAAGTTACGGTTTTGTTATGGGAATATGCCTACACCAGTTGGGGTCGTGTTGGGCTGGGTGGGAAAGAGGGGGGACTATTTTATCAAAACGTACAATGCATCAAGTACAAATGTTATTGTTTGAAGAATGCTATGTTCAGTGTATTTCTATTTGCTTTGATACCTAGAGGGCTTCCCCACATGTGTGGGGTGATGACCCCCTCTTGTGTGACTTCAGGGTACTACATGATCACAATCCTACGTTACTTACATCATACTCCACCATGACGTCTCTGAAATGCCTAACTTGGAACGTTAGAGGGTTGGGAGACAGGGTCAAACACACAGTCCTATCCTACATTAAAAAGCAAAAAGCTGACATTATAGTTCTTGTTGAGAAGCATTTAGATGGCCACTTACACCTGGCCCTTAGACGCCCCTGATTGGATGGGCATATCACTCAGCTTATACCACACACGCAAGAGGAGTGCCATTACTCATAACCAAGTCCCTGCATTTTGAATTGTGTGACCTGTGCTCAGACCTGCAGGGTCGCTATGTTTTCTTGCATGCTAAGATATATGGTGAACAGTTTTTGTTGATGGCATATTATGTACCACCTCCATTTTGCATGACAGTTTTGACGGAAAGGCTTGATTATATGGCGCAACACCCGACGATCCCAACCATCTTTCTGGGTGACTTCAATGCCACCCTAAACCCTAACCTAGAAAAAGTGCAGCAACCTGCCCTGAATTCTAGACCCTGTACATTAGGGCTGCGCATCTTCACTTACCTCACGATTCGATGCGATTACGATTATTACACCATTTTTGGACCATTTTTGAAAACAAGCCATTCTCCATCTCTCCAGTGCCAGAAAAGCAGTAAAAAATATAAAATGTTCCAGGTTCACTGCGATTGTGTTTGCCCCTGCCATTGCCAGTCAACTAAACACAGTGTGTGTGTGTCGTGACTCGTGACAACTCAAAAGCTTATACGCAGCCTCAGCATCAACTCAACACACACACACACTGTGTGTGTGTGTGTTGAGTTAATGCTAGAGCTGCGTTATAAGCTCTTGAGTTGTCACGACAGTCAGTCAGTCAGTCACGTTACAGAAAGAAAACTTTACCTGCACTGCACTGAGCAGCACTCTACCATGTTGATTACATCTGTAACTGAAGCCAAGCTAGCCAACAAGCCACCATTAGAGGAAGGAAAATCCTTGAGAGAATAAATTGTAAACTGAAGCTTAACCTTGAGGAAATCCTATGGGGGTCACATTCACAAACTCACAAATATAGTATATTACACAAGAATCCACAATTGGTGTATTTATTTGTGATCCAATAAGATAAGATTTACTCGAGGTTAAGCTTCAAATGTACAAGTTATTTCTCTCAATGATTTTCCTTCCTATAATGCTGCACCGTGGCTGGCTTGGTGTCAGTCAGTTGTCTAGAAGAAAATACACTTTAATATTATTTATTTGGTTGAGGGTTAAATGAACCCCTGCCTACTTGCCTAGACACTTTTAGTGTGAAGCAACGGAACGGATTATGGATTGGAAATGGACACATTGGACAGGACAATCTTCAAAAACAAACCATCAGTGCTATAAAACAAGACTGGTGATGTGACTGACTGGTGACTGGCGGCAGATTGAATTAGTAATTACTAATTCATTAAAAACATGAATTAGTAATTATTTCAGTGCTTAGCATTTGGGAACATGTAGGTTTTTCTGTAAGAACACTAGATGATCCACATGCTCAGGTTTCAGACTGCTTCTTTTCGCTGTTATAACATCTCCTGCAGTAGAGAAAACCCGCTCTGCAGATACACTTGTACCTGGGATACACAAATATTGCTTTGACAGCTGAGAGAGGAGGGGGAATATGACCTCATGCTCCCGCCACCATTTCAAAGGGTCCTCAGTGAGAGGCAGAGGTGGGGCTTTACAATATTTTTCCATTTCGTCTTCTGCCTTGGCATAGGGGGTCTTAGGTTCTATTGCACCATCAGTGAAAGACTGCCCCAGCAAAGTCATGAGCAGCGATGTTGTGGCCTTTTTTTTGGGAGGAGAATGGCTGTCCTCAATGGGTGTTGTTTCTTCTTCCACAGTTGCTTTTTCCCTAGGCACTTCATCCACATTTGTCCTTCTATTAGATGTAATCTGTGTGTTTGAACAAAAGATAATAGTATAAGAAGAGCTGAACTGACTAAGAGTGTGATTCATTGATGAGGTGTGGGAAACTGCACGGTAATCCATACCATACAGTTCCACTTTCCACACCGCATCAGTGAATCAGGGCATGTTATTACACAACACAATGTAGCTGAGCTTCTAGCTGTCTGGGAGGAAACATGATGAAATTCTAATTACCTCCAAAGATGCAGCCTCCTCAGTCACTCCTCTGTATATCTCCGATCTCTCCTCCTCTGTGAGAATAAAAGGCAGTCCTTTAAAGCGAGGATCCAGTGCAGAGGCTGTATGAAGGATCTTCTTCTCTGCCTCACTGCTGTACCTCTTCAGGAGATCTGTTTTGATGGCATTCTTGATCTCATGGGTCATGGGTGTGTCTCCCATGGTGTCTGTCATGCTCTGGAGCAGTTGTGCATTTAGAGGGGCAATGAGAGACACTGTTGGGTTGCGCTCTTCTGACATCAGCAAGGTTGCATCCTTCATTGGCTTTAATGCACTCACAGCATCCTCTGCATTTGACACATCTGTTTCATTGAGAGTGCAGAGATCAGACTCTCCTTTTCTGACTTCTGGAGACCGCAAGGTGGCACAAACTGCAGGTTGTTGTTCCAAGAACCTCTTGACCATGTCATATGCGCTGTTCCATCCTGTTGGCACATCAGTTATTAGCTTATGATTCTTCAGGCCCAGACATTTCTGTTTCTCTTTTAGACAGTGGCTTTCTCTAGTGCTGCGATGGAAGAATGTGGATATTCGTCGCACTCTGGCGAGAAGCCTGGAGAGCGTGGCCCTTTTCAGTGCCCGCTGACATGGAAGATTGAGTGTATGGGCAAAACATTTAACATGTGGAAATTTACCAACTTGAGCTGCAACTATCATGTTCGCCGCGTTGTCGGTCACAAGCACTACAGATTTATCAGACAGCTGCCATTCTTCCATGACATGAGACAGTAGCTCTGCCAGATGAGCACCTGTGTGAGACTCATAAATGGCTCGTTTGCAACACATGTGACAAGACCTGCCAGTCCTTAGTAACGTAATGTGCTGTTATTGTAACATAGGACTCCGTTGTGACTGAAGTCCATGAATCACACGTTATTGCGACTCGACTGGCTTGGTTCATTGACGCAAGTTACCTGAGCTTTGGTGTCGTGGTAGAGTGCAGGTATAACGTTTTCTGTAAAGTGACTGCGTGATGGGATCTTATAACGTGGCTCTAGCGTCTTCACAAGGTAGCGAAACCCGGCGTTGTCCACAACTGAGTAAGGCCGTAGGTCCTTGGCGATGACAGCTGCCACAGCTTTGGTTAGTTTTTTCCCTTTTTCTGAGTTGGGCTGATAAGTTGACAGTATGGCATCAATTCTTGGCTGATCTGGGTCTAGCAGTCTTTCCTTGGCAGTGGTGGCACTGCTGGTGGCGACAGGTGTTACTAACTCAGAGTGAAAACGGCTAACATGGTTTCTCAAGTTCGTAGTATTCCCTAGGTATTTAATTTTTGTGTGACAGGCTTTACATACGGCGTGTGTCTTGTCCAACTCACGCTTCCCTGTGTGTTCGTAAAATCCGAAATGTGCCCAGATGTTTGCTCTTAAAACGCTAGGTGCATTTTTTATCTCTCGATCTTTTTCTCCTTCTGCCATTACCACCATACTACCACGTATGTGACGGAGACGGATGACGTAAGTTGCCAAACTCTGTCAGTGTTTAAAAAAAAAAAATACCACTTGTAAACTAAGCCGCAACAAGTCAACCAAGCAACATCTTTCATAAAATATGACTGTCTGTCAGACTCCCTCTTATGCATGCACTGAGCCAAAACCCCCGGGGCCCCCCCTTACCCCACAGCTGCCTGTGACAGTGACACTGACAGAGACCCCCCTCCCCCCACAGCTGAGCTGACAGCCGGACACACTGACAGAGACTTGGATGTCCCACACCTTCCCCAATCCCCCACAGCACTGACAAACACTGAGAGTGAGTCCCCCCCCTTGCCCAGACCCCCACAGCTGACAGTGACACTGACAGAGACCTGGATGTCCCACACCTTCCCCAATCCCCCACAGCACTGACACTGAGTGAGTTCCCCCCTTGCCCAGACCCCCACAGCTGACACTGACAGAGACCCCCAGGACCCCACTGACACTCAGAGAGAGCCCCCCTGGCTGCCAGACTGCCACAGCAGAACAGTACCCCCGGGCCCCGACCGACCGTCCCCTGTCCCAGCCCCCCCATCAGACATCCCCCAGAGATACAGACGAGACCCCCATGAATGTCATGATTATACAATTATTTGTTCGGACTAGTACATACCTGCTGCTGTGTGACTGTGTGGGTTGTTGTGCACTGCATTGCAGAGGAGGACAGGTGCTGTGCTGCTCTGTGGCGGGCGGCTGGTGTCACTGGCAGTGGCGGCTGGGCCTGGGACGGTCGGCTACGGTGAGGCTGGTGGCGCTGGCTGGCTGTGATGGGAACGCACTTGGGGCTCCTCGCTCCTGTGCTGTGGAGTGTGGACTGGCTTCTGGCTTGGCTGGCTTCTTGGCTGCAAGGCCGCAGGTGGGACGCCGATACACGCCGGGGATGTCTTGCTGCGCCTCGGCCCGGGTCTAAGAGACGGAAGGGGAGGGGCGGAGCCTTTTTATTAAGCTCCCGCCACTAACCCACCAATCCGCTGCCGATCTTGTGACTTTTTCTCCCTTGCGCGATAGGGCGTGGCCGCGGCTGATGACGTCATTTCCTAATCGATTATGCCAGCAACCCGCATCGATGCAGAATCGCGAAGGGTCGAATCGCGATGCATCGATCTTTCGATTATATTCAGCAGCCCTACTGTACATCCACCAGGTTTGCCAGGTTGTGTCAGGGATACAGCCGTACTGGCATTTCTGCCAGTACTAGTCATGGACGCTCCTGGCTCAATTGACACAGCCCTCTGCTGGCCCGTCAGGGAAATGGCCGTAGGAGAACTGGCAACATTGCCAGTAATAGCAATCTTCTTCCTGCCTCAATTGACACTGCCCTCTGCTGGCCTATAAAAGGTGGCCATAGGAGCAGACTCATTGCTGGATTATCTCTCAGCTTCCTGTGTTCCTGTTTGGACTTCCTGTTGTGACCCGGCTTGTTTCTGAACCATCTGATCTCCTCCTGGTGTTTGACCCTCGGCTTGCCTCTCGGACTTTGCTCTTGCTACTACCTGCCTGTTTTCCCAGTGTATGACCCCGGCTTGCCTAAGGACTCTGTTTCTGCCTGCTCACCTGTGTATGACCCCGGCTCGCCCCTGTTCTGCTACTTACCTTGCTCTTGGACTGATCACCGGTGTTTGACCCTCGGCCTGGCTTTTACTACTCCTCTAGTTGCCTGCCTTACCCAGAGATCCTGAAATCATCTGGTGCTCACCACAGGCGACCTGTGCTACTTCACAAGGGCTGAGCTGCAAGGGAAGCCCTCTCTGCACTTCGGCCTCCATCCAGATTGTGACAGTATAATCCAGCCATGTCTGAGGCCGACAGAGGTGCTTCCCCGCTCGAGTCGCTATGTCAACAAGTCGCCACCCTGACCCAAGCAGTTCAGAGGCTTCAAGATGGCTACTTCCAGTTAGAAGGACATCTGCAGCATTTAACAACTTCTCCTTCTCCTGCTGATCCCAGCCAGCTCTCTGCCAGCTCCGCTTCTGCCTCCTCACAACAAGAGCACCCCAGTTCTCCACATTTTGCAATGGCACCTCCACCAGAGCCACGGGTGCCAACACCTGAACGTTTTCGCGGAGAACAAATGAAATTCAGGTCCTTTAAAAATGCCTGCCTGCTGTACTTGGCCCTCCAGCCTAGGACCTTTTCCTCCGAGACTGTGAAAGTGGGGTTCATAATCTCCCTACTATCTGAGGAACCCCAAACTTGGGCCCATAACCTTCTGGAAAAAAGAGTCCCACTCTGAATTCGGTGAACTCCTTCTTTGAGGCTATGGCTCAGCTTTATGAGGACCCCCAGCGTGCCGCTACTGCCGAATCAGCCTTGCATGCTTTACAACAGGGGAAACGACCAGCAGAGGACTACACTCTTGACTTTCGCAGGTGGGCCGCAGACACTGATTGGAATGAGGCGACTCTCAAATATCAATACCGCCATGGACTGTCCGAAATCCTCAAGGATGAACTGGCTCGTGTCGATACCCCTGCTTCTCTCGAGGATCTTATTCAACTAGCCATTCAATTGGACAGACGTCTGAGAGAACGACGTTCCGAACGTTACCAAGGCTCCCGACCCACCTGGGTATTGCCTAAGGTTCCATCAGCTACTGCACCTCCTACTGGGTCACCTGCTACCTTGAGCACGGAAGGGGGAACCCATGCAGATCGGCTTGATTCGATCCTCCTTGACTCCTGAGGAAAGACAACGCTGCCGGCAGGCCAACCTCTGCCTCTACTATGGGGGGACCGGCCATTTCCTGCGCAACTGCCCTGTAAGACCCAGTAAGTCTTACCTACGAAGCTCTCCAAACTGTCAAGTCTCTGAGCCTTCCTCCTCTCACCTTGTTCTCCCTGTCTCCCTACAGGTGTCAGAAGGGAAGGTTCGGCTCCTGGCGATCATTGATTCCGGGGCGTGCAGCGGTTTCATGGACTTTGCTTTGGCTAAGAGACTGGGTATCTCTTTGCAGCCGAGGAAACAAAGACTTGAGGTCCACTTAGCCGATGGTTCCCTGCCCAGCTCCGGTCCAGTTACCCGGGAGACCTGTCCTATTCTAACTACATCGGACTCTGGCCATCAAGAGTTTGTTCGTTTCGATGTAATATCTTCACCCATGTTCCCCATCATCCTAGGACTCCCTTGGCTGCAGGCCCACAACCCTCAGATTAATTGGGTCAAGAAGGAGATCCTCTTCACTTCCGAGTACTGCCAGAATCACTGCCTCCCTCCCGGGCCTCATAGTTCTTCTACCTGCTTGGCGGTTCAATCAGTACCCGACACCCTTTCCAGCATCCCTGCAGCCTATCGGGAGTTCATGGACATTTTTGATAAAAAGAAAGCCGAGGTCCTTCCCCCTCACCACTCCTACGATTGTCCCATTAAATTACTCCCTGGAGCTGAGATCCCGTTTGGGAGGATATTCCCTCTATCCGAGAACGAACTTGAAGTCCTCAGAGTCTACATCAATGAGAACTTGGAGAAGGGGTTCATCCCTCCCTCCTCCTCTCCTGCTGGGGCTGGCATATTCTTTGTGGAGAAAAAAGATGGCTCTTTAAGACCCTGTGTGGACTACCGAGAACTCAACAAGATTACCGTTAAGAACCGGTACCCTCTTCCCCTTATTCCTGAACTTGTTCAGCGCTTCCGGTGTGCCCGAATTTTCACCAAACTTGATCTTCGAGGAGCCTATAACCTAGTCCGTATCTGAGAAGGGGATGAGTGGAAAACAGCGTTCAGAACTCGATTTGGCCACTTCGAGTACTTGGTCATGCCTTTTGGGCTGTGCAACGCTCCAGTGACTTTTCAACATCTCGTGAACGACATCTTCCGAGAATTCCTGGACAACTTTCTGATAGTTTATCTAGATGACATCCTCATCTTTTCTGCCACCCTTGAGCTACATCGGACTCCTGTTAAAAGAGTGCTTGGCACCCTGAGGAAGTATGGACTCTATGTAAAGGCAGAAAAGTGCGACTTTGAGAAGGATTCCATTCAGTTTTTAGGACTGATTATCTCCACCAATGGAATCTCCATGAATCCTCAGAAAGTAAAATCTATTTTAGATTGGCCAGCCCCTTCCGACAAAAAAGGTGTCCAACGGTTTGTAGGCTTTGCCAATTTTTACAGAAGGTTCGTGAAAGGTTTCTCCACGATCATCTCACCCATCACCCAGCTGACCCACCAGCAGGTTCGCTTCCGCTGGTCACCGGAGGCCCAAGCAGCATTTGACGAACTAAAAAGACTATTTATCTTGGCACCTATCCTTCAGCACCCGTCCGGCTCTGCCCTATATATTAGAAGTTGACGCTTCAGAAATTGCTACTGGGGCAATCCTGTCCCAACGTCAAGGCCCGAAGGCGCTTCTTCACCCCGTGGCCTTTTCCTCCCGGAAAATGACTCCTCCAGAGAGGAACTACGATGTAGGTGATCGTGAACTTTTGGCTATAAAATGTGCCTTAGAGGAGTGGAGATATCTGCTGGAAGGGGCCGCCCATCCCATCATGATTTTCACTGACCACAGGAACTTAGAATACCTCAGAACAGCTAAATGTCTAAGACCTTGACAAGCCCGGTGGGCTCTGTTATTTTCAAGGTTCAACTTCCACATCACCTACAGGCCCGGGTCTAAGAATGGAAAAGCAGATGCTCTTTCTCTGATGTTTCCTGACAACCCAGAGATGGTTGAACCCAATACCATTCTCTCTGCTCAAAATTTTTTTTTGCTTATCCAGCCTGACCTGAAGACTGTGATTAAGAAGGCCTCTGCTCAGAGTACAGAACCAGTAACTCCCCCCTTAAGCAGACAAGATGGATTCTTGTGGCATCAAGACAAAATTTTTGTTCCCCCTCAAGTAAGCCTTCTGGTCTTTAAAAGCTTTCATGACCACAAGCTTGCCGGTCACTTCGGGGTACGGAAGACCCTCGAACTGGTCCAACGCCTCTTCTGGTGGCCCAGCCTGAATCAGGACTGCAAGGCTTATGTTGGTTCCTCCGTCACTTGCCAACGTAGCAAGGGGTCCAAAACCAAGTCTTGGGGCCTACTAAGACCTCTATCTCTATGGACTTCATCGTGGATCTCCCACCCTCAGAAGGGTTCACCACTATTCTGGTGTTAGTGGACCATCTTTCAAAGATGGCCCACTTTTTACCCATGATCGGTACACCCTCTGCTCTAGATACTGCCAACGTGTTCATTAGAGAGATACTTAGGTTACACAGGCTTCCAGACAATATTGTATCAGACAGAGGTGTACAATTCACCTCTAGATTCTGGAGGGAGCTATGTAAATCCTTATCCATTGAAATAAGTCTGTCATCGGCTTACCATCCACAGAGTAATGGGCAAACCGAAAGAACGAACCAAACTTTGGAGCAATATCTACAATGTTTTTGCACAGGTTCCCAGGATAATTGGGTTTCTCTCCTTCCTTGCGCAGAATTTGCGTACAACAATTCTCTACACTCTTTGCCTCTTTCTTGCCTAACGTCATTCCTGAAACATCAGTCCCTGCAGTCCAGGATCGAGTAAGTTCCATCCAGGTCAACTACCAGTTACTGCAGGATGCCATACTCAAGGCCCAAAAGGACTATAAAAGATTCTATGATCTGAAGAGGAAAGGAAATCCTGATTACAAGATTGGAGATAAGGTATGGCTTTCTTCTATGAATTTGAAACTGTCTTGTCCTTCTAGGAAACTTGGGCCCAGATTTATCGGCCCTTTTGAAATCAAGAGGGTGATTAATCCAGTGGCTTTTGAACTGGCTCTGCCCAGTTCCTACAAGACCCACCCAGTGTTACATACCTCTCTACTTAAACCAGTTGTACAGAGCCCGTTCCCTGGAAGAGAGGAGCTACCTCCACCGCCGGTTTCAGTGGAAGGTGAAACCGAGTTTGAGGTCGAATCCATCTTGGATTGCAGGAAAAGGGGTAGACAGACTCAGTACTTAAGTGGAAGGGGTATCCCCCTGAAGATAATTCATGGGAACCCATGAGCAATATCCATGCCCCAAGGCTTATCCGAGAATTCCATAGAAGGTTTCCTGAAAGTCGGGCCCATCTGGGCATCCGGAAGCTGCCCCTTGGGGGGGGGGGGGGCACTGTCAGGGATACAGCCGTACTGGCATTTCTGCCAGTACTAGTCATGGATGCTCCTGGCTCAATCGACACGGCCCTCTGCTGACCCATCAGGGAAATGGCCGTAGGAAAACTGGCAACATTGCCAGTAATAGCAATGGTCGTTCCTGCCTCAATTGACACTGCCCTCTGCTGGCCTATAAAAGGTGGCCATAGGAGCAGACTCATTGCTGGATTATCTCTCAGCTTCCTGTGTTCCTGTTTGGACTTCCTGTTGTGACCCGGCTTGTTTCTGAACCATCTGATCTCCTCCTGGTGTTTGACCCTCGGCTTGCCTCTCAGACTTTGCTCTTGCTACTACCTGCCTGTTTTCCCAGTGTATGACCCCGGCTTGCCTAAGGACTCTGTTTCTGCCTGCTCACCTGTGTATGACCCCGGCTCGTCCCTGTTCTGCTACTTACCTTGCTCTTGGACTGATCACCGGTGTTTGACCCTCGGCCTGGCTTTTACTACTCCTCTAGTTGCCTGCCTTACCCAGAGATCCTGAAATCATCTGGTGCTCACCACAGGCGACCTGTGCTACTTGGGACGCTTCACAAGGGCTGAGCTGCAAGGGAAGCCCTCTCTACACTTCGGCCTCCATCCAGATTGTGACAGGTTGATATCATCTTTTAATCTGGTTGACTCCTGGAGGACTAAACATGCAAGCGCCAGAGCATACTCATGCTTCTCCTCCATCCACAACACAATGTCCCGTATAGACTTTATTTTTCGATCACAGATACTAGTGCCTTGTCTGTTAGATGCAGCCTTTTGCCCTAGACTTCTGTCAGATCATAGTCCATATTGGATGACAATAGCTGTCCCTACAGTCAAACCACATAGGACTTGGAGATTAAACCCATTTTGGCTGTCGTTACTGCCAGATGATGGTCAGATGGACAATGAATGGAAAAGATATTTCCACGAAAATGCTCACTCTGCCTTATTTGCGAATATATGGGACTCGTTTAAACTCGATGTGTGGGCCACCCTAATATCTCGAATAAATAGGCTTAAAACTACCACAGCTGAGAGGGCAGATGGGATACTAGAGGAGCTCTTCCTCTCAGAACGTCAGTATGAGACTGACCCATCTCCTGTTAACGCCTAACTGAACATCATTACAAAGTGGCATGTTGGAGCAGAGGCCATTGGAGTCACTCCATCAAGAGTACCCAAGTGCTATTGTAATCTGACTCAAGTGAGGAGTGAGGGCCTGACACAATTATCCAAAAAGGACCTAAAGATGAATCAGAGTGAGGATCCGTTA
This sequence comes from Pelophylax lessonae, assembly GCF_965119305.1. NCBI lineage: Eukaryota > Metazoa > Chordata > Amphibia > Anura > Ranidae > Pelophylax > Pelophylax lessonae. The sequence continues at coordinate 247,828,743 of NC_138774.1, read as the reverse complement.
TGCCGCTTAACCTTGAAAGCTCTGAGTAAATAAGATCCCAGTCTGCTGCTAGAAATAGTTCTGTCACAAACTCTTAACTAATAAACAAAGAATGGGACCGGTTATAGCTGAGAGATGGCCTCATCTACAGTGGATATAGAAAAGAGTCTTCTTAAAAAAAATAAATAAATCACATTTTGTTGTTTTGCAGCCTGAAGTGTAGACAGGCACATTTTTTGTTTTATCCAGCTGTATTTGCTCAGTGCAACTTATAACATCCAAGTGAAAGATATAACACCAACATGTCAGAAAAAAATAAAATTCAATAGCAGAGTCATTGGATTGGAAAAAGGATAACCCCCTTGTGTCAGTATTTTAGTTTTGCTTTAATTATAGCCTTTAGTCTGTTGGTTTACATATCTCTACTAACTTTGCACATCTAGACTTTGCAATATTTGCCCACTCTTCTTTGCAAAACTGCTCAAGTTCAGTTGAATTTGATGATGACCGTTTGTGGACTGCGGTCTTCGAACCATTTCACAGATTTTCAATCGGATTAATGTCTGGAATCTGACTAGGCCATGCAAGTATATTCACCTTTTTCTCCTTCAACCACTGTGTGGTCATGTTTGCTATGTGCTTTGGGTCATTGTCACATTGGAAGGTAAACTTTCTTCCTATTGACAAATTTCTGGCAGAGAGCAGTAGATGTTCCTTAAGAATTTGATGGTATTTTGCCCTGTCCATTTTTCCTTCTATCCTGACAAGTGCTCCAGTCTTTGCTGCAGAGAAACACCCCCATAAGAGGATATTACCACCTCCATTCTTTACTGTAGGAATGGTGTTATTTTGGATGGTGAGCTGTACTGGATTTCTGCCAGACATGGTTTTGAAGCCAAATAATTCAATGTTAGTCTCATCTGACCATAACACATTTTTCCATATGGCCTCAGAATCTTCAAGGTGCGTTTTGGCAAAGCTCAGTCGTGACTGCATGTGGCCTTTCTTGGAGGAGTGGCTTTTTTATTGCAACCCTCTTATACAAGCCACATTTGTGGAGAAATTGTTGTCACATGCACACAGTGACCACTCTGTCATAAATTCCTGCAACTGCTTCAGAGTTGCTATAGGCTTCTTGGTAGCCTCTCTGTCCAGTTTCCTCCTGGTTCTTTCATTCAGTTTGGAGCGATGTCCTGATCCAGGCTGCTTTCACACTGGGGAGTTTTTCAAGCGCTTTTTTGTTAACAAAAGCACCTGAGAGCAGCCGTAATAATATACTTCACTGTGCTTAAATGCATTAAAAAAAGCCTTTGAAATGTTTTTGTATCCATCTCCTGACTTGTGCCTGTCCACAACTTTATCCAGGAGATCTTTTGACAGTGCCTTGCCACCCATAGTTGATTTTTTGCTTCAGTTTCACTACCAGGGATTGAAATGCTCCAGGAAAGTTCTTTCATGCTGAGCTAATCAAAATGCTGAGCTAATCAAAATTACCACAGGTGCTCACAGTTGAAAATCAAATGGCTTTGTGTGCTATTGAGAAGGTGATTATCTATACCTTAGTTTACAAGTCATTTTTAGGAGGGGATGATCCTTTTTCCAACTCAGTGATTCGGTTTTTGATTTTGTTTCTGACATGGTGTTGTATCTTTCACTTGGATGTTATACAGATGAATAAAACAAAAACTGTGTCTGTTTTCATTTCAGGCTGCAAAGCAAACAAATGAGATTTTAAAGAGGGTGATTTTTTTTAATACCCACTGTTATGGAGGGGCCCATCAGAAGATTCTGAAGAAAAATGGCAGTTGTTACTCCCAGAGAACACAGACAAACTATGCTAATAGCTCTACAGGATGAGCACTAACATTCAGGACCAGAATAGACCTTCAGGTTAGTCAGTGATCACTTTTACTGGCCTGTTATGAGAGCAGAAGTAGAGAGCTACTGTCACTCATGTTTACAGTGCATCCAGAGAACAACTACCAACCAGAGCTGCCTTAATGGGCCATCTGCAAAGTCAAGGGCCTATGGAGCCATCCATTGACTTTCTGTGCCTAGAACTCAATGCCAGTGGGAGAAGCAATATCTTAGTGGTAACTGACCGTTTCACTCAATATGCTTAAGCTTTCCCCATCAAAGACCAACAAGCAATCACTGTGGCGAAAGCACTGGTGGAAAAGTTTTTGTGTACTACAGCCTGCCATGAATACATTCTGACCAAGGAAGAGACTTCAAGAGCAAACTAGTTTAAAAGCTATGTGAGCTCCAGGGTATTCAGAAAACTTGAACTTCCCCATATCATCCTTAGGGAGCACCGCAGCCTGAAGGATTCAATCGTACCCTGCTGAATATGCTGGGAACATTACCCTCAGAGAAGAAACAGCATTGGGGAAGCCGTAGTGCATGCCTACAATAGCACAATAAACAATGCCACTGGTTATTCCCCTACAAATTAATGTTTGGAAGAGAAACTCAAATGCCAGTCGACCTGGCCTTCCTAAATTTCATGGATTACACATCCCTAACCTCACACAATGGGTATGTTGACCGACTATGAAAGAATCTGAAGCACGCTTATGAGAGGGAGAGAGAAACTGCTACCACCTGAGAGCAAAGACAAAGAGAAATTTGATCTTAAGGTCAAAGTACAAGATCTCCAGCCAGGGGCTTGTGTTTTGTTGTGGAAATTGATAGTACCTTGGGAAGCACAAGCTGGCTGATCGTTGAGGATTCCAACCCTATATTGTCTGCAAGCAACTCCCCAGGCTGCCAGTTTATCTGATCTGTCCTAAAGGAAAAACAGACATATTGAAAATGTGGCATCCAAATCACTTTCTGCCCATCTCAGATGCAATACAAATACTGTACTTCCCCCTTCTACATCCCAATCCATCAAACCACCCAATCCTAGGTTTCAATCACAATGTCAAACTGATATCCATGCTGTGGAAGAGGATGAAAGTGATCAAGAAGAGATGGTGACTGACTGGTTATGGTTAAAGCTGCAGGAGTGCAGCAATACCCCTCGTTAAGTTGAGCAAGCAGAGCAAGAGACATTAGAGCCAGAAGTGGCAGTTTCCTCCACTCGTGGGTAACACTAGAATTAAAACCGAAGCAGGCAGTGCACCCACAAGAACAGACAACAACACTCCATCTGACCCTAGTAGCGAAGACCGGGTGGCAGGGCCGGAGTAGGGGACACTTCTGAGTCTGACCCACATCCAGTTGTCATAGATTCAGATTGTGAACAGGAGGCTCAAGCGGTTGAATTCTGTCAAAACATCCATAATGAAGTTCACGAGCCTGCAACTACGTTGAGTGAGAACTTACCTCTGATTCAGGTTAGGACCTCACACTTGAGGAATCCTTGAATTACAGGACGGAGACAAAAGATCAATCCACCCAAGAGATTGACATATGATGCACTGGGAGAAAACTCAGATGAACTGACTCCTCTACCCAGCATTCAAGTAAAACACCAGTTTCTACTACTAATGTGCATTGGGTAGAATGACCTTGACTTGTCTTCTGACACTACTGGGTGGGCCACTGCAACTTCACTGGCCTGTCAACAGGCTAACTGAAAAGTTATACAAGTGGTTATATTTGAACTTTAAAGTTTGTAAATTACTTTTAAAAATGAATTATGGTTGATATCTGTTTTTTTAAGGTTCATTATTAGGTGACTAATATCATAGAGAACTCCACCTCTTTGGGGACCAAAGATTTCAAGCGGGGGGAGGATGTGGCCAAGTGCTGATCAGGTCATCACTGCATTCAACAGACACTTTCTAGTGGAACTTCAAGTGAGTTTTTTCTGCAAGTGCCCAGCTTTGCGACAGCTACATCACTTCCTGTTTGCAAAGAAAATCCCTTTTATCTGCCAGCAGAGGATATGGGGACCTGTAGTCCCTCTGTAAAGATACACTGTATTTCTGAGTGCTGAACAGACTACACCTACCAGAAGGCTGGTGAGGAAGAGAGGATGCTGGGAGAGCAAATATATTGAACTACGGGCTACAGGCTTTTGGCACGTGGGACTCGGAGATGGACAGGAGTCTGTCGCCCCTTTTCCTGAGAGCAAAGTGGGCATTGCGGCCTAGTTCTGGCTGGGATACTTTCTTCAGTGGATTATCCTCGTTGCAGTGCATACCGTTGCTGCAGAATTTTGACAGGTGTTCTTCCCATCAGGATCACCATGGTCATCTCCATACAGCTCCTGCTGATCTGCCGAGCTGACACTCCATTCATCGGTGCAGACTCTTAAGAGCCTGTGCAGGAATTCCCTGTTCTTAGAAGGCAAAGCTATCATAAGGAGTGGTAAACAGGGGAATGCCCAACCTTCTTTACCAGTTAAGTAACCCAGACATTCTGCATGCAGACACCTGTACACCTCAGCCAATAGGATAACCTTTACTGTGAGCAGCATGTTGCCATTTGCCTAATCTCACAGTGTTCACCATTGCTTTGGCACCCATCATTGCGAGCAAAAGACAGTGGATAACCTTTTCATCATAGAGACTTCTGCATCAAAGAGACTTTTGCACCACAGGACTCTAGTTGCTATCCTAGTTAAAGGAACTCTTCTTCATTTAAGGCCTTACCCACTCAAACGAGTGCTTCCCCGGTCGGGTTTCTTCTCCCTACTTAAATGCTGGGGGTTCAGAGGGAGTTGACTGACCAAGAAGTATTTTCCTCCCCCTTTTTGCTGCGGGGGTTGCAGTTTAATGTCTGAAGTTTATTTGCCACAATCGTTGCAAACTATTTACCACTACAAATTAACCAGTATTTTTTTAGAGCTTATTGTCATTCCTTTGTTAAGGCTGTGTACATTGATATAGTTATTTTGTGGTCTACCTACAGTATTCTTAAATAAAAGCTCTTAAAGGTCTCAAGAATTGTGTCTAATGCTTTTCTGTCTATATTTGAAATATGTGTAAACTCAGACTGTCAATAAGTCTCGTCTTTCCCATCTTTTCTGCCAGAGGTTGCAGTTAAATGACTGAAGTTAATTTACCATAATTGTTGCAAACGATTTACTGATTTTTACGAATTAATCAGTATCTTTGTATTCGAGTAATCCTTTGTTAAGGGTGTGCAAATTGATATCGTTATTTTGTGGTCTACCTATTCGAGTAAAAGCTCCTAAATGTCTCACTAAATAATTGTGTCTATTGTATTTCTGTCTCAATTGGAAATATGTCTGAACCCAGAGTGTCAGAGGTGTTTGGAGTCTTGCAAGGTCAGAGCAACCATTGAGGACAAACATCTGGGGGTAGCGTTACACACGTTACGTACAATTTTGAACCAGTGAGGGCATGGTCATGTAAATGTTAACGATCCCAGAGGAAGCCCAGAAGAGGCGGGGGGCCTGCCTTTAAATAGGCGGCTCCTCCCCTCCCACAACTCCAGGCTGCGCCTTCCCATTTGTGGTCAGGGAATAGAGCCCAGATGGATAATATAGCATAATTAAAACTACGGTAGTAGCGTGCCAAAACCGTCGTTCGGGCAGGCCTGTGGAATAAAGAGGGCAAAAGGAAAGCGTGCAAGTAACCTTTAATGCAAGTGCAAAGTTTATACAAGGAAAAGACACAATCGTGAGTCATTCGGCTAAGACTCGGAACGCCTGTCTAAGCTCGCCTTCGGGTTGGGGTATATACCTGCAGTAAGCGGAGGCTTTCCACCGCCCTAGTCTCTTGAGTATATGCACGGGAATGCCATGGCTGGAGGCCACCGTGGCTGCCCCTATGCAAAATTAATGACCGGAGAAAGCATCGGGATCGCACCCTAACTTACTCAGCAGTGTTCTCAGGTACTTGACAAACCTGGGCGTGGTGAGAGGCCTGCCATGGAGGCTCAGCACGGGAGCATCGCTGGCCTGATCCGCCATGCCCGAATAAAGGTGGTCCAGCAACTGGACTGGGCACCATCTATTGTAAGAAGGATACAGTGGTATCTCAACTGGTGGCCCTAATTGATTGGTCTTGGACTGGCGGAGTGACAGGACAAAATGGTTGTCCACCTTAACCAGGTCTGCCCTCCTTAACATGTTGGCGGTGCTGAACAAGTTCCCCACGGTGAACTCGTTAGGCCGCAGGAACCCGTAGAAGGCCAGGTATACTGCTGTCTTGATGGCATCATTGGTCCCTGCCTCAAATAGCCTAGTATCCAACAGGTCGGACAAAGCCCGGAACCTGCTGCCGTCGATTGGTTGACGACACGTGGGCTTGTGGCCTTCCAACCGAAGGATGCCTTTTAGAATGTTCTTGACGGGACTTGACGTCATGAAGGTACCGTGACTGGGGTACGTGTTGACAATGTGAAACTGAACTCCAGAGAGGTAGAGTTTGATTGTGCTGTGCGCCAGTTTCAAGTTCAAATGGCAAAAGGAGGAAAAAGCCACGACGGTGTCCAAAGACAACGGGTCCGAAATATTGAACTCTGTGATGAACCTCAAGAAGATGGTCAGAACCCGCGCGTAAGAGCGTCTGGTGTTCAGCGACAGTGCTGACTGGGCTAGCATGTTCCCATGGGCCATGAGAACAGCTAATGCAGGATTAGTTCCCGGAATGGTGGTGGTTCATCCGGGATTTCCTCTGCCATGGGATGTGCCTGGAAGAAGCCCTGCAAATTGGAACGAGACAGGGCATCAGCTGCTGTGTTAAGAACGCCTGGCACATGCTCGCAAACCAAGTGGAATTGCAAAGTGGCGGCCAGCCAAGTGAGCCTTCTGACTAAACTCAGGATGGTAAGGAAGGAAGACCGCCCCCTGTTGATGATCTCGCCCGCTGCCATGTTGTCGGTGAAGCACTTTACAGTTTGGCCTGCCCAAAGTTGCCCCCAAATCCTGGCAGCTGCCACTATGGGGTACATTTCAAAAAGGGCCGAGGTGGAGTTGAAGGATGGCAGGTTTAAGGTTTCAGGCGGCCAACTATCCCTGAACCACCTGTTGCCCCAAATGGCCGCGAACCTGGTATGGCCAGCCGCGTCGGTCAATAAAACCGGAGGGCAGTCTGTGACAGGCGGGATGAACATGTTCATGCCATTCCAATGGGCCAGGAACTCGCTCCACATGGACAAGTCCGCCCTGGCCTGACCGTCCAGTATGATGAAGCTGTCCTTGTGCGGAAGAACTGGGAGCAGGCTAAGAAGTCAGGACACAAAAGCACGGCCTTGGGGGATGACCCTCATGGCGAAGTTCAGAGAACCCAGGAGGGACTGCAGATCCCTCCGCGTCGTGGAACCTCTGTGGAGGAAAGACTCGACCTCAGCCCTGATTCTCTGAACTTTGTCTGCAGGAAGGCTGGCCTGCATGGAGACTGAGTCCAGGCAAATGCCTAAAAAGGTCAGCTTGGTGGTGGGGCCTATGGTCTTGGCTGGAGCCACTGGAACCCCCAAGGTGGAAAAAACCCTCACAGTCTTGGTTAAACTGAGTGGTGTAGCGGTGTGACTTTCTACGGTCAAGAAATCATCCAGATAATGAATTACCACTGGACAGCGGCTGATGTTTAGAAGGAACCAGCACAGGGTTTCAGCAAATGTGTCAAAAATTTTTGGGCTACTTTTGGCCCCGCAAGTCAGGCGGACAGCAAAATAGTAGACTCCCCCCACTTGACGCCGTGCAGGTGCTATAGTGACCGATGAATGGGCAGTAGTTTAAAGGCATCGGATATGTCAGTCTTTCCGAGCCAGGCAGCCTCGCCGGCCTGCAAGATCGCCTGGATGGCATTGTCTACGGAGGCGTATTGTAGAGAAAATGCCTCAGAGGGGATGAGAGAATTGAGGCTAGGCATGACAACAGAATAAGGAGCCGAAAGGTCAATAATTAAACGCTTTTTTATGTTGTATTTCCCGGTGGCAATGCGCAACGGGTTGGTACGCCAACAAGAAAAAGGCGGTGTGTCAAAAGGCCCAATCATGAAACCCTTGGCCACCTCAGCCTGTAACAAGGTGTTGACTGTGGAGGGGTCGGACAGGGCAGACTGCAAATTGTTGCACTCCACCGTGGTTGCTGGTAGAGCGACTAACCCTATCTGAAACCCTTCTGTGAAACCCTGGATTAGAAAATTAACCAAATCCTGAGCAGGGTGGGGACTCCAGGAGGGAAGCCAGGGTGTCCACGTGTAATTCGGTCAGTCATTTCTTTGGGAAGAGTCGGTTATGGCACATGGTCTTGGCGCGTGCCCGGAAGCAGGTAGAGCAGATATGCAACAACCTGCAGGCGCTGAAACTGCAACCACCTGCATTGAAGTTGTTACAGACCTGTGTCTTACCCAGGAACACGATGGGCCTGCCTAGCCTGTCTTTGGAAGCTTTCTGGTCGACTCTGCTGGTACCCGGGGTGACGTCGCTGGTGACGGTGGAACTGGATTCAAAGGTACACAAGTTGGTGGGATGGGAAAAAGCAGCACAGTTGGCGCAGGCCGGTGGAGCGAGCCCAGCGAAGTGGCGGCAGAATAGCTCCATGTCCAATTGGCCCCAGTCTGCCTGGACATTGAATTGGGCGAAGGGGGCAGCCGCTTTGGCGGAAAAAGAACGGTGGTAATCATAGAATGCTGAGCCGCCATACTTGTACCCCAACTCGACCACCTTGTGCATATACAAATCCAGTTCCTCACTTCGGTTCAGGAAACTGAAGCACATCACATCCCTAAACAGACCGAAAGCCAACACGAACTCCGGGATGGTCAATTTCTTTGGGGTCTTTGGCCTTAAGCACCACAGAAAGTTCGCCGTATTTATACGTCTTACTTTCAACGACGTCCTGGGAAGCTAACAGCAGGGTCATGAGGTTGACATCCTTGCCCTCCAGGATATCTTTCTTGACACTAGGAGGGACCAAGTGAGCTGGCGTGATGATGTGTGAGATAGAGGCAGGGGAGGTAAGAGTACCTGCGATGACACTGCGAGAGACTGCTCGCAGACACAGACTGCTAGGCCGGCAACCTGGGAGAGTGGGAAACCCGGGGATACCGAGGGGACGGGAGCCTGGGTTTCTAATTTCTCCATCCTCTGATTTAGGCTGTTGATGGAGGACAAGATGGACGCCATCGTGGCCTGAATCCCAGCTAAAGTCTCGTGCACATTGTCCTGCGATCCAAGCCCCGACTGCGGAACTGTGTTGGTCGTTAGGATCCTGAAAAGTTCAGCTTTCCTGGCAGTGGCCGGGAGCGGAATTCTTCTCCGTCTTAATTCAGCGACGATCTTTGGGATGGTCCATGCGCTCAATGGCCAGGGCTCGTCGAGACTTGGCTTCATCCTGCGATAGGGACTGACGCCGGAGTAGGAGGCCTGACTGGCGTGCTAGGAAGGGAGAAGCTATCTCCTATGTCTGACGCGTGAGACATCCTGGAAAACATGAAGGAAAAGGTCACTAAAACATGAGCGTAAAAACATTTGACGGGTGGGCGTGCCCCCCCAAGGTTTCCCGAGAGGAGACCAGCGCTAGCGAGCGGGACGTGAGGCGCTAACTAACCCAGCGGTGGATAGAGGCACTGTCTTTGAGTTGGCCCTGTGCTGTGCCAAGTAATGAAATGGCGGGGTGTAGGCCTCTGGAAGGTGACGCCCTCTCTACGCTAGTGGGGTGACCGAGACGCTAGCTATGATTTGGGCCGATGGACGAATTCCTCCGCGTGAGGATGGGTGTTGGTCTCAGGCTAACTTCCAAGTGACCTACCCAACTACCCCCCCCCGCCCGATACAAAGGAAGAGTATAGACCAAGTGAGACGACATACCTTTGTGCGTGCTGCCTGTATGGGTAAAAAAAACTGTTGGCGCCTGAAGTGAGATGACATAAGCGCCGGACTCAAACAACTGACATGACCTGCGGACGCCAACCCTAGGTGTATCAAGAGGGGCTGTACGAAGTGCCCACCAGAACCTGCGACTGAGGGAAGGAGAGATGTGGTCCGCTCCCCCGAATGAACGTTTCACCGGAAGTGAACCAGGAATGTGGTTGGAGCGTGTCCTTGTGTGTCAAGGCCGTGGGTGGTAGCCGGAAGCCAGGTGAGGGGGGCGGGAGCGTGGCCCCCCGCATGCGGTACAAAGACCTCTGTGGCCGAGTTGGCCCAGAGAGTGGTGACTAAAGAGAAGAAAAAAAAAAAACAGTCTGTTGTACCTGAAATAAACATCAAACGAACATTGAAAGAAAAAAAACCCATATGTAACCAAACAAAGATTGAGTGGCTCAACGTGATGGCAAAGAAAACGACAAAGCATTTCGGCATTAAGTCTGTGTTTGGTAAACCCCCCCCCCCCCCCAGAGAATGCAAGAGTGAGGCTGGCCAGTGGGAGGGAGGCCCAGCCAGGGGGTTGCCTGTGCGAGATGAGAGCAGGTGCAAACCAAAAGGTGCGATTAAAAGGCAAAGAAAGCTGCTTCACGGGATTCCTTTTTTTTTTTAAGCCGCAACCAACTATCTGGGTGTATGTGACCTGATGCATGGAAATAAAATAATCGGAAAACATGAATGAGAAACAAACAATTTGCAGGGTTCCTAACCAGGTTTGCAGTATGACAATAATGAACAGGTTTGAATAGGACAGTGAAACGAAAAAAAAAAAAAAAATTGCAGATGTAATTTCCCTCTAGACCACTAGGTGTCGCCAGTGAGCCGGAAATGCAGCCTGTGCTGATACTGAGAGACGAACCTGTGAGGTGAAGTGAACTGTCCCGAAGGAGATACTTCAACGGAACGATGCGAGCTGTCCCATGGCTGGTTGGTGGGGGGGGCAGGCTGGTGGTGGGTGACCCGGGGGGTGAATTTGAAGGTGCCCGGAAAGGTGGGAGCGCCCCAATTAACTTACAATGGGGAGAAAAAATGGCAGGGCAGTGAAAGGTGCAAGGGCTGGCAGGGGGGCCGGGGGATAATGTCAGGACCCCCCCCCAGGGAGGCCGTGGACTGCCCCAGGGTGTGCGGACATGATCAGGAGTGGCCAGGACGAGACCCCCCCCCATGCAGCAGCCTGAGAAGGGTAGGTCCAGGCTGGGGAGACAAGTTGCGGTTGACCCTGTGTGAGTGGAAGAAGGAGCAGGAAGGTTTTGCGGCTGGTGATGGAGGGAGGGGGGTGGGTGGGGAGACCGGGCCCCAGCTCCCCCTCCCCAGTACTCACAGTGAGCCGGGTGCCTGATGGCCAACCCGGAAGCATCCTCGTGGAGCTCTGCAAATTGACTGGTGGGCGTGACACAAACCAGATAACGATCCCAGAGGCAGCCCAGAAGAGGCGAGGGGCCTGCCTTTAAATAGGCAGCTCCTCCCCTCCCACAACTCCAGGCTCCGCCTTCCCATTTATATTATGTATACCCAGGAAGAATCCAGTCCTTTTTTAAAGCAAACTAGTGAGCTAGCCAGAATCACCTCTGGAGGGAGCCTATTCCACATTTTTCCTAGCTCTTACGATGAAGAAACCTTTCTGTATTTGGAGACTAAATCTGTTTCCCTCTAGACATAAAGAGTGCCCCTTGTCCTCTGTGTTGACCTTAAAGTGAATAACTCAACACCAAGTTCACTACATAGACCCCTTATGTAAGAGAGAGAATAAATTCAGTTCCTCTAATCTTTTCTCATAGCTGAGCTCCTCTATGCCTCTTACCAGTTTGGTTGCCCTTCTCTGCACTCTCTCCAGTTCCCCGATATCCTTTTTAAGAACTGGTGCTCAAAACTGAACTGCATATTCCAGATGAGGTCTTACTAATGATTTGTACAGGGGCAAAATTATATCCCTCTCTCTGAAATCCATGCCTCTGTTAATACAAGAAATTACTTCGCTTGCTTTGGAAACACCACTGATACCTCAGACCATTCAGAGTAAGAATCATTAACCACTACTCTCTGAATTCTATCTTTTAGCCAATTTTCTATTTACAAACTGATCTTTCCAAGCCTGTAGACTTTACCTTACACATTAGCAGTATGTGAAAAATCCAAGTATACTACGTCCACAGCCACCACTCTGTCCAAGGTTTTACTTACCTCCTCAAAAAAAGAAACAGGTTCCGTCTTTCATGAATCCATGCTGTCTGTTGCTTAAAATATTTTTTTCCAGCAAGAACTCATCTAAGCGGTCTTTTATTAAACTCTCCAGTATCTTCCCGAATATAGAAGTTAAAGTAACAGGTCTATAGTTATATTTGGCAAAGACTTTGATCCTTTTTTAAATATAGGTACCACATTGGCCCTACGCCAATCCAGTCGTACTATTCCAGCCCTTAACTAGTCCCTAAAAATTAGAAACAAAGGCTTTGAAATTACAGCGCTCAATTCTTTTAGGATGCGTGGGTGAATGCCATCTGTTCCAGGTGATTTATCCACCCTTATTCTGTCTAAATATTTCTGGACCATATCACTTTTGAGCCATTGTGGATCATTTGGGGCTGTGTCAATACCATCCTCATTATGGTCATGAGCTCCCCCATGCTCCTTTGTATACACAGAGCTAAAGAAAGTATTTAATACATTTGCCTTTTTTTTTTTGTCCCCAGTCACCCACTCATGATTATTTTGTAAAGGGCCTTCATGCTCAGACCTGACCTTTTTACTATTAATATATTTGAAGATTTTTTTCGGGTTTGTCCTACTATCTTTTGCAATCTGTCGTTTATTTAGAATTTTTGCGTACTTGATTTCCTTTTTACATATTTTGTTATATTCTTTGTAACAATGATAGTGTTCCTTCATTTTTATATTTTTTAAAAGCGCTTTTCTTATTATTTATATATTTTTAAACTTTGGTCGTGAGCCACATAGGTTTTATTTTTAACTTGTAAACTTATTACCCATGGGAATATACTTTACAGTGAGTTTGCATAAAGTCTTTTTGAAAATTTTCCATTTCTGTTCTGTGCTCATCGATGCCGATATTCCCTCCCAGTCTAAATCCTGGAGAGCAGCCCTCATTCTTGGAAAATTTGCTCTCTTAAAGTTAAGTGTTTTTGTATTTCCTGTATGCGTTTTTTGCTTACAGCTAACATTAAATGAAATCATGTTATGGTCACTGCTACCCAGATGTTCTTTTATATGAACATTACTAAAAAGCTCTGCATGGTTTGAGATGAACAGGTCCAACAGAGCATCATTTCTAGTGAGGGCCTCAATAAACTGTACCATAAAATTGTCTTGTAATATGTTTATAATATTTTGCCCTTTAACTGTTCCAGCAGTACCATTACTCCAGTCAATGTCTGGGTAGTTAAAATCCCCCATTATCATCACTGTCCCAGCCCTTTTTTAGCTGTGCCAGGAGCTGAGTCTCCACCTCCTCATTAATATTGGGAGGTCTATAACAAACTCCAATGTTAATCTTTTTATTTCAAACACCCATGTACATTTCCACCCATACTGCTTCAGACTCATCACACTCTCCATCAACTAGGTCCTCTTTCACACTCACTTTGAGATCACTTCTCACATAGAGACAGACACCACCACCACCAACCCCCCCCCCCCCCCGTTTTAACCCTGTCTTTCCGAAAGAGAGCATAGCCAGGAATATTATTAGCCCAGGCATGTGAAGAATGAAGCCAAGATTCAGCAATACCAGTTAAGTCATAGTTCTCCTCGTGCACCAGAGCTTCCAACTCACCTATTTTGCTTGGCAGACTTCTGGCATTGGTGAACAAACACTTTAAATCATTGTCACATTTTGCACACTTGTTTTGCATATTTTTAATTTAGGTACAAATAGTACTGTTTCCAATGGTTGTTTGTACCATGGGAATCCTCTGCCATAACCCCATCTTTCTCTATTCCATCAACCAATAGGGGCGGACCCCTGTCTGACCGGTCTGCCCCATTATAATCAAATTCACCCTCCCCCCTCAATCCTAGTTTATAAACTCCTCCAGCCTTCCCATAAACCTCTCCCCTAGCACAAAAGACCACCTTCCATTTAGGTGCAAACCATCTTTAGCATATAGGTTGCACACCAATGAAAAGTGAGCCCAGTGCTCTAAAAACCCAAATCCCTCCTTCTTACACCAGGTCTTTAGCCATGCATTCAGCTCTCTAATCTCCCCCTGCCTTTCCTGTGTTGCGCATGGCACTGGCAATATTTCACAGAATATCACCTTGGAGGCCCTTCCCTTCAACTTGCAGCCTAGTTCATTAAATTGGTTCTTATGGAGCCTCCACCTTCAATATATTCTGTCATTAGTTCCAATGTGGACCAAGACGGCTGGGTCATGCCCAGCCCCTCCCAGTAATTTATCAACCCGGTCCACCTCATGCCGAACCCTGGCACCAGGGAGACCGCAAACCATTTGGTTGAGGTGATCCTGGCGACAAATTATTCTATCAGTCCTTCTGATTATGGAATCCCCAATTACCACTGTCTGTCTAGGCCTGCCTACAGTCCCTTCACACCTCTGCTCTCCCGGCTGTTAGGGATAGCAGTGACATCTAGGGCTGCCAACTCTGAGCTTGCCACCCCCACATCTTCACCCAACATGGAAAATCTGTTAGGGTGCTCAAACCCAGGGCTGGTCTTTCTTTTCTGTGAGCCCCTACCACTCCCTCTGACTGTAATAACCCATCTTCCTACCTGATAAACCTGACTTACCCCTCCAACCTCCCCATTAACCCTACTAGCCACCAGCTTTTCAAGGTTGTCAGTTCTGCCCAGTGTTGCAATTTGCACCTCCAGATCTCTAATGTGAGGATCCAGAAGGGCAACCCGCTCACATCTTTCACAGCGCTATCCATCCTGGAGCGGTTGCTCCGTTATTGTATACATGCGGCACACGTGCACTGCACAAAACCTTCAATCTTGCTAGCAAACATTTTCCCGATTACAACAATGATACAACTAATAGAACATTTCAGATGTTACTAACTGGTCAGAAGACTCCTGTTATAATCTCCTGCTTTAAAATCTGGTTTTTAACTCACCACTTAGTCAAGGTCCATTAGGTGAGAGATCCAGCAAGCAAAAATGTGGCAAGCTCAAAGAGCAAGCTCAGAAAGGAGTCCTGCAGAAATTTAAATAGCACCTGAAGCACCTGTGACCAATTAACCACTCCCCTTAATTAGTAGTCTGAAGAAAGGAAAGAAAGGAAAAAAATGGCTATTTAAAAAGTGACAGAAAAAAAAAAAACTGCAAGGAAAGAGCCCTTAAAAATGCAAACAGTCACCAAAAGTAAAACTGTTTATCACTCTCCACTCAAATTTCCCACTCTTCAGCCTCCAAACAGCAAATCTGGCAATTGTTTTAAAGCAGTTTTACTTTACACCATTTCTTCACACCTGCCTAAAAATTTTAGCATACTTGTACATATGAGTTTCCTAATCTGACATCACCCCACTCCGCCCAACGTGTTGTGTCATCAATCACATGACTTCATCAGGAGTGCAACCAATAAGTATCTGTTATAACCTGACTGATGTTGTCTAGTGTATGTTTATGCATATACACATGAGTGCAATACCTTTTACTTTAATAAAGTGGAGGCTTTTTTTTTTTTTTTTTTTTTTTTTAGGTACTACACTGTGTAAGTCCTTTATTAAACAGTTAAATTATTAAATTGATCATGTGATCAAATGAGATCATTTCAGCCACAGTTAAGTGAATGCACTCTGTGAATGCACCCTGGCTGCAATCATATGCCAGAACCCCAGCAGGGGTTCCCACGATTTGCTGCAAGTTGCAGCCCAATCAAAAGCAATGGGAGGATGTCGGCTCTCGCAGCTAATCAAACTCACTCCCATGTAATTGCTCATACTGCAATCACATTAGAGAGATCATCCCTAGAGGCAGGCAATTTGTGTCCAAGGTATTTGCATATAATTGCAGCATTAGTGATTACATGTGAGTGGGCACCATTAGCAGCTTTAAATTGCTTTCAATGGGGATATTGCTTGCAGCTACAGTGAGGGGAAAAAAGTATTTAATCCTCTGCTGATTTTTTACATTTGCTAACTGACAAAGAAATGATCAGTTTATATTTTAATAGTAGATTTATTTTAACAGTGAGAGAAATAATAACAAAGAAATCTAGAAAAAAAAACCATTTAAAAAAGGTATAAATTAATTTGCACTTAAACTAGTGAAATAAGTATTTGATCCCCTATCAATCTGCAGGATTTCTGGCTCCCAGGTGTCTTCTATACAGGTAACATGCTGCGATTAGGAGCACTCAAAGGGAGTGCTTCTAATCTCAGCTTGTTACCTGTATAAAGGACACCCGTCCACAGAAGCAATCAGATTCCAATCTCTCCACCATGGGCAAGAACAAAGAGCTGTCCAATGATGTCTGGGACAAGATTGTAGACCTACACAAGGCTGAAATGGACTACAAGACCATTGCAAAGCAGCATGGTGAGAGGATGAAACAGTTGGTGCGATTATTTACAAATGGTTGAAACACAAAATAATGGTCAATCTCCCTCTGTCTGGGGCTCAATGCAAGATCTCACCTCGTGGAGTTTCAATGATCATGAGGATGGTGAGGCATCAGCCTAGAACTACACAGGACAATCTTGTCAATGATCTCAAGGCAGCTGGGACCATAGTCACCAAGAAAACAACTGGTAACACACTATGCTGTGAAGGAATGAAAATCATGCAGCGCCTGCAAGGTTCACTACTTAAAGAGGTTGTAAACTCAGTTAAACTTTTTTTTTTTACAACCTGAAAGAGAAACACATAATGAGCTAGTATGCATCGCATACTAGCTCATTATGAAATACTTACCTTAGAATGAGCCCCCGCCGTGCTGCCCGCTCACCTCTATGACGGGCGACATGTCCAGTCGCCCGTCTTCCGGGATCGCGGCATCCGGCCATCTGATTGTCAGGAGCCGCGGTGACGTCACTCGCGCGTGGGAGCCGACAGTCACGGCACGGGTCTCTGAAGAAATGGCACCAGTGGCCGTTCCTTCAGAGCGCATGCGCCAGTGACGTCACTGGCTGCATGTAAGGTAAATATCTCCTAAACGGTACATGTTTAGGAGATATTTACAGTACCTATAGGTAAGCCTTATCATAGGCTTACCTATAGGTACAAGTGTCAGAGGAGGGCTTACTTCCTCTTTAAGAAAGCACATGTATAGGCCCGTCTGAAGTTTTCTAATGAACATCTGAATGATTCAGAGGAGAACTGGGTGGAAGTGTTGTGGTCAGATGAAACCAAAATCAAGCTCTTTGGCATCAACTCAACTCGCTGTGTTTGGAGGAGGAGGAATGCTGCTTATGATCCAAAGAACACCATCCCCACCGTCAAACATGGAGGTGAAAACATAATACTTTGGGGGTGTTTTTCTGCTAAGGGGACATGACAAATTAACAGCATCAAAGGGACGATAGACGCAGCCATGTACCGTCAAATCTTCCGACCCATCTTCAGGGCACTGAAGATAGGTCGTGGATGGATATTCCAGCATGGCAATGACACAAAAAACACTGCCAAGGCAACAAAGGAGTAGCTCAAGTACAAGCACATTAAGGTCCTGGAGTGGCCTAGCCAGTCTCCAGACCTTAATCAGATAGAAAATATGTAGAGGGAGCTGAAGGTTCAAGTTTCCAAAAGTCAGCCTTTAAACCCTAATGACTTGGAGAGGACCTGCAAAGAAGAGTGGGAGAAAAACACTCCTGAGATGTGTGCAAACCTGGTGGCCAACTACAAGAAACGTCTGACCTCTGTGATTGCCAACAGGGAATTTGCCACCAAGTACTAAGTCATGTTTTATGAAGGAATCAAAAATATTTTTCACTCATTAAAATGCAAATTAATTTATAATTTTTTTTAAAAAAATTTTTTCTGGATATTTTTGTTGTTAATCTGTCTCTCACTGTTAAAATAAATCTACCATTAAAATTGTAGACTGATTTTTTATTTTTTTTTGTCAGTGGGCAAACGTAGAAAATCAGCAGGAGATCGAATACCTTTTTCCCTCACTGTAATCGCAGAAACCACTGCAGCCAGGGTGCATTTGTAAGTGTGAATGCACCCTTAAGGTTGAGAAAAGATACTATGGGGGAGATTTACTGAAGCTTGTGCACACAAAATCTGGTGTAGCTGTGCATAGCAACCAATCCGCTTCTAATTTTAGCTTGTTCTATTAAAGTATAACTAAAGTATAACTTAAAGTATAACTAAAGAACACATTTTTTTTTTTTTAGTTTTGGATAGAGTAGAGATGGATTAAAACACCTGTCAATGCTTATTGCTGTCTGTGCCCCCATTAAGGAGATCCACCCTCTCTATTTGTCCTGTTTACCATTATCATTGAAAGTGAAAGAAAGAAAATCCCAAATTTTAGGTTGTGCCCAGAAAAGTAATAGAGGGGAAATCTTTCAATAGGGACACTAGTTCTGGTAACCTGGGGTCCCCAAGGAATTCCCTCAATTTCCTGTTTGGCTATTGGACAGGAAGTGAAGGGATGGGACACAGATGGCAAAAATAAATCTGACAGAGGTTATAACCCTTCCTTACTCTATCCAAGTTTTGCCTATAGTTTTACCATAAGCTTTCACAATAAAACCTGGAAGCTGATTGGTTACTATGCACAGCTGCACCAGATTCTGAGAGCACCAGTTTTAGTAAATCTCCCCCTATACAACATTTCTGATCTAGGGACATAGCAAGAGAGGTAAAGATTTACAGACTGTATGAAAAAGGTCATTTACATTTTTATATTGCATTTAGATGTCATGTTTTCAGCAAATTAAAAGAAGATTTCAATGTAAAACATGGAAAATACTTTTTGAAAGCAAAAAGCAATGAAATTCCTATTTTTGCTTTTGTTGGAACTGTGGAGCTTATGTTTACATTGTCTGAAACTTGTCTGGAAATGGAACATAACATTGTCTGGAACTGGAACATAAACTTATGTATACTTTGTCTCAAAATCACTCCCTAAATGAACGGCTAACAATTGTATTGTTTGACCTGCTTTTGGTCAACGTATAACCCAAGCTGCAAGTACCACCATGTTGCTACGTGGACTGGTCAGAAACACAGTATTTATTTATGGTAAAATGAGTTATTTTGCTGTGACTGCCTATAGGTGTGCTGGAACAATTCTGATACCACAATAGTTGAAGCATAGTATGTGCAAATTATGGTTGGGATGTTTTTGTTTTTTTAAGGCTTCAGTTCTAGTGCATATGCCCTCAAAATGCTTTTGAAACACATAGGGGGCCATTTATAAATGTTTTCACACAGCTTTCTCTCAGGCTTACGATTTAAAAATTGTTGAAACACACAGAGGTCCATTTATAAATGTTTTCTCACAACTTTTCTTCCAGGATTCAGACAATTGCATTCAATCAGAAAAATATGAAAAAGTAAGTATTCTGTGTGAAATATTTAAACAATAGAACCAAGACATTTATTCATGTACAGGCATTTTACTGCCTGCATTTATATTTTCAGAAATGTCTGATTTAATCAATACCAATCTAAGGCCCCTTCACATTGGCGCTTAAACGCATAGGCCGTGAATGGGCCTGGTCTTGGAACTGACAGGTGCTGTGTGCAGGCAGCCCATGTAGGTCTAGGGGAGTGCAGCAGCTATATAAACAGTTTCTTGGCCCAATTCGACAGCTGTTCAGCTGCAGGTGAACGTCCCCAAATGCACAATGTATACATTCAGGGCTGCTCACCCGCATCTGCACTGTCAAATTGAGATAAGCAGCTGTGTCATGTGCATTCATGGAGTACAAGTGTACTCCATTCCATTTTCAGTAAGCCGGTTACATGTTTTCAGAATCGGTGACTTAGATGGAGGTGAAGCTTTATTCATTTTTTTACATTATTTTCCCTTCTATTCTTAAACTTTTCTTTTTATTTATTTAACTTTTTTTCCAGCCGTTTTGGGACAAATTCTTAATAAACTGTGTTTTTTTCCCAAAATGGCAAAATTTTTTTCATATTGGAGAAAAGCAAATGAAGGGTTTATTTACTTAATTCACCATTACAATTGTTATCATTTAACCTCTATTTCCTTGTGAAATAGGGAAACAGCAGAATAGTTGAATTATAGACATTTGGTAGTGACCAGAATTGTGATTTGCAGAAAATAAGGAAGGAAAATGATGGGTGAAGAGCTATGGAAAAATAGCCAGCTACTGCAAATCATTATCTACAGTATAATAAATTAGCAAACGTGGTTTATTTAAAATTGATATATTCATGGATGTAATTGAATTCTCTGGCCCTCACTGAAAAATATGCAGCAAAGCAACAAATTATCACCTCAGATAGCATATAAAATACACAAAAAATATGATAATGGACACCCTAGAGTCATTGTCAGAGCTGTCCCTTCCCTAGGATCCTATGTGCAGTAGGGTATTGCTACATGTATATCAGAGAGCCCAAGCCACTGCATATACATCAAAGTGGATATCACACCTTCATACCAGGATAAAATTTCAGAGCTTTCATTGCATTGGGTCACTTGTATAAAATGTAATTTTCCTACGATAAGCTAGAAAAGCTAATGAAAATAAAAGTAGGACAAACCTGGGAAATGCAAACTGAACAAAGATTACCTCCAGTAAAAATTACATGTCAAAATTATTATTAAATAAATAATAAATCTAGAGATGTAATCAGCTAATGTCAACTCAAATTTTTAATTTTACAATTTAAAAATTAAGCTCCTCTTATCTCTTTATCTGTTCTTTAGATGGCCCCATTAAGTATTTGGAAGGTTTAAGTGGAGACAATACTATTACATGCACAATGACATTGGAATATAAGCTGCCCTAATGCTAAGACATGTGATTTCCATCTAAGAAAACCTCTGCTTTTACATTTCTTTAATCATATGCTCAGATTGCATTGCTCAGGGTTATCACAGGTTTATGTTAACACCCTGTCTGGTGTCCATATGAAATTATTTGAAACAATCAATCATGTCTCTCACCCTGTATATGGGTAATTAAAAAACCTAAAAGAGTAAAAAAATTTTGTTCTGCTTCCAGTAAAAATACCTGCACCTCCTGCTTACACACATTTTTCTTAATCTCAAACATTCAAACAGAATAGCGAGAACTCAATAAATAAGGTCAAACAGAAGTAATCACAATCACTTTGTTAACAGACAGGCAGATGCACAAAGCCCCTTATAGTTGTGTTCACAATTTAAAAGGCAAATTGTTGTATCCAAATTCACAGCCAACACTGCCTTTGTGCTATTTTGTCCTTTATCATGAACCTTGTTGCTTACTGTTCTTATAGCTGTCCATGTGCTCTGTAACCACAAGATGGCAGTGTATAGTTTGTTTAAAATTAGTATGAAAAAACCAAGCCTGTATAAAAGCACAGCATGGTAACAACATTGGCATATGCTATATGTTTCATCAAGGCAAGATATTTCCACATAACCATAAATAAAATTGTGCTCAGCTTAATTCCACCTACAAAAGATTGACAAAGGTTTACAGTGTGTACCTATTGCCTTCAGAAATTGTTTCATCTTTGCTTGACAACTGTGCGTGTCCATTTATAGAGCTTCTAACATGTTAAAACTGTGACATTTACAAGTAATGGCTGGTTTGGAAAGTTCACCCTGTGTTTTAAAGACCTCCTACATACCCTTGAAATTAAGAATAAAAATAACCATAAAAGGTAACAAAATGTTTATATGGAGACATGGTAATCAAGGAACTGGATCTGAAGTCCACCCATAACTAATGTTTCAGCTATTGACGCACTGTAGTGGGCGGTTATACCCACTAGCATCATATCTCTCTGAGTTTTCAGCTGCAAGATCTCACCAAAGTATCCATCTCTGCTCTCCCCACCCCGAAGTAATATTTCTAATGTTAGAGCAGTAAGTTTCATCTTTTCTATGGCATTTTGTAATATAACCTGTAAAATACTGCAAAACAAAAATTAAAAAAAAAAAAAACCCGTGGAGAACAAATGGATTAAATAGGTTTGCCTCCCCTAGCTTCTTCTAATAGCGCCTAGGCGAGAGTGCCATCATACTTCTTCTGGCAAGATCTCTGGGAATGCCTGAATCTTGAGAAAACATGCTCATGCATTGTGTTTGAGCCCATCTCATAAGATATTTTTAAACTACTTAGCATTCTCTAGGATCTTGTCTGGAGAAGTGTGAATTCACCTAATGCTGTATAGAAGCATACAAAAAGGTGTTAACTACTACATAAGTGAACTTTGTTTGTAATGCAAGGTCTGCTTTAATATTCTTTTACAGGCTGGCTCATTTTAAAAAGGAACACTCTCACAAGAACCATAGCAGGTAGAAGGAACTTGGAATTCATGTGCTGAGACCTTGCCACTGGAATTCCGTATAGAAGTAAGCTGGTGGGCAAGTTAACCTTTTGACATTTACCACAAAATGATATCATCAGTTCAGGGTGGACTGATAATTTACAGGTGGAATTTGTAACAGTGTTCAAGATTGGAACAAAGATAGTCATTGAGATCTGATTTGGTAAAGGGATTCTGAGGACTGTTAGTTGCTCAGACTGTAGTGACAGAGAGCAAGGGATTGTAAACCCGCTTTCCATCAGCTGAGCGTGTTCCATGAGCCAGCATTTCTTGAATTGTGATCCAGTTGTCCAAGATCTTCTTGTTGCGTTTTTTCATGGTCTTGCGGTGGCTAAGTGCAATAATGCTCATTTCGCCCTTGCCTTCTGCACCTTGCTGCTGCTGTTGCTCACGTAGACAGTCCAGTCTGCTCTGCATCATGAATTCTCTCCTCTTTCTTTGCTCCCGAGCTCTCATTAGGTGCCTTTTTCTGTCTTCCTTGCTCCAGTAACGTCCCATTTTCATTTCACTCACAGCATCATCATCAGTGGTCATCCCACTGCGCTCCTCTTTGATTTTCATGGCTCTTGCTTTTAGAAGGCGGTCTCTTACAGGGCGTTTAGCCACATAACGTGTGCCATCACTCCTTATCTTTACTTTCCACTCCATTCTTGGTTCAGCTTGAGTGCCTTGTGATGCTCCCATATTTTTTCCACACGTGGGGTCCACATCCAGCTCATCTAAATTTCTTGGCTGGGACAGCTGTAGGCAGCTTCGATAACGTTCACCTCCCTGGGAGCGGTGACGTCTGCTTAGGTATGGACTACTCTCACAGCTTCCCCTTTCAAGCTCATTTCCTGGTTTTGATCCTCTTCTTAACCTGTCTTCTGTTGGGTGCCTTCCATTGCGGCACAAAGATCTAAATTTAGATGGCACTGGCTCTGGACTACCAGCGTATGAAGGTACATTTTTGCCATGTCCTCTGCTTAAATTACTATTAGAAGGAAGGCTTTCTGCTGTTTTGCAAAATGCTCCTGAAGGATCATTGTTTCTCCTCAAGGGGCTGTCCAAAGGTAATGGTGGCTCCATCATAAGAGGAGTGCTCCTGCAGCTCTCCCCAGTGTTATATGCACTGGTACTGTCCTTGTCTGATCTCTCTGGTAATTCAGTGATGTCAGGAAGCTTGGTAGAACTTTCATTGTTTGCACTACCCCCCCCTATAAAGCCATACAAACTCTCCTCCTCCTCAAGAAGCCAAGCTTTCATGCAACGTTCACGTAGTTGTTGCATCTTTTGTGCACGCAAAACATTGCGAAACTTAAATTCTAGATGTCTCAACTCCTCTTCCAGAACTGCCATTTCCCGTAGGACATTTTCATTGCGATTTACATCCAATCCGCCCTGTCGTGACGCATAGAGGAAGGCTGGTCCATTTCCATTCTCCATGTGACATGTAATTTCAAGCAGTTCTCTATATCTCTCATACTCTTCATCTGTGAATCCTGCACCAGGAGGAAGAACTTCATTGTAAGGTGCTGACCCATCAGCTGCAAGCAGGGAGTCCAAACTGTGATGAAATTCACGACACTGAAGAGGATGTTGGTTATCTCCTCGCAAGAAACGCAAACGACGCTGGCTGCCTGGTGTATTTGCACTACTTGTTTGTTCATCTCCCAAAAGATCATGTTCCGAGCTTTCATCATTGCGAGTGCTCTCATCTGTTCGCCCAACTCCGCTATCCAGCTCCTGACTGTGACTTAGGCCTGGAGTGTGTGGAAAAGTATGAGGGGATTTAGGACTCGCTTCTGCATCCTCATTCTCTACCTATAAATCAAAAACAATCCATGTTAATTCTGAGAAAAAAGAACAGGAGCTATAAAATACAGTATATAAAATTAATAAATTGAAAGGCTCTCTTTAAAGAAGTTTTATGGGAAATTCTGTCTGCTTCTATACCTCTTAAAATACAGGGGTCCCTCCAAGCCAATTGAAAAAATATTGGTTAATGTGTATGCATATGTAATTTTTTTTCTTTTTTAGTTTTTACATATAGTGGAAGAGTAAGACCCTCTGTCAAGTGCTAATTGCCACGTATCTGCTGGGGAGATTTCCCCTATTTGTCCTGCTGATCCCCAAGACAGAAAGTGTGAGCAGATCTTAAAAACTGGATTTTTGACTTACCGTAAAATCCTTTATCTTAAGTTCATTGACGGATGCAGTTCTCTTTGATTCATATCAGTAGGGTAATACTGCCCCCTACAGGAGTAGGACACTAGGCAGAAAAAGGTTCTGGCTATGCCTATGTGCAGTCCTGGAGGGTGCACCCTCTCTCTTCCTGCATAGGATGTCAGTTTTATATCAAAGCATTTTCAGAAAGGAATACCAACCCAACTCAAAATAGAGGGGCGGGTACTGCGTTCATCAATGAACTTAAGAGAAAAGGATTTTACGGTAAGTCAAAAATCCAGTTTTCTCTATCGTTCATTGACGGACGCAGCTCTCCGATTCATATCAGTAGGGACATCCCAAAGCAGTGCCATAAAATGAGGGGTGGGAACAGCAGAAAAGAACAAGTCCCCAAGGCCAAACATAGCCGATATCTTATGATTAAGGCATTTTTGCTGAAACGCGTTAAGGCCACGCCATTGACAGCCTACTGATGTTATCTGATATGCTATTCTCCAAGAGATGTCTGTAAGTGTATCTTGGTATTTTTTATTTAATACAATTTAGCAATTTTACACTATTTTTGCCCCTTTTGCTTCATTTGCCATGTCTTGGCTGTACAGGAGCCTTGGGGAGTCTCTGGTGTAAGGGCACATTTGCTACAAGATTCCATTGGAACATCCTTGAATTATGTACTGTGTTGAATAACCCACCTACGTTATATCAAGCTCTTCTGACCCAGATGCTATATGGCATTCTGAGTCCAACCTTTCTGGTGAGCATATAGTATCTCCATTCCCTGTTGGTGTCGGGACCTGCTGAGCACTGTGATCATCCGCTGCTTAACTGCACATTAATGTCACTCCTACCACTTGGGACTTTAACTTCACTCATATTTTTGCTTATACGTATTTTTATGTACTTATCTGCATTTATTGATTTTTAGCGCTGCACTTCTTTATATATTTTTCCTGTTTAACAATTTGTTGTCAATTGTCTGTGTCAGCCGCTTATCTTTATGGTTAGCGTAATTTCTTTCGTTTTCATAGCCGACCAGGCAACATAGGACTCATCAGAACAAAAGATGAGGCCCATCTGAAAACAAACAGTAAACGCCCTCCAAACAACAGCCAGCAAAAAAAATCTTGTAGCCGAAAAGAGGCATCTGCAGATGCCAGCACATCCACCTTATAACACGTGGTAAAGGTGTGAACAAATGACCAGGTAGTCGTCTTGCAACCTGAAGCACAGATGCCTGTATGGCAAAAAGCTCAGGAAGCACCAGGCGCCCAAGTAGAAAGCGCCAAAACAGGGAAAGGTAGGACCTGACCCGTAATTGAAGAAGCCTGCACCACCAACTGTCCGATCCACCTGGAAATAGTTGCAGCAGAGGCAGGCAGCCCTGACCTTATAAACAATGACCGGACGCCGTCATGACGTCCTGAGGAAGCGTGCGTGACGCACGCGAAATGCGTTGACGTCACACGCCGACGTCCCGCCCGCCAACCCGCCCCCGCTCTGATGTAGAGGTCCCTGCCGAGAGCAGCAGCTATGGCTTCAACATATGCTCCGAGGATCTTTTCATTTGAAAAATTACTTCCGGGTTCTGAGACGCAGACTCTACGTGACTCACCCCAAGAACGGACTTTGCAGTTGATGGTCTGATTCACATTAATTGGGCAAGCTATACGCAAGCTATACGCCTGGATTGATGCCAGCTGCATCTGCCGGAGCCACACATGGCATGACAACAATTTGTGAGGTCAGCGCTCTGCAACAGTTTTGAGAGTTAATGGTAAGACTCCAGTTTTTTACCTACTTGGGAATCCACTGCTGTATATTAGCTACTTGATAGCTGCGCCCCTGGACACTGTACTTACAAGCGGTTATCTACCCAAGATGAAATTGTTATTATTGATTGCCTTGAGGTGGTTAACTTCTACCTCACAGGTACTGCATGAGCAAGATATTTGCGTCCACGAGTAGAAGTCTGTTCAGAGTACACCATCCTGCTCCATTCAATTCATAAGTCACTCACCCCGGATCCCGGACATTATTTCAGTTTCAACTGAATGACTAGCAGTTCCTTTCTGTTTTGTCAGCCATACTATACATTGTTCTCTACGTCTGGTAGAGAATGGACCGAGTTTGAAGTCAGTTTTCACTTTTCCCTCACAAGGATACTCATGTCATATGTGCCAGGGACATTTCCTTACCATCAGTGAATTACCTTCATCAACTTCATATGTACACTGTGAATTAACTATTTGTCTCTGAAAATATATCAATACGATCTCATTGCTGACAAAGCAGTCGGTCCCTTTATGCCGCATATGAATTTCATCCTTTGGACACATACAGTTGTAGGGAATTTTGTGTACATTTGTATTCAGAATGAAATCCTACAAGGACTTCTTAAAGAACCATATGCAACTAAAATGACATCAATTGGTTTTGTAATACAGTAGTAAATGTTTCTTTTGTGAATTCTTCATTGACAATTATTCAACCCCTTAAAGACTACCACTCTGAAGAACAGAGGTTCATTGAAGTGTTTTCAATCAGGTATTGAAAACACCTGTGGATGTCAGGGAGCAGCAATAAAGCCAAATAAGCACCAATTAGGCAGCTTTAAAATGACTGTGATACTCAGCTCCTTCTAGACATTTACTGGTGTGGTTACAAACATGGTGAAGTCAAGAGAATGGTCCAGGAAGACAAGAGAAGAGGTGATTACTCTTCAAAGGAAGGGCAATGGCTATAAGAAGATTGCAAAGATGTTAAACATACCAAGAGACACCATAGGAAGCATCATTCGCAAATTCAAGGCAAAGGGCACTGTTGAAACGCTACCTGGTCATGGCAGAAAGAAGATGCTGACTTCAACTGCTGTGCGCTACCTGAAGCGTAGAGTGGAGAAAAGTCCCCGTGTGACTGCTGAGGAACTGAGAAAAGATTTGTCAGATGTGGGTACTGAAGTTTCTGCTCAGACAATACGGCGCACACTGCGTAATGAAGGCCTCCATGCCAGAACTCCCAGGCGCACCCCCTTGCTGTCTCCAAAGAATAAGAAGAGTCGACTGCAGTATGCCAAAAGTCATGTGGACAAACCACAGAAGTTTTGGGATAGTGTTCTGTGGACTGATGAAACAAAATTAGAACTGTTTGGGCCCATGGATCAACACTATGTTTGGAGGATGAAGAACAAGGCCTATGAAGAAAAGAACCCCTTGCCTACTGTGCAGCATGGCGGGGGTCAATCATGCTTTGGGGCTGTTTTGCTTCTGCAGGTACAGGGAAGCTTCAGCGTGTGCAAGGTACCATGAATTCTCTTCAGTACCAGGAGATATTGGATGACAATGTGATGCAGTCCGTCACAAACCTGAGGCTTGGGAGACGTTGGACCTTTCAACAGGACAATGATCCCAAGCATACCTCCAAGTCCACTAGAGCATGGTTGCAGATTATAGGCTGGAACATTTTGGAGTGGCCATCACAGTCACCAGACTTAAATCCGATTGAGAACCTCTGGTGGGACTTAAAGAAAGCAGTTGCAGTGCACAAGCCGAAGAATGTGACTGAACTGGAGGCTTTTGCCCATGACGAATGGGCAAAGATACCCGTAGATCGCTGCAAGACACTTGTGTCAAGCTATGCTTCACGTTTAAAAGCGGTTATAACTGTAAAAGGATGAGATTGAATGTCACTTGGGGGTTAAATAAAACTGATAATGATGTGAGCACAGAAAAGACATTTGTGGTTACAGTAATCCCCCACTCCATCGCGGTTCAGTTTTTGCGGTCCCAGTAATTCGCGCTATTTTAATTAGGACCCATTAATTTGGATATCGCGGTCCCGGTAATTCGCGCTATTCTAATTAGGGCGCATTAATTCGGATATCGCGGTAATATTTTGCCATTTCGCGGTTATGTAGCGGTGAATGAGAGAATCAGAGCGAGGCTGTGGTGGAACGCATGCCTCGCTCGTGGACCGCACCGAGCGCGGTGACGTTAGAGGGGGCGGTAACGCGATTCGGAGCATGTGCAGATGTGCTCCGTGCTCCTTTGCCAACCACAAGCAAGAATGCCTGCAAGAATGCCACCCAAACGCCCATCATCTAAGGCTAAGGCTTCTGGTGAGCCAAAACAGAAGAGAAAGTTCCTTACAATTCAGGAGAAGGTGAAACTTCTTGATATGATAAAGGAAGGACAGAGTTATGCTGCTGTAGCCTCCCATTATGGTATGAATGAGTCAACGATTCGATACATCAAAAAGGATGACAAGAATATCAGGGCAACTGCTGCACTGTCCATAAACCAAGCTGCAAAAAGAGTTGTTTCTTCCCGCAATAAAACCATTGTTAGGATGGAAACTGTATTGGCCATTTGGATCCAAGATTGCAGAAAAAAAGCATCACATTGGATGGTAACATCATCAGGACTCAGGCAAAGAAGCTGTACAACACTTTTGCCAATCAAGGAGGCTCTGAAGAAGGCTCTGCCGCAGCCGAACAGTCAGACAACGACAATCCTGATCAGCCTTCTACTTCTAGTACAGGTACATCTTCATCAGGAGACTTTTCTGCCAGCAAGGGTTGGTTTGACCGCTTCCAGAAACGCTATCAGTTGAAGAGTGTTTCATTGCAAGGTGAAGCTGCATCTGCCGACAAAGAAGCTGCTGAAAGGTACACCAATGAGACCTTCATCGAGGAGGGTGGGTACAAACCAGAGCAAGTCTTTAATATGGATGAGACCGGCTTGTTCTGGAAGAGAATGCCCAAACGGACCTACATCATGAAGGAGGAAGCCCGAGCCCCTGGATTCAAGGCTTATAAGGACAGAGTAACCTTGGTTATGTGTGGAAATGCTGCTGGGTTTATGATCAAGCCAGCCCTGATCTACAAAGCCAAGAACCCCAGAGCATTGAAGCATAAAAACAAGAACCAGCTACCAGTCTATTGGATGCATAACTCTAAGGCTTGGATGACTAAACGCCTCTCAACTGAGTGGTTCCATAATTGTTTCATCCCAGCCGTCAAGGTCTACCTTGCCGAACTTGGCCTTGATTTTAAAGTGCTTCTGCTGATGGATAATGCAGGAGGCCACGCCATGGATCTATCGTACGAAGGAGTGCAAGTTGAGTTCCTTCCACCCAACACCACGTCTTTAATTCAGCCTATGGACCAGGGTGTGATACGAGCATTCAAGGCGCTGTACACTCGCAACTCCTTGAATCATTTTGTTGAATCCATGAACAATGATGATAATTTCAATTTGAAGAACTACTGGCGTAATTACATCATTGCAACTTGTCTGGAGAACATACAAAAGGCCCTCAAGGAGATGAAGAAGGAGACCCTGCATGCCTGTTGGAAGAAGCTTTGGCCAGAAATTATTCATGAATATAAAGGGTTCTCTCCTGATGAAGTTCATCATTCAGCTGTGGACAAATCAATTAGGCTGGCGAAGTTGCTAGGAGGTGAAGGTTTTCAGGATATGACCCAGGACGATGTCAATGACCTAATTGAAACCCATTCAGCTCCACTAACCGATGAGGATCTGACAGAACTCACCAAGTCAGCGAGTGAGGAGGAAATGGAGGAACATGAGGGGGAGGAAGAAGATGAAGGCTTGTCAATTGAGCGCCTTGGCAGGGTCACGTGTACGGCCAATGACCTGAAACAGATGTTAGCTGATTGGGATCCTGACATGGTTCGTTCACTGCAGTTCCAAAACAGCATTGATGGAGCCATTCAGGTGTACAAGAACCTCCTCGCCCAAAAGAAGAAACAGGCCCAGCAACTGCCTATAACTATGTTCTTCACAAAACAGAAGAAGGCCACATCCACCCCAAGTACCTCCACAGGCACCTCTGATGTAGAAGTGGAGGTCATGGAGCAGCAAGAAGACGACCCACCTACACCAAAAGAAGCGCCTGCTGAACCTGCGCCTTCAAAAGGACAGTAGCTGCTCTTATTTGCTGCTTATCGTCATCTTCTTTTCTGCTGAGTACAGTACAGTACAAATACTGTACAGTACTCTTATTTACTACTGTACAGTATACAGTACTGTACTTTTAGCACAATAGTTGTGTTTTTACAATGCTCTTGCTCTCTCTCTATACAGTACTGTACAGTACTCTTTTACTACTGTACAGTATACAGTACTGTTAGCACAATACAGTACAGTAGTTGTGTTTTTACAATGCTCTTGCTCTCTCTATACTGTACAGTACAGTTGTACAGTATTTTTTTACTACTGTACTGTTAGCACAATAGTTGTGTTTTTACAATGCTCTTGCTCTCTCTCTATACTGTACAGTACAGTTGTACTGTACTCTTTTTTTACTACTGTACAGTATACAGTACTGTACTGTTAGCACATTAGTTTTGTGTTTTTACAATGCTCTTGCTCTCTCTCTATCTTTTGTGTGTTTTTATTGCTTAAAAGTTTGTTTAAAGACCTTTAAATGCTATTAAAAAGTTAACAAAACATGCCTAGGGTGTATTTAAATAGGGTCTTTCTATTTCGCGTATTTTCACTTTTCGCGGGTGGGTCCGGAACGTAACCCCCGCGATGGAGGGGGGATTACTGTATTTCATTATAAATGTTATGTTATATTTGTCTGACCTACACGTGCCTCTTTGATTTAATTGTAAGCAGGATGACTGAATGATCAAAATCAATGTCAAACTGGCCAAAACGATCAATTTCATTGGGGGTTGAATAATTTTGAACACAACTGTATGTGACCTATCGTTGGCCCCAAAGGAACTATGATGACCCTGAAATGTGTTTAGAAATAGAGATGCCTTATGGTCTTTGATTATTACCTGTATTTAAAATTTTTTCCATTTCAGCATCATTCTGGACCTATTGCATTGCGGGTGTGCGGACAGTACGCCTAAACTGCAAGATCAATACCACCTTAAGGTGGACCATTAAAAGTGCAAGAATTAGGCACGTGAAGCAACTATCTCTTAGATAGGTGGCAGTGAACTAGTGTCTTGTCGACCAGTCACTCCCTATGTTTGGTGAATAGTGCTTGAACCTGGGTACCCAGTTGGGGCGGGACGTCTAAGTGTGTAGACCATCTGATACCCCCTAGGGTCGTCAGGGTCCAATATCTGCCATTGTCTGTTCCTATTTTTGACTGTCTACAGGAATTTTACTGATTTTTGTATATTTCTTCTTTTCTCACCACTAATAAAGGTTAATTATTTTTTTGCATGGTAACTCTGTGCGAGCCCTACATATTGCAGCCCTCTGAGGTGTCTATATCACCTCTTTTTCTCCATTTTTTGAGGCAGGGGGATACCCTCGATAATCACAAAAGGAGGATCTTGAAGAACCGACTGCACCAAACCAAGGTCTCCAGTTGGTGACGGAGGTCGCACCAGAAGAACCAAGTGCCGCACCCCCTGGAAGAAGTTACGCAACAGGGAGTGGGCGGCCAATAGCCTGTTGAAGAAAAATTACCAAAGCCGAAACCTGACCCTTGACAGTACTCAAGGCCAACTGTCAATGTCAACTGCCATGGAGTAAGAGCAAGGGGGAGCCCAGGAAGACTCACACCACGCAATACGCAACTTTCTCATATGATGAAAAAATTCATCCCAGAAGATGCTTCCCAGGCTTTACGCAGGCTGGGAATCACTGAAGCAGACAATCCTCCGTCCTTCAACACCTAGCTTTTAACAGCCAAGCCAACGAGCGTAAATCCGGAAGGGAGATCGGCCCCCGGAGACAAGAAACCCTCCCTGAGAGGAAACCTCCAAGAAGCTCGGCAAGGCCAGTCTAGAGCCACGAGAATGACCAAAATCTCTTCCGCCTCAATCCTGCGAAGTATTCTTGGCAGCCACTGGAAAGGAGGAAAGGCAGACAGCAGCTGATAAAGAGCTTGGACCATCCGTGAGCACTCTGACATGATCATGCCTGCGCAGGTGACCCCGCCAAACTTCTCAGCATCGTTCAAGACCAACCTAGCGAATGTTCTTGCCTATGACAGAACCCATGGTGCCACCAATGCACCCACCAGAGGCTCCCGGGAGCGGGCCACGACCTCTGCACTATCCTGTAGATGCAATGCCAACAGGACCACGCCCGGAGTGTCCCCAAATGACGGCACAACTGCTGGAACGACTCCGGATGAAGGAACAATCGCCCTGCATCCAGGACCTGTCGACTAAGGCAATCCGCCTGCCAATTTTCGTTTTCCGCACCTGGAAAGGAAACAGCGGATAGAGCTGGAACAAGGCGCTCAGCCCAACGAAGAATCATCACTTCTAAGGCTGCAAGGAAACCCTTGGTGAATGACTCAAGCCACGGTCGCGGCGTAAGCGATTTAATGTGCACCGGACAGCTGCAGGTGCCCGATCCAGTGAACTAGGCAAAGCCGGATTGCCCTCAGCTCCAGGACAATAAGTGGTAACCTGGATCCTCCAGGGACCATGCTCCTGAAGCAGAGAACCTGCCGAGGACTCCTCCCCACCCGAACAAGCTTGCATCCGTGGTGACAATTGTCCAGTAGAAGGGGAGGAAGGAATTCAGAGCAGGACTCCCTGGGCACCCGGCTCAGTCGGATTTCAGTCGCCTTTGAGAAAGGATTTCCTCCTGGGGGATCCCCAAGAGGGAATGAGCGAAAGGGACCGTCTTGAAAAACAACACCATCAGTCCCAGAATTTGCATGCAAGTCTGAAGGGAAGACCATGTGCGAGACAGCAACAGTCGACCACAGTCTAAGTTCCAAGAGTGTTTACCCCGGAGGGAGAAACACCCTGACCAAAGTCAGGCTCAGAAAGTCCAGTCTCATGGAAGGGACCAGGGATGATTTCTGAAGGTTAAGAACCCACCTGAACTCCTCCAGAGTTCTCACGGTGACAACCAACTTCGTTGTCAGCACCGTAGGGGATTCCAAATGGAGAAGCAGAGTGGCCAGGAAACCATGGCCGAAACGCCCTGCTGCCGCAACAGCGCCAGGACCGGAGCCAACACCATTGTGAAGACCATAGTAGCATAAGCGAGATCAAAGGGTAACGCCACAAACCAAATAAGATCCCTCCCCACGGCAAAAAACGGAGAACCTGTAGCTGTCCAGAACATAACGCCGAAGGACCACTGCTGTTAGGGACAGCCTAGAAACCAAGGGAGCCACATCCAGAGAGGCACTACAGACAAACTGCAATCCCTGGACCAACTGATCCACCAGCTCGCAAGGGCAGGGGGAAGCTGTTCCCCCTCCAGATCCTGGTGCAAAAGCTTTGCCCACTCCGTTAAAGTCTGGGGCACCAATCCTATGGTGAACACCGACCTAAGGACCGATACGGCTACAGGAAACATACGGCAGACCAAACTCTTGGCTCTTCTGTCAAAGGAGTATTTAACCAGTTGCCGCCTGCCCAACGCAGATATACTGTGGCAGGCTGGCTCGGTTGTGCGAATCGCCACAAGGGTAAGTTGGTCGCGCGCGGGAATAGGAGGGGCGTGTGCGCAACCCTGCTATCGCCGTAATATTCTGGTTCGGTTCAGAACTGATAAGTCATTAGGTCCAGGCCAATTATTTTTGGCCTGGACATGTTGATCGGTTCTGACCAACGGCAGAAAATCCTGTGCCCGTGTAATGTACACACAGGCACAGGATATGATGTAATCGCCTCTCCTGGAGTTCTTTTCGGTTCCAGCGTGAGAGGAGATAACATCTACCATGAGTACACAACTAGTACACATAGGCACACTTAACTCCCTGATCACCCCCTAATTAACCCTTTCATGTATTGATCACTGTATTAGTGTCACTTGTGACCAGTTAGAGAGGCAGTTAGTGGTAGTTAGAGGCAGTCCCAGATAGGGGGTATATGGCGAGGACCCTAAACCTAATAAAGATTTAACCCCCTGATCACCCCCAGTTAACCCCTTCATTGCCCTGTGTCACTATTATATAGTGTACAGATCTTTTTTCTGATCGCTGTATTAGTGTCACAGGTGACATCAGTTACCATTAATTCAGGACAGCGTCAGATTGTCCGCCACATATTTAGTAATACATTTTAACCCTTTGATTGCCAGTGACACGCACACTAAACACCTCTATTACTAGTATAGTGAAATATAAAAATGCAGCGCTGTTAATTGATTCTGTATATAAATGTAGGACATAAGTTCGATTCAGAATACTATTATGGAACAGTCCTATCCACCAAAACACCATGGAAAGTGAAGAAATCCGTCAACTTGGTACTGGAATAGTGAGAACCTCCACCATATATAAAGTGACCGATTGGCCTCTTACCAAATGCAGGTGACCAATGCTCTCACAATGGTCGCCAAACGCTTTAGCTCAAAAGCAGGATGGTCAGCTCCAAACGGTGTCAGCAGAAGCTCCCAGGATCCAAAAATCACCTCCCAAGGACAGGATCAACCATATAGCGTCCCTCTCAGATATAAAATGTAAAAGCAGGGAGAGACCATGGTGCAGTATGTTCCATGTTGTTGTTGGATTTCTCATTGAAGGTCCTTTATGCTTTTATATGTGGTGAGTGCACCTGATTTTTAAATAAATTTTATATTGGAACATACTGCACCATGGTCTCTCCCTGCTTTTACATTTCATATCTGAGAGGGACGCTATATGGTTGATCCTGTCCTTGGGAGGTGATTTTTGGATCCTGGGAGCTTCTGCTGACACCGTTTGGAGCTGACCATCCTGCTTTTGAGCTAAAGCGTTTGGCAACCATTGGTCACCTGCATTTGGTAAGAGGCCAATCGGTCACTTTATATATGGTGGAGGTTCTCACTATTCCAGTACCAAGTTGACGGATTTCTTCACTTTCCATGGTGTTTTGGTGGATTGGACTGTTCCATAATAGTATTCTGAATCGAACTTATGTCCTACATTTATATACAGAATCAATTAACAGCGCTGCATTTTTATATTTCATTTCCTTGTATCACATTGTGGTTTGTGTCAGCTGCTCATTTTGGTAGCGCGGATATTCAGTTTGTTTATATTACTAGTATAGTGTCTGAACAGATCAATAACTTTGATCTGATCAGAATTATACTAGCGTCCCTAATAGTTTGGTGTTCCCAAAATGCAGCGCTAGCAGGATCAGCCCTGACAACTGCCAGCACCTGCGTTTAGCCCCTCGGCGCCCCCCCCCCCCCCAAGAATCAGCATATTACTGTCACTTCCAATACACAGCACACTAAACTGCAGCATTAGCAGAGCAGAGTCAGGTCTGATCTCTGCTAGCACTAGCAGTTAATTTTTTTGGTAGCAGTTTAAACAGTCCTTGACAACCAGGTTCTTTTTTACCTGTGAGTCACAGTAGGTACCTATAAATGTATTGGCCAAAATGTCCAAACAGAGGTACACTAGTGAAGAGGCCTACACGATGCGGAGCATTACAGATGAGAGCGATGGGGAAGCCTCACTGTCAGATTCAGGCTCAGTATTCAAACCTGTAGACAGCAGTGGCACAAAGACAGATAGCAGGGACCGCTACTCCGTCGTCAGAGCTAAGGTCAGGCGTACCCGACCCCGTGTTCTTCTGTTGCTGAGGTGCAACAAAAGCAGGGTTCTCGTATGCAGCAGAGTATCAGTACTAGTGCCGCTCAATCTTCTGGTGAACTGGCAAGCACCAGTGGCCTAGTACATCCTGTTCATAGTCAAACCAGAACAGCAGTAACACTTGGTGATTTGGCAAGACCCATAAGTGCAGTTCAAGCTGGTGCGGTGGCTATCAAAAGTAGTGGCCCGTAGACACCAAGAATTTGAAGACAGGCCCGTAGAGCCCACAGTGTCCTTCCTGATGCGCTTGCAAATCCTGATTGGGAGCCCACCACTTCTGCAGCACCCGTACTATCCCCCCCCCCCCCATTCACTGGCCAACCTGGAATTTAGGTGGAAACAGCCAATTTTACTTTCCTTGATTTTTAGGAGCTATTGTCAATTTATATGCTGATCAAGTCATTGCCGCAAATCCAAATTTGGCCCTTGCCAGAGAATTTGCATGGAAACGTACCACGGTTTCCGAATTTTATACTTTTCTGGGCCTATCCCTCCTCATGGGCATTACAAAAAAAAAAAAAAAGTGAGTTGCGGTCATATTGGTCTACTGACCCAATTTACCATATGCCCGTGTTCTCTGCTGCCATGGCCAGGACACGATACGAGCAAATCTTTCGGTTCATGCACTTCACCGACAATGAACTCTGTTGTCCTTGGGGTGACCCTGGATATGACCGGCTCCACAAAATCCGGCCCCTCATAAACCACTTCAACCAGAAGTTTGCAGCCTTGTATATGCCCCAACAAGCTCCGTGTTTAAAGATCCCTGATTCAATTTTCAGGCCGCCTTGCTTTCAAACAGTTTTTCCCCAGCAAGCGTGCCAGATATGGGGTCAAGATGAACAAGTTCTGTAACAGGGCAACAGGCTATACATGTAGTTTCCAGGTTAAGAGCAATAAGGAGCCCCCCAGCTGCCCAGACTACATGGGAAGCAGTGGCAAGATTGTTTGGGACTTGGTGTCACCCTTATTTGGAAAGGGGTACCATTTATACGTGGACAACTTCTATACAAGCGTGACACTTTTTAGACACCTTTATGATTTTGCAATTGGCGCATGTGGCACAGTGCGACCTAATCGCCGGAGCTCCCCCCAACGGAGGGGGGACTTAGACTGGGGGGGAGAGCCTGCTTGAAGTCTGATATATTGCTGATAGTGAAGTGACACACGGAATGTTTTGGCTCTGTCCTCCATTTACGCAGATATGACAGTCCAAATTGCAACGGCAGCTGGTGCTGTTGAGAAGCCCCTCTGTGTCCATGAAAACATTAACATGGGAAGGGTGGACTTCAATGACCAGATGATGGCGCCATACTTAGATGCCCATAAGGCCAGACGCTGGTACAAAATAGTGTCTGTATACTTATTTCAATTGGCTCTGCTGAACGCTTAGGTGCTATACAAAGCGTCAGGACGAAGTGGATCTTTCCTAAAATTCCAGGAAGCGATCATCACAGCCCTTCTGTATCCAGAAGGTGCTGTGGCCCAAATTTACATTCCAGATGCAGTGATCTGGCTGCATGAAAGGCATTTTCCAGATGTCCTCCCTAGTAACCCTACCCAAAGAACACCCCAAAGAAGAGGTCATGTCTGTAGAAAACACTGATTTAGGCGTGACCCCCGTTATTTTTGTCCCTCCTGTCCTGGCCAACCTGGTTTCTGCATCGGGAACTGTTTCCGTTGCTACCACACACTAGTAGTGTATTAGTATAGGGTACTACACAACACAGTCTAGGGCACACTTTTCACACAGGGTCTTGAAAGATATTGGCTATTGCATTTTGAGAGACCCTAGCCTTGAACAGTTTAACAGTTACAAAAAGGTTACCAAAAAAAAAGCCAAAAGCAGTTGTCCTTTTATTGAGTGAATTTTCTGTTCTTGCTCTACTTTACTACTCTTTGTACTTTTACTGTACTTTATAATATACTGTAATGTTTTATTGTTACTGTATTTTATTGTTAGCCATTGTTTGCTTTGCAGGTACGCCGATTAGCTGCAGCACTGATTTGTTTATTCTGACAGCAACAGCGTTTGCCCTCACCATATACGTAATCACTGATTGCAGCACTATAGGAGGTGATTTCGCCACCGCAATTAAAAAGAGCATATATGGCAAAGCATAGGGGATGGGGTGGACAGAGGGCAGATCTCCCCTATTCTTCTCCATATTTTTTCTTAACACTTTTCTTGGCAGATATTTCTTCATCCACGTCGATTGATGCGAATGGAGGAATCTACTGTTCTTTTTTTTCCTTCAGCCCATGGGCTGAAGAAAAAAAAAAAAACATGGCATGTATGCTTATCATTAGAAGTGGGTGGATGCTGGGAGGTCTAATGGTGGGCATACCAAACACTTTCTGGCATCGTTTTTTACAGCCAGCGGGCAGCTTTCATGTAAAAGCAATCCTAGGAGATAATTAGACGCTAGACTGCTTTTACAAGCAGTGGGATGGAACCCCCCCCCCCCTCTCGCTGCCTTCCACAGTTTTCTCGGGCTCTCCTGTCCCACCGGGTAACCTGAGACTGCAGTCTGTGGTTTAGTCAGCTGACCATAGAGTTGGAGACCAGAATGGCTCCAATCAGCTCTATGGCCTAAGATACCGGAAGTTACGAGCATTCCATGACTTCCGTTTCGCCAGATCTAAACAGCGCCATTGGGAAATTGGGAAAGCATCTTATCACACCAATTTTGGTGTGGTCAGATGCTTTAAGGGCAGAGGAGAAATCTAGAGTCCAATAAACCCCATTTAAAAAAAAAAAAAAAAAAAAGGAGTACCTGTCACTACTTATTGCTATCATAGGGGATATTTAAATTCCCTGTGATAACAATAAAAAAATAAATAAATAAATGAAAGGGAAGGGAAGGTGTCAAAATAAAATAAAAAAAACAAAATAAATAATATAAAAAAAGTCGAACGCAAGCATTGGTCTGGTGTCATATGTAAACAGCAATTGCGCCATGCATGTGAGGAAACGCCGCGAACGTCAGATCGAGGGCAGAAATTCTTGCAGTAGACCTCCTCTGTAAATCTAAAGTGGTAACCTGTAACGGATTTTGTAAATGTTGGCGCTGCACTGGCGTGCGCAATTTTAAAACATGTCGTGTTTGGTATCTATGTACTCGGCATATCATCTTTTATGTTTTACCAAACAATTGAGCAATAGATTTGTGCATTAAATTTAAAAAAAAACAGTTTTTTTTTAAAAATTGCGTTTGGAAAATCTCTTCGCAAATACCGTGTGACAAAAAAAATTGCAACACCTACTATTTTATTCTGTAGGGCCTCTGCTTTAACAAAATATATAAATGTTTGGGGGTTCAAAGTAATTTTCTAGTAAAAAAAAAAAACAAATCTTTTTTTCACGTAAACAAAGTATCAGAAAAGGCTTGGTCTTCAAGTAATTAGAAGAGTGGGTGATGTGTGGCATAAGCTTTTAATATTGGGCATAAAATGCCAGGACAGTTCAAACACCCCCCCCCCAAAATTACCCCTTTTTGGAAAGACACCCCAAGCTATTTGCTGAGAGGTATGTTGAGTCCATGGAATATTTTATATTTTGCCACAATTTTCAGGAAAATTATTATTATTTATTTTTTTACACAAAGTTGTCACTAAATAATATATTGCTCACACATGCCATGGGTATATGTGGAACGACACACAAAATACGTTCTGCTGCTTGTGCTGAGTACAGGGATACCACATGTGTGAGACTTTTTGGAAGCCTAACTGTGCACAGGACCCCAAAAACCAATCACCGCCTTCAGGTTTTCTAAGGGCATAAATTAATTATTTTACTTCCTCACTACCCATCACAGTTTCTGAGGCCCTGCAATTTCAAGATAGCACAACCCCCCCCCCCCCCAATAAACCCATTTTGGAAAGTAGACACTCCAAGCTGTTTGCTGAGCCCTCTGACAGTCGCCGCCCACTCATACAGTCTGCACTTCTGGGTATTGATCTTATCCACAGGAGTAAGCTAGGCATAAGATTTTGTTAGAAAACATTCACAAAACCTTTGCATACACACACCTATAGGGGGCTGTCCCTCTGGTCCAATACCCCCAGCTAGCAGCATTCCCAAATAAGTTTGGTAGCAAGCAGTATAGAGATCCATGAACCCCAAAAGAGGGGTGGGGGGTGGCGACTGTCAGAGGACTCAGAGAAAATAATTTTACGGTAAGTTCTTACAAAAATTCTATTTTCTCTTACGTCCTCTGACAGTCGCCGCCCACTCATACAGTCTGCACTTCTGGGACGTCCCAAAGCAGTGTAGATGTGAGGGGTGGGAAAAGTAACCGTCAAAAAGGCAACGCAGCACCCAGGTCACAGAAAAGAACCTTATCTGAACCAGAAAGGTAAACACTGGGTAACCGGAAAGCTCAACAGGAGCGAACAAACCCAGGAAAGCAAAATAACCAAGGGGGAAAAAACCCCAACAGGAGGAGACAGGCTAAAAACCGCCATGTCTCCCCTAAGGCACTGCCACACTCAGAACTTTGCGGCCAATAGAGGCATCTGCCGATGCCAGAACATCAAAGTTTTTTAAATTTTGTAAAAGGTATGCACGGACGACCAGGTGGCCGCTTTGCACACCTGGGACACCGATGCCTGATGGCGGAAGGCCCAAGACGCACTAACCGCTCTGGTAGAGTGCGCCGTGACAGGGAAAGGTGGAACCTGATCCCTAATTGAATAGGCCTGTACAATCGTATACAAAAGTTGCCGTGTAGATTTGGCCCTTACCCCTATGAGGAGACTAGCAAACAAATAGAAAGAAAAGATTGGGCTTTGCGGGCCAGTGGGAGTAGAAGGATCAGACGCAAAACCAGTTTATAAAACCAAATAACATTTTATTGATATATAGGATAAAAACGCATGGATCACCATGCATATAGGGTGCAATTGGACTAACATACAATTCATAAAATCAAGCAGGATGAGTCATTTACAGCATGGAAATATGTCCCATAAGGGAAACAAAACCAAAAAGCCTGTGTAGGATGGAGAGTAGGTCTCACGATGGAATCGGTCAATGTAGGTCCCCAGCAAGCCGCCGCGTTTCGCTCAAGGCTTCCTCAGGGCCTGAGAGACCAAGACAGACCGGTATTTCCTGATTGATAATGACTCAGAGTAGATGACAGGATTGTGACGACACAGATATTGACTGGGAATTATTGCTTCCGTATTCAAGACATAAACTTCATGTTGGCATACATATGCATTCTATTCGTGCTGGATTACAAATTTTGGACCCTTGCATTCACCACTAGTGATAATCTCCTGGCAGTTTCGACTACTCGCACCCTTTCCCTGATGTATTCAGATTTATTTAGGGTGCTCAACATTTAGGTGTAAAAAATCTATCGTGGCATGGGGATAGCCTCAAGCGAACAAAAACAGGCACATTCTATATAATCATAGGAGGCATCATAAACCAGACCCAGAGGTCCCAGAATTAGCGGTGAAAACCTATTTTTAGTACAGGAGTGGCTCCAGGCAGGAAAGGATATGTATATACGTGTCAATATTTTTGATAGGAGGGACCATAAGTCCCGAGCTCCATAGGCCCTTAGTGACTATCGTGTGTCAGCAACCTGCCTGTACAATCGTCTGTCTGATCCATTTGGAAATGGTTGCCACAGACGCAGCCGCACCCTTCCGAGGTCCCTCAGGAAGGACAAAAAGAGAATCTGACTTTCTGAAGGATTCAGTAGATGACAGGTAAACCCTGATCGCCCTCACCACATCCAAGGAATGCAAGGCAAACTCCTTAGGATGCTTAGACTTCGCACACATCGAAGGCAAGACAATGTCCTCGTTGAGATGGAAATCCAAAACCACTTTCGAAGAAAGGACTGATGAGGTCGCAAGACCACTTTGTCCCTATGAACAACCAGATAGGGAGATCGGCACAAAAGAGCCGCCAAATCCGACACTGCGAGCAGATGTGATCGCCACCAGAAAGGCAACTTTCCGTGACAGTGCCGGCAGAGGAATCTCCCAGATGTTCTCAAAGGGAGGACGTTGCAAAACGGACAAAACCAAATTCAGGTCCCAAGGAGGCAAGGGTGCCCTTCTAGGGGGAGCCAGAAGACGCACCCCTTGAATGAAAGTGCGGATCAAGGAATTCGACACCAGAGGGCGTTGAAAAAGAATGGCCAGCGCAGATAACTGGCCCTTAATAGTGGTCAGCGCCAGACGCTGCTCCACACCAGTTTGCAAGAAGGCTAACACCCTCGCCACCAAAAAGGAGCGGGGATGGAACCCCTGGGATTCACACCAGGTGAAATAAGCCTTCCAGGTACGATAATAAATCTTACTGGAGGAGGCCTTCCTAGCCTTGAGTAAGGTAGGAATGACTGCCGACGAGAGACCCCTTTCTCTCAAGACCTGGCTTTCAACAGCCACGCCGTCAAAGCCAGCGACTGTAAAGCAGGAT
Organism: Pelophylax lessonae; assembly: GCF_965119305.1. NCBI lineage: Eukaryota > Metazoa > Chordata > Amphibia > Anura > Ranidae > Pelophylax > Pelophylax lessonae. Next base: position 247,786,369 of record NC_138774.1, on the reverse strand, counting down.
AAAAGATCGGCCCCTGAGACAGAAGATCGTCTCATAGTGGGAGCTGCCAGGGAGGCTCGACGACCAGTTGCATGATGTCCGCATACCAAGACCGGCGCGGCCAGTCTGGGGCCACTAGAATCACCAACCTCGGTTCCGAGACCAACCTGCGAAGGAACCTGGACAACTGAATTGGGGGAAAGGCATAAATCAGGCGATACCGATTTCAAGGCACTACCAACGTGTCCGAGGAGTCCGCCAGAGGGCCACGTGTTCTTGCCACGAACCTTCCCACCTTGTTTAGCCGAGACGCGAACAGATCCACATCCGGGGATCCCCACCGTGCACACAGCATCTGAAACACATTGGGGTGTAGGAACCATTCCCCCTGGTCCAGGGTCTGGCGACTCAGATAGTTCGCCTGCCAGTTCTCCACACCTGGAATGTGAACTGCCAAAATCGCCGGGACCTGCGTCTCGGCCCAAGACAGAATCTCGGCCACTTCCTTGGCCGCCCGGGCACTCCTGGTGCCCCCTTGGTGATTGATGTAAGCCACCGCAGTGGCGTTGTCCGTCTGCACCCGCACCGGGCAGCCCCGCAGAAGATCCGACACACGGAACAAACAGAGTCTGATCGCTCGCAGTTCCAAGACATTAATCGGAAGGGAGGACTCCCCCTCCGACCAAGTGCCCTGGGCAGACAGATTGCCCAAAACACCACCCCAGCCCGACAGGCTGGCGTCCGTGGTTACCACAGTCCATAGCAACGGTCGAAAGGACTTTCCTTCCCGCAGAGCCAGAGACTGAAGCCCCCACAGAAGATCCGATCTGATTTAAGGGCTCAAAGAGATCCTCCTTTCTAAGTATTGAGGATGCCTGTCCCACCTGGTCAGGATCTCCGCTTGCAGAGATTGTGTGTAACTCGGCAAATGGTACCGCCTCGAAAGCCGACACCATCAAGCCCAGGTACCACATGCAGGTCCGGAGCGAGGAGAACTCGCTGTCCCTGAGGGACGTGACCTCGTCCTGCAGAGTCTAGAGTTTGTCCTCCTCAAGAAAGACCTTCGCCTGGGCGGAGTCCAGAATTATCCCCAGGTACGGGAGACAAACAGAAGGGGACAATGTCGACTTCTGAAAATTGATGGCCCACCCGAACTCCTGGAGCATCTGAACCGTGGATCCAGAGTAGCACTGGAACTCGACCTTAAAAGGAGATCGTCCAGGTACCCCAGGATGTCAATCCCCTGTACCCGCAACAAGGCAAGAACAGGAGTCAACACTTTGGTAAAAACCCTTGGAGCCGAAGCGAGGCCGAAAGGCAACGCCACGAACTGATAACGCTCCTCCGCAATTGCGGATCGGAGGTACCTCTGATGACCCTCGTAAACAGGGATGTGTAGATACGCATCCTTGAGGTCGATGGAAGCCAGGAAATCCCCTGGACTCAGGGATGCCACCACCGACCGGAGGGACTCCACCCGGAATTTCTGGACCCGCACAAAGCGGTTCAGAAACTTTAAGTCCAGAATTGGACGCACCTTGTCCTCTTTTCTGGGCACTGTGAACAGATTCGAGTAAAAACCCTGAAACCTGTCCCGATGTGGCACCGGGACGACCACCCCCTGGGCGAGGAGATCCTGAACCGCCCGATGGAGATCTCGGAAACGATCTGGGGTCAAATGAAGATTTGAGGGAAAGAATCTGTCTGCTGGGCGTGATCGAAACGCGATCTTGTACCCTGACCGAATGAGTTCTTGAACCCACCTGTCCTGAATCTTGGCCAGCCAAGGTTGGGGAAAACAGCGCAGACGTCCCCCCACCCCTGAAAAGGGTGAGGGCGCCCCTTCAGGTCGAGGCGGACTGGGCCACCGTGCCCGTGTGGGCGGCTTTAGGCTTGCCCGCCCAAGGCTTCTTCTGGCCACCAGGGGCCTTGAAGGACTTACCCTTGTCTTGTGCCTTGAAGGCACGAAAGGACCCCTGGTTAGGTTTTGTAAGATCCTGGTACTTTCAGTACCTTTCTAGCCTCTTACTTCCGCATTGCGTTCCACCATTCAGGTAGGTGGAACGCATATAACTGCATGTCTCTTTAACATCTGATGACGTCATCACTAGGCGCCGCTCTGAGCGGCTATTTCAACCGACGCTGTGCACTCACAAGGTGTTCGTGCAACCGCTCGTTATACATCCCTGTCTGATGCTGCCGAATCCTCCAGCTATCTTCCTATACCTGGATTGACTGGAGCCTCGCTACCTGATCCTTTACCTCGCTACCTGATCCTTTACCTCGCTTACCAGCTAGTGATAAGTACCCCGCAGGGGATCCCTTCCTATCAAGTCACATGCTATCTATTCTTGCATATTAAGAACTGTTGCTAAACTCTAGGATATATGCACTCACAAGATGTTCGTGCAACCGCTCGTTATACATCCCTGTCTGATGCTGCCGAATCCTCCAGCTATCTTCCTATACCTGGATTGACCGGAGCCTCGCTACCTGATCCTTTACCTCGCTTACCAGCTAGTGATAAGTACCCCGCAGGGGATCCCTTCCTATCAAGTCACATGCTATCTATTCTTGCATATTAAGAACTGTTGCTAAACTCTAGGATATATGCACTACAATATCTATCACCTGCATTGTTAGTTTGCTAGCTCTTGAGCCTACTACCACCTGTAACTTATATCCTTGCATTAACTTAGCATCTCCTGTACACTTCATCTGCTATCCCCTACCACCTGTTACTTGTACATGATTGCTAACCCTCCTGCATACTATCTATCACCATCTGCTATCGCTCCTGCAACATTACTACCTGAGTGCCTATCATTAATTGCTATCACTACTCAAGCCTATTCCTTCAGTATATCACCTCAATACTATTGCATAGATATCTATCACTCCAGCAACATCTTATCTGAGTGTTTGTGTATGTGCATACTGAAGCGGGCTGAGCCACTATGATGAGTCAGGAGAGTTGGATAAGGTGATTCAACACATCTCTACAAGAGTGGAAATTCCGCAGCTGCAAATCCAGTTCACTAAATCAAACCCCAGAGCGTTACAGGTTTAAATGAAGGGCCCCGCTTACCGCGGAAGGATCTTCCCCTGGACACCTGGGGCAGCAGCGTGCTCTTACCTCCAGTGACCCCCTTCACCAGTTCATCCAGAGAGTCCCCAAAAAGACGACTCCCTGCATAAAGGATGTCAGACACCGTCTTCTTGGAAGACTGGTCGGCCGACCAGCTTTTCAACCAAACGATGCGATGAATCATCACAGCAACTGCAGACAGGCGTTAGACTAAAGGGGCCTCATCCAGGGCCGCGTCACATATGTATAAAGCAGCCTGAATAATTTGATCCACCATCTCCAGAGTAGCAGGAGGGGCGGAGTCATTAATAAGTGTGAGTTTTAAGCACCTTGGCCCACTCCACAACAGCTTGAGAGACCATTACGGAAGCAAACACGGGTTTCATTAAGGAACCCGCATCCATGTAGATGTGGCGGGTAAGATTTTCCACCCGCCTATCCGCCGGGTCTTTAAACACAGGAGAATCCTCCGCGGGCATTAAAGTGGCTTTATTTAACCTGGACACAGTGTGGTCCACCTTAGGAGCCACAGTCCATCGCTAATGCACCGGAACCGCAAAGGGATAACGGTACTGAAAACGCTTGGGCACCACAAAATTGCGCTTTAAATTGCGCCATTGTTCATTAACGGTCTCGTGAAATTCAGCTGGGCAGGGAAAAACCTGACCTGACTTCTGGGCTTTGCGGGTCCCAAAGGAAGACCGCTTATCCGACAGGTGGGGCTCATCATCTAAATTTAGCGTGTCTTTCACAGTGCTAATAAGTGCAGACATTGCAGCGCATTCTCTTGCTGAACCGGAGGTGGAATCCTCATCCTCCTCCACATCCGACCGAGAGGACTGAGACCCCTCAGAGGGTACACTGCCCGTGGCAACCATATCTGGCTCTGAATCAGAAGATTGAGAAAACCTGGGCCTTTTCCTAAAAGCCCGGTCAGATATTAACAAATCCACTTTTGCCACTAAAGTCGCAAGCGCAGCAGTAAGTGAGACTATAGCAGAGGATTGAACCCTCCACTAGAGCAGGGGGGAATTTGCTATCCTGGGACTCCATCATAGCACTTCAGAATTTAAAAGGCGCTGGCCCTTTAAATCGGTGATTACCGCGGTTCCCACCGCAAATGCACTGCAATGAGGAACTAAGCCTGTGCTACTAAAAACTGCAAAAGAATGAAAGCCAGCAGGAATGCAGCCCAGGAAACACCATAAAATGCCCTAAAGTGTGCCTATACCTTGTCACACGCTGTCAGCTCGATCTGCCTGTGAGAAGAAAGGAAGTGACCTCACGCCACTAGAGGCAGAACACAGCTCTGAGCCACAAGAAAATGGTTGCCAATACAAGTCTATGGAGAAGGCTCCAGGAAAATGGCCGCTGTTCACATTAAGAAACATAGCGCCCACACTAAAGATGGCGCCCGAAGGGCGCCAAAAGAATAGCAGAAAATGGCTGCTGCCCTCACAATGAGGCCAAACAGCCTGCCCACACCTAAAATGGAGGCCCCGTGGTTTTACACTGATCGCGGCCCCCACACACACTATGTCTGTACCCCCAAAACGTTGCCGAAGCACCTCAGGGACATCAGGGACCCCCGCAACCCCCCACACAGCGGCAGAACCGCCATAGCGCCCCCGCAGGAACCGGGAAGGGACACACAGGGACCCCACTGATAGACATGAGGGGGATATCACAGATCCATGTGCACTGCCATCCCCATAAAGAGAGGGCCCACATACACACCCCGACAGACAATTGCCATAGACAGAGGAGTAGCATGGTACTCACTGGTCCAGCAAAACGTGGGTACCGCTCTGTGAAAGGAAGCCTCCCACTCTGGGTGGTGGTGCCGTCAGTCGAAAAGGATGCTAGCAACAGCTAGCTAGCTAGCGTACCGCAGTTGAGACATCCCAGAAGAAGTAGCCACTACGCAGGCTCTGCCCTGAGGACAGGGACATGGTCGTTTGCAAGGCCTGGGCATACGCATAGCCTGCTAACACTCGATGGCAGGCTGAGATTCCATAAGGCCCTAGGATAACCAGTTAAATTCCCAGCCCGCAAACGCTGTAGTCTTCTGAAGTCCAACTAATCGCAGGAACAAATAAAAAGCTATTATTAAAAAAAAACACTTTCTCAGAGAGAAAAAATAATAAGAAGTAAAAAGGCTGAGACTGCAGCCCCAGCCAGGGAAAAGCCAGCCTACTCCTATGCTAGGCAAAGACAAACTGATTTGGGAATGCTGCTAGCTGGGGGTATTGGACCAGAGGGACAGCCCCCTGTAGGTGTGTCTATACAAAGGTTTTGTGAATGTTTTCTAACAAAATCTTATGCCTAGCTTACTCCTGTGGATAAGACCAATACCCAGAAGTGCAGACTGTATGAGTGGGCGGCGACTGTCAGAGGACGTAAGACAAATAAGATTTTTGTAAGATCTTACCGTAAAATCTATTTTTCTGATGTCCATCGTCAGACGCAGCCTCATCTCCATGAGCGAAGTGGGTTATGCTGCCACCTGCAGGAGTAGTCTAGGCAGTGTGTTAATACAAAACTTTTAATATGTACACGCCCACAGGGCTGTCCCTCCAGGCATAACCCCCACTGCCACAGCCCAGCACATCAGTTTAGTTGCAAGCAGTGAAGACAAAAAAAACATCCCCATAAAGAGGGGCGGGTGCTGTGTCTGTCGATGGATATCAGAGAAAAAGGTTTTTATGGTAGGATCTTACAGAAATCTTATTTTCGCTATCGTCCATTGACAGACACAGCCTCATCTCCATGAGCTGAGTGGGACGTCCCAAAGCAGTATAGGCATGAGGGGTGGGAAAATGCAACCAGACAGTAATGTCAACTCCAAGAGGCTAAACCTAGCCAACCGGGCAGCATGGAGCTAACCCAGGTAAAAGACCCTTAAGAGAAAAACAAAAAAAACATTCTCTTATGAAACAGCAGCCTGCAAAACCTTGTGGCTAAAAGAGGCACCCGAAGATCTCAACAAATCCACCTTGTAAAATTTTGTAAAGGTGTGCACAGACGACCAAGTCGCTGCCTTACAAACTTGTACAATAGAGGCCTGATAGCGAAAAGCCCAAGAGGCACTCTAGTAGAATGCGCCATCACAGGGAAAGGAGGAACTTGACCCTTTTTTTGAATAAGCCTAAACGACCCCCTGCCTGATCCATCTCGAAATGGTAGCAGCGGACGCAAGCCAAACCTTTGCGAGGACCGTCCGCAAGGACAAAGAGTCTGACTTCCTGAAGGACTCAGTAACCGTCAGATAAACCCTTATCGCCCGAACCACATCCAGAGAGTGCAAGGCAACTTCTTTGGGATGTTTAGGCTTAAGACAAAAGGAAGGCAACACAATGTCTTCATTCAGGTGACAATCGGACATCACCTTAGGAAGAAAAGACGGATTAGGTTGGAGGACCACTTTATCCCTGTGGACCAAAAAATAAGGCGAACGACAGGACCGCGCCGCCAACTCAGAGGACTCTGCGAGCACAAGTGATAGACACTAGGAAGGCAACCTTCTGTGAAAGAAAGCAGAGAAATCTCTCCAATATTCTCAAAAGGAGGCTTCTGAAGAACAGGTAAAACCAGATTAAGATCCCATGGTGGTAACGGGGATCTCCACAGAGGAGCCAGATGATGTACCCCCTGAATGAAAGTGCGAATCAAAACTATTAGTAGCCAACGGATGTTGGTGTAAGATTCTGGTAACTTTGGTACCCTTATTGCCCATTTTCCTTTTCATATTGCGTCCCACCTTTTTAGTTAGGTGGAACGCATATACCTTTAAGCCGGATGACATCATCGCTGAGCGCCGCTCTGAGCGGTTATTTCAATCGCCGGCTTTCTCTCTCACATTGTTCGTTCAATGTTACCGCATGCTCACAAGCCTTGTCTTATGCTGCCGGAGCCTCCAGCTATTCTCCTTTACCTGGAACAGACCGGAACCTCGCTACTGATCCCGTATCTCGCTACCGGATCACTCCCTCACTACCGGACCCCTCTACTTACTAACAATACTAGTGATAAGTACCCCACAGGGGATTCCTCCATAACTAACTTACACTATCTACTTCTGCACATTAAGGACTGTTACTATCTATGCATACTAATTCTATCATCTGCACAGTTACATAGATTGCTAGCTCTTGAGTCTACTACCATCTATCCTTGCACTGGGTTAGTCTATCCTGTATATGTCATCTGCTGTCCTCACCACCTGTTACCATACATGATTACTAACCTATCTGCATTCTACCTATTACCATCTACTACTCTCCTGAACATTACTATCAAGTGCTTATCATTGCTGTCACTGCTCACACCTGTCCCTTCAGCACATCACCTCCATACTGTCATATACATCCCATCACTCCAGGAACATCTTATTGAGTGTGTGTATATCTGTATGCTGAAGCAGACAGGCCCACAGTGATGAGTCTGGAGAGTTGGATCTGGTATTTCAACACATCTCTACATGACTACTGAGTGGAGATTCTGCAGCTGCAAATCCAGCTTACTATAAAAACGCAGGAGCGTTACAGATTGAACGAACCCAAAAAATGGATTCAGCAGAATTACCCACTCAAGTGACACAATTAACACAAGTAAATGCATTAATACTTGCTCTTACTGAAGTAAAAGATGAAAATCAGACTCTGAGACAGCAGGTAACCCGTCTTTCACAGCTTACTGCTGCTCAGCCCCCTGAACCTAAAATAAACCCTCCTCTAGTGTTTACAGGTGATCGGAAAAAATTTTGTGAATTCAAAAACGCATGTCAATTGTTTTTTTTGCTAAAACCTCGTACTTACCCTACTGATCAAATTAAAGTTTGTACCGTTATTTCATACTTAACGGGTGATCCACGGGCCTGGGCAGACTCTCTCTTTGAGAAAGATGATCATCTTCTCAACTCCTATCCTTTATTCCTAGCGGAACTCGCTAGCTTATATGAAGACCCCAATAGGCAGAGTACTGCTGATATCCAATTGAGGGCTTTAAAACAAGGAAGGAGACCTGTTGAAGACTTTGTAGCAGAGTTCAAAAGATGGACCCTTGATTCAGGGTGGAATGATACATCTCTGCAAACTCAGTTCAGACTTGGGTTGTCAGAAGCCGTTAAAGACGAGCTCGCCCGAGCGGATTTACCTGGCACTTTGGATGCCTTAATACAACTCAGTATCAACATTGACAGGCGACTGCGAGAAAGAAAGGCTGAGAGAATGGGAATGCCATTGTCTAGTCCTTCTCGGATTTCAGCCGTTGACCCTACTCCTATGGAGGTAGGAACCATACGCCCACCTTTATCAACTACTGAACGAGCCAGGAGAAGATCCAGAAACCTCTGCATGTACTGCGCATCCCCGGATCATTTGATAAGCGTCTGTCCCCTTGTCCGCAAAAAAGAGCGTGAGTGTTCAGATGTCTTGCTAGGGGGATTAACGACTTCCTTTTCTAATCCCTATCTCTTTGTTCATTTAACATTACAGTGGGACCAGACTAGGATTACCACCAAGGCTATGATCGACACAGGATCTTGTGGGAACTATATATCGATACACGTTTTGTTACTTTAAATAAAATACCTATTATTTCAAAACCTAAACCTGTCTCTGTTAGTTTCATTAACGGTATTCCGTTATCTTCTGGTCCAATCACCAATCAGACACAAGCACTCCTTGTCACTGCTAACGAGTCTTATATGGAGACCACCACTTTTGATGTACTATCTTCACCCCATTTTCCCATTATTTTGGGACTTCCCTGGTTACACACACATCAACCAACCATAGATTGGAAAACACGGACTCTAACTTTCCCTTCTCACTATTGCGAGATTACGTGTAACCTCCCATCTTATGGAAAGATCCTGTCTGTGGTGTCAGATGAGATTGCACCACTATGCTATCAGGATCTGTCCGAAGTTTTCCTTGAGAAAAATGCTCAAGTGTTGCCTCCCCATAGGGATTATGATCTACTCCCTAACAGCAAATTGCCTTTCGGTCATGTTTATCCTCTTTCACAGGATGAACTCTCTCATCTCAAGGAATACTTGGATGAGAATTCGACAAAAGGTTTCATCAGACCCTCTACTTCTTCCACAGCTGCAGGACTTTTCTTTGTCCGCAATAAGGATTCAAGTCTTAGGCCTATTATCGATTATAGGCAATTAAATACCATTACGATAAAGGATCGATATCCTTTACCGCTCATCCCTGAACTCATTGAACAAGTGCGTGGGGCTACCTACTTCTCTAAATTGGACCTAAAAGGGGCATACAACCTAATCCGAATCCGTGACGGAGATGAGTGGAAGACAGCATTCAGAACCAGATACGGATTATTCGAATATCTTGTGATGCCATTCGGGTTGTGTAATGCTCCCGCAGCCTTTCAACGGTTAATAAACGACATCTTTAGAGACTTACTTGATGTCTGTGTTGTGGTATATCTGGACGATATACTTATCTATTCTCGATCTTTGTCTGAACATATAAAACATGTAAGACTTGTGTTATCCAGATTACTCGCACACAATCTATACGTGAACCTAAAAAAATGCCTATTTCATAAAGAAGAAATATTATTCCTAGGATACATCATATCCAAAACCGGAATCAAGATGGATATGAGCAAGATATCCTGTATTCTGGATTGGCCTATACCAACAACTCGTAAGGCATTACAGCGATTCCTTGGATTTTCAAACTTCTATAGGAAGTTCATCAAGAACTTCTCTGCTATTGTGAGACCTCTCACACAACTTACAAGTATAAAGAAACCATTCAAATGGTCAGAAGAAGCAAATGGAGCTTTCCGCTTGTTAAAATCAAGCTTTACTTCTGCTCCCATACTACGCCATCCAGACCCATCCCTCCAATATATTCTGGAGGTAGATGCGTCAAACATGGCAGTAGGAGCAGTTCTCTCCCAACGACCAACAAATACTTCACCACTCCACCCAGTTGCTTTCTTCTCTAAATCAGTAAGCAGCCCAGAAGTGAATTACCCAGTGGGTGAAAAGGAGTTGCTTGCCATAAAACTGGCACTGGAGAATTGGCGACATCTACTTGAAGGTACCCGATTACCAATACTCATATATACAGATCATAAAAACCTTCAATACCTCCAGACTAACAAAACTCTTTCCCACCGGTAGGTACGATGGTCATTATTCTTCCTAAGATTCAACTTCCTAGTGACCTACACGCCTGCAGACAAAAATAAAAAAGCGGATGCGCTATCACGATTAACCGAAGATAACTGCGCCGAAATCCCTTCTATTCCTATAATACCCTATGAACGTATTATTGGTGTTGTTCGTTCCCTGAAGGAAGAGATTTTGCACAGTATAGGATTGGATTCACCTCCACCACAACTAAGTACTGATGCAGAAGGCTCCCTCTATTACAACGACAAACTCTACATACCCCCTACTATGCGCACCAAGATCTTGGAATTATCACATGATGTGCCTATGGCAGGACATATGGGTATGACGAAAACCCTTAATTTGCTTACCAGGCAGTTTTGGTGGCCTGATATGAAGACGTCTGTACAAAAATTTGTTTCTTCATGTGACATCTGTGCAAGGTCCAAAATTGACACTACAAAACCATCTGGTCTACTCTGCAGTCTACCAATACCCCAGGTTCCATGGGAAGTTGTGTCCTTAGACTTTATAGTAGAACTACCACCTTCCAAAGGATTTAATACCATTCTAGTGTCAGTGGACCATCTGACAAAGATGGCACATTTCATTGCTATTCGCAGACTACCTTCATCTAAACAAACAGCGGAACTACTAATGAAACATGTGTTCAAGTTACATGGAATTCCAAAGACTCTTTTATCAGACCGTGGTTCACAGTTTATCTCCAAGTTTTGGCAAGCTCTATGTCAAATACTACGGATTGAGCGAAAGCTCACTTCTCCTTACCACCCTCAGACCAACGGACAGACTGAAAGAGTCAACCAGTGTATAGAACAATATCTGCGTTGCTACACATCATACCTACAGGATGATTGGGTGGACCTCCTCCCTCTGGCGGAATTTGCTTATAACAACGCAACCCACAGTACTACTAAGCAAAGTCCGTTCTACTTGAACTATGGGTTTCATCCCACACTTCTTCCACCACGCATCCTACCATCAAGTAACCCAGTAGCCTCGGATTATCTTACCCAAATAAAAGACTCTCTGGGTTTACTTAATACCACCATCTCACACACTCATAGTCAACAAAAAAGGTACTACGACCTTCGTAGAAGACCTTCTCCGCAATATGCTATTGGGGACCTCGTTTGGCTATCGACAAAAAATTTAAGGTTAAAGATCCCTAGCAAAAAGCTTGGACCTTTATTTCTGGGACCCTTCCCAATTAAGAAACTCATTGGAAAAGCTGCAGTGCAACTCACCTTACCGGCAGATCTCAGAATACATCCCATCTTTCATGTGTCGCTATTGAAACCACATGTTCCTAACCAAGGAATAAGGCCTACCATCTTGCCTCCACCTCCAGTACAAGTTGAAGGCGGAGAAGAATATGAGATTAAGGAGATTTTGGATTCTCGTATCCACAGAGGAAGACTCCAATATCTCATAAAATGGAAGAACTATGGACCCCAAGACGACACCTGGTTGGATACTTCTGATGTTCACGCACCTAGGCTTATACGAAGATTTCACTCTAAATACCCGGAGAAACCAGTGCTATAGGCCTTCCGGAGCCGGCCTTAAGGGGGGGGGGGGTACTGTAAGATTCTGGTACCCTTATTGCCTATTTTCCTTTTCATATTGCGTCCCACCTTTTTAGTTAGGTGGAACGCATATACCTTTAAGCCGGATAACATCATCGCTGAGCGCCGCTCTGAGCGGCTATTTCAATCGCCGGCTTTCTCTCTCACATTGTTCGTTCAATGTTACCGCATGCTCACAAGCCTTGTCTTATGCTGCCGGAGCCTCCAGCTATTCTCCTTTACCTGGAACAGACCGGAACCTCGCTACTGATCCCGTATCTCGCTACCGGACCCCTCTACTTACTAACCATACTAGTGATAAGTACCCCACAGGGGATTCCTCCATAACTAACTTACACTATCTACTTCTGCACATTAAGGACTGTTACTATCTATGCATACTAATTCTATCATCTGCACAGTTACATAGATTGCTAGCTCTTGAGTCTACTACCATCTATCCTTGCACTGGGTTAGTCTATCCTGTATATGTCATCTGCTGTCCTCACCACCTGTTACCATACATGATTACTAACCTATCTGCATTCTACCTATTACCATCTACTACTCTCCTGAACATTACTATCAAGTGCTTATCATTGCTGTCACTGCTCACACCTGTCCCTTCAGCACATCACCTCCATACTGTCATATACATCCCATCACTCCAGGAACATCTTATTGAGTGTGTGTATATCTGTATGCTGAAGCAGACAGGCCCACAGTGATGAGTCTGGAGAGTTGGATCTGGTATTTCAACACATCTCTACATGACTACTGAGTGGAGATTCTGCAGCTGCAAATCCAGCTTACTATAAAAACGCAGGAGCGTTACAGTTGGACATAAATAGCCAAGGCCGACACCTGGCCCTTGATAGTGCCCAACACCAAGCGCTGCTCAACCCTTTTTTGTAAGAAGGCCAAAACGCTAGCTATAGAGAACAAGCGAGGGTGCAGCTGCAGCGATTCACACCATGAAATGTACGATTGATGTACGATGATAGATCTTCCTAGATGTCTACTTCCAGGCCTTCAAAAGGGTAGGAATCACCGAATCAGAGAGACTTCTAGCCTTCAACTCCTTGCTTTCAACAGCCAAGCCGTTAAAGCCAGCAACCATAAATCAGGATGGAAGATCGGTCCTTAAGATAGCAGATCTTCCCGCAGAGGAAGACGCCATGGAGGATTCACGACCATTTTTTCCAGTTCTGCGTACCAGAACCACCGAGGCCAGTCTGGTGCCACCAGAATGACCGGAACGCCTTCCATCGCCACCCGGAGAAGAAACCTCGGCAAGAGAACGAGCGGAGGGAAGGCATAGATCAGGCGATACTAAGCCATTAGAGCGTCTGTGGCATCGGCCAGGGGATCCCGAGACCTGGCCACAAAACGCTGAAACTTCCTGTTGAGGCCAGACACAAACAGATCCACCTCTGGAGTCCCCCACCGGGAACACAGAAGAAGAAACCCCTCCGGATGAAGGGACCACCCCCCTTTATCCAACACCTGACGACTCAGGTAATCCAACTGCCAATTCTCCACACCTGGGATGTGGACGGCGGAAAGAGCCAGAACATTGTGTTCTGCCCACACTAGAATCTCAGCTACCAGGGCACTGTTGGTGCCCCCTTGATGATTGATGTAAGCCACGGCCGTGGCATTGTCCGTCTGAACCCGAACGGGAGAGCTGCATAGCTGACTCGTCCAGTTAAGCAGGCAGAGCTTGATCACTCAGCTCCAAAATCTTGATCGGCAAGGAAGACTTCAGTCGTCCAAGTCCCCTGGGCACAGAGCTTCCCAAGCACTCCACCCCAGCCTGACAGGCTGGCGTCCGTGGTGACCACTGTCCAAAACACCGACAGGAAGGCCTTGCCCTGGCACAGGACAGGTGACTGAAGCCACCAAGAGAGCCGACTTCGTGAGATGGCTCAACCGAAACTTCAGGTCCAATGACCGAGGATCCCTGTTCCATTTTGTCAGGATCTCTTTCTGCAACTGTCTCGTGTTAGACTGTGCAAACGGGACCGCTTCGAAGGTCGAGACCATTAGACCCAGGGCCCTCATGCAGGCCCGCATAGAGGACTGATCGGTCTCCATCAGCAACCGGACCACCCCCTTTGCAACTTCTGAAGCTTGTCCAAGGGAAGGAGGACCCTCGCCAGAGCAGAGTCGAGGATCAGCCCCAGATAAGTGACCCGCACGGATGGCGTCAGGGCAGATTTTTTTAAATGAATCGTCCAACCTAATCCTGAAGGGTCTGAATGGTGACAGAGACGTTGTCCAGCAGATCCGAATGGGAGACTGCTCGCAACAGGAGATCGTCCAGATATCCCACAATGGAGATCCCTCATTGACGTAACAAGGCCAGGTCAGGGGCTAGGACCTTGTTAAAAACTCCAGGAGCCAAGTTGAGACCAAAGGGTAACACCACAAATTGAAAATGCTCCTCTGCCACCGCAAAGCAGAGGAAATGCTGATGCCCCATGAATATGGGGACGTGGAGATACGCATCTTTGAGATCGATGGAGGCCAGAAAATCCCCCAGATTCACTGATGCCACCACTAACCGAATGGACTCCATTCGAAACTTCTGCATCCGCACAAAGCGGTTCAGAGCCTTGCGGTCCAGGATTGGACGCACCTTGCCCTCCTTTCTGGGCACCGTGAGCAGGTTTGAATAGAAACCTTGAGAGCGTTCCTGCGGTGGAACTGGCACAATCAGGAGATCTCGCACAGCCTCCCGCAGATCCTTAAAACGCTCCGGAGACAGGTAAAGATTTGACTGAAAGAACCTGTCCCTTGGCCGGGACCAGAAATCTTTTACCCAGAGCAAATCAATTTGTGAACCCACTCATCCTAAGGCCCTCGATCAACTCATCCAATGAGTCGCAAAACAAACGCTCTCCCAGAAAGGGGAGATCAGGTAGAGCTTTCTTAGAAGCTTAGTCAGCCGACCAGCTCTTCAGCCAAACCATGGCCACCAGGGGAGCCATATCCATAGTCGCATCACACAAACACCAAAACCTGGATCACCTGGTACAACAGTTCCAGCTGTTTCGGAGGAACAGTCTCGGGGTCCAAAGACTCCCGCAATCCCCTAATCCATTCCGTCACCATCTGTGAGACTAACACAGACACAAAAACCCGTTTTAAAATGGAACCCGCCAGCACGTGCAGATGGCAGGAAAGGGATTCCACCCGCCTGTCCACTGGATCCGTAAAGACCAGGGAATCCTCCACAGGCACAAGGGTAGATTTTGGTTAATCTGGAAACAGGATGGTCCACTTTAGGTGGCACCATCCAACGGATGGAAACCTTTTCTGCAAAAGTGTACCGGCATTTAAAGCATTGATCATTCACAATATCCTAAAAAGTGTCAGGACAAGGGAAAACCCTGTCAGTCTTTCTTACGGGAGACTTACGGGAGCCAAAAGCCACCCGAGTCCCTGCCGGCGTGGGCTCATCAGCCAATTTTAAAGTATTCCGTATGTAATAATCAGGGCTTCCATCAAAGCGCGTTCCCGTGCTGCAGCTGAAGAGGACAGGTCCTCTTCACCATCTGACTGCGAGGACAGCAACCCCTTTAGGTAGGGGAGCATCCGGGGCGACCACATCAGTCTCTGATTCAGAGGACTCCTCCATAGATGGAGAAGGCAGCGGCCGTTTTCGGCTATCAACCTTTTTCATGACTAAATCAAATTTAGTCGCCAGGCTTTCCAGGGCTGCTGAAATCGTGGCCAGTGACTGTGATCTGGACTGGCCGGGAGGCGCACAGAGCGAGTCTGAGGGTGATTGCACAATTTGGGACTCCATATTGCAAGTAGCAAAAAAACAGAGCACTGTCGCTTTAAGAGCACCGATCACGTCACCTTCCACCGATCCGGTCTGCAGGGAGCCCCCTCTAAACTACACTGACAGCAGAACGTGCAGGAATATGCCCGCAGGGACCCCCAAGTACTGTACCACCTCAGACAAACTATCCTTCTGATTCTTCCAGCAGCATGGAGAGAAAGACCGGAAGTAAACTCGGCTAGCAGCAGGAAACAAAAGCACAGGAAGCGATGGTGCCTGAGGAAGGTCACGCTGCTCAGCATAGCACAGGGGCTACACAACAATGGATGCCTATATATATATATATATATATCAATAGGAAGCTCCAAGGAAAATGGCTGCTCCATACAAGTCTAAGGGGAAAAATTCACATTGCCCGCCCACACTTAAGATGGCGGCGCCCACGTCAAGCCATGCTGCCAGGAACCGACACATGAAGGCCTCAGGAACCACAACAGGGACCAGCAAGCCCAAGGTATAATGTCATCCCCCCCCCTCCCCCAAGGGCGACAGGCGCTCCAGACACACAGCCACTGCAGGGACAGGGAAAGGGGGGGGGTAGGTCACACAGGCCGGGTACCGGGCAGGGGGATCTCTTGGGAGGCACAAATCCCATTATCCATAGGAGACAGCCCACATCCCCCCAAGGCCAGCAGGGACAAGGGGGGCACATTTACTCACCATACCATGGACCAGGTGGGCTCCACTCCGGGCAGACTGCCTCCCACTCAAAGTGGGGGTGCTGCCAGCCGAGGGGTACACTGCGACCCAGGGCGTTCCAGGTCATCGCATCCTGGCGAGGCTTCCGCCTGCAGGCTCCTCCCCATCCTAAAAGGGGCACCGTCGTGGCTAGGCCTAGGTTGGGACTATAACCTGCTCACGCTCGTAGGATAGACTAGGGGTACCATAATGATCTAGATTATCCAGTGCAAAGCCCCGGCCTGCATCGTTGCTTGTAGATCACCAGGAAAATTCTTCCCTGAACACTAGCTAGCCAGTGAGTAAAGAGAAATAAATATTCTGAAAATAATAAAAAACAGACCGAAGTCCCAGCAAGAAAGCTAGGTCCTACTCCTTCTCTAGGTAGAAACAAACTGATGTGCTGGGTTGTGGCAGTGGGGGTTATGCCTGGAGGTACAGCCCCGTGGGCGTGCACATGTTAAAAGTTTTGTACCAACGTACTGCCTAGACTACTCCTGCAGGTGGCAGCATAACCCACTCAGCTCATGGAGATCAAGCTGTGTCTGTCGATGGACGATAGAGAAATGTTTATTTTTTCAATTTACAAAACTGTGTGACAAAAAACGAGATCTGCAATGTACTCAAAATGCATCTCAGCAAATAGTTTAGGGTGTCTACTTTCCGAAAAGGGGTCATCGGGGGGGGTTGTGCTGTCCTGGCATTTCATGACCTCCGAAACTGTGATATTTAGTGAGGAGTAAAATCAACAATTTCCGCTCTTGGAAAGCCTGAAGGCGGTGATTGGTTTTCGGGGTCCTGTACGCGGCTAAACTGCCAAAAAGTCTTACACTTGGTATCCCTGTACTCAGGAGAAGCAGCCAAATGTATTTTGGGGTGCCATTTTACATATAGCCATGGCATGTTTGAGCAAAATATCACTTAGTGACAACTTTGTGTAAAAAAAAAAAAATTATCATATTCCTGATACTTGTGGCAATAATATAAAATATTTCATGGACTTAACATGCATCTCAACAAATAGTCTAGGGTGTCTGCTTTCCAAAAAGGGGTAATGGGGGGGGGGGTGCTATCTTTGCATTTCATGGCCCCTGAAATTGTTATAGGAAGTGAGGAGTGACAACAATTTATTCCCTTAGAAAGCCTGAAGGCAGTGATTGGTTTTCGGGGTCCTGTATGTGGCTAGACTGCCAAAAAGTCTCATACATGGGTTATTCTAGTATGCAGGAGAAGCAGCAGAATGTACTTTGGGGTGTAATTCCACATATACCCATGGCATGTGTGAGCAATATATCTTTTCATGGACAACTTTGTGTAAAAAATTTTTTTTCAAACACCTGTGACAACAAAATGTAATATTCAATGGGCTCAACATGCCTCACAGAAAAATCCTTGGGGTGTCTAGTTTCCAAAAAGGGGTAATCGGGGGGGGGGGGGTCTTGTACTGCCCTGTCATTTTAGCACTTCAAGAAATGAGATGGCCAGTCAGAAAGTAAAAGCTGCGTAAATTCCAGTATTTACACCATAGTTTGTAGATGCAATAACTTTTATGCAAACCAATAAAAATACACTTCCTGAGATATTTCTTTTAATCAAAAACATGTAGCTAAATCAGGGCTTGACAAATTTTCCTGAAATCTAGGAGCCAGCCCTAAAAGTTAGGAGCCAGTTTTTTTTTTTTTTTAAACTAACAACCAAGCTTTATTTAATAAAACGGATACTAAATTTACACATAAATACGACTAGAACCCCACTCTCCTCTAGCGCAATTGGATGAAAACAGACTGTCTGTCTCTTTCCATCCGATGCCATCTGATCCGATCCACGGGATGGATAGAAAATAGAACCACCATCCATCTGCTTTTGGAGGACAGGATCAGATGGCGGCAGATTACTGCTCCATTGAGGAGAATGAAGGGTCCGATCAGGTCTGCCTGAAAAACTGACAGGCGGACCTGATCAGACAGCCCGTGTGAAAGGGGCCTTCGGCTGTGGCATGGCGATAAGGAAAAAAAGAAAAAAAAAAAAAAAAAAGATAATATATATAAATAATAATAATTGGAAAAAAACATTTTTTTTTTTTTATTTTTTTTTAATAATTAAAAAGAAAAAAATATTATTTAGTTTTTACATTTAAAAAATAAATTAAATTAATAATAAATAACCACACTCCCTGTCAAAGGTAACTAACTGGACAGGGAGATGGTAATGCATTGTGAACAATCAGGCAGTGGAAACACAACAGTGGATTACAACAGTCATTACTCCCGGCCACCACAAGAGGGCGCCAGTTCCCCATTGGAAGCCTCTCATTTCAAGTAGGCCGAAAAGCCGGGGCCTCAATTTTCGGACGGCCCGGAA
Organism: Pelophylax lessonae; assembly: GCF_965119305.1. NCBI lineage: Eukaryota > Metazoa > Chordata > Amphibia > Anura > Ranidae > Pelophylax > Pelophylax lessonae. The sequence goes on along the minus strand of NC_138774.1, from coordinate 247,767,665 downwards.
GTCCGTGCACTCCGTGCGCGGAAGTCCGTGCAAAAATGACAGGACACCTTCTGCAGGGCACCCCAGGCGCCAGGTCGCTAATTCTAGTTGCAAATGCGACCTGACGCCCGGGTTTTGTCGAGGCCTGAGCTAAATACATTTTGGCCTACATGTATAAAAAAAATTTAGTTTATTGGATATTTTTTTATAAGAAAAAGTAGAATTTTGAGACTCTAGAGCTCTCCTCTGCCCTTACAGCATCTGACCACACCAAAATTGGATTGATAAGATGCTTTCCCTATGGCGCTGTTTATATCTGGCGAAACTGAAGTCATGAAATGCTCGTAGCTTCCGGTATCTTAGGCCATAGGAGATGATTGGAGCCATTCTGATCTCCAATCAGCTCTAAGGTCAGCTGACAGAACCACCGGCTGCAGCCTCGAGTTGCCCGGTGGGACAGGAGAGCCAGAGAAAACCGTGGAAAGGGGGGGGGGGTGGAGTGCCCTCCCACTGCTTGTAAAAGCAGTTTAGCGGCTAATTATCTGCTAGGATCGCTTTACATGAAAGCCGACGGCTGGTTGTAAAAAACCACACCAAGATGCTTAAATCTGAAGGCATCATCTTGGTATGACCACTCAAAGTCCAGCGACATACCAGTATGTTGCTGGTCCTTGTTGGCCATATATTGTAAGGTCCCTTTCACACAATCCGGTCCGTCAGGCGGACTCCGTTTAGCTCAGCGGGGGATCAATCCGCCGATCCCCCGCTGAGCAGGCGGATGGCAGCTGTGTCTTCGTGCTGTGTGCGGAGACAGCTGTCAGGTCCCGCTGTTCTCAATGGGGGAATCGGATGGGAACGGACCATCTGTCCATTCTCATCCGTTCCCATCCGATCTGATCTGCTGGGCGGATGGAAAATAGGGTTTCCATCCGTCCAGATTTGACTAATCGGATGTCAGCGGACATGTCTCCACTGACATCCGATGCCCCATAGAGATGCATAGGGTGTCCGTTCAGATCCGCCAAAAAAAAAAACTGACAGGCGGATCTGAAAGGTCCGCCTGTGTTAAATATTCTTGGGATGTCTGGTGTGAATCGCTTTCTTGAGGTCATGACACAGCATCTCAATCGGGTTGAGGTCAGGACTCTGACTGGGCCACTTCAGAAGGCGTATTTTCTTCTGTTTAAGCCATTCTGTTGTTGATTTATTTCTATGCTTTGGGTCATTGTCCTGTTGCAACACCCATCTTCTGTTGAGCTTCAGTTGGTAGACAGATGGCCTTAAGTTCTCCTGCAAAATGTCTTGATAAACTTGGGAATTCATTTTTCCTTCAATGATAGCAATCCATCCAGGCCCCGAGGCAGCCCCAAACCATGATGCCCCCACCACCATACTTCACAGTTGGGATGAGGTTTTGATGTTTGTGTGCCGTGCCTCTTTTTCGCCACACACAGTGTTGTGTGTTTCTTCCAAACAACTCAACTTTTGTTTCATCTGTCCACAGAATATTTTGCCAGTACGGCTGTCGAACACCCAGGTGCTCTTGAGCAAACTGTAAACGTGCAGCAATGTTTTGTTTGGACAGCAGTAGCTTCCACTGTGGTATCCTCCCATGAAATCCATTCTTGTTTAGTGTTTTACATATTGTAGATTCGCTAACAGGGATGTTAGCATTTGCCAGTGACTTTTGTAAGTCTTTAGCTGACACTCTAGGATTCTTCTTCACCTAATTGAGCAGTCTGCGCTGTGCTCTTGCAGTCATCTTTACAGGATGGCCACTCCTAGGGAGAGTAGCAGCAGTGCTGAACTTTCTCCATTTATAGACAATTTGTCTTACCGTGGACTGATGAATAGCAAGGCTTTTGGAGATACAGTGCCTTGCAAAAGTATTCGGCCCCCTTGAACTTTGACCTTTTGCCACATTTCAGGCTTTAAACATAAAGATATAAAACTGTAATTTTTGGTGAAGAATCAACAAGTGGGACACAATCATAAAGTGGAACGAAATTTATTGGATATTTCAAACTTTTTTAACAAATAAAAAACTGAAAAATTGGGCGTGCAAAATTATTCAGCCCCCTTAAGTTAATACTTTGTAGCGCCACCTTTTGCTGCGATTACAGCTGTAAGTCGCTTGGGGTATGTCTCTATCAGTTTTGCACATCGAGAGACTGAAATTTTTGCCCATTCCTCCTTGCAAAACAGCTCGAGCTAAGTGAGGTTGGATGGAGAGCGTTTGTGAAAAGCAGTTTTCAGTTCTTTCCACAGATTCTCGATTGGATTCAGGTCTAGAGTTTGACTTGGCCATTCTAATACCTCGATATGTTTATTTGTGAACCATTCCATTGTAGATTTTGCTTTATGTTTTGGATCATTGTCTTGTTGGAAGACAAATCTCTGTCCCAGTCTCTGGTCTTTTGCAGACTCCATCAGGTTTTCTTCCAGAATGGTCCTGTATTTGGCTCCATCCATCTTCCCATCAATTTTAACCATCTTCCCTGTCCCTGCTGAAGAAAAGCAGGCCCAAACCATGATGCTGCCACCACCATGTTTGACAGTGGGGATGGTGTGTTCAGGGTGATGAGCTGTGTTGCTTTTACGCCAAGCATAACATTTTGCATTGTTGCCAAAAAGTTCGATTTTGGTTTCATCTGACCAGAGCACCTTCTTCCACATGTTTGGTGTGTCTCCCAGGTGGCTTGTGGCAAACTTTAAACGACACTTTTTATGGATATCTTTAAGAAATGGCTTTCTTCTTGCCACTCTTCCATAAAGGCCAGATTTGTGCAGTATACGACTGATTGTTGTCCTATGGACAAAGTCTCCCACCTCAGCTGTAGATCTCTGCAGTTCATCCAGAGTGATCATTGGCCTCTTGGCTACATCTCTGATCAGTCTTCTCCTTGTATGAGCTGAAAGTTTAGAGGGACGGCCAGGTCTTCGTAGATTTGCAGTGGTCTGATACTCCTTCCATTTCAATATTATTGCTTGCACAGTGCTCCTTGGGATGTTTAAAGCTTGGGAAATCTTTTTGTATCCAAATCCGGCTTTAAACTTCTCCACAACAGTATCTCGGACCTGCCTGGTGTGTTCCTTGTTCTTCATGATGCTCTCTGCGCTTTAAACGGACCTCTGAGACTATCACAGTGCAGGTGCATTTATACAGAGACTTGATTACACACAGGTGGATTCTATTTATCATTAGTCATTTAGGTCAACATTGGATCAGTCATAGATCCTCACTGAACTTCTGGAGAGAGTTTGCTGCACTGAAAGTAAAGGGGCTGAATAATTTTGCACGCCCAATTTTTCAGTTTTTTATTTAAGTTTGAAATAGCCAATAAATTTCGTTCCACTTTATGATTGTGTCCCACTTGTTAATTCTTCACAAAAAATTACAGTTTTATATCTTTATGTTTGAAGCCTGAAATGTGCCAAAAGGTCGCAAAGTTCAAGGGGGCCGAATACTTTTGGAAGGCACTGTACTTTTATAACCCTTTCCAGCTTTATGCAAGTCAACAATTCTTAATCGTAGGTCTTCTGAGAGCTCTTTTGTGCGAGGCATCATTTACATCAGGCAATGCTTCTTGTGAAAAGCAAACCCAGAACTGGTGTGTGTTTTTTATAGGGCAGGGCAGCTGTAACCTCCAATCTCATCTCATTGATTGGACTCCAGTTGGCTGACATCTCACTCCAATTAGCTCTTGGAGATGTCAGTCTAGGGGTTCACATATTTTTTCCACCTGCATTGTGAATGTTTACATGGTGTGTTCAATAAAAAAACATGGCAACATTTCATTCTTTGTGTGTTATTAGTTTAAGCAGACTGTGATTGTCTATTGTTGTGACTTAGATGATGATCAGATCACATTTTATGACTAATTTGTGCAGAAATCCATATCATTCCAAAGGGTTAACATACTTTTTCTTGCAGCTGTATGGTTAACAATGAAAAACAGTAACAATAAAACATTACAGCAGAGGTGTCAAACTCAATTCTATCTGGGGCCGCATCAGCGTTATGGTCGCACTCAAAGGGCCAGTTGTATCTGTAAGACTAGATGTCCAGAGCACACCCCCCTACATCAGAGGTCAAGAGTCCCCCACCCTCTCTTATACAGTGCACCCTCCCTACCATGAGCTGCTGCAGTGAATAAGCTGGAGGCAGCGCTAGGAAGTAGAAAGTGCAGAATATGGAGGAAGACCAGAGGAGGGCTGGAGTCAGCTGCTGGAGTCTGTTGAATGCTGAAACCAGGGAAGGTGGAGACAAGGTGGTGCTGGAGCTACATAGAGGTGCAGGATCTGTAGGAGGAGTTTTGACTTCCTCTCAGCTGCTGACTGCTTAGGCAGGGGGGGTGGGCAGAGACAAACCTGCCCGTAGCTGCATGGAAAAGTGCAGGATCTGACGCGGGAGTTCTGTCCTCCTCTTTGCTGCTGACTGCTGAGACAAGGTAGGTGTGGAGATGAGGGGGGAGCTGCAGCTGTAGAAGAGGTGCGAGGGCCACATGAAATGGCCTGGAGGGCCGGATTCGGCCCTCGGGCCTTGTGTTTGACACATGTGCATTACAGTATATTATAAAGTACAGTGAAAGTAGAAAGAAAAATTAGAGTAAGAACAGAAAATTAACTCAATAAAATGACAACTATTTTTGGCTTTTTATTTTTTTTTTTATTATTTTTTTTGTTGTAACTTTTTTTTGGAACTGTAAAACATTCCAGTTTACTGTCTCTTAACCACTTGCCGACCGCCGCAAGTACATATACTGAGGCGGTCAGCCCCGTGCAGGCAAAGTGACGCACCGGTACCTCACTAGCCTGTGAGCCAATAGGGGGCGAGCGCGCGCCGCCGGAGGCACGCTCCCGCCCCCGCTCGTTCAAGGACACCTCCGCGCGAGTGACCGGTGGACCCGATGTCGTGCTTTTTAAGTATTGCAGAACACATCTTCTGACATCTAATTTGTGAAAATTAATTTCCTGTTCCCTCACAGGATCTGAACAAAACCTTGGTAGTACTATCTCCTGGTCTCTATGGAACTTTGAGACCACCTTGGGAAGAAATGCTGGATCGGTCTTAAAAATAATTCGATCTGCAAAAATCTGTAAAAGAGGTGGTTTAACTGAAAGGGCCTCTAGCTCACTAACCCGTCTGGCGGTAGTGATTGCCACTAAAAAAACTGTCTTGAAGGTTAAGGTTTTCACGGAACAAGACTCCAATGGCTCAAATGGTTCTTTAATAAGAGCCTGCAAAACTAAGGACAGATCCCACATTGGAAATGGGAGACCTCCTGCTGGTCTTTGTCTATTCAAAGCCTTAAAGAAATGGATCACCCAGGGATCCTTTGCTAAAGGATTTTCTAGGAACACGCTAATGGCTGACACTTGGCTTTTCAGGGTGCTGATGGCTAACCCCTTGTTTGCCCCCTCTCGAAGGAACTCGAGTACTGACACTGTGCTTCCTGTGTCTAAAGAGCTTGCTTTGCACCAAGCTATGAAAAACTTCCAAGTTTTTAGGTAAATGCTCTGTCTCTTTCTTTCTGCTTCCTAGCAGAGTTAGCACCAGTTGGTCCGAGAAACCCTTGCTCCTTAACAGTTCTTCTTCAGAAGCCAGGCTGCCATGAGGACAGAGTACTGGGCCCTGATAGAGGAGATCTTCTCTCACTGGTAATAACCAGGGGGGCTCTACCGCTAGGTGTTTTAGTGTCGAGAACCACGGCCTCCTTGGCCAATGTGGCGCTATAAGGATTAGCGTCGTACTTTCCTCCTGAAACTTCCTCAGGACCGCTGGTATTAGCACCGGCGGAGGGAAGGCATTAGATTTTGGGAAAATCCAAGGTTGAGCCAGAGCATCCACTCCTAGAGCTCCGTCCCATCTGCTCAGGGAAAAGAATTGAGGTTTCTTTGTGTTCTGCCGTGAGGCAAACAGGTCGATGTTTGGTATTCCCCATCTCTGGGTAATTCCATTGAACACCTCCTGATTTAGCGTCCAGTCGCCTTCTCTTACAGTTTTCCTGCTGAGAAAGTCGGCTAGTTGGTTTAACTCTCCCTTGAGATGGACTGCCGAAAGAGAGAGAACTTGGACTTCGGCCCATTGAAAGATCATCTTTGCCAAACCCCATAGGAGATTGCTCCTGGTTCCCCCCTGTCGTTTTATATACGCCACCACTGTGGCATTGTCCGACCGAACCTGGATTCTGTGTCCCTGCAAGTCTTCCTGGAAGGCTCTGAGGGCTAGCTCTACTGCTCTGAACTCCCTCCAGTTGGAGGATTGTTTCGCTTCCTCCGGTCCCCAAGCCCCCTGAGCTGGCTTGGATCCCAGATGGGCCCCCCAGCCTGTGCCGCTTGCATCTGTGGTGATAATGGTGGAAGCTATCTGAACCCAACAAAGGCCCTGCGATAGATTTGCGGCTTTTCTCCACCACCACAGAGATCTTTTTACTCCGGTTGGGATGTGGATTAAAGTATCCAGGGAGTCATGGCTGCGGTCCCAAGCTTCCAGAATGAATAGCTGCAAGGGATGAAAATGCAGACCTGCCCACTGTACTGCTGGGATGGCCGCTGTTAGTAACCCCAGTATAGACATGGACTGTCTGACTGAGATTGCTTGGTTGGTTTGTAACTGTCCTACCGCTTTGTTTATCTTCTGTTTCTTGTCCAGAGGTAGGAAGACTTTTTGGACTGTGGAGTCTATCTCGTAACCCAAGAACAATATCCATTGCGTTGGTACTAAGGAGGATTTTTCTAGATTCAGTAGCCAACCCAGACTTTCCAGAATTTGTGTTGAATCCCAGAGGTCCTGCAGGTTGTCTAAGTACGCAATGATCGACAACCCCTGTAGCCGCATTAATGCCAAGGTCTCTGCCATGACCTTGGTGAATATTCAGGGGGAAGAGGAGAGGCCAAATGGGAGGGCTTGAAATTGCCAGTGTTGAATGTCCTTCCCTGTTCTTACGGCTAACCTCAGGAACCTTTGGCTTTTCTCTGCAATGGGAATGTGCAGGTAGGCATCCTTGAGGTCTATTGAGGCCATATAACACTGTGGGGGTAGGACAGTCCTTATCGAATAGAGTCCATCCTGAAGTTCCTGTATCTGATTGAACGATTCAGGGGTTTTAGGTTTAGAATTAACCTGTGACTGCCTGAGGGCTTTACTACCACGAAAATGTGGGAGTAAGACCCTTCTCCCACTTCCCCTAGTGAAACCCTCCTGATGACCTTCTGTTTCTTTAGGTCCTTGAGGGAGGAGAGTATGGCCATGGCCTTCTTTTCACACTTTGGTAGATGGGTAATTAACATTCTGGCTGGAGGGGGGCTTGAGAACTCCAGCTGATAACCCTGTCTTATGATCTGCAGGATAAAGGGGCTGGAGGTGATCTCTTCCCACCGTGGGAGAAAAGCCCCCAGTCTTCCTCCCACTGTGGTGAGGTTGTCATTGTGACTTCCTGTGCTGTTCAGGAGGGCGAAAAATAGCCCCCCCACGGCCCTTTCCTTTTTGACTCCAAGATTTCCTCTGCCCTTCAGATTTTCTTGGAGCTGAAAAGTTCTTTAGGGGGTAAGACCTTCTAGAAAGGATTTCTTCTGCCGTTTGATCTAGGATGGTCTCTAACCCTGGACCAAATAGGTGGTCTCCTGTAAATGGGATCCCACACAGCTTGGCTTTAGATCCCCCGTCTCCTTGCCAAGTTTTTAATCAGAGGGCTCTCCTAGCCAAATTGGTTAAGGCAGATGACCTGGCCGTCATGCGCACCGACTCTGCGGAGGCATCTGCAATGTATGCTACTCCCCGTAGCAGCATGGGAAAGGAGGACAATATGGTCTCCTTAGCAGTACCCGCCTCAATGTGCGCTTTTATCTGTGTTAGCCAATACTCCATGTTTCTGGCTACCACAGTAATTGCCATAGCAGGCTTTAGGTTTCCAAGAGATGAGTCCCATGCTTTTTTAAGGAGGGAGTCCGCCCGCTAATCCATGGGATCAGGAAGCGACCCCATATCCTCGAAAGCCAAATCCGTATGCCTGGAGACTCGTGAAAAGGCTGCGTCCAGTTTAGGTGATTTGTTCCAGACCGCCGAATCATCCTCAGAAAAAGGAAATCGTCTCTTTAGAGCCCCTGAAAAGAAGGGTTTCCTTTCTGGGTCCTGCCATTCTCCCTTTACGGTGTCTACTAGGACCTCGTGTACTGGAAAAACCTTTTTCTTAGGTTTGCCCAGACCCGCATACATCTGATCATGTAGGGATAAGGCTTTCTTTTCTTCTTGGATTCCCAGAGTGGTGTGGATAGCCGCTAAAAGGCCCTCCACCTCTTCCAGAGACAGCTTGTACCTAGAGGTTCTGTTGGATTCCCCATCCGACCCCTCTGCCTCAAATTCCCCTTGGGAATTGGGGGATGTGCTATCGCACTCTCCCTTCTGACGTTCAGAAACCGCAGGTACCTCCCCACTTGTCGAAGGTAGCACCTGCGGCGTTGGAGCAATTTCCTGCCGTGCCGACTGGGGGGAACTCTGTGGAAGCTGGATATTAGCAAACAATTCCTTAAAGGACTGGAAAGTGCTAGTAAGCTCCTTGACAGATGTGGCTAAGTCTGCATTTTTACTTTCAGTGTGCTCTCCGACTAAACTATCCAGACATTCTCTGCATAAAGGTTTAGTCCAGGATTCCCCCATGTTTTCTTTGCAGGAAGGGCATATCTTCTTAGCAATATGGGCTGTTTTTGTTTTTTTCAGAGGCTTTCTGAAATTTAACATAAAAAAACATAGTAAAAACATACTCCTACTAGTGCCCCCAGCCCGCACAGCTTGCCCCAACAGAGGGTGTTACTAGGGACGACCATCACCAAAAGATCCCACAGTGTAACCCTCAAGCCTCCCTGATCCCCTTAAAGAGCCTCTAGGGGAAAGGAAAATGGAGCTAGTGGGAGGAAGGTAAGGGAGTACCTCCCCAGGTCTCCTTGCCTTATGTTGGCTGGTGCTGTTCTCCCCCGGAGCAGTCCCTGAGACCTGTGCCCCTGTGGCTCCTGGAGTGGCTCACAAACTCTTTCAGGCAGCTGTCCCCCAGCAGTTTGAATGCACCAGTCTTCATATCTGGCCCGCTCACCGCCGTGACCCGGAACCGGAAGTCACGGTTGCCGACGGAAGTGCCCGCCCCTACTGGAAGTGACGTCCCCCGTCATCCGGCCCGGTTGCTCCACACCGGCCGTACAGCGGGGGGCAGTGCACAATCGTCGGACGCTCTCCCCGAGCGTGGAGAGCAGGCCCCCCAGCCTGAATGCCCCCCTGAGCGGGGCTGGGGTGATACATTTCTTGCGGCCGACAGGTAAGCGGGTCCCCCCCGGTGCTATTTTTCTGGCTGCTTCTGAGAGTACCTGGCTCTCTTTGAGCTTCAGCTTCCCAGCCTCAGCTATGGCTCCTCTTTGGATGGTGTCTCCCCGCTGGAGGAAACACCAGAACTGAGGCATCCAGCTGGAAGGAGGCTTAAATCTTTTAGATTGGGGCGCGGTTTCCTATGAAAGGAGGAGCCAGGTTCTCTCAGAAGTGCCTGTCCTGAAAGACGACAAGGGAAAAAAGGACGTCAAATTTGTTTAGGTACAGCGTCGCACGACCGCCATTTAATTGTCCATTAAAGTCACGCAGTGCCGAATCGCAAAATAGGGCCTGGTCAGGAAGGGGGTAAAATCTTCCGGGGCTTAAGTGGTTAAAATGCAATCACCATCTAACATCTTTCGAGACCCTGTGTAAAAGTGTGCTCTAGACTGTGCTGTGCTATTCCCTATACTAATACTCTACTAGAGTGTTGTAGCGACGGAAACAGCCCCCGATGCAGAGACCAGGTTGGCCAGGACAGGAAGGACAACAATAGCGGGTGTCACGCCTATATCCTTCTTTGGGGTGCTCTTTGGGTAGGAGTACCAGGCAGGACATCCGGAAAATGCCTCTCATGCAGCCAGCTCACTGCATCTGGATTGTGAATTTGGGCCACAGCACCTTCTTAGTACAGAAGGACTGTTATGATCTCTTGCTGGAATTTTAGGAAGGATCCACTTCTTCCTGACACTTTGTATAGCACATAAGCGTACAACGGGGCCAATTGGAATAAGTATACAGACACCTTTTTGTACCAGTGTCTAGCCTTACGGGTAATTAAGTACAGTGCAATCATCTGGTCATTGAAGTCCACTCCTCCCACGTTAGGGTTGTATTCGTGGACACAGGGGCTTCTCAACACCACCAGTCGCCTTTGCAATTTGGACTGTCGCTTCTGCGTGAATGGAGGACAGAACTAAAAAACATTCTGTGTGTCCCTCCACTTCACAGCAAGCAATTTATTACACTTCAAGCAGGCTTTTTCCCCCCGTCTAAGTCGGGAATCTACAAGCCGTTGGGGGAAGCCCCCGCGATTAGGTCGCATGGTGCCACATGTGCCAATTCAAAAGTCAAAAAGGTGACTAAAAAGTGGCACACTTGTGTAATAATTGTCCACATATAAATGGTATCCCTTTCTGAATAGGGGTGACACCAAGTCCCAAACAATCTTGCCACTGCTCCCCACTGTAGTCTGGGCAGATGGGGGGCTCCACATTGCTATCTTTTCCCTCGTAAATTCGGAATCTACATGTATAGCCTGTTGCCCTGTCACAGAGCTTATACATCTTGACCCCATATCTGGCACGCTTGTTGGGGATAAACTGTTTTAAAGCAAGGCAGCCAGAAAATTTACCCAGGGACTCATCAACACAGACCGTTTGTTGGGGCGTATACAAGGCTGCAAACTTTTGGTTGAAGTAATTTACAAGGGGCTGAATTTTGTGTAGCCGGTCATATCCAGGGTCACCCGGAGGACGACAGAGTTCACTGTCACTGAAGTGCATGAACTGCAAGACTTGCTCGTATCTAGTCCTAGCCATGGCAGCAGAAAACACAGGCATATGATGAATTGGTTCAGTGGACCAATATGACCGCAACTCACTCTTTTTAGTAATGCCCGTGAGGAGGGATAGGCCCAGAATGTTAGGTTTTAAATTCGGAAACAGAGATACATTTCCATGCAAATTCTCTGGCAAGGGTCAAATTTGGATTTATTGATCGGCATATAAATTGATTTGGTCCACAAAAGGTCTGTACAGATCTTCCGTAAAAAAAAAAAAAAAGCTCATAATAATCAAGGGAAGTAATATTGTCTGTTTCTACCTGAATTTCGGGTTGACCAGTGAATAGGGGAAGTACAGGCGCTGCGGTACACTACTTGTGTTAGCCACCGCACCAGCTTGAACTGCACTTATGGGACTCGCCACGTCACCAAGTGCTACTGCAGTGCTGGTTTTACTAGCTCCTGCTCTCTACAGGTTTGAATACTGAGCCTGATTCTGACAGCGAAGTGACGAGCGGGGCCGGTGCCATCGCATTGATTCCTGGGAGTGATGACGTTCAGCTCCCAGGAATCATCGCGAAGGAGGAAGTGACGGAGGAGCCGCGGCACAGAGGGAGGAAGTACATTGAGGTGAGTATTTTCGATCTTCAATTACAAGGTGAGTTTTAAAAAAAAAAAAAACTTACTATCCAATTCCTTTTCAGGTGAAGGTGAAGAAGCGGACGGGCACAAAAAAAAAGATCGATTTTGTGCCCGGAACTCCGCTTTAATGTGGAACTCAGAGATCACCTTAGGAAGGAAGGAGGGATGCGGACGCAAAACCACCTTATCCTTGTGAATCACCAAGTAAGGAGAACGGCAAGACAACTCCGCCAGTTCCGATACCCTGCGAGCCGAAGTGATCGCCACCAAAAAGGCAACCTTCTTAGACAGCAGAGGTAACGATATCTCCCGTATGTTTTCAAAGGGAGCACGCTGTAACACGGACAGAACCAAGTTCACGTCCCATGGAGGCAAAGGCTCCTTCCTGGGAGGAGCCAAATGTCACACACCTTGAATGAAGGTGCGAACCAGGGAATGAGACGCCACAGGGCGTTGGAAAAGAATAGCCAGTGCGGACACCTGGCCTTTTATCGTGGCCAGCGCCAGGCGTTGGTCCACCCGAGACTGGAGGAAGGCCAACACTCTCGACACAGAGTACGAGCAAGGGGAGAACCTCCTGGACTCACACCAGGCGAAATAGGCCTTCCAGGTACAGTAATAGATTTTACCAGAGGAGGTCTTCCTAGCCTTGACAAGGGTAGGGATGACCTCAGGGGACAGACCCCTGTCCCTCAGGACCTGGGTCTCAACAGCCAGGCCGTTAAAGCCAGCGACTGTAAAGCAGGATGGAAGATCGGACCCTGAGACAGGAGATCTTCCCACATTGGCAGCCGCCACGGAGGCGCCACTGCCAGGTGAACAACGTTGGTGTACCAGGACCGGCGTGGCCAGTCCGGGGCCACCAGAATCACCAGGTGCGGATCCGATGCTAACCTGCAGAGGAACCTGGATAGCAACTGAATCGGAGGAAAGGCATACATCAGACGATACTGATGCCAAGGGGCCACCAACGCGTCCGCCAGAGGATCGCGCGTTCTTGCCACGAACCTTTCCACCTTTTGGTTTAACCGAGATGCAAACAGATCCACGTCTGGGGATCCCCACTTCGCACACAGCATTTGGAAGACCTCCGGGTGCAGGGACCATTCCCCCTGGTCCAGGGTCTGGCGGCTCAGATAGTCGGCCTGCCAGTTCTCCACACCCGGAATGTGAACTGCCGAAATCGCCGGGACTTGATTCTCGGCCCAAGACAGAATGTCGGTCACCTCCCGGCCCCCCCGGGCACTCCTGGTGCCCCCTTGGTGGTTGATGTAAGCCACCACGGTAGCATTGTCCGTCTGTACCCGAACAGGACGGCCCCAAAGTCGGTCCGACCACTGGAAGAGACAGTTTTATCACTCGCAATTCCAGCACATTTATCGGGAGTGAGGACTCCTCCCCCGACCAAGTGCCCTGGGCAGACAGATTGCCCAGGACTCCACCACAGCCCGACAGGCTGGCATCCGTGGTAATCACCGTCCACAACAACGGACAGAAGGACTTGCCTGCCGACACCGTCGGGGACTGGAGCCACCACAGAAGAGCCAATCTGGTCTGACGACTCAATGAGACAACCAGATACAGGGACTGAGGCAGTCTGTCCCACCTGGCCAGGGTGTGAAACTGAGCAAAGGGTATTGCCTCGAAGGCCGAAACCATCAACCCCAGGCCCAGCATACAGGTCCTGATTGATGAGGACGGGTTGTCCCTGAGGGACCTGATCTCGTCCTGCAAGGTCCAGAGCTTGTCCTCCGGCAAAAACACCTTTGCCTGAGCAGAGTCCAGAATCATTCCCAGATAGGGAAGAGGAACCGATGGAGACCACGTCGATTTCTGAACGATGATGGTCTATCCGAACTCCTGTAGCGTCTGCACCGTGGTGGACAGATCGTGCACTAGGTCCTGACTGACACTATCTCAGAAGAAGATCGTCCAGGTACCCCAAGACCGCAATGCCCTGTGCCGTTAACAGGCCCAGAACCGGCGCCAGCACTTTGGTAAAGACCCTTGGAGCCAAAGCGAGACCGAAAGGTAATGCCGCAAACTGATAGTGGTCCTCTGCGACAGCAAACCGAAGGTACCGCTGATGACCCTTGAAAATGGGGACGTGCAGGTACGCATCTTTTAGATCTATCGAGGCCAGGAATTCCCCTGGACTCAGGGAGGCCACCCCCAACCGGAGAGACTCCATACGGAACTTGCGAACGCGCACGAAGCGGTTCAGCGCTTTTAGGTCCAGAATAGGACGTACTTTGCCCTCCTTCCTGGGCACAGTGAACAGATTGGAATAAAATCCCCGAAACCTGTCCCGATGAGGCACCGGGACAATCACCCCCTGAGCAAGAAGGTCCTGCACCGCTTAGTGTAGGTCCTGCAGACGCCCAGGAGGCAAATGAAGATTTGAGGGAAAGAATCTGTCCGCCGGCCGGGAAAGGAATTCGATCTTGTACCTCGATTGAATGATGTCATGAACCCACCTGTCTGAAATCCGGAGCATTTCAGACTTCTGCTTGCCCGCCCAGGGCTTCTTCTGGCTGCCCTGGGCCTTGAAGGGCTTGCCCTTGGATTGGTTCCGAAAGGCACGAAAAGGACCCCTGAGTGGATCGAGGCGCAGAACCCCTCTTGCCAGGAAAGGACTTGTACTTCGGGTTCTGGGGCAGCAAAGTGCTCTTGCCCCCTGTGACGCCTTTCACCAGGGTATCCAATGCCTCGCTAAAAAGGCGAGAACCAGCATAGGGAAAATCAGCCACTGTTTTCCGCGAGGACTGGTCAGCCGACCAGCTCTTCAGCCATATCAGTCGCCGGTTAAGTACCGAGACACTAGAGAGGCGTGCCACTAAAGAGGCCTCATTTAAGGCCGCATCACACAGATACATGATTCCTTGGTGGATTTGATCCACCATATCCAGCCGGGCAGGCGGAACAGCATCAGACACGAGGTTGGTCCTAAGCACCTTAGTCCAATCAGCCACCGCCTGAGCCACCAAAACGGACGCGAAAACGGGTCTGAGCAACGAGCCCGCCACCGTATAGGAATAGCGGGCTAGAGACTCCAACCGCCGGTCCGTGGGATCCCGAAAAACCGGGGTATCCTCAGAAGGAACCAAGGTAGCCTTGTTTAACACAGCCACAGTGTGCTCCACCTGTGGAGGCACACACCATTGTGATTCCGTAGCCGGTGCAAAGGGATAAAGCAACTTGAACCGACTAGGTACCAAGAATGGACGTTTTAAAGTGCGCCACATTTCATTAACAGTGTAATGAAACTCAGCGGGGCAGGGAAAAACCTGCGCCGACTTGCGGGTCCTGTGTGTTCCAAAGGAGGACACAATGCCCGGAGGACTGAGCTCATGCTCCAAATGTAGTGTTTCCTTAACAGAAACTATCAATTCATCCATGGTCGCTCACTCTTCAGGCGACCCTGGGGAGGAGGTATCAACCTCCTCCACCTCCACCTCCCCCTCAGACCCCAGCGGGTCTAAGGATGACCGAGACCCTGAAAAGGGCACGCTTGCTGCAGCAGCCATATCACCATCACAATCAGAAGAGAGGGACAATCTGGGCCTCTTTTTAGCAGCACGTTCAGCCATCAGCATTTCCATATTGGACACCAAGGTCGCCACTACAGCGGCCAAATCAGGTCTCAGAGGGGCCACAGGAGAACTGGGGTCCCCCACCAGAGCTGGGGGGAATTTGCTGTCCTGAGAATCCATTGCCCAAGATGAAAAAACAACAGTGCAATACATTTGGTACTGCCCCTTTAAGACTGCTGCGAAGTGCGCAGCCCACCGCTACAGTGACAAAGACCCCCAAACAGGAGAAGAAAAAACTGAGCCAGAAATTACAATACAGAAGGTAATTGAGAGAGATAATCTGCAGAGCCCCGCAGAGTGTTACCACCGATGTCCTGCTTCAGAGGAAAAGGAAGTGCTGTCAGAGTAGGCTGAACCATAAGCTGCATGACTCAGGGAAAATGGCTGCCCCATAGGACTGAATGGAAGGCTCTGGCAAAATGGCCGCCGAACATGCGGTCGTAACGATCGTTCTGCCACCGCAAAATGGCGGCGGATGGCGCCAAAACAGCATGTAGTATTGCCCATAGTGAAGCCAAACATGCCTGCCCATACCTAAAATGGCGGACCGCGCGGTTTCACCCCGCTGCGGCCGCCACACACACAGTCTGCACCCCCAACAAGCACTGAAGTGACACAGGGAAGGGGACCCCTAAAAACATACAGCACGGCAGCGCATGCACAAGCGATCCCCGCAGGGACTGCATCAGGGAGTCACACAGGCACAGACATGGGGGACACACAGCAACACAGGACTTGTTGCTGTAGCCTATGAATAGGAAAGACTAACTGGATAATTTTGAGGCCATGTATGCTGTATTTAGGTTAGTGGAGAAGCTCCCCGGCCTTCTATCCAAATTCGAGCACACTTATGAACGAAAGCGTGACAGATTTTGAGTACATTTTGCAAGTGGAAAGAGTATTACACTAGATCATCCTGAAGACCCCAAATATGCCGACAGAGTTCCAATGGACTGAGCCCTGCAGGGGGCACGTCCAAATTAACCAATTGTCTTGAAGCGGCTGTTGAAAGGAGCCGTGCAGTCTCCACCTACCCAGAGCTGGTGAGGGAAGTAAGAGAAAAAGAAGCTTTGCTAGAGGAGAAGAACAAAAAGCCAAAAGAGCTGCTGAAGTCTGGGCTGAAGGGGGGAATAAGTGTCTGCCGGTGCAGCCCAGTTGGAACCCAGCCTTTCAGATGAGGATAGTGAGGCAGAGGCAAAAGGGGAGTATCAGTCTCACTAGCATGACTGATAGGAAGTCTAAGCAAGCGGAACTATTGGCTCAAGTTGCTCAAACTCAAAGTCAAATGCAACAAGCCCTGCTGCGAGTGATGGAGACTCAAGCAAGGATGCAGGGGTCAAGGCTCAACCCAGGAGGAACCAAGTCATCCCTAACCAAGGTAAAGAGATGCTTCAGATGCGGAGAGACTGAACACTTCAGAGCTCAATGTCCCCAAGAAGAAGTTAGGCCTCAGCGCTTGGCCTTACCTTTAAAGGCGGTTTCTCACAAAGCAAAAGGGAAACTTCAAGGGGCCTCACTGAAGGAGCCAGCTGAGGTCCCCAGAGCTCTGAAAGTCAGGAGATCTCAAATCTAAACAATGCCTCCTTGTTCTCCATGTTCTTCTGGCCCTTTACCTATGCCTAGTTCTTCCCAATCAGGTTGAGAAGAAGGACACAGAAAGGCCAGCACCACCTTCCCCTAGAATTGCTGACAAGTCCCGGCAACAATCAAGGAAGCTAGAGAGGGTCCAAGCGACAAAGCCCAACATGAATGACCTGCCAAAAAACCCATTAGACCCATCTCCTATTGTCTTGCTACAAGTAGAGGGAGTCTACACCAAAGCCTTGCTAGACACTGGGGCCCAAGTAACCTTAATGTACAGAAACTTTTATGACAAATACACTTTGTCACTCCAAAAGTGCAGAGTGCTCAAAAGTGTTCCTTATAACAAATTGGCCACCTACCCCACAGAGTGGATCCCGATTACAGGAATCACATAAGCATATATTCCATCCAGCACTGCGTATCACCAATATCAGTGGGTATACACAATAACAAACTTCATGTTGACCCATCGTCTAAGAAAGGCTTTCGATCTCCTCTCAAATGCTCATCAACGATAACCATACAAAGCCAGCAGGGAGAATCTCATAGTGCAATACAGCAAACTTTTATTAAAAAAACAATCTTGTTCACTTACATCAAAGTGAATGCAGGTGAGCTTCAAATAAGCGTTATGGCTATGGCCATGGCTCCTCAAACTCCAGCAGCACTTGTCGACGTCACACACACTCTTCTGCCGACACGTTTCCCAAAAAATGGCATCTTCTTGGACTGGAGGGTTTGCGTTTGAGGTATTTTTCTTTTTTTTAATTATTCATTACTGTCTGTTTTTTTTTTCATTCTGAACATACCTAAATGCCATGTGTCCAACTCGACCAGTCTTGGGTGCTGTCCCAGGGTTTGGTTGACCTTTCTGCACCCACTGTATGTCTTGGTCACTACAGAAGTCTGCTGAATTAAGTTTACATTGTGTCTGTGGTTCATTTAAAGGGGTATACATCATGTCAGAACCTAGAGTGTCAGAAGGGCTGGGAAGATCCCAGGGTCAGGGCAGCACAAGAGGACAAGCAATATCGAGCAGCCCTGATGGGGGGTAGCGATACATTTGTGTTGTATTGTTGCCTCAAGGAGAATGAGAACACATTCTGTTTTTTTCCTTTGTTTTTTTTTTTTCTGTGTTGCCCTCTTGTCCTAATAAATGGATTTTTGTAAAATCTTACCGTAAAATCCTTTTCTCTTAGCTCATTGACAGACGTAGTCCTCGGTGATACACCACCTTCGGGTTATGTTGCCTCCACAGGAGGACTAGACAGGAAATTAAAAAGCTCTGGCCACACCCTAGGGGCAGTCCCAGAGGGTATATCCTCTCTCTCTCTGCCTCAGCAAATCAGTTATGTGAAAAAGCAGTCTTTAGAGATTTTAACCCAACTCAAAAAACAGAGGGGCGGGGACTACGTCTGTCAATGAGCTAAGAGAAAAGGATTTTACGGTAAGATTTTACAAAAATCCATTTTTCTCTAGCGCTCATTGACAGACGTAGTCCTCGGTGATACACCACCTTCGGGACGTCCCAGAGCAGTATCACAACTGAGGGGTGGGAAAATGAAATCAAATCCCAATCTAGAAGGCCCAACCGGCGCCAACTAGAAGTTTACAATGCTCATCCTTAATGATGAGACTCAACAAAAAAGAGAAAAAAATTTTTTTTTTTTTTTTTCAAACAGAAAAAAACCCTCGAGGTAGACCACCGGTCTCCTCAAATTGCGGCCTGCAAAACCTTGCGGCCAAATGAGGCATCCGCCGATGCCGTCACATCAATTTTATAGAATTTTGTAAAGGTATGTACCGACGACCAGGTGGCCGCCTTACATACCTGGACCACTGACGCCTGATGGCGAAAGGCCCAGGAAGTACTGAGCGCTCGAGTGGAGTGCGCCCTAACAGGGAACGGAGGACTCTGACCCTTGATAGAATAAGCCTGTACCACCGTTTGTCTAATCCATTTGGCAATGGTCGCGGCAGATGCAGGCAAACCCTTTCTGGGGCCATCCGTGATCACAAAAAGTGAATCCGTCTTACGGAAGGATTCCGTAGCTTTCAGGTATACCCTGATTGCCCGAACCACATCTAAGGAATGCAACGCATGTTCCCGATGATGCTTGGGCTGAGGACACAAGGAAGGTAGTACAATATCTTCATTCAGATGAAAATCTGAAACCACCTTAGGAAGAAAAGATGGCTTAGGATGAAGTACTACCTTATCCCTATGAATCACTAGGTAAGGGGACTGGCATGATAATGCAGCCAGTTCTGACACCCTGCGAGCAGAAGTAATAGCCACCAAGAAGGCCACCTTCTGGGATAAAGTAAGCAAGGGAATCTCCCTGATGTTTTCAAAGGGAGGTTTCTGTAGAACCGACAAAACCAAATTAAGATCCCAGGGCGGTAAGGGCGCGCGGACTGGAGGAGCCAGGTGCCGCACCCCCTGGATGAAATTCCGCACCAAGGATTTGGTAGCTAAAGGTTTCTGAAAGAAGATTGCTAATGCTGAAACTTGACCCTTGATGGTGCTCAAGGCTAGCTTCTGCTCAACCCCTTGTTGCAAAAAGGCCAATATTCGAGTCACCGAATAGGTACGTGGAGGAAATCCTAAAGATTCGCACCACGCAATATAAGTCTTCCATGTGTGATAATAGACTTTGCTGGAAGTCGCTTTCCTTGCTTTAATAAGGGTAGGAATGACTGAAGTAGACAAACCTCTGTCCTTCAGTACTTGGGTCTCAATGGCCAGGCCATTAAACCCAGCGACTGTAAAGCATGATGGTAAATTGGTCCTTGAGACCACAGACACTCCCTGAGACGAAGTTCCCACGGAACGTCTACGACTAACATGTCCAAGTCGGCCAGGCCGGCTTGAGGAGGCCAGTCTAGAATTTCTAGGACCACTGGCGCTGATAGAATCTGAACCAGGCGTCCCTAGAGGTATCTGGCCCCGACCATCCGAGAAAGTCTGGTCGTTTTCTGTTCCCACACATTTATCAGATACCTGATAGTTATCAGGAAAGGTGATCTTTTCTGGTTGAACCTCAGGGACCGAAGTCACCCGACTAGAGGCTACTTGGCCTATCTGGTCAACCAGATCCGATTCCTGTGAGGTATCGGGACTAATCTTAGGAAAAGGTAAAGGAAAAGATCTATTCAGGGAACGGTAACTACCGCTTCCTGTAGTACTTAAATGTTGGAAGGGAAGAATCGCACCGGTAGTAGTGGTTGATGCTCGATCTAATGTCCTGAATACCGGTGAAAACGTCCCCCCACCCTGAAACCAGGTGGGGGCGCACCTTCAGGCTGTGTACTCCTTTGCTTCGGGTTTGGCTGGGTTGGTCCTTTGCTTGTCCGACCAGCCCTTCTTGAACCCTCCTGGAGGAGTCTTGCCTTTCCCGCTAGTACCAGCCGGGCGCCCTTTATGGGCGGTAAAGAAAGGTCCTCGCTTGTTGCGAGGTCCCTTCGCTTTAGCAGCCTGTGGCAAAAAAGTGCTCTTGCCCCCAGTGGCATCCTTAATGATTTCATCTAGGTTGGCCCCAAATAGACGATTCCCCTGAAAGGGGAGATTTGTCAAGGTCTTTTTGGAACCTAGGTCAGCTGACCAGCATTTTAACCACAGCACACGTCTGAGGATCACCGCTGTCTTAGATGCATGCCCTAATAAGGGAGTAGTGTCCAAGGCTGCGTCACAGATAAACTGTAGCCCTTGTATAATCTGTTCCATCAAATCAGATGTCTCCTGGGGAATATCTTTTCCCCTAAGATCTTGGCGTACCATTTTCGCCCATTCCGTAAGTGTCTGGGAAACTAGACCAATAACAATTACTGGTCTAAATGCTGACCCTATCAGAGAGAAGATGGTGCGGGACTCTGCTTCCATCTTTCGATCCACCGGATCCTTAAAGGACGAAGTGTCCTCCACTGGAATAACCGTGGCTTTATTCAGCCTGGAAATAGGTGGATCCACCACTGGTGGTACCGTCCATTTCTTAACCACTTAAGCCCCGGAAGATTTTACCCCCATTCCGACCAGGGGGTATTTTGCGATTCGGCACTGCGTGAATTTAACGCACAATTGCGCGGTCGTGCGACGCTGTACCTAAACGAATTTGACGTCCTTTTTTTCCCACAAACAGAGCTTTCTTTTGGTGGTATTTGATCACCTGTGCGATTTTTTGATCACGCGCTATAAACAAAAAAAGAGCGTCAATTTTGCAAAAATAGCAATATTTTTCACATTTTTTTATATGAAATTCCCCCCCAAAAAAATGTAAAAATCAAAATTTTTAAAAATTTTCGGCCAATTTGTTTTATGCTACCTATGTTTGGTAAAAAAAAATCGCAAAAAGCGTATTTTGATTGGTTTGCGCAAAAGTTATCGCGTTTACTAACAAAGGGAAAGATTTTTGTCATTTTTGTTGTTTTTTTTTTTTAACGCGTAATGGCGGCGATCTGCGATTTTTTTTGCGGTACTGCGACATTGCGGCGGACAGATCGGACCCTTGACTGACATTTTTGACACTTTTGGGGTTACCAGTGACATTTCTACAGTAATCAGTGCTATACATATGCACTGTTACTGTAAAAATACACTGGTAGTGAAGGGGTTAACTTTATTTGGAAGGGAGGGGCTGTGTGTGTCCCTAGGGGCGTGGTTTCTACTGTGATTGGCTGTGGCTCTAGCTGTAAGGACACTGATCAACGGATCTACATACCAGATCCGTTTTATCAGTGTCTTTGCAGCGAGGAGAATGACAGGCAGTTTGTTTACACAAGCTGCCTGACATTCTCCCTCTCCCCCGCCGATCGCCGAGTGACCGGCGGACATCGGGTCCGCTGGTCACACGCGCGGGGGGGTCCGTGACCACGCGGGAGCGCGCCCCCGGGGGCGCGCGCTCGCTCCCTAGACCCTCACAAGCAAGCAACGTAGCCCTACGTTAGTTTGCCTGTGAGGGGCTGACCGCCGACGTAGATAGTCGTGCGGCGGTCGGCAAGTGGTTAATGATGGATTCCTCAAACGGATAGCGTCTAGCAATACGCTTGGAAATAGTAAAGGTACGTTTAGAATGCTCCCATTCTCCTTTAATCTGATTACCGAAACATTTAGGTACAGGAAAAACCTTCACCGTTTTGATGGGCTTATTAGTACCAAAAGGAATCTCTGTTTCAGTTGCCTCTGCCGGTAAAGCCTCAAGTTTTAAGGTTTCCTGCACTGCCACAACTAGTGCGTCCACCAATGCTTCTTCCTGAATTATAGCGGGAGAAGAAGCGTCCTCCTCACTGTCTGAGGGGGCTTTACCTGGGATAACAGCCCTTGCAGAGGAACCTGCAACTGCAGTGACCATCTCTGAATCAGAGTCAGAGGTGTCAGATAGTATAGGGGTAGGCGGGGGTCGCTTCCTTGACCCCCGTCCCTGACAGGCCGCCTCCACCCGAGCCACCATAGACTCCAAAATTGCTGTAAATGACTCTATACTCTGTGCACCGGCGGGTCCCGTGGCCCCCTCGAGGGAAACAGGTGGGGGAATATGTGTGGCAGGGTCCATGATAATTCCAGTCACTTCCTGGATAATATGATTCAAAAATAAAAAACTTTTTTTTTTTTTTTTTCTCAGACCCCCAGCGCCACAAAAGCCCCTTAGTGTTACCTGCTAGGGATCCCTATCGATCGAGAGAGAGAGATAGACCCCCAGGCTCACCACTTGATGCTCAGAGTTTAACTGCAACAGGTTAAAGCGCTGTCTTGACAAACAGGAAGTCTTTTGGCTGGCTGCCCAGGAAGAAAGGAGGCGGCTCCGCCCCTCTGCACGCCTTCCGGCGCCTCCCCCAAGCTCCACGAGGTGTTAGATCACCTCAAACATGGCCGCCCCCATGCTGGAGACACGAGGCTACGCCAAAATGGCGGCTCGTGCGATCCAGCAAAAAAAAAAATGGCGGCGGCCTGTACTGAATAGCGGTGTGCTGCAGGGCACACAACACTCTCTCTGCATGGGGATATGGCGTGGTTGGCGGTACCGGCCCTGGCGGACCGCATGGCCATTCGGGAGGCCTGCTAATAGCTGGAGATCTGATTAGGAAGGCAGTCTACATGTCCGTGGCTTCTGACTGGTAGGTAGCTTATTCTTAACACCGTAAGATTCCCAGAATGCCACAGATTACATCTTTTTAACATGTATACAATTAGATTGTTAGCTCCCAAACCAAGCCTCCTGGCTTTTTGCACATAAAATCACACTCAAAGTAGGAGGATCTGTGTCATGTTATAGGATAGAGAGGGACTCTATCTTACCATACAGAGAGGGGCCCGCGTTCACCACAAGACCCTTAGGGGAAAAGGGGGAACATACTACTCACCATACCGGAACCAGGCGGGCACCAACTCCTGACAGTACCCCTCTCCACCGGGGCGGGAGGGCTGTCGACCGATACGGACGCCGTGACTCATGGTCTTTGGCGTTTCAGCGAGACGTTTAACTCGCGTGAACAGTCCTTTAATGGGACTTTGTCGCGGCCGACCCAGCGCGGAGCTATGGCCTGCACGCGCTCGTAGGCTGAACTGGGGTGACCACCGGATCTCAACATCCAGCCCGTCGCCCAGTTCAGCTTTCTTGCTTGAAGATCTCACAGGAACACTGGAGAAAAAAAGCTGTCTAAAAAATCCTTTAAGAAAAAATTCTTGCCAGGACCTAAGATCCCAGCAAGGTATCTAGGTCCTTACTCCTAACTAGACAGAAAATAACTGATTTGCTGAGGCAGAGAGAGAGAGAGGATATACCCTCTGGGACTGCCCCTAGGGTGTGGCCAGAGCTTTTTAATTTCCTGTCTAGTCCTGCTCCTGTGGAGGCAACATAACCCGAAGGTGGTGTATCACCGAGGACTACGTCTGTCAATGAGCGCTAGAGAAAACATGTTTTCTTTCTCCTTTTTGGTTTTTATACTTCTTAGTTGAGCAATGTATATCCTTTTTGTTCTGTATGTTCTAAGGGTGTAAGATGGGGTGCAATTAGTTTTGTGAATACTCTGGGAGTGGACCAAATGGCAGTGTGACAAACTAGAAATTGTTTGTCTCCTACTACTAAGTGCAGAGAGCACTGATAAGGTAAAAGGGAATATGCAGATAGGCATCTTGGATGTGCCAGGTATTCTTCATTCCAGAGAGTTAATAACTTAGCTTGCTGATTCCATATGAAACTTTTTCACTAGAAGTTATTTCTTTAGGGATTTTAGGTCCAGGATAGGACAAATAACACTGTTGGATTGTATTACCATGAACAGGCTTGAAAAGAATTGGAACCTGTCCTCTAGAGGTACTAGAACTACTGCCTAGAGCAAGAGATGGTTCAGGGCAATCTGCAATTCTGATTTTCTTTAGCAGATTTTGGTTGGTTTGAGGGAAGAAAGCGGTGAGGGAACGAAGCTGAGAACTTTATTTTTGTACCCTTTTAAACCACCGATTGAACCCATATTTCTGGGAAGTCTTTGACCCAGAGACAGGCAAATGTATCAGATGTCATTCCCAGTCTTAGGAATGTGGGTGTATCTTCATTGTAAAGAGAGATTTGGGGTGGACATGGTGGTTTTTGTGTTCCAGGTTTTGTGTCAGAGGGAAGGGCTGAATGTTGGCTTAGCAGCCGAAGCCTGGGTAGAACCTTGAGGTGCTCTGCAATTTGAGGGAGAAGGCGACCATGATGAAGGGGATTTCGGAACCTTCCACTGTAAAAGAAGAACCCTTCCCCGTGACATCTTTGATGAATTTGTCAAGTGTCTCATCAAAAGAGATGTCCTGCTTTAAAAGGCATATGTATAAGGCGTCTTTTAGAGGCTACCAGGCTCTGAACCACAAGATTCTGAGCATGTAAACAGAAATCAGAGCTATTCTGGAGGAGATCTGTGTCATGACTTATTCTAGGACATAAATACAAAAGAGCATGGCAGAAGGTAATTGCTGTATTTGGCAGGCCTACAAGAGTAACGAGAACCTTTAAAGTGGTTGTAAACGTTTACATTTATTTAATTTTTTTATTAAAACACCAAACATGGTAAACTGAGATGCTCTGTGCAATGATTTTACACACAGCAGCCCTGATCTTTCTCTTCTCAGGTCCTCTGCCGGAACTCCTGGCTCCTCCCCCTCGCCGAGTGCCCCTATAGCATGCAGCTTGTTCTGGGGGCACTCGTGCATGCGTTTGTCTATTAACAGAGTGTGGCTTCGTCCCCACCCCCACTCCCTCCTTACTGGCTGTGATTGACAGCAGCAGGAGCCAATGTCTACCGCTACTGTCTGAGACAGGAGGGAGAGAGCCAGGAGAGCTGCTGCTCTCGTGCAAATGCTGGATTGAGATCAGGCTCTGGTAAGTAAAAGGGGAGCTGGGATTGCATGCAGAAAGTTCATTACCTAATGCAGCTAACTACACACATTATATATGCCCATGCAGGATCCAATTCCCAAAGCAAGATTACAGGATGTTACCATGGTTCGGGGTTCAGGTACAGTTCCCAAGGTTTTATTGAGGTTGCACCGATTCTGATGTAATGCTTCTATGATTGTATTAGAAAATGGAGAAGAGTTGATTAAAGAACCTGAAGTTAAAATAATAAACAAGTTAAGCTAAGAGTGATTTTTTTTCCATGAACGAGAAGTGGGCCATCCCCTTAAGACACTAGCAAAAAACGGAGGTTTTACAGAGTGGGGTAAGGTTATAAGGTGGCACCCAGTGAGTGTCTCGCAAAAGCCTTGCCAGTGTCTTATCCCCTGAAGGTACCAGCCTATAACCAGGGTCTATGAATTTTAAGCCTGTATTCTGTACTGTAAGATCAAGATGCACTTGTTCGTCGACCACACAGTACCCCAACGTACAGTATCTCACAAAAATGAGCACACCCCTCACATTTTTGTAAATACTTTATTATAGCTTTTTATGTGACAACACTGAAGACACTTTGCTACAATGTCAAGTAGGGAGTGTACAGCTTGTAAAACTGTGTAAATTTGCTGTCCCCTCAAAATAACTCAACACACAGCCATTATTGTCTAAACCGCTGGCAACAAAAGTGAGGACACCCCTAAGTGGAAATGCCCAAATTGGGCCCAAAGTATCAATATTTTGTGTGGCCACCATTAGTTTCCAGCATTGCCTTAACCCTCTTGGGCATGTGGTTCACCAGAGCCTCACAGGTTGCCCCTGGAGTCCTCTTCCACTCCTCCATGACGACATCACAGAGCTGGTGGATGTTAGAGTCCTTGCGCTCCTCCACCTTCCATTTAAGGATGCCCCACAGGTGCTCAATAGGATTTAGGTCTTGGGACATGCTTGGCCAGACCATTACCTTTACCCTCAGCTTCTTTAGGAAGGCAGCGGTCGTCTTGGAGGCTGTTATGTTGGAAAACTGCCCTGCGGCCCAATCTCCAAAGGGAGGGGATCATGCTCTGCTTCAGTTTGTCACAGTACACGTTGGCATTCATAGTTCCTTCAATGAGCTGTAGCTTCCCAGTGCCGGCAACACTCATGCAGCCCCAGACCATGACACTCCCACCACCATGCTTGACTGTAGGCAAGACACACTTGTCTTTGTACTCCTTACCTGATTGCCACCACACACGCTTGACACCATTAGGACCAAATAAATTTATCTTGGTCTCATCAGACCACAGGACATGGTTCTAGTAATCCATGTCCTTAGTGTGCTTGTCTTCAGCAAACTGTTTGCGGGCATTTTTGTGCATCATGTTTAGAAGAGGGGTGACAGCCATGCAGACCAAATTAATTGCAGTGTGCAGTGTATGGTCTGAGCACTGAGAGGCTGGCCCCCAACCCCCTCAACCTCTGCAGCAATGCTGGCAGCACTCTCACGTCTATTTCCCAAAGACAACCTCTGGATATACGCTGAGCACGTGCACTCAACGTCTTTGGTCGACCATGGCGAGGCCTGTTCTGAGTGGAACCTGTCCTGGTAAACCACTGTTTGGTCATCGTGCTGCAGCTCAGTTTCAGGGTTTTGGCAATCTTCTCATAGCCTAGGCCATCTTTATGTAGAGCAACAATTCTTTTTTAGATCCTCAGAGAGTTATTTGCCATGAGGTGCCATGTTGAACATCCAGTGACCAGTATGAAAGAGTGAGAGCAATAACACCAAATTTAACACACCTGCTCCCCATTCACACATGAGACCTTGTAACACTAATGTGTCACATGACACTGGGGAGGGAAAATAGTTAATTGGGCCCAATTTGGACATTTTCACTTAGGGGTGTATTCACTTTCATTGCCAGCAGTTTAGACATTAATGGGCTGTGTGTTGAGTTATTTTAAGGGGACAGCAAATTTACACTGTTATACAAGCTGTACACGCATTACTTTACATTGTAGCAACAAGTCATTTCTTCAGTGTTGTCACATGAAAAGGTATAATACAATGTTTACAAAAATGTGAGGGGTGTACTCACTTATGTGAGATATACAGTATCAAAGTCTACGCGTATTGGGGGTCGCTATCCTAAAAGAAACTGCGGCTACACAGCCAGGGCCAAAAACCAGGACTGCGCATGCGCAAGCTAAGCCTCAGTTTCACCTGAGGCATCGCACATGCACAGAATGGCCCGGAAGCCACCAGCCACGGAGACTGGCAGCATCAAGAGCAGTGTGAAACCTAAATGTGCTTCAGCCATCATGTGAGGCTGCATACTACTAGAACCAGGGAAAAAATTAAACAAAGAAAAAACAAACAATTAACAGGCAATCCATAAAACAAAAAAAATGTATCTGCGGCACTGACATAACCCGGTTACCGGAAGCAGGAGATCAGCTGCATAATCTACTCTGGGCACAGTTAATGGCCACCCGCTGATAGCAGGGCTCCTGACCAATGCAAAACGCCCACCGATGGCAGGGTCCACTTTTCCAGGCAAGGATCTTCTGTATATGTTGTGCCATAACACCACCCCACTAATAGCTGGGGACATGGAAAACAATCAAGCCACCCTGGAAGGCTAGAAGACTCCTGGATGCTGCAAGACGCTCCACTAATCTGCACAGCTGCTCCCTGAACAAGACCAGGCCACCGATACTTTCAAAAGGTAGGAAAAGAAATATCAAACATGATGGGTCCTAGGAGGAGGACAAAAAAAGGAATGCGGCCTCTTGTTCAGCCTAAACATTTTTGGGAGTGGGGTCCTTTAGGGTAGGGCCGAGGGCGGAGATACCTAAACGTATGCTGCCATGGAGTCCTTTCAGGAAAAACAGAGTTAGGTACCTGGCAACTCTTTTTCTAGGAAGTGTTCCATGGCAGCATCTGAGAGATAGGGTTCCTCCCACCTGTAAACTGGAAACACAATGTCTACCATTATAAAAAGTTTGCACGTAATATAAAAGTACCAAAGGAACAACAAATGATTATCTTGCCTTTTCACTGAAACCAAATAATTCCCCCCCCCCCTTTTTTTTTTTTTTTTTTCTTTTTTAGGAGGGAACGAGTGCTGCCCTGGAAAACTTCCTTGACAAGGAGTTACCAGGTACCTAACTCTGTTTTTCTCAAGTTGTCTTCCAGGGCAGCATCTGAGAGGTTGTAGCAAGGAATACTTACTAGGGGGGTCTACCGCCTAGAGAACTTTCCTACTGAAATTTTAATCTTAGCTGGACAGGCGGTCAATGCGATAGTGCCTTACAAAGGTCTTCAAGCTCGACCGTGTCGCTACCCTGTAGCCTGTATCCTTCTGCAAAGGAGGAGGCCCAAGCTCTGGTAGAGTGGGCTGTGATACCCTCAGGCGGACGTAGACTTTGGGACTGGTATGCCAGTGCAATGCCCATTTTAATCCATCTTGCTATAGAGCTCTTTGTAGCTTGATGACCCCTATTTTTTCCTGAGTACAGAACAAAGAGCAAGGAAGTCTTGCGCCAGTCTTTGGTCCTTTCCAGGAAAGCTATCAGGATTCTGTTGTTGTCTAGTTTGGAATAGGTTTCCCTTTTGTTGCTATGGAGTTTAGCTGGGAAGGAAGGTATGATGATGTCCTGTGACCTATGGAATGTTGAGAAGACATTTGGTACAAAGGCTGGGTCAGGTGAGAGGATTACTTTTTAATAGGATCGTACAATATGGTTCCAGGATTGATAGTGCCTGAACCTCACTGACTTTTCTTGCTGATACCAGCGATACCAATACTACAGTTTTTAGTGTTATTGTTTTGTCTGAGCATTCATCTAAAGTATAGGAGTAGAGAGGAGTAGAGAGGAACCCCTTTAGTACTGTGGATAGATCCCACGAGGGGAATTTTCTATACCTTGTTGTTATTTACTTTTTTACCGATAGGAGGAATAGTTTTATGAGCGATCTTCCACTAGTCTTTCATCAAGGAAGGAGAATAGTGCTGCGACCTGCACCTTTAAGGTGTTGTGCAATAACCTGCCAACTGCACTGTCTTGACGAAAGTCCAAAATGGTTGGAATAATTTTTTCCCCCAATCTACTCCTTTCAAATGCCAAGATACAAAACTTTTTTCGAACCTTCTTATAAAATTGCTTAGATGATTTTCTTCCTACTAGCCCAGATGGTATTCACCACTTTGCCTGACAGGCCTTTGTTCTGTACCATTATTCTTTCAGGAGCCAGGCTGAAAGCTTCAGTATTTTGACGCTTGGGTGCCGGATTGGCCCTTGAGTTAGTAGTCCTGTTTTGCATGGCAATGGGCGGGGCAGCCAACAGCTCATGTTCTTTAAATGGCTGAACCATGCTCTTTGAGGCCAGTAGGGGGGCGATCAGGATGACCGCGGTCTTCTTCTTGATTTTTTGGATGACCCTGGGATCAGAATTGTTGGGGGGATTTCATCACGTAGCGGGAATGACCAGCCTTGTGCCAAGGTATTCACCCTGATGTTCCAGACCTTTGGGAAGAGGGAAAAGAACCTTGGGACCTTGTTGTTGTGCTTTGATGTGAATAGGTCTACCGCCTCTTCAATGAGGTGAGTGACCAGTCCTGTCTTCAAGTGCTTTGGGCCAGATGTTCTGCTAAGTGCGCTCCCCAGCCTTAGGTGCTGGCATCTGTGGTGATGCAGGTCACATTATTTTGTGTCCACAAGTGCCCCTGGCTGTGTGGTTTTAGCCACCATTGCAGCAATGATCTTCTCTCTTGTGGTAGTGTGATCCAGGACTCTATGGATCGGGGGTTTCTGTCCCACTGAGCTAGGATGAAGTTCTGCAATGGTCTTGTGTGCAGTTGTGCCTAGGTGATGGTCGGTATAGAAGAAGTCATGAGGCCCAGCACCCTCATGCTTTTTCTGATGTTGACCGCATTGGTGAGACATAAGGTCTCAACTTCTTCCGTTAACCTTACTATCTTGTCTTGTGGTAGAAAAATCTTTGTTTTCTTCGCATCCAACACATACCCTAGGTAATTTACTTTCTATCTGTTTTTATTTAAGAATATCAGATAATCAGGAATACAAAATAAACCAGGTTTACCATCCAAAGAGAATAACATCACACATGAAAAAAATTTTCGCAAGGAAATAGGAATCATCAAAACAAAAGATAATAAAACGTTTCCAGAATTGGAATGCACCAAAAGGTAAACATAACAGGATCATTAGATAAGCACAGAACTAAGTTAAATATTTTTTTGTGTGTCTAATAAAGTATTTATGGTTTCAAGTGACCTAGAAAAGTAATCATAGGATCCCAATAAATCAGAGTTTTTAGTGGAAAACATATATTGGAAACCAAGACAGGTAAAACCTGGTCAGTGGTAGGAGGTTGAGGTCTAAAGGGCGGACCTAGGGTAGCTATTAAAGCCTTAAAGAGAAAAGAACAGAAAAGTAGAAGGAGAAAAGAGTTGATGTAGAAAAAACAAGGAAGATAAAAAGAAGAGTGACCGACTAGGAGTGAGCTATCCCAAAAATCATGGAACCAAAGGGATCTTAATGTAGTTTGCCCATGGTTCCCATATGGCTTTAAACCTCTGAGTGGAATCCAAGAGCAAGCTAACCATCTTTTCCTGGGCCATAATCCAGGTGATTTTCTTTTTTGCTACTTGGACAGAGACATAAGGTGCCTTCCATAATTTGGCAATGGTTAATTTGGCCCCAAGGAGGACGAAAAGGTCTTTGCATGTTCCTGGAGGCTGATTCCACCAGAAGGTTGAGGAGGGCAAATTGAGGAAACTTTGTGATCGGAATACCTGAAAATCTTCTGAAGCAAAGAGAATATTTTGTTCCAGAAGCTCCTAAGTTTAGGGCAATCCCACCATATCTGGAGCATGTCACCCAGATGTTCACAACCTCTGAAACAGAGGGGTGAAGCTGAAGGTGTCATAACTCAAATTAGCTTCCACAAGGCCAATATTGAGCACCCCTTTTTAGGCCTTAAAGAAGTTCCTATTCAATACCCATTCTTGTGAAAGATCCCAGGCCAACATAAAGAAGTTTGAGTGTACAGAGGAAAGCACCTTGTAGATAACTGAAATCCCCCCTCCATGCTCTGCTGCTTGATTGCACCATTGTTCGTACATGGTGATGTTGGACCCTTCTGTTTTTGAATTCCAAAGTTTATGTACAAAATTTGAGAATAAAAGCAACAAAAAGTTCAGAGGAAGGCATGTCTAAATTGCAAATACAAAAAGCCTTAGTGAGTGGGCCCAAAGGTCGTAGGAAGTGTCCAATACTGTAAAGCCCCTTGTTTAACCACCAACCCTAGGTAATTTACCTTTTGGCTAGGGTTTAGGTAGGATTTTTGTTTATTATCCACCCTAAACTTTTTAGAGGATTGATACTCGAATGGAGGTTGTCTGTCAGGGTTTCTTTTGTGTTCGCAAAAAAAAAAGGAGGAGGTTGTCCAAGTGTGGTACGACTCCTATGCCTTTTAGCCTTAGACTCTTCAGAGCCTCTGCTAGGATTTTGGTAATAATTCTGGGTGCTGACAAAATGCCAAATGGCAAGAAGGTGTACTGGAAGTGAAGGGTGGCTTTTGGCTCTTGCATCGTGAATCTTCGAACCTTGTGGTGATTTTTCTTTATTGGTATGTGCAGGTAGGCATCCCGCAAGTCTACCATTGCCATGAAGGCTTCTGGCAGTAGCAAGTTTCTCACCGAATAGATAGACTCAGTACAAAACTTTCTGTATTTTATTTTCTTGTTGAGGGGTTTTAGTTTCAAAATGAGCCTGTACTTTCCGGATGGTTTCTTCCTGGCAAAGATGAGCGAGTATAAACCTAGTTTGTCCTGTGGGACCGCAGAAATTACTTTTTGTGTTAGGAGGTTTTCTAGGGAGGACAGAAACCCTTCTGCCCTCTGTTTGTCTCTGGGAAGTGAGGTCACCAAGAAACTGATTGGGGTGGTGTTGGGAAAATTTTATTGTGTAACCTTGTTCTACCGTGTGAAGGACAAATTGGTTTGTGATAATTCCTTGCCATTTGTCTATGAATCAGGAGAGTCTGCTGGACATCATTGTCTTTTGGTGTTGGGCCAGGGAATCTGGAGGATGAGGTCATTCCTATTTTTCCTCCTTGGAAAGGACCATCGCTCCCGTTTCATTTTGCTTGTAGCTTTTTTTTTTTTTTTTCCGCTGCCAAAAAGTCCCTTGCTTTGTTTTCCCTTTCGTCTGCGGAAACCCCTTTTTCCTATCCGCTGACCTGTCAAGGACCTGCTCCAAATCTGGGCAAAAGAGAAGGTTGCCTGCGAAGGGGATACCACACAACTTGTTCTTTGATGCTCCTGCTTCCCTTGCCCTCTTTAGAAGGGATTCCGCTTTTTTATTTATGGGGTCTTTTAAAGTACTGGAATCTTCAAAAGAAATCTCCGACTTATTTGCTATTCTTGACAGTGATGCGTCTTCCTCGGGGCATTTGCCCCAGGTTAGCGTGTCCTCTTCTGCAAACGGGTACCTGCGTTTTATTGCTGGTGGTATGAACAATCTCCTCTCGGGTTCTTCCCATTCCTTCTTTATGATGTCTTTCATGGATTGATGTACAGGGAATGTCCTGGGTTTCTTTGGTTACAGTCCCTTGTACATTGTGTCATGTAAAGACAATTCTGATTTTTGTTCTTTTATTCCTAGTGTGTGTCTGCAATTGGCCTCAATAGTTCCTCAGTGTCCTCTGTCAGAAAGAGTAAATTTTGGGAGTCTTCTTCCTAATCTTCTGAATCTGAGCATAGACCGGGTGGCTGCCAGACTGGTGGGAGGGTTGCTCCTTGGCGCTTCTTTGGCTGGGTTTTGGAGGTTTTTAATGTTCACAACAGTGTTAAAGGTGTCCCACATTTCCTTTTTGAAAGTTGACATAAGCTCTTTGAAGCGCCCGTGTCTCTTTTTGCTACCAGCTTGCTGATACATTTTTGGCATAAGGGTTTCGTCCAATCTGACGCTAATTTGTGATCGCATGAAGGGCATGCCTTACTGCTGGTCCAGGCTTTTTTCTCTTCTGGGGCTTTTGTCTGTAAGTAAGAAAAAAGGGACCAAGCGTGAGGAAGATGTAGCCTGCTGTATACCCCTATATAGCCTGGGGAGTCGGTGAGAACAGAGGTGGCCCGTGCATGCTCTGACTTACCTTGGAGCTGTCCTGTTTTGCAGGATCTGCAGGGCAGGGTGATGCAGCTTTCAACATGATTAGCCCACTGAGCCTGCTCCAGTTGCTCTTTTTAAGGCTTCCCAGCTCCTGCTCCTGCTCTGGCGCTGCCCCAGCTACCTTAATAGAGGTATGTGTGGACACATACCTCTCCATGTGTCTGTGTCCTGAATAGATGCTGTATCCAGATTGACTGTCGATCTTGCAGCCGGAAGTGACTTCACTGCTGTGTCCTAACTTTGCTTTCCCCCTCCGCGTCAAGGTGCCCACAAAAAAGATGGTGCTGGCCAGAAGTGCGTCGCCAGAAGTGTGTCCCTGGAAGTGCGTCATTGTTAGGTCCGCCCACCAGAAGAGACAAACTTGGAGTCCCAGGATTCACCCGACGCCGTCTTGCTACACCCTCCAAACACCAGCAGGGAGAGGAGAGGGGAGGATGGATGACGGGAAGTGCTACTGCACTCCAATTCCGGAGGGGGGACTCAGGGAGGCATCCTGAGATACCTTGTTGGCTAGGGGGACAGTTGCTTACCCCCCCCAATGGGGCCGAAGCCTCAAGACGATGGGATCACTGTGTGGGTCCCTGGAGGCCTTTGCCTGTGTGTTTACACGTGGGAGGAGCACTCTCTCTCAGATGCTGCCCTGGAAAACGACTTGAGAAAACTTTTTAGGAGTGACACATGCTGATAACAGAGGAACAAAGCACCAAAGAGAAATGACACTTAGAGCTTTGGAGATAGACAGAGTACACTACAGATATACAGTATGTGCTTTGTTCAGATTTCATGACTGAGGTTTACAACCAATTTAATAGTTCAGTGTCCTCTGTATAGCATTGCCAAATACTGTATATCATGCTATATAAATGTACAGTATAACAACTTGTTACTGTGGTGGGATATTTGCTAAATTTTTAAACGTAATTTTTCTTGTTTGGAGGTTTGCAAATGGCCAAATTAAATGGGGGCTTGGTTGAGCCGAACCTTCAGCTGCAGCAGAAAGTGGAACATTTAATATCAAAATTACAACTGCTGGTAAATGTGACATACTCCTGCTCAGAAAGTCTGTTAGGGAGCTGGCAGCCATTCAAGCACACACAGAGAAGAAAAAAAAAAGTTTGCGGTCACCTCAAAACTATGACAGACCCTCAAAAAAAAAAAGAAAAAGGGGTAGAGTGCTGTGGATACTGTGGGTGACACCCAGGACACACCTTTATTTACAATCAGCTGCGTGGCCTGAGAGCTGTCATTTACAGTGAGGGATGGGTCATTGGGTGTTCATTGTGAATGACGAGGACCTGCTTTGCCGGACAACATTATTCCACCCATATACTTCCTAAAGCTAGCCATATGTTATACAGTTTTCTGGTTTAATTTCCTTTAGATTTACCTTCAATTACGTAGTGCAAGGGCCTGCCTGACTGCATACAAATTTAAAGTGTTTAGGTTTGACATCATATTATATGGTTTTGATAAATCTAAAGGAAAATTGTAGAATGTATGGCCAGCCTAAGGGCTCTTTTATACCCAAAAAGAAAAAGAAAAAAAAATGTCAGCGCCTAATCCATAAGAAATAGCAGCTTGCAAAACAGTGTGAACATATAAACACCAGTGAAATAAAAGGATGCAGCGCTAAACAATGTTATAAAGAGTGTCTGAAAATCAAGTCCATCAATGAAACATAAGTTCAGTCAACTCATAAATCCAAGTGGATGACAATATTCTGTGTCAATATAAATTCAATGCCGATACCAGCTAGTGTTTCTTCAACAAAGTAAAAAGTGAACTCTCACCAGACCCATATGCTGTCTTATCAGGACAGCTGAAAGCGTGTGATATGAAGCCAGAGAAATCAGGCGAGGAATGATCTTCTTATCCCTTTACCGGACTTGCTTTCCTCAGATGTTAAATCCAGAGTGGCTAATTAACCGACAGGAGAGAAAAGAAATCTCCTCATGGTGTAGTATTTATTAAAACTTCCACAAAAGTTAAAAACAATGTACAAAACACACATAGAGATCCATACAGTGCAACAACATATATAGCACTTACATATGGAGACACCAGACTGAAAAGACTGGCGGCTTATGGACCTCTGGCATATAACCATATGCCACATTTAATAAATACTACACCATGAGGAGATTTCTTTTCTCTCCTGCCTGTTAATTTGTCACTCTGGATTTAACATCTGAGGAAAGCAAGTCCGTTAAAGGGATAAGAAGATCACTCCTTGCCTGATTTCTCTGGCTTCATCCATCACGCTTTCAGCTGTCCTGATAAGACAGCATATGGGTCTGGTGAGAGTTCACTTTTTACTTTGTTGGAGAAACACTAGCTGGTATCGGCACTGAATTTATATTGACACAGAATATTGTCATCCACTTGGATTTATGAGTTGACTGGACTTATGTTTCATTGATGGACTGGATTTTCAGACGGTCTTTTATACCCAATTTGCTCTTTGGAGAGTAATTCTCTGTGAATCGCTTTTGAGATAGTAGTGCTGGCAGGGCTGACAGGCATTCAGGAGGGGGGTTGGCGGTGTTGGGCATCGTGATTGACTATGGATTTACACCAGAGGAAATTTTTTTTTCTTTTTAATAAAGTACTTGTCAAAACTGCCTCCTGTCTTTTTGTACTCCATATTCATTCACATGGGGGCTTCCAGATTCCAATAAGCCCCCTGCCTGCGGACCCCCACAGCCCTGGCACCTTTGGCAACATGGGGACAAAGTGCTTTGGGAGCCCCAAAGCACCCCTAATGCTGAGGGCATGTGGATGACCCCACACACATTTTATTATTTTTTGTTAAATGTTCATTGGCAGCAATTCTATTTTTTTTTAAACATTGAGCTATCAGCAGGAAACCCCGCTGACAGCTGATGTCTCATATGATGTTAATGACGCGGCGGCCGCCCACTCCCTAACAACCATAACAGTTACAGTGGCGGCTATTTAAAATGTTTGTTAAAGACATCATCTACCACCGGCGGTAAATTACTACTAACATACCGCATGACTCCATTAAATAACTCATGTGGTATTTTAGTAGCGTTTTTTTAGTGAATGCCAAAAAAACTTTTTGAAAAATGTTATGCGGTAAGATACTGCTTTGTGAATGGAGCCCTATGTAACTGGGAAATTTCAACTTAAATTTCACATGCTAAAGGGTGTCACTTTTTCATTTTAGAAAATTGTGTGGAATGATTAATACATAATTGGAAATAAATCAGAAAAACTGGATTTTGTCTTACCGTAAAATCCTTTTCTCTGACGTTCACTGATGGGACACAACTCAATGTCTTCTAGACCATTGGGCTTTATGCTGCTCTCTCTAGGAGCAGGACTTGGCGGAAACCTTTTAGGTTACACCCCTGAGGCAGTCCTAGAGGGTATACAATCTTTTCTTGCTTTAGGACTTCAGTTTGTAACAAGCAGTGTCAGAAGAACACATAACTCAACCCAACAGAGGGGCGGGTGCTGTGTCCATCAGTGAACCTCAGAGAAAAGGATTTTACGGTAAGACAAACATCCAGTTTTTTATTTCGTTCACTGATGGACACAGCTCCATGTCTTCTAGACCATTGGGATGTCCCAAAGCAGTATCAATATGAGGGATGGGAAAAACACAGCAATACGTAGAATTCCCAACAAGGCTAAATATAGCCAATCAGGTAAAAAACAGGAGCTCAACCAGGAACAACTGGAGCTCACCACCAGGAAACAAATTACACCCTCAAGAAGCAGAAGCCTCTGCAACCGCAGCCCGCAAAACTTGCATCCGAAGATGCAAGTACAGCCATCTTTTTAAACTTTTGTGAATGTGTGTACAGACGACCACATAGCCACCATGCACACCTGAACCACTGATGCCTGATGATGGAAGGCCCAGGAGGCACTAAGCGCCCTCGAAGAAAGCGCTTTAACAGGGAAAGGAGGAACCTGACCCTTAATGGAATAGGCCTGCACCACAGTCTGCCTCATCCACTTAGAAATGATCACAGCAGATGCGGCCTGCCCCTTACGAGGTCCATTCGTAAGAACAAACAAAGAATCAGATTTTCGTATCGGTTCAGTCACCACTAGGTACACCCAAATTGCCCTGACCACAGCCAAGGAAGTCTGGTGCCACCAGAACGACTGGAATCCCTTCTACCTCGATTCTGCGTAGCAATTGCATTGAAGGAAAGGCGAAAATCAGACGATACTGACCACAAGGGGCCACCAGGGACTCTGTGGCGTCGACCAGAGGATCCAAATGCCTTGACACCCTCCTGTTGAGACGGGAGGCCAGCAGGTCCACATCGGGGGTCCCCCACCGAAGGCACAGTTGATGAAACACCTCCGAGTGAGGAGACCATTCTCCCAGATCCAACATCTGCCGACTGAGATAGTCTACTTGCCAATTCTCTACCCCCCGGAATGTGCACAGCAGAGAGGGCCAAAACATATACAGTATCTCACAAAAGTGAGTACACCCCTCACATTTTTGTAAATATTTTATTATATCTGTTCATGTGACAACACTGAATAAATGACACTTTGCTACAATGTAAAGTAGTGTATAACAGTGTAAATTTACTGTCCCCTCAAATTAACTCAACACACAGCCATTAATGTCTAAACCGCTGGCAACAAAATGTGAGTTCACCCCTAAGTGAAAATGTCCAAATTGGGCCCAATTAGCCATTTTCTCTCCCCGGTGTCATGTGACTCGTTAGTATTACAAGGTTTCAGGTGTGAATGGGGAGCAGGTGTGTAAAATTTGGTGTTATCGCTCTCAGTCTTTCATACTGGTTTCTGGAAGTTCAACATCGCACCTCATGGCAAAGAACTCTGAGGATCTGAAAAAAAGAATTGTTGCTCTACATAAAGATCTAGGCTATAAGCAGATTGCCAGGACCCTGAAACTGAGCTGCAGCACGATGGCCAAGACCATACAATGGTTTAACAGAACAGGTTACACTCAGAACAGGCCTCGCCATGGTCGACCAAAGAAGTTGAATGCACGTGCTCAGCGTCATATCCAGAGGTTGTCTTTGGGAAATAAACGTATGAGTGCTGCCAACATTGCTGCAGAGGTTGAAGGGGTCGAGGGTCAGCCTCTCAGTGCTCAGACCATACGCCGCACAGTGCATCAAATTGGTCTGCATGACTGTCATCCCAGAAGAAAGCCTCTTCTAAAGATGATGCACAAGAAAGCCCGCAAACAGTTTCCTGAAGACAAGCAGACTAAGGACATGGATTACTGGAACCATGCCCTGTATTCTGATTAAACCAAGATAAACTTATTTGGTTCAGATGGTGTCAGGCGTGTGTGGCGGCAACCAAGCGAGGAGTACAAAGACAAGCGTGTCTTGCCTACAGCTGCATGAGTATTGCTGGTACTGGGGTGCTACAGTTCATTGAGGGATCCATGAATGCCAACATGTACTGTGACATACTGATGCACAGCATGATCCCCTCCCTTCGGAGACTGGGTCACAGGGCAGTATTCCAACATAACGGCCTCAAACACACCTCCAAGACAACCACTGCTTTGCTAAAGAAGCGGAGGGTAAAGGTGATGGACTGGCCAAGCATTTCCCTTGACCTAAACCATACTGAGCATCTGTGGGGCATCCTCAAATGGAAGGTGGAGGAGCGCAAGGTCTCTAACATCCACCAGCTCCATGATGTCGTCATGAAGGAGTGGAAGAGGACTCCAGTGGTAACCTGTGAAGCTCTGGTAAACTCCATGCCCAAGAGGGTTAAGGCAGTGCTGGAAAATAATAGTGGCCACACAAAAAATGGACACTTTGGGCCCAATTTGGACTTTTTGACTTAGAGGTCTTTTCACTTTTGTTGCCAGTGGTTTAGACATTAATGGCTGTGTGTTGAGTTATTTTGAGGGGACAGCAAATTTACACTGTTATACAAGCTGTACACTAACTACTTTACATTGTAGCAAAGTGTCATTTCTTTAGTGTTGTCACATGAAAAGATATAATAAAATATTTACAAAAAATGTGAGGCATGCATCACTTTTGTGAGATACTGTAGTTCTGCCCACCTCAAAATACTGGCCACTTCCCGGGTTGCCAGGGCACCCTTTGTGCCTCCTTGATGACTGACATATGCCACAGCCGTAGCATTGTATCCGCACAGGGCATCCCTGCAGAAGATCCGCCCATTGAGACAAAGTCTGATCGCCCAAAATCCCAGGATGTTGATCGGAGGCCTGGACTCCTCTCGAGAACTCCAAACACCTTGGGCCGAGTACATTCCCAAGACACCTCCCCATCCAGACAGACTGGCATCCGTGGTGATCACAGTCCAAGACAGGGGAAGAAAGGATTTTCCCAGACGAAGGGTCGGGGAGCGGAGCCACCATAGCAGAGACTCCCTCGAACCCCAACTCAAGAGGATCAAATTGTCCATGGACAGAGGATCCTTGTACCATTTGGTCAGAATCTCCCTTTGCAGAGGTCTGGTATGGAACTGCGCAAACGGAACCGCCTCGAAGGTGGGAACCATCAGACCCAGCACTTGCATGCAAGTCCTGAGGGACGACTGACGATTGGACAACCGGAGCCAAACCCCATCCTGTAGCTTCAGGAATTACACCCGAGGAAGAAACAATCGGGCTGATGTTGAGTCCAGCCTCAGCCCCAGGTAGTCCAGCTTGGTGGACGGAGGCAGTGCCAATTTCTAAAAATTTAGTGTCTATCCAAACTCCTGAAGCGTTCGCCCAGTAATGTCCAAGTCGGCTTCTAGAGCCGAGAAAGACTCTGCATGCAGAAGCAGATCGTCCAGGTAACCCAATACCGCAATCTTCTGTCGTAGCAAGGCCAGAACTGGGGCCAAAACCTTTTTGAACACCCAAGGAGCTGAGGCGAGACCAAAAGGTAAAGCTACGAATTGATAGTGCTACTCGCCCACGGCAAAACGAAGAAAACACTGATGCCCGACATATGTTGGAATATGAAGGTAAGCGTCATTGAGATCGATAGAAGCCAAAAGATCCCCTTGATTAAGAAAAGCTACTACCGTGCGGATGGACTCTATATGAAACTTCTGAACCCGCACAAAGTGGTTCAGAGCCTTGGGATTCAAGATCGGACGAACCTCGCCTTCCTTCCTAAGAACTGTAAACAGATTTGAATAAAATCCTTAAAAATTTTCTGACTCTGGAACTGGAACTGCAGGGCTGCCGTCAAGGCCACCAGGGCAGGCTGAGACCCAGAGGGTCCTGCAGCTTCCAGGAGTGGGTCAGGTGGTGATACACGCTCCAGAGGCTCCATTGCCAACAAGGGGTGAAGCGGAACCACGCCACAGACAAACGAGAAAAAACGGGGGACCCCGCACACCGCTGGAGCACTGTATATAGGAAGGCTCGTACCCCCCAGAGCTGGAAAGCGGCAAACAGCCTGCCACACTGCGATAGAAAAGGAAGAGGAAGCGCCGACACTGACACTAGAGGTCCCCGCAGCTCGTTACCGCACTCAGACTAGTAGAAAATGGCCTCCGTAGTTCTCTATGGGAAAACCAAAAACATGGCCGCTGGACTACACAAACATACCTGCCGAAGCTGGGAATTCCGAATCCATTGCAAAAACGGCGGCACTGCACGGGACCCAGGACCTCACTGGACCCCAGGGAAGAGGTCATGCACCAGGAGGGGACCCCCCCAAAGCACCCAGGTACAGGCACCCAAAAAAGGGGAGCACCGACAGCGGCA
The DNA here is from genome assembly GCF_965119305.1 of Pelophylax lessonae. Classification (NCBI taxonomy): domain Eukaryota; kingdom Metazoa; phylum Chordata; class Amphibia; order Anura; family Ranidae; genus Pelophylax; species Pelophylax lessonae. The sequence goes on along the minus strand of NC_138774.1, from coordinate 247,726,741 downwards.
CCCACTACTCTCCGGCCCAACACCAGACAAGCCCCCCTACCCAAATGCACCTATTAGGGGGAGGAAGGACATATGAGGGAGCCTATCATCCCCTGGGAGGGCCCATGACCACCCGAACAATTCCGTAAGAAAGGAGGGGGGACACTACTCACCACACCACTGCACCAGGTGGGCGCTACTGCCAGCAGTCCACCGTACCATCTTGGAATGGGGGTGCTGTGGCCTGAGGTACGCTGCGACTCTGATCGTGACTGCTGTCGTGACCAGGGCTATGGGACCTCGTGAGGTGTTTCACTTCCCCGTCTAGTGGGGCTATGTCACGGCCAACCTAGCACGTAGCTAATAGTTGCGTCACGCTCACAGGCCAGACTGGGAAGACCATAAGGATCTAGGATATCCAGTGCGTCGCCCAGTCCGGCTGTTGATTGTAGTTCACACAGGAACAAGCTGATTGTAGTTCACACAGGAACAAAAATAATAAAGAAAAAGTAACAAATTCCATATAAAAAAGGAAAAAAAGCCAGGACTGCAGATCCCAGCAGAGAGCCAGGTCCTTACTCCTGACTAGGCAGAAAAAACTTAAGTGCTATAGCAGGAAGTGATGGTATACACTCTGGGACTGCCTCAAGGGAGTAACCAAAAAGGTCTCCGCCTAGTCCTACTCCTAGAGAGAGCAGCATAAAGCCCACTGGTCTACAAGACATGGATCTATGTCCGACAGTGAACGAAAGATAAATATATTTGTATCCTTTTAAATCACAATATACTGTAGATGTTATTTTAAATTGTGAAACTAGAAATAAGGAGGCAATGCAAATTTACACCACAGAGTTTTGATGCTAGGCAGGGTTCAAAGCTGTTGTTAGGTACCTGCTGCTGAAGAGGAGAGGTCACTCCTTGTGTTTGTAGTTCCTCCTCATTTTCAGATACTAAATCATCCAAGAAATCCTCTCTGTCACTATCTTTCCATCTTCTGCCCATCTAGGATGAACCATAGAAAATTAATGTGATGAGTCCAACAGATTTAAAGGTACATCATTATATTTTTTAAAGGGATGTCATGTTTTGCTAATTAATATAATTATTGAAATCTTCAAAAAACGTTTTGGAAATGTTAACACTGCATATTTAAGGGACCTTTAAAGTCAGAGTCAAACTCTGCCCAATTTGTATGAAGTAACAAATATCAGCAACAGAGAGTGAACAGTTTAGTAAAGAAGCAAAGTTCACTTTCATTTTGCTGCTCAGAAAATACACTTATTTCAATGGGCAGCTGGGCTTACTGGCAATAGAACAATATTCATGTCGTACATGACCTCATGTGTCCATGAGCATGAGGTCTTTGGGTACAAGGACTGTGACATATTTTACTGTGTTTTAAGTTTTAAGCCCCTGCCACTGTTACCACAGTTTTGCTACACCTATAATTTGCCACAGCAGGCACAGCCTTATTGTTCCCCTCTGGGTGCCCTGAATAGACTTAGATCTCAATATCTGCATTGTTCTGTACACAAGAAAAAAGTCAAAACAAAAACTATGAAGGCTAACACGAATACTTACAGGCACCAAGGGTCATGATATATTTTGTTAATGATACATGAACGGATCAAGTTCAATGTTATCAACAGACAATATCTTTATTCTTTTATTTCATCAAGTATGGCTACATTTTATACAAGCAATTATTAGAACTTAGATCTCCAGTAGCAACTTGATTTTTTTGCAGTAGAATGGGTAAGAGTTAGATCAGCTGCTAGGTTTTTATAGTTGTGTCTTTGCTAGGGAGAACTCCCTTTGCTTTCTCTTTCTCAACAGCAGGAACAATTTTAGTAGAGTGGGGAAGTGGGAAAAACCCTCCCAAACACAGCTGGTAATAAAAAACCAACAGTCTGGTCAAACATTCCACTTCAATTCTGGCACTAGATATGACTCTATTCCAGCAATGCAAAAAAAGCAAAAAAAAAAAAAACTGGCCTTTTGTCTTACCTTAAAATCCTTTTCTCTGATGTTCATTGATGGACACAGTTCCATATCTTCTCGACCCTTGGGTTTTTTGCTGCCCCCCCACAGGAGTAGGACACACGGCGGAAAAAAGTCTGACAACGCCTATAGGGCAGTCCCAAGGGGTATACTCCCGTTTCCTGCTATAGGTCTTCAGTTTTGCAACAAGCAGTTTCAGAAGAACATATAACCCAACTCAACAGAGGGGCGGGTGCTGTGTCCATCAATGAAAATCAGAGAAAAGGACTTTACGGTAAGACAAAAATCCAGTTTTCTCTTTCGTTCATTGACGGACACAGCTCCATATCTTCTTGACCCTTGGGATGTCCCAAAGCAGTGTCAACATGAGGGGTGGGAAGAACACAGCAATAAACAAACTTCCCAAAGGCTAAATGTTGCCAGCCAGGTAAAAGAGGAGATCAACCAGGAACAACTGGAGCTCATCTGACAAAAAATACACCCTCAAAGAGGACTAATCCTGTCCAACAGCGGCCTGCAAAACCTTGCGGCCAAAGGCAGCATCCGCAGATGCCAACACATCCACCTTCTAAAATTTACTGACAACCAGGTGGCCGCCTTGCAAACCTGCACCACTGAAGCCGGAAGGCCCAAGAGGCACTAAGTGCCCTTGTAGAATGCACCTTAACAGGGAAAGGAGGATCCTGACCCTTAATGGAGTAGGCCTGCACCGCCATCTGCCGGATCCATCTGGAAATGGTGGCAGCAGACGCGGCCTGCCCCTTACTGTCCCTTACCATCTGTAAGGACAAATAGGGAATCCGATTTTCGAAATGACTCAGTCGCCGGCAAGTACACCCTGATCGCCTGAACCACATCCAAAGAATGCAAGGTAATCTCTTAACCACTTGCCGACCGCCGCACGACTATTTACTGTAGTACTATGTCGCTAGCCTGTGAGGGTCTGGGGAGCGAGCGTGCGCTCCCGCTCCCGAGTGGTCAAGGACCCCCCCCCCGCGCGTGTGAACGGCGGACCTGATCGTCCGCCGGTCACTCGCGATCATCGGTGGAGAGGGAGAAAGGCAGGCGGTTAATGTAAATAAGTCGCCTGTCATTCTCCCCGGTGTATAAATGGCGATCATACGGTTCTACTATGTAGAACCGTTGATCACTGTTCATACATCTCAAGCCACAGCCAATCACAGTTAGAATCACGCCCCTAGGGACACAGATAGCCCCTCCCTCTCAAAAAAGTTAACCCCTTCACTGCCAGTGTAATTTTACAGTAACAGTGCATATGTATAGCACTGATTACTGTAGAAATGTCACTGGTAACCCCAAAAGTGTCAAAAATGTCAGTCAAGGGTCCCATCTGTCCGCCGCAATTGCGCAGTACCGCAAAAAAAAAAAAAAAAAAAAAAAAAAAAAAATCGCAGATCGCCGCCATTACGTGTTAAAAAAAAAAAAAAAACAACAACAAAAATGACAAAAATCTTTCCCTTTGTTAGTAAACGCGATAACTTTTGCGCAAACCAATCAAAATAAGCTTTTTGCGATTTTATTTTACCAAACATATGTAGCATAACACAAATTGGCCGAAAATGTTAAAAAAATTTGATTTTTACATTTTTTTTGGGGAATTTCATATAAAAAAAATGTGAAAAATATTGTTATTTTTGCAAAATTGACGCTCTTTTTTTGTTTATAGCGCATGATCAAAAAATCGCACAGGTGATCAAATACCACCAAAAGAAAGCTCTGTTTGTGGGAAAAAAAGGACGTCAAATTAGTTTGGGTACAGCATCGCACGACCGCGCAACTGTCCATTAAATTCACGCAGTGCCGAATCGCAAAATAGGCCCTGGTCAGGAAGGGGGTAAAATCTTCCGGGGCTTAAGTGGTTAAGGGTGCTTAGGCTTAGGACACAAAGAAGGCAACACAATGCCTTCATTTAAATGGAAACCAGAGATGACCTTAGGAATGAACGACTGTCAGGGATGAAGCACCCCTTTGTCTCCGTGAACCACCAGGTAAGGTGAACAACAAGACAACGCAGCCAACTCCGACACCCTGCACGCAGAAGTAATAGCCACCAAGAAGACTACCTTCTGTGACAAAGTAAGAAGAGGAAGCTCACAAATATTTTAAAATGGCGGTTTCTGAAGAACCGACAGCACCAAATTGAGGTTCCACGGAGGTAATGGAGACCTCACCGGGGAGCCAGGTAGCGGACCCCCTGAACAAAAGGAGTTAAGTGTGAACCAAGGAATTCCTGGCCAACAGGTGCTGAAAGAAAAATCGCCAGGGCCGAATTGGGGCCTTTAATGGTACCCAAGGCCAAACGCTGATCTACAAGACATGAGACACCGAAAAGGAATGGACTTAACTAGACTTGATGATAAATCTTCATAGAAGTAGATTTTCTAGCTTTTAACAGCCTAGGAATCACTGATTCAGACACCCCTCTATCCTTCAACACCTGGCTTTCAATAGCCAAGCGGGTAAAGCCAGCAACTGTAAAGCAGGATGGAAGAACGGCCCTTGAGCTAAAAGATCTTCTCTGAGAGGGAGTCTCCAATGGACATTGCGACCAGACGTACCAGGTCTGCGTACCAAGACCTGCAAGGCCAGTCCGGGGCCACTAGGATGACCGAAATCCCTTCTGCCTTGATTCTTTGCAGGAGTCTCGGCAGAAGAGTTATTGGAGGAAATGCGTTTATCAGACGATACTGGCCCCAAGAGGCCACCAGAACTTCAGAGGTGTCAGCCATAGGATCCTGAGACCTTGCTATGAACCTCTGCACCTTCCTGTTGAGACGAGAGGCCAACATTGGAAGTCCCCCCACCGGAGGCACAGTTGATGAAACACCTTCAGTGGGAGAGACCATTCGCCTTGATCCAACGTCTGCCGAATGAGGTAGTCCGCCTGCTAATTTCCCACCCCTGGAATATGCATAGCAGAGATGGCTGGAACAAAACATTCTGCCCACCTTAGAATGCCAGCTACTTCCTGGGCCACTAGGACACATTTGGTGCCCCCCTGATGATTGACATATGCCACGGCTGCGGCATTGTTCGATTGAATCCTTACCGATTGCCCCTGCAGACGATTCGTCCATTGGGTAAGTCAAGGCCTGATCGCCAACATCTCCAGGATATTGATTGGCAGGCTGGACTGAGCACAATCCGTGCCCAAGAAACCTCCCCACCCAGACAGGCTGGCATCCGTGGTGACCACCGTCCAGTACAGGGGGAGAAAGGATTTTCCCCGTCAAGCGCTGGAGAGTGGAGCCACCAGATCAGGGACCCTCTCGTACCCCGGCTTAACAGGATCAGATTGTCTAGAGACTGGATTCTTGATCCATTCTTGATCTCCTTTTGCAGAGATCTGGTATGGAACTGAACAGAACCGACCCGAAGGTGGAGACCATCAGGCCCAGCACTTGCATGCAAGTCCTGAGAGATGACCGCCGGTCGGACAAGAGGAGCCAAATCACATCCTGCAACTTATGGAGTTTCTTCTCCGGAAGAAACAACCGGGCTGAGGCAGAGTCCAGGGTCATGCACAGGTAGTCCAGTTTGGTGGACGGGACCAGAAAATAATTTTGGAAATTCAGTTTCCACTCAAACTCTTGTAAAGTTTGCATCGGAATGTGCTCCAAGCCCACAGCAAAGTTAAGGAAATGCTGATGCCAACATATATTGGTATATGAAGGTAAGCGTCCTTGATGTCGGTAGAGGCCAGAAAATCCCCTTGATCAAGGGATGCCACTACCATGCGAATGGACTCCATCCGAAATTTCTGAACCTGCACAAAGCAGTTCAAGGCCTTGAGGTCCAGGATTGGACAGACCTTGCCTTCCTTCCTGGGAACAGTAAATAGGTTTGAATAAAACCCCTGAAAGCATTCAGATTCTGGAACTGGTACAATGACCCCTTGTGAGAGCAGATCCTGTACCGCCCCAAGAAGACCTCGTAGGCGATCTGGGGGATTGGAAGGAAAGAACCTTGCCCAGAGGCAAGGACCAAAACTCAATCTTGTAACCGGACGAATGAACTGTTGGACCCATTTGTCTTGAATCAAGGAGGGCCACAGATCCGGAAAGAAGCGAAGATGTCCCCCCACCCCAGATACGGGTGAGTGCACTCCTTCAGGCAGAAGTGGACTTGTCTGCGGTCCTGGAAGAACCCGCTCTCGGCTTACCAGGCCAGGGCTTCTTGGAACCCCCTGCGGGGTTACGGGTGGATTTTGATCCCTGGTCCTTAGATCCCAAGGACTTTTACCTCCTGTAAGACACTTAATGATCTCCTCCATGGAAGCTCTGAACAGTCGGTCTCCCACAAAGGGGAGATCACTCAGTACCTTCTTGGAAGCCTGGCCTGCAAACCGGTATTTCAGCTATATTATGGGGCGAAGGGTCACCACTTTCACGGACACCCTGAAAGCTAAGGGGGCCGCATCTAGAGAGGCATCACAGATATACAGCAACGCCTTGGTACAACTGGTCTGCCAGGTCAGGAGGAGGCTAGGTCCCCCTTCCAAATCCTGGCGCAAGAGCTTAGCCCATTCCATTAAGGTCTGGGAAACCAAGGTTATGGTAAAAACCGGGCGCAGAATAGAACCGGCCATGGTAAAAAGGTATTGGACCAGAGATTCAGCTCTCTTGTCAAAAGGATCCTTAAAGGAGGGAGAGTCCTCCACCGGGAGAAGGGTGGCTGTATTCAACCTGGAAACCTGAGAGTCCACCACAGGTGGTACTGTCAGTTTCTTTAACAGGGACTCTTCAAAAGAATACCTTCTAGCAAAACTTTTAGGTACCCGACAGTGCGTTTAGGGGAACCCCGCTGACTCGAGAATGCTGTCGAAATAGGTGGGAAAGGGGAATACCTTAGCAGCCTTTGAGGCTCTGCGGAATACCAAATTGCACCTGCGCAGCCGACGCAGCCGTAGCTGTGCCCTCCAATTTTAAAGTGCATTTTACAATCAGTGCATCCACTAGCACCTTTTCATGCGTGGCTGTAGTGGAAGAGGATTCATCCTTACTATCAGAGCACTCTGGGTGCATGGATGCAGACCCAGTAGGGTGACTCATGTCCGTGGCGGCCAAATAAACCTCAGAATCTGAGGAAACAGTGGATGCAGGTGTAGGCGGAGGATGCTTTTTGCTCATCCTATTTTGGAAGGCCATATCTACCTTGGACACTAGTGACTGCAGGACCACCGTCATAGCAGACAAAGTGGACTGGGACCCAGAGGGCCCCGCAGCCTCTGTGAGGAGCTCAGGTGGTGACATGTGCTCAAGAGACTCCATGAGTTAACCTGGGGACCGCCAACAAAAATGTGGAAAATTGCTGTTAACCACTTAAGCCCCGGAACAGAGCTTTCTTTTGGTGGTATTTGATCACATGTGCGATTTTTTGATCATGCGCTATAAACAAAAAAAGGAGCGACAATTTTGCAAAAATAACAATATTTTTCAAAATTTTTTATATGAAATTCCCCCCCAAAAAATGTAAAAATCTAAATTTTTTAACATTTTAGGCCAATTTGTTTTCTGCTACTTATGTTTGGTAAAAAAATTTGCAAAAAGCGAGTGACCATCGCGGGGGGCGTGAACAAGTGAGGGGCAGGAGCGCGCCTCCAGCGGCGTGCACTCGCCCCCTAGAGCCTCACAGGTGGTACTACGTCGATTTGCCTGTGAGGGGCTGACGGCCGACTTAAATAGTCGTGCGGCGGTCGGCAAGAGGTTAAAGTACCCCCCACTGCTGCACCAGCGGCAACACAAGCCGCAGCGCACCAGTTACCACTATAGCAGAAAGAGGGAGCCTTTTAGCACCCACAGGGATTTACCAACCCCTACTCAGGTACAGAGAGAGAGAGAGAGAGTGCCCAGCTGCACACGTGTGGCAATCAGAGAGAAAGAAAAAGTTCAGGAACTGACCCTAGAGGCCCACCGCCGATTCATCGCTCCACAGGCTTGAAAAACATGGCCGCCGTATGATAGCAATGGGAAACTACAAGAAAATGGCTCCTGGACTACATAAACATGGCCGCCGATAGCGCAGCCATCCACATCAAAATGGTGGCTTCACGCGGTTCCTGGAACCCCCAGGTACATTTGGACAGCAAGGAAGGCCCCGGCAGGGGCTCCCACCAGGACCACCACCCCCCCCAAAAAAACGCGTTTTGAGCAGCCGCCATTGCGCCCTCCCCAGCCCCCAGCACCTGCTCAATGCCCCCAAAGAAAACTGGCATTGCACCCCAGGGAAGCTAGGCGTGAATGAATGGGGGGTGGTCCACAGAGGGACCCCGATAGTGAAGGGGAGCATTATGAGTGAAGGAAGGGCGCTTGGGGGTCCGACCAACCCAGGGAGGGGCCCACGTCCACCCCAAAAACTGCCAGAAGGGAGGGGGGGGGACACTACTCACCACACCTTGGGACTGCTCCAGGCAGACCACCGCTCCAATTGGAATAGGGGTGCTGCGGGCCAGAGGCACGCTGCAATTCAGGTCGTAACCAGGGCTATGCGTCCTCGCAAGGTGTTCACTCACTGGCCAGCCCCCATCCAGTGGGGCTATGTTGCGGCCGACCTAACGCGGAGCGAGCTCGCTGGCCGGCCAGAGTGGGAAGACCGTAAGGATCTAGAATATCCAGTCCGCTGCCCAGTTCAGCAGTTGATTGTAGTTCACAGGAACAGAATGGATTGTAGTTCTCACAGTAACAGAAAATAATAAAAGAAGCAAAAAACATTTAATTTAAAAAGGAAAAAAAATGCTAGGACCAGAGGACCAGAGATCCCAGCAAGGGACTAGGTCCTTACTCCTGACTAGGCAGAAAAAATTGAAGGCATATAGCAGGAAATGGAAGTATACCCCCTGGGACTGGCCTATAGGTGAAGTCAAACTTTTTCTGCCTAGTGTCCTACTGCTGTAGGGGGCAACATAAACTCAAGGGTCAAGAAGATATGGAGCGATGTCTGTCAATGAACGAAAGAGAAAAACAGTTTTCTACATGGTTTAGCATTTATTAGTCAGCAGATAAATCTCTGATTTTAATGTATTTAGAATCTCACCTCAGTCTCTGGACGAGCAACTAGCAAGGAGACGTTTGTGTTTTCATCCTGTGTTAGTATAGCCACTGCCTCCTCTTTGTTTTGGACATCCATGCCATTAATCTAAAAAGGGGGAACCCAGTAGTCATAAAACTTTAAAATGGCTAGATATTTTGTAAAAAATACTCCTATAAAAAATCTTCAATTCCAAGTGTGAGCGCAAATAAACTGATTTTATTTATTTCCCAAAACATCCCAGTTTATTGTAGCTCAAGATGGCTTATATAACTTAGCTACATAGTTAAAGCCTAACTCCACTTTTGTTGAGAAAAAAAACATTCCCCTCTGGGTGATATATGTACATTGCAAGGATTATAACAACCTTTGTTGCAGATTCCTACCTTTTGTTAATCTGAAGAAATCCCTGTTTGATCCTCTGTGACTCTGTGCTGAGTGGGTCTAATGGGAGTGGTTTCATAATTATCAATCAGCTGTACAGCTGCAGAGCACTAATGAGGAAATCTGCTTGGCCTGTATCTCACCATAAATGACATTTTTGTTGCAGGAGATGCCTGAAATCTGACTTGTATCTTAGGCAGACGTCTGGGATAATTGGTGAGCCAATCACACAAGCAGGAAATGGTATTTGAGGGGTGCGTTCAGTACACACTCTGTGTGCAGAACTACAGGTAGCCATATTGCCTTGCATTTTCAGAAAATACAGCGGCTGCAGATTGAAAAGGAAAGGTCATTTTTTATAACATTCCGTTACAATATGACTTGTGTTGCAATTGTATATGCTATATTATTTTTTTCTCAGGAAAGTGAATGTACCCTGTAAATGCTGCTTTAAACAGATTAATATTGCTATTATGGCATCTTGGCATTTAACCTCATCTGGGGGTCTTGCAGGTTAATTTTCTGTTTGTAGGTAAGTATGCTCACCTAGTAAATTGCAATCTATGAAAAAGCCATTGCTGCTGCAGCACCCAAACATTTCTGAGCAACATCTGAATTTCATAAGTCAAAACTATGCATGCTTCTTTCTTTTCCACAACAATGACCCTGCCTCATGAAAGCCCCTGTGTGAGTGCTACCACTATGGAGGAGCTTCACATATTCCCACATATCCAGAATTAAAAGTTTTTTCTACAATGTGCGCATGTTTTATTGTGTCATATTTGTCCACCTCTCCAGGATGGCAGTTGTAGGGGTCACAGATCAAAAACTTATATTGAAAATCATTTAATGAGAATTAGCCTTATTTGCACCCGTTAGGTGCTGATTCATGCTGGTTAAATCCCTCTCAGAACACATAACCATTTAATAGACTAGCTACATCAGTGACCTACCTGAAGAATTCTGTCTCCTTCTCTAATTCGGCCATCTCTTGCAGCAATGCTGTTTGGGTTCACCTGTTAAAGAGAACATTTTCCCAAAATATAACTTCACATTTTACTGCATTGCATAACTGTTCATATAAACAATGTGTGATGACAGCTGAAGTCTCAAAAAACTTGGAAATTAAAGCAGAGTTGCACTCAAAAGTGGAACTTACACTCATCTGTCTCTTCCCCCCGTCCAGTGCTACATTTGGCACCTTTTTTTGGGGGGGGGGGGGGGGAGCTGGGAGCGGGTACCTGTTTTTGATAGGTACAATGTCCCCGCTTCCTTCGGACCGTGCCGCGGCGAGGTACGTCAGAAGTTCGACCCCCTCCTCCTCCTTCCTCTGCTTCCAGGCCAGTAACCTAGCGCAGCGTGCTTCACGCATGCTTAGTAGGGGCCTGGCCGTGAAGCAGCAAGGTAAGGTAAGTTCCCTTACCGGCAATAGCGGCAGCATCCGTCAGCCGATGAAAACATCGGCTGCGGTGCCAACATCGCTGGATTCCAGGACAGGTAAAGTGTCCAAGTGTCCAGTATGTGTAGCTGCTGACTTTTAATTTTTGGAGGGTGAGGCCGGAACACTGCTTTAAAACCTAACTCCAGGTTTTAGGTATTTTAAAGCTGCATGCACAGTAGGTAAAAACTGCTTCAGCAACCCTGGACAAAAAACGCTAAAGTTTAAGCATTTTTGCTGGCGTATAGCAGTGTTTAGCCCAGTGTTTAAGCTACTTTTAATAGTTGCAGGGTTAAGGAGCGGAGCCCGCCGACATCCTTAACAACGAATCAAATTGAAACTAAACGAGTCAAAATTAAAAAAAAAAAAAGAAAGTGTTGGGCCCTCCCCAAAATCCACATCCTTAATATTGGATGAGTCATCAGCTGTCAGTGGGGTTCCCTGCTGACAGCTGAACATAAAAAAAACCCATTGCTGGCAATACAAAAATGTGGGAAAAAACGGAGTGGGGATCCTCCCCCCAATCTATTCCAGGCCCTTTGGGTCTGGTATGGGTTTTAAGGAGAACTCCACGCCAAAATTTAAAAAAAAAGGCGTGGGGTCCCCCCAAAATCCATACAAGACCCTTACCTGAGCATGCAGCCTGGCAGGCCAGGAAGGGGGGGGGGGGGTTGAACAAGAACACCCCCCTTTCTGAACCGTACCAGGAAACATGCCCTCAAGATGGGGGGGGGGGTGCTTTGTGGCAGGGTGGTCTCTGCCCCCCCCTTGCCAAAACACCTTGTCCCCATGTTGATGGGGACAAGGGTCTCTCCCCCACAACCCTGGCCGGTGGTTGTGGGGGTGTGAGGTGGGGGGGGGGCGTATAGGAATCTGGAACCCCCTATTAACAATGGGCCCCCTAGATCCCGGCCCCTCCTCTTTTGTGAATGAGCATGGGTTACATAGTACACATAGTAATTAAAACACTTTTTTTGTCAAAGGTTTTGAGAAGTCCTTTATCAAAAAATGTCCCCGCTGTACTTTAGATACATCACCAATCACTCCGCCCGCCACCACCATTGACCTGAAAAAAGTTTAAAAAAAAACACCAGTCCTGCCTAAGGCTTCTGCCACCTGTGCCAGCTCCCCCATCTGACAGCTCTTAAACTAAGGGGCATGCCCTAAACTACCCAGCATGCACTTGGTCATTGATAACACAAAGGGGCGGTGCCACCTGGACACATCACTGGGTTGCCCCGCCCCTTTGTGATATCATTGACCAAGGGCATGCTGGGTTTGTGATATCACAAGGAAGTGGTGCCACCCTGCAATGTCACCGGGTGGCCCACCCCTTAGTTATTTAAGAGCTGTCAGATGGCAGAGCTGTCAAAAGCAGAGGGCGGGAGCCTTCGTTGGGACTGAAGGTTTTTGGGGTTTTTTTTCCTCTTTTCTGGTCGGCGGTGGACGTCATGATTGAAGATGGATCTACAGTGGGGGACACTTTTTTATTCTTTACTTTTTATTAAAGGACTTGTCAAAAACCTGTGTTGTATTTTTATTTACATTTTACACTTCTTTGGTGAATGAGTGGAGGGGGGGAGGGGCTGGGATCTGGGCCCCCTGTCCCCAGACCCCTATAATCCCTGGGCAGGGTTGTGGTTGAAGAGGCCCTTATCCCCCATCAATGTTGAGGGCATGTGGCCTGGTACGGTTCAGTAGAGGCAGGTGCTCGCAACCCCCCCCCCCCAATCCTGGCCTGCCAGGCTGCAGAATGGTACCATCCATCCATTTGAAATTTGTCCCTTAAGCCCCGGTTCACACTTATGCGATGCGGGAAGACTGGGAATTTGCAGCCTGTTCCCACATCGCAAACGCACACCTGGCAGTTCACACTGCCATATGCGAAACGCTGGGGGTGTCAATGTAATCTTAACGACACCCCCAGTTTGATCGTATATCGCAGTGCGATCTTGCAGTTCGCACAGGATCGGATCGCACAAGTGTGAACCGCTGTGTGATCCGATCCTGATGCGGCTGCAAAAAAGGGTCCTGTGAGTCTTTGCTGCAGGTGCGGTGCGAATTCAGCCATACAAAGTGTATGGCTAAACTCGCACCGCACAGCCGATCGCATGTAATGAAGGAGCAGTGCGCTCCGACATTACATGCGATCGCCGCAGCCGCATCAGTGTGAACCGGGGATAAGCGCTGTTAGACCTCCCCATGTCTGGGGTCTGATATTTTGATAAGCGGCTGCGTGTTTTTATGGTGGTTGGTGCACTGTTTTGGGATGGCTTATGAAGAAATAATTTACCTCATGGTGGACTTTAAAAAAATTTTGGACTTATATTATACTTATTATTTGGGATCATATTTTTTTTTTTCTTAACACCTTAAAATTGAAAACCATTTGTTAATTCAGTGTAAAGCGACAGCACAACACACTTTATTTGTATTACCTTACAGCTTAATAGCTACACTAATTACGGTTTCTCTGTCAATCCCCTCACCTCCCTGCATAACCATTTACCTATCAGCAAGGAGAGGGGTAAAGGAGAATACTACATTTTCACTTGAGCAAGCAGAGTCAGCTGGAGCTGTTATCACAACAAAGATGGCAGCACCCAGCAGTAGTCCCAAGGCTTTTAAATGTCTATAAAAAGGAAGGCTTTTTACAGGTAAATAACATGCGTAAAACACAATAAACGCACATACACTCTTATGGGAAGATTGTTGTCAAAAAGAATGATTTGGCAACAGGGCCTCTTTAATGTCAAATTTCATAATAAATGCCTGAAGAATGTTCTTATTTAATGGAAGTGCTGAAGAGAATTCAGAGCCTCATACCTCTCCTACATAAATTCCCAGATCTTCTTCATCATCTGTGCGGTAACAAACTGTTAGGCCAAGCTTATCTTGATGGCTTGTTTTACATAATTCCACTTCCTGCAACAGAGGAAGACACTAGCAACACAGAAATACACACATATATAACAGGTTCCCCAAATATAACAAGTTCCCCATATTGGTAGAAGTGAAAGTTAGCAGTAGCAAACAGTGAGTGCTGCTGCTAGGCAGGATCCAAAATGTCTGGATCACTGAGCAGAGTGAGGATGCCACAGAAGTTTGAAAACCTGGGAGATCTGTGAACGGAGCCTGCTGCAAGGTGGAGGAGGAGGAGAGTCTGAAGACTTAATAGAGGGGGCCCATCCCACACCATGGGGACCTCTGAGCAGATGATTAGCGGAAGGAACAGGCAACGTGATTGGAACTGTGAGGTGCAGCTCTACTGTATGAGTGAGATCTGTGTGAGAGCCATTTGAATGGGTGAAGGAGCTGCTGTATAACCTGAGGAAGGCTGTGTGAGGAGCTGTACACTATTATAACACCGCTGGCCTTTGAAATAATAGAATTTTTGTAAAATCTTACCGTAAAATAATTTTCTCTGAGTCCTCTGACAGTCGCCGCCCATTCATACAGTCTTCACGATTGGTATTGCCCTTCTACGCAGGAGCAAGCTAGGCAGTAATTTTGTTAATACAACAAACATTAACATATAGACACACCCACAGGGGGCCGTCTCTCTGGCCAATATCCTCCAGCCAATAACACCCTAATCCAGTTATGTAGCAAGCAGTCCATGAAAAAAACATCAACCCCAAAGAGAGGGGCGGGGGCGGCGACTGTCAGAGGACTCAGAGAAAATAATTTTACGGTAAGATTTTACAAAAATTCTATTTTCTCCTACATCCTTTGACAGTCGCCGCCCATTCATACAGTCTTCACGATTGGGACATCCCAAATCAGTGTAGATGTGAGGGGTGGGAAGACGCAACCTTAAAATAGGCAACGCAGCACCCAGGTCAGATAAAAAAACTGAACTGAACCAATAGGGTAAGTAAAGCTCAACAGGAGCTAACCCAGAAAAAATGAAATAAACCCCATGACTAAGAGACAGAGAAAAATAACATGTCTCTCTAGACTACTGCCGCACTCAAAACCTTGCGGCCAAAAAGAAGCATCCGAAGATGCCAACACATCAAGTTTGTAAAACTTAGAAAAGGTGTGTACAGACGACCAAGTCGCCGCTTTGCACACCTGAGCCACCGACGCCTGGTGGCGAAAAGCCCAAGACGCACTAACAGCTCTAGTAGAGTGCGCCTTAACAGGGAAGGGAGGAACCCGACCCTTAATCGAATAGGCCTGCACAATCGTCTGTCTGATCCATTTGGAAATGGTTGCCGCAGACGCCGCTGTACCCTTCCAAGGTCCCTCAGGAAAGACAAACAGACAATCCGACTTCCGGAAAGAGTCCGTGGTAGAAAGGTTAACCCCGATCACCTGGACCACATCCAAGGAATGCAATGCAAACTCCCTTGGATGCTTGGGCTTCGCACAAAGCAAAGGCAACACAATATCCTCATTGAGGTGGAAGGCTGAAACCACCTTAGGAAGAAAATACTGATTTGGTCGCAAGACCACTTTATCCTTATGAATAACCAGATAAGGGGAACGGCAAGACAGCCGTCAACTCAGACCCTCTGCGAGCAGATGTGATCGCCACTAGAAAGGCAACCTTCTGTGAAAACACAGGCAGAGAGCTCTTCTCTGATGTTCTCAAAAAGAGGTCGTTGTAAAACAGACAGAACCATATTCAGGTCCCAGGGAGGTAAGGGAGCCTTCCTCGGGGGAGCCAGATGATGCACCCCCTAAATATAAAGGCGCGAATCAAGGAATTAGACGCCTAAACGATGCTGGAAAAGAATGGCCAAAGCCGACAACTGGCCCTTGATCGTGGTCAGCGCCAGGCGCTGATCCACCCCAGTCTGCAGGAAAGCCAAAACCCTCGCCACTGAAAAGGAACGGAACGGGGGTGAAGACCTTGTGACTCACACCAGGCAAAATATGCCCTCCAGGTGCGATGATAAAACTTCCCAGAGTAAGCTTTTCTAGCTTTTAGCAAAGTAGGAATGGCAGCCGACGTAGTACCCCTGTCTCTCAAGACTTGGCTTTCAACAGCCAAGCCATCAAAGCCAGTGACTGTAAAGCAGAATGGAAGAACGGTCCTTGAGACAGAAGATCGTTTCTTAGTGGAAGCCGCCAGGGAGACTCGACAACCATCTGCATGATGTCCGCGTACCAAGACCGACGCGGCCAGTCTGGAGCTACCAGAATCACCAGCATTCCGAGGCTAACCTGCGGAGGAACCTGGACAACATTTGAATCAAGGGGAAGGCATATATCAGCCGATACCGATGCCACGGCACCACTAATGCAGCCGAGGCGTCCGCCAGAGGATCGCGAGATCGAGCCACGATCCTTTCCACCTTTTTGTTGAGATGGGATGCGAACAGATCCACGTCCGGAGAACCCCACCGGACACACAGAAGGCGAAACACCTCCGGGTGTAAGGACCATTCCCCCTGGTCCAGGGTCTGGCGACTCAGATAGTCCGCCTGCCATTTTTCCACACCTGGAATGTGGACAAGCGAAATTGCAGAAACATGTGATTCGGCCCAAGACAGAATCTCGGCCACTTCCCTGGTGCCCCCTTATAATTTCATGTACGCCACCGCTGTGGGGTTGTCCGTCTGCACTCGCACAGGGTAGCCCTGAAGCTGAGCCGTCCAACGGAACAAACAGAGCTTGATTGCCCGGAGCTCCAGGACATTTATCGGTAAGGAGGACTCCTCCCCAGACCACGACCCCTGGGCACAAATCGTGCCCAGAACTCAACCCCAGCCCGACAGGCTGGCATCCGTGGTGAGCAACGTGCACAATAACGGCCAGAAGGACTTGCCTTGTGTCAGAATCGGTGACTGGAGCCACCATAAAAGATCCAATCTCACCTGGTGGCTTAGAGAAATCCTCCTGTCCAAAGACTGAGGATGCCTGTCCCACCTGGCAAGAATCTCTGCTTGCAGTTTTCTCGTATGAAACTGCACAAAAAGAGACCGCCTCGAAGGCCGACACCATCAGATCCACGGACCGCATGTAGGTTCGAAGGGAGGAGAGATCGTTGTCCCTGAGGGAACTGATCTCGTTCTGCAGAGTCTGGAGTTTGTCCTCCGGAAGGAAGACCTTCGCCTGAGCGGAGTCCAAGATCATCCCCAGGTAGGGGAGAGGAACCGAAGGGAACAGAGCCGACTTCTGAGAATTGATGGTCCACCCGAATGCCGGGAGCGTCTGAACCGTGACCGACAGATGGTTTAACAGAGTGGCACTCGAGCTCGACCTTAACAGGAGATCATCCAGATAACCGAGGATCGCAATCCCCTGCACCCATAGCAGAGCCAACACAGGAGCCAAAACCTTGGTGAACACCCTTGGAGCCGAAGCGAGACCGAAGGGAAACGCCACGAACTGGTAATGCTCCTCTGCAATTGTGAAGTGGAGATACCGCTGATGATCCTCGTAAATAGGGATGTGCAAATACGCATCTTTCAGGTCGATGGAGGCCATGAATTCCCCTGGACACCGACCGGATGGATTCCATCTGAATTTTCTGTACCCGCACAAAGCGGTTCAGTAACTTTAGGGCCAAAATCGGACGCACCTTTCCCTCTTTTCTGGGCACCGTGAACAGACTGGAGTAAAAACCCCCATAACCTGTCCCGCGGAGGGACCGGCACAATGACCTCTTGGGCGAGAAGATCTTGAAGATCGTTATAGATCCCGAAAAGGATCGGGAGTCAGATGGAGATTTGATAGGAAGAATCTGTCTACGGGGCAAGATCGGAACTCGATCTTGTACCCTGAACCCACCTGTCCTGAATCTCGGACAACCAGGGCTCAGGAAAACAATGCAGATGTCCTCCCACCCCTTAAACGGGTGAGGGCGTCCCTTCAGGAAGGGGTGTCCTGTGCCCCGAAGGCAGGAAAGGACCCCCGGTTAGCATTGTATACCCCTGTATGTTGTGGTCTTTAAGGTGCCCATCTAACAGTTTTTTGAAACTATCGATGCTCCCTGCTGATACGACTGTTTGCGGAAGAGAATTCCACATCCTTACTGCTCTTACAGTGAAGAACCCCCTGCGTATTTTAAGGTTAAACCGCCTTTCCTCTAGTTTTAGTGAGTGGCCACGTGTCTTATTGTATTCCCTTTCTCTGAATAGGTTTTTTCATATGATAGGGTTGCCAGTACAATATTTGTACATTGATATCATATCCCCCCTCAATCGTCTTCTCCAGAGAGAATAAGTTCAGTGCTTGTAGTCTTTCCTCATAGCTGATGCCCTCCATTCCCCTAATTATTTTTGTTGCCCTTCTCTGGACTTTCTCCAGTTCCAGCACATCCTTCCTGAGGACCGGTGCCCAGAACTGGACAGCATACTCCAGATGTGGCCGGACCAGAGTCTTGTAGAGTGGGAGAATAATCTCTCTATTTATGGAGTGAATCCCCTTTTTTATACATCCCAGTATTCCGTTGGCTTTGCTTGCAGTGGCTTGGCATTGCATGCCACTGCCAAGCCTGTTGTCTACCAGTACCCCCAGGTCCTTTTCCATCCTAGACTCACCCAGAGGTTCCCCCCCTAGTGAGTAGCTTGCTTTCTGGTTTCTGGAACCCAGGTGCATTACTTTTCATTTTTCAACATTAAACCTCATCTGCCATGTAGTTGCCCACCCCATTATTATGTTCAGGTCCGCTTGTAAGGTTTCCACATCCTGCCCAGAAGATATTGGCATGCTTAGTTTAGTATCATCCGCAAATACTGAGATTTTACTCGATATGCCTTCCTCTAGATCATTTATGAATAAATTAAACAGGATTGGCCCCAGGAAAGAACCCTGGGGGACCCAGCTTTCCACACCCGCCCAATCTGAGCACTCCCCATTAATCACCACCCTTTGCAACCTCCCCTGGAGCCAGTTCTCTATCCAGGTACTCACCTTATGGTCCATACCTACCTTCCTTAGTTAGAACAGTAAGCGTTTGTGGGGAACGGTGTCAAAGGCCTTTGCAAAGTCCAGATACACCACATCCACAGGCTTACCTTTATCTAGGTGGCAGCTCACTTCATCATAGAAGGTTAATTGACTGGTTTGGCAAGAACGATTTTTCATGAATCCATGCTGATTACTACTACTAATACCGTTTTCATTACTAAAGTCTTGTATGTGGTCCCTTAACATCCCCTCAAAAATCTTGCAGACTGATGTTAGGCTGACCGGCCTATAGTTACCCGGGATATATCTCGGCCCATTTTTAAATATTGGTACCACGTTGGCTTTTTTCCAATCAGCTGGCACCATACCCGTCTGTAAACTATCCTTAACGATCAAGAATAATGGTCTGGCAATCACCTGGCTGAGCTCTTTAAGAACCCTCGGGCGCAAGCCATCCGGTCCCGGTGATTTATTTATGTTAAGTTTCTCTAGTTTAGTTCGAAGTCTATCTTCGGTTAGCCATGGCGGTATTTCCTGAGGTGTGTTGTTTAGTTTGGCTTTACAAGCTGGGTTAGTGTAGCCCCCAATTCTTTTGTATGGCCTTACAAGCTGGGTTAGTGTAGCCCCCAATTCTTTTGTAAAGACTGAAGAGAAGAAATTATTTAACACTACCGCCTTTTCCCTGTCCTCTGTGGCCAAAACTCCCTTATCGTCTTTTATGGGGCCAATGTGTTCTGGCCTCGCTTTCTTACTGTTTATATACTTAAAGAATTTCTTGGGGTTCATTTTTACTCTCTTCGGCTATATGTCTCTCATGTTCTATTTTAGCCGCCCTGATTTCGTCTTTACATTTCTTATTACACTCTTTGTAATGCTTAAATGGTGCCAATGACCCCTCAGTCTTGTATTTTTTGAAGGCCTTTCCTTTAGCATTAATATGCATTTTTATGTTGGAGTCTAGCCACCCAGGGTTTAGTTTTGCTCTTTTAAATTTATTTCCCTTTGGAATGCACTGGCCAATCCCTTTGTTTAGTATGCTTTTGAAGCACTCCCATTTTTCCTCCGTGTTCTTTGTTCCCAGGGTTCTATCCCATTTCTATCCCATAACGGTACTTAAATCTCTTAGGTACTACCAGCGTATGCTTAATGCGACGCCATTGGTCATTTACCGTTTCCTGAAACTCCTCGGGACAAGGAAAAACCTGACCCGACTTCAGGGCCTTGCGGGTCCCGAAGGAAACCCGCTTACCTGCCATGGAGGGCTCATCATCAAGATTTAAAGAGGATGGGGACCCCTCAGGGGGGAACGTCGTCCGTGGCAACCAATTCAGGCTCGGAGTCAGAAGACTGAGAGGGCATAGGCCGTTTCTTTGTAACTCGGTCAGACATCAGCAGATCAACTTTGACGCTAAAGTCGCAAGTGCAGCAGATAAAGAGGCTAAGGAAGTGGAAACCACCTGTACCACCAAGTGGAAGTACCTGAACTAGGTCTGTGGGGAATTTGCGATCCTGGGACTCCATATTAGCAAAGTGCAAAAATAATGACACTGGCCCTTTAAAACGGCAGTTCCCGAGGACCCTTATCGCAAACTGCACTACAGGTGGATACCCTTCCCTTAACTAAAGCCACACTGAAAAAAGAGTGCTAGCAGAAACATAGCCAGAGAAAAACAGTAAAATCCCCCCACAGTGTCCCTATACTTGCCATGCTGCAGAGAAGGCCGATGTGAAAGGAGGAAGTGACCTCACGCCCCTAGAGGCAAAAGTCAGCCCTGAGCCACAAAAAAATGGTGCCTGATAGAAGTCAATGGAGGAAAAGCACTTAGAAAATGGCTGCTGCCCAGAACAGGCCATCCGCCCACACTAAAGATGGCGCCTGACCGGCGCTGACAATGATGATGGAAAATGGCCGCCGCCCTCACTCTGAGGCCAAACAGCCAGCCCTCACCAAACATGGCGGCCGGGCGAACAGCGCCAAATGCCGCAGCAAACGCCTGCACTAGCCCCAACCGGGATCTGCACAGAGCACCCCGGGGAGAAGGAAGCCCACACACCCCCCTGCATGGCGGTCTGCTCCGCAGGAGCGCCCCCGCAGGGGCAGGGAAGGTAAGACACAGGGGGCCATCCCACGGCCATGAGGGGGATATTACAGCAAACTTTACATGTACCGCCATCCCCAGAGTGGGCCCACTCAATACACCCTCAAAAACCTGTTCCCAGGGACAGAGAGGTAATAGTACTCACCATCCAGCGAACATGGGCACCGCTCAGACACGGGAGACCTCCCACCCTGGGTGGAGGTGCCGTCAGCCAGGAAGGATGCTAGCAACACCCGGGCGTTCCAAATTTGAGATATCCCAGTGAAGATAGGAAAAGTTTGCAGGCTCGTCCCCGTTTCTTGGGGCACTGTAGTTGGGAGGCCTGGGCGTACCAAAAGCCTGCGACGCTCGATGGCAGACTGGAACTTCATAAGGTTCTATATAAACCAGTGCGAGGCCCAGTTCTGCTGACGCTTGTAGTCCTCCAAATTCTGACTAACTAGGTGAGAAAAATAAAAAGCCATTTTAAATGAAAAATCACTTTTCAGAAAGAAACTCAAAGAAAAAAAACTAGGTCCCAGCAGGGAAAACCTAGCCTACTCCTGACGCTAGGCAGCAAAGAACTGGATTAGAGTGTTACTGGCTGGAGAATATTAGCCAGAGGGACGGCCCCCTGTGGGTGTGTCTATATGTTAATGTTTGTTGTATTAACAAAATTACTGCCTAGCTTGCTCCTGCAGAGAAGGCCAATACCAATCGTGAAGACTGTATGAATGGGCGGCGACTGTCAGAGGACATAAGAGAAAACTATTAACAACTTCTAGGTACTATAACAACAACTAGGCACTGTAATAACTGCTGGGTACTGTAATAACTAAGCACTGTAATAACTATTGCAGGGCAATATAATAACCACTGGGCACTACATCAACTACTTACGTTGTAATAACCACAGGGCACTGCAATAATGACTTCTGGGCACACTCAATTAGGTGAAATAGGTGTACTCCAGCGCTACCAATGGTATACTCCTAAATGAGATGTTTATGTTCCAAATCATAAACTAAATCAAACAGTAAAAGCTGCTGCTTGCACCGGATAGTGTTCCAACAACTATAAATGCTACAATAATATCCAATGGTGCTGCGCAATAGACTCTTCAATAAACTATTATAAACAAATTATTAGTTTGTGTCCTTATTCCCAACATTGAAGAATACAGTATACAGTATATCCTATATATAGAAAAATAACCAAATAAAATAACCAAAATTATCAATACACTTTACAACTGTGACATCTTGATATTAACAAATCATCAATTTATAACATTTATCTTCCCCTGTGATGTGCACCCCTCACCAATAGATATACAGTATCTTTCTGTGTTTCAACCAGTGCTCCTCTGTGTCAAGCATATACTGCATCTGTCTGAGTTTCACCAACTGTTGGTCCTCCCACTAACATTCATGCTGCAAAATTCGCCTTCCAGTGACCCTCACAGCCCTCCGCTGTCTCCTCGTTCCACCAAGGTTTTAGGTTCATTAAGAATCAGGCTGACTTAATAGTAAATTACTGACTCTACAGAAGGGGTCAACTGCACCTAAATGAGTTGGGTACAGCTCTGTTGGGGAGAAAATTATAAATTGGAGGGGCTTTTACACTAGGATCTGGGAGGGAAAAATACCAAAAATGAACATACTGTGCAGTGAGCAAGAATTAAAGTGGTCACAGAAGATAGTGTTGAGTGGAATCGTGGAAACAGGGGGGACTCAAACCAGCTAGCAGGGAACTTGCATTATCCAATAGCAATAGTCCAATGCAGAAAGTCTGTCCCTGCTAATTGTAACTCAAGAGAAAGCAACAAGAAAATTCTAAACACACATAAAAATTAAAAGGTATGCTCACAAATGCTTAAAGTCTGGCTAACAAAATGGAAGAGCAAGAATTTCTGCTACTCGGGGAGGTTTTTGAACTTGTGGGAGTATTAGACACTTAGTTTGACAGCTCACATGACTGGGCTGCAGGGGGAACACTCTGCTTCATGTTTTTATATGTTATTATGGGAGATATTGATTGGGCAAATTAAAACCTCTCTACATACTCTCATCTAAAGCTTGCACTTTCCTAAAGGCCAAGCTCACCTGTTTTTTTTTTTCCAATTTCCAGTTTTCCTATGTACCAATATACCATTAATATGTTGCAAAATAGAGAAATTATTTTCTATATTCTAGGCCAGGCTTTGCCTCCAGTTTCTCCTAAAGAAAACACCTCCACCTGAGTACTTCAGTAGCTGACCTCATTAAAACAAACCAGAAACCTGTCCTCCCTCTCCAGGAAATTCCTCCCGCCCACCTTTGTACTTACACACAATCAGTGTCGGTGAGCACTGTTCTCCCTGAATACATAGCCAGTGTCTTCATCTGCTGATCATTTTGCATCTTACCTTCTTGCATAGATCGTTCATTTGGAAGAGTCTGCAGGAGCTGAGCGATTGCAAAACACTCTGTGTAGGGCAGAGCTGTAGTATTGAAAACAGAAGTGTGTCCCTGGAAGTCTGTAAAGCTCACCATACAGTCTGATCATACAGTCTGATCTACCAACAACTATGTAGTTCAAGGACCTTCCTGATTGAATACATAGTGATTGGATAGATAGGTGTGTCCTCCTATTATATAGTTTTGGTAAATCTAAAGGAGATTGTACAGAAATGGTACATTTGTACATCTAAAATGAACTAATAATTTAGTAGCACCAAAAGTGCAAACAGCATCCCAAACATGGAAGTAAGCACGCATTTTGGCCACGTGTAAAAAAAAGGGCCCCATGTGCTACTTTGCCACATTTGTTGCATGTAGGACAGCCTGCTGAAATCAAAGCTGCAAAAAATGTGCATTCCCACCACACTAGATGTGAATAGGGCCTGAGCTTGAAATTAGTGTGTTTACACAAGAACAGTGACAGCCGCGTGCCTCAGGTTCCTCTTATGTGCTTGTATACAGCTGGCCATACACTATAAAATCTGGATTTACAATCTCTGTACAATTTCCTTTAGATTTTCCAAAACTATGGAATAGGATGACCCATCTAAATAATCTATTTAATTTGTATAATGTCAGGCTGGCTCTTTCACTGCATAGTTGATAAAGAAGATTGTATTATCAGATTGTACAGCATATGGCCACCTTAAAGGAAGAAGTGGGTGGAAATAAAAAAAAAAAAAAAAAAAAAAAAAAAAAAAAAAGAGGTGGTGAAGGGATGAAGGAGATGTCGGGATTATTGGGGGTGATTGATTAAAATAATAATAGGTAAAAAAAAAATGATTTTAAAAGCCATGTTTATTCATATCTTATGATGCTGAACAGTACAGCATGGCTTCCATCTTGTTTTTAAGGTCAAAGAAAGTTCATATATGTACTTGTTAAACAAAATGTCTCTTACAAGTTTACAAAGGGTCTATGGTTTCAACAGAGATCTTTGTATTTCTTTTAAAATCATAAATAAGGTGATACATTGACATCTCTATCAGATAAGACTCAGTCAGTCTGACGCTATGTTAAGGGGGTGATATCTCAGTCTGTCTATAAGTATTTAACAATGGACAATACCCCAGTATACTCTAGTTGTATTTTAAAATGAGCTATATATAAATTTTTAAAGATACATTATATGTGTGTGAAGATATTAGCCATAATTATGTCATTATATTATGTAAGGCATATACATATATATTTAGGAATGTTATATCACATTTTGGGTTTATATTCTTACAATAGTAATCTTACTTAGACTTAAGACTAGAGTGAATACTAATTACTTCATTTTAAAAGGTATGTGGTAGGAGTGTTTATATAAGAATTGCTTTAGAATAGACTAAGTAATAGATCTTCCAATTCTAGACGCTATGTCTGACAACATGTGGCATGGTCAAATAAGTAATGGACTTTCACTAGCCAGAGGTCAAAGATCATTAGATAAGAATATCTTATAATTAGTCTAAATACACTGAATTTAATAAACGGTACAATACTGCCCTCTGTAGACGAAAAACCAAATGCAGTTTTGGGATAGTTGAGATATTCCCATATAGAAATATTATATTGTATTAAAAATAATTATTATTGAAATGGTTTACCAGATCCAATAATTGCCAGAGAATGATGGAGATACAGATGGACATTTATGTATGTACTGGGAGTATGGACAAAGTTTTATGTTGCGTTTTATGATTAATCTTACATATAGAGAAATCATCCTTTAATTTTATTATACCAAGTATTGGGTTAATTGTCAAGGGAGGTGTGTCTCTGACCTCACCAGTTTAGGTATAGAATATCCCGACCAATGGAGATAATGTTTCATCCCTCTGGGTTTAACTTATGGCAATTTTAATAGCTCTTTGTTCTTGCCATATAAAAGAACACCCCAGATGAGAGACACATTACATTACATTGCCCAACATACAATACACTTGCATCACACACACACTACTACATACATCTATAGACTCATCCAGACATACTCCATCTTGTCCACATCATTCATCTGAAACTTGGAGGAAACTCCTCCCTCACTGGCATCCATCTTAGGACTCTGGTAACGACCATTTGAAGCTAGCGGCCATCTTAAGTGTGGTAAATATAACCTTGCTATGTTATTTGATTTTATTCAATATTGTTTATTCCTTCCTTATATGTTTTATATTGCATATTTAAGGGTAATGAGATTACAATCCCAGCCGTATAAACCATGGTAGATTTTTCTCTAAAAAGCTGATTTTTGTTTTTATACATTTTATTAATATCAGATTTAGTGCATTATTTGCAATTTTAAGTCTTCCGTTTTGCACGGCTTATTCTCACTCATCTGCAGTGAAGTGACTTTCGGCTATGCATTGCGCAGACCATTGTAGTCTGTTTATATAGAACCTTTATTTATGGTTTATGCTTTACCTGGGAAGAAAGGGTAATCTTGCTTTCGTTTTACTTTCACTTTGTTTCAGTTTCACTTTCATTATTGAGCAAAACATCACATTGCATTAATTGTTTGAAGTTAGTATTTTATGTAGAGTTGTTTCTTTGTGTCACTTCTTGTTTGATCATATATCGTGATTGCATGTCTGGTGAATAAAAATGGATTTTTGTAAAATCTTACCGTAAAATCCTTTTCTCTTAGCTCATTGACAGACGTAGTCCTCGGTGATACAGCACCTTCGGGTTATGTTGCCTCCACAGGAGTAGGACTAGACAGGAAATAAAATGCTCTGGCCACACCCTAGGGGCAGTCCCAGAGGGTATATCCTCTCTCTCTCTCTCTGCCTCAGCAAATCAGTTATGTCATAAAAGCAGTCTTTAGAGAATTTAACCCAACCCAACTCAAAAAAAACAGAGGGGCGGGTACTACGTCTGTCAATGAGCTAAGAGAAAAGGATTTTACGGTAAGATTTTACAAAAATCCATTTTTCTCTATCGCTCATTGACAGATGTAGT
Source organism: Pelophylax lessonae (assembly GCF_965119305.1). NCBI lineage: Eukaryota > Metazoa > Chordata > Amphibia > Anura > Ranidae > Pelophylax > Pelophylax lessonae. The sequence continues at coordinate 247,700,498 of NC_138774.1, read as the reverse complement.
CCTCGGTGATACAGCACCTTCGGGAAGTCCCAGAGCAGTATCACAAATGAGGGGTGGGAAAATGGAAATCAAATCCAAATCTAGAAGGCCCAACCGGTGCCAACTAGAAGTTTACAATGCTCATCCTTAATGATGAGACTCAACAAAAAAATTTTCAAACAGAAAAAAACCCCCGAGGTAGACCACCGGTCTCCTCAAATTGCGGCCTGCAAAACCTTGCGGCCAAATGAGGCATCCGCCGATGCCATCACATCAATTTTATAAAATTTTGTAAAGGTATGTACCGACGACCAGGTGGCCGCTTTACATACCTGGACCACTGACGCCTGATGGCGAAAGGCCCAGGAAGTACTGAGCGCTCGAGTGAAGTGCGCCCTAACAGGGAACGGAGGATTCCGACCCTTAATAGAATAAGCCTGTACCACCGTCTGACTGATCCATGTAGATATGGTCGCGGCAGACACAGGCAACCCCCTTCAAGGGCTATCCGTGATCACAAAAAGTGAGTCCATCTTACGAAAACCACTTTAGGAAGGAAGGATGGATTCGGAAGAAGAACCACCTTATCCCTATGAACCACCAGATCTGGGGAACGACAGGATAATGCGGCCAGTTCTGACACCCTGCGTAGAGAAGTAATGGCCACCAAGAAGGCTACCTTCTGGGAATGTAAGCAAGGGAATCTCCCTAATATCTTCAAAGAGCAGTTTCTGAAGAACCGACCACACTAAATTAAGATACCAGGCGGTAAGGGTGCGCGCACTGGCGGAGCCAGATGTCGCACCCCCTGGATGAAATTCCGCACCAAGGAATGATTAGCCAAAGGTTTCTTGAAAGAAGATTGCTAACGCCGAAAACCTGACCCTTGATCGTGCTCAAGGATAGTTTCTGCTCAACCCCTTGTTGCAGACAGACCAAAATTCGGGTCACCGAATAGGTATGTGGGGAAAATCCAATAGATTCACACCATGCAATATAAGACTTCCATGTGCTGGAAGTCGCTTTCCTTGCTTTAACTGGAGGTAGGAATACCTGAAGCTGACACTCCCTTGTCCTTCAGTACCTGGGTCTCAATGGCCAGGCCATTAAGCCAGCGACTGTAAAGCAAGATGGAAGATCGGTCTCTGAGACTGCAAATCCTCCCTGAGAGGAAGTCTCCAAGGAGCGTCCGCGACTAGCCTCGCCAAGTCGGCGTACCAGGCTTGACGAGGTCAATCCAGAATTTCCAGAATAACTGGAATTCCCTCCACCTCTATCCTGCGAAGAAGTTCCCGCAGCAACTTGAGAGGATGGAAGGCATGCCGTAGCTGATACTGCCCCCACGGGGCGATCAGCGTTTCTGCTGCGTCCGCTAGAGGATCGTGGCGCGAGCTACAAACCTCCGCACCTTCCTGTTAGGCCAAGGTGCCAACAGATCCACATCCGGGATGTCCCAATGAAGGGACAGCTAGGGAAAAAACCTCTGGATGAAGAGGCCATATGCGATTGGATCCGAATCGGGCTGCTCTAGAGCTGCTCGATCCAGTAAATCAGACAAAATCTGATCGCTCTCAATTCCGATACCCTTATTGGTAATCTGGATACTATCGGAAGAAATGACTTCCCCTGGTTGAGCATCGGAGACTTCCTGGTCCGCTCGCTCAACCGGATCCGATTGTCCAGGGAATCGGAATTCTGATTCCATTAAAAAAGAATCTCCTTCAGGAGAATTCGGGTATGAGACTGGGTATACGGTACTGCCTCTAAGAAGGCCACCATCAGCCCCAGCCAATTGACGGACAGCAACATCCGAATCGTTGAACCTTCTGGAGTTTCCCAGCAAGGAGAAACTCTCTTGCCCAGGATGTATCCAACCTTAGGCCCAGATAGTTCAGTCTCCTGGTGGGAACCAGGGATGATCTTTGGGAAAGCGAAAAAATCGCTGATGTCCTGCGATGATGGGGATATAAAGATAGGCATCCTATATGTCTATGGACGCCAGGAAATCTCTTTTATGCAGGGAGGCCACCACTGTACGGATGGACTCTATTTCTTCCCAAGTCCAGATTTGGACGCACCTTGCCCTCTTTCCTGGGCATTGTGAATAGGTTCGAATAGAACCCCTGAAACCGTTCAATGTTAGAAGGGCAGAATCGCACCGGTGGAAGTGATCGAAACTCGATCCTGTGTCCTCCAGAAACCGGTGAAGACATCCCCCCCCCACCCCAGAGATGGGTAGGGGCGCATCAGGCTATATTCTTCAGGCTTGGCTGAGCCGGACTCTTTGTTTACCCGACCAGCGCCCTTTGAAACCCCTCTAAAGGGGCTTTGGAGGGTTTCGCCTTATCGCCCGCCCTCGCGGAACGAACAACTCTATATGAGCAGAAAAGGAAGGTCCTCGTTAGTTACGAGGTCTTTTTATCCTAACAGTCTGTGGCAAGACAGCAGGTGGTACCGTCTATCCTATAAAGAGGAATTCCTCAAACGGATAGCACCTAGCCATGCGTTTGGAAATAACAGGGGTTCGTTTCAAAACGACCCCATTTGGGTAAAGGAAAATCCTTCGCCCTTTTGGTAGGCTAACAAGTACCAAAAAGGAATCTCAGTCTCAGCTACCTCTGCCGGTGTAACCTCAAGACTAAAGGTTTCCCGGACGGACACAACTAGTGCATCCACCACTCTTGTGCTATGGCGGAGGCAGAAACGTGCTCCTCACTGCTGAGGAGATATTACCTGAGACAACAGCCCCCTAAGAGGGACCTGCAACTGCATTGACCAGTTCCGAATCCGTATCTGAAGTATCTGATAAACAATAGGGGTAGGCGGGGGTCGCTACTTGACCCCCGTCCCTGACAGGCCACCTCCACCCGGGATACCAAAGACTCCAAAATTGCCGATAATGCATTAAAACACAAGTGGGGTACTGGAGGGTCCTGCGGCCACCTTGAGGGGATCAGGTGGGGATACCTATGCGGCAGGGTCAATGATTATACAAGACACTTGCCAGCGACAAAAAATGACAAAGTAAAAAAAACTTTTTTTTTTTTTTTTGTGTCCCCCAGTCGCAACAGCGCCCCTCAGTGTTACCTGCCTTTTTGGACCCCACAGAGAGAGAGAGACAGACCCCAAGGCTCATCCCTGATGCACAGAAGTTTTCATCAGCTTGCTCAGTGCTTGTCTTGTTACAGACAGGAAGTCTTTGGCCCTATTTCCTGGGTAAAAGAGGCGGCTCCGCCCCTTAACACGCCTGCCGGCTCCTCCCCCTGGCTCCATGAGGTGTTTGAGTCACCTCAAACATGGCCGCCCCCATGCTGGAGACACGAGGCTACACCAAAATGGCGGCCTCGTGCGATCTACCAGACAATGGCGGCGGCCTGCACAGAATAGCGGCATGTCTGCAGAAGGATCTCGGCCTCACAACCCTTCACCCTCATGGTGGTCAGCGTGGTCGGAGGTACCGGACCCTAGCGGGCCGTATGCGGACCGCTGCTTAGCTGGAGGAATGATCTGGAATGCAGTATACATGTATAGACATCGCCCTGTGGCTACTGACCGGTAGGATACCTTATACTATCACAGTAAAGTTCTAGTACTGCCACTGACTACAATCATTTACACATCTTTACAATTAGATTGTCAGCTCCCAAACCAAGCCTCCTGGCTTCTTGTACACAAAAATCACACTCAATTAGGGGGATCTGTGACATGTTGTAGGATAGAGGGGAACCCATCCTTACCATTACAGAGAGGGGCCCGCGTTCACCACAAGACCCGTCAGGGGGAAAGGGGGAACATACTACTCACCATACCGGAACCAGGCGGGCGCCAACTCCTGACAGTACCCCTCTCCACCGAGGTAGGAGGGCTGTCGACCAATACGGGCGCCGTGACTCATGGTCTTTGGCGTTTCAGCGAGACGTTTAACTCGCAGGGTCAGTCCCCGTCCAGTGGGACTATGTCGCGGCCGACCCAGCGCGGAGCTATGGCCTGCATGCCCTCGTAGGCTGAACTGGGGTGACCACTGGATCTCAACATCCAGCCCGTCGCCCAGTTCAGCTTTCTTGCTTGAAGATCTCACAGGAACACTGGAGAAAAAAAGCTGTCTTAAAAAATTATTTTCTAAGAAAAAAATCCTGCCAGGACCGAAGATCCCAGCAAGGTATCTAGGTCCTTACTCCTGACTAGACAGAAAAAAACTGATTTGCTGAGGCAGAGAGAGAGAGAGAGGATATACCCTCTGGGACTGCCCCTAGGGTGTGGCCAGAGCATTTTATTTCCTGTCTAGTCCTACTCCTGTGGAGGCAACATAACCCGAAGGTGCTGTATCACCGAGGACTACGTCTGTCAATGAGCGATAGAGAAATATTTTTATATATATTCCATACTGTAAACTGTACTCACTAAGATTGGTATATGCTTTTAAAAAGAAATTAATCAATTAAAAATAATTCACGACATATTGATTTATGGTAATAGGTGAAGACTCTCCTTTTTCATAGATCTTTGCTTATTAACCATATATAAATACACCGCTATATTCAGAGCAGTATAAATTTCTGACATAATGAAGTACGAGCGCGAGATATTATTATTAAATATTCTTACAGAGATGTGGTCCAGAGAAGTAAACATGCCCTATTCTGTGATGCAGTAAGGCCGTGCATGATGGGCTATGCCGTTTTCTGGATGGTCACCCGATACTACAGAAAGTGAGGAGCTCAGAATGCACGTTTAACAATTTTTTAACAGAGAGGTGAAGATTCAAAGCTGCCACGGACTAGGTAAGAGAGAGATAAGCACATTGGTTGGCTTGGGCAGAAAAGACATAAGAAAAAGCCTCTATTTATTATGAAAAGTGAACAATTATGCCTGCAAAGGTAAACTTAGCCTTTACATTTATTTCAGGAAATGTCATGGGTCAAAATGATGGAAACTCCTAACTCATTTCAAATAACCCAAAACAACCCAAAACTCAAAGACTGAGATCAAACACCGCTGATCGCTCTCTGCTCTGGGAGTCCTGAGAACCGAGCTGGTGATGGTCAGTCACCAGCTCTCTGCTCCCCCTCCCTCCGTTTCTCAGCGGCTCACCAGTTTTCTGGTCAGAAGAACCAGGGGAATATGCCCAATGGGCTCATAAGGCTTTTTCTGTGAAACTGCCAGCACCAAATTTAGATCCCAAGGACACAATGGTGGCTCCACTGGTGGAAGCATACGTAACATCCTTTGGACGAAGGTTTGAACCAAGGAATGAAGGCTGAAATTTGACCCTCAACAGTGCTCAAGGTTAATTTCATTTCTACTCCTACTTGCAAGAAGGCTAGAATTCTCCCGATAATAAACTTGCAGGGATGCCATTTCCTGGCTTCACACCAGGTAATGTAATATTTCTAGACTCTAGCATTTATCAGGGTAGAAACCGCAGGGCCAGATATACCCCGCTCCTTCAAAATTAAGGCTTCAATAGCCAAGCCGTCAAATTTAGAGACTGTAAAGCAGGGTGGAATATCGGACCTTGAAAGAGTAGGTCCGGATGCAGTGGAAGAACCCTACCACTATATAATCTCAATCGAGGAATATAATATCAATATAAAAACACGGGAGGTAAATGGCACTGCCTGAAGCAAGAAATTATATATAATCAAATAAATTAAGATGGTCCAAACTGGGGATAGGTGAATAAATCCCACTCTTCTTAGAATCTCAGTGATACTCTAGTGCAAATAAACAGTTGAATAAATAATTCTACTATACATAGAAGAATAAATTCATAAAAAATCAGGATCAAGTGCCTAAGTACAAAGAACGGTGTCCATGTGCACAATAAATAGGATAAAAATCAAACCATGTGCATAAAAGTAAATATAAACACACAGAACAAATTGTAAATAAATAACTATGAAACATTTGCACATAAAATGTCTTTATAAAATGACTAAGTGCCCAAAAAAGTCCATATACACTGTAAATAAAATTAGTAGTTGATTCTTCATTGGGGATAGGTGATAAATAAACTCGCACATAACTTATTTCTTAATAAATTGACTAAGTGCAAAAAAAATTGTACATATGTACTGTGGATAGATTAAATTTGATTCTTCAATGGTAATACGCGATTGTGGTAAAACACACGTGCTCACCCTCTCTCTCCTAGGACCACACTCACCAGATCACCAAACCCCCACAGGGGTAATGAGCCTCTAGATGTTTAAAGATGGTGGTAGTATCTTTACCCAGCTGCATATGAAACCACGTTGCCGATGTAGAAAGATCTTGGTCTCAAAGGCCATACATATATAAAAAGAAATATGCCCGTATAGTGTAACCTGTATAATCCACAGAGTTTATTTTAAAGTAATATACTCACAAACAGAAAGGTATCAATTGCAATGTGACAAACGGTGCTTCCGGAATGCCGTGCATTCCATGGACCGGAAGTACGCGGAAGTGACGCGATGACGCTCTGTGACGTCATCAGGAGCAGCGTCATCCAGGTCGCTTCAGCATATTAAATAGTGTGAGGTTACCAAGAAACGGGGACGCCTGCAACCGGAGAGAATAGTGCTTAGCCAATCTCATAGCCACTATGCAAATCAACCAAGTGTTACTACTAGGCAGTGATTAAGGATCACAACCATAAAATCGTAGCCCCACAACTACGGTCCTTTTTTATTTTAAAATACATTAGATAGTAATATTAAATATGGGACAATGCTACGGATGATAGGTTAAAATGGATTAAAAAAAACTTTATTAAATTATAAGGCCTCATGGCTTGATAACCAGGTTGGGATATGTGAGCCCCAATAGTATAAAACCCAGGTTGGGATATGTGAACCCCAATAGTATAAAACCAAATTCATATAGTATATAAAATCTCCAAAGGGCCTATAAATACATATAATTATTTAAATATTAAAAAATACAAAAATAAAAATTATACATTAATTATGTACAGAAGGACAGAGGAAATACTGTAATTAAATGTATTCCCATAAAGGAATGAATATGCGTAAATTTGTATACATGTCACATCGTAAATGTGCATGATATAAACAAAGGAGGGGGAGGGAGGGGGGCTAAAACCAGATATTCCTCATACTACAACCCAATGTTTACATTAGAGGACCAGAAGAAAAACATACCCACAATCCTATGTGTAAAGCCTAAATGTGGATAAGATATAGATAAAATGATTAAGAAAAAAAGAGGGGAAAATTTAAGGGAAGGGTACTCAATTAGTGACCGGTTAAAACCTTAAATATAAATAACATATATGTTAGATGAGGGAGGGGGATGGTTGGAAATAAAACTGTTTAGGTCAATGTCTAGGTTTAACCCATAGGGTTGCAAGGATCCTAGCTGATAAATCCATTTAGTCTCATTTTGGGAGATCTTTTTCTTCTTATTTTCACTCCTCCAATGTCCCTGAATAGTGTCTATTCCATAAAATGTTAATCCACTGGGGTCTTTTTTTGTGTTTCTCTGCAAAGTGTCTGGATAGGCTATGCTTCAGGAATCCTTTTCTGATATTATTAATATGTTCCCTGATCCTGATAAACCGGGGCCTTGTTGTTCTAACATACTGAAGCCGGCAAGGGCATTCTATCACTGTCCCTTCTTGTCCCATTTGGCAAGAATTTTCTTTTTGCAGAGGCCTGGTATGGAACTGCTTCGAGGTGGAGACCATCAAACACAGAACTTGCATGCAAGTCCTGAAAGACAGAGACTCTGCTTGCAGAAGAAGATCGTCCAGGTACTCCAGTACTGCGATCCCCCTCTGGGGAAAACGCTGGTGCTTAACATATACTGTGATATAAAGGTAAGCGTCCTTGATATCGAGAGAAGCCAAAAAACCCCCCTTGATGAATGGATGCCCCCACCGTACGAATGGACTCCATCCGAAATTTCTGGACCCGCACAAAGCGATTCAGGGCCTTAAAAAACAAAATCAGATGGACCTTGCCTTCCTTCCTGGGAACAGTAAATAGATTTGAATAAAATCCCTGAAAACTTTCCAACTCTGGAACCGGGAAAATTACTCCATGTGATAGCAGATCCTGCACCGCCCCGTAAAGGCTCTGCAGCCGATCCGGGGACAGGCGCAGGTTGGAAGGAAATAACATTGCCGGAAGCAAGGACCGAAACTCGATCTTGTAACCGGACCAAATCAACACATGGATCCATTTGTCTTGAATGAGAGGTCCACGGGTTTGGAAAGAAGCAAAGGTGTCCCCCCCCCCCCCACACCAGATACGGATGAGGACACACCTTCAGGCAGAGGAGGGCTTGTCTGTGGAACCCGCTTTTGACTTACTAGCCCAGGGCCTCTTGGAACCCCCCCGCAAAGTGACGAGTGGACTTCTGTCCCTTCTCCTGCAAGCTCGCAGGACAAAAAGGCAGTTTGTGAGCCGAGTAGAAAGGACCACGTTTACGACGAGGCTCTTTGCAACCTGTGGAAGCAGAGTACTCTTACTCCTGTAAGACCTTGAATGATCTCATCCATAGAAGCACTGAAAAAACGGTCTCCTGAAAACGATAGATCAGTCACCACCTTTTTGGAAGCCTGGTCAGCTGACCAGTACTTCCACCAAATCATGTGGCAGAGGATCACTGCAGTCACAGACACTCTGCCAGCCAAAGGGGCCGCATCAAAACGATGCATCACAGATATACTGTAGCCCCTGTATCAACTTGCCAAGTTGCAGGTTGAGGGGGATATCAGCTCAGGGGTGGCAGTGCTGGAGCAGGCGCCCTCCCCCAGCTGCCAGGGGAGTGGCAGCTCCAGGAAGAAGAGGGGGGGCCGAGATTCAGGAAAGGTTAGACAGGTTGTGGTAGTGGGGGACTCAATCATCAAGAGGACAGAAAGGGCAATCTGTCGAAACGATTGTGGTAGCTGGACAGTATGTTGTTTACCGGGCGCTCGAGTTCGGCACATCGCGGATCGGGTAGACAGATTATTGGGCGGGGCTGGGGATGACCAAGCAGTCATGGTGCATGTGGGCACTAATAACCAAGTAAGAGGAAGGTGGAGGATCCTAAAGAACGATTTCAGGGACTTAGGGAATAGATTGAGGAATAGGACCTCCAAGGTGGTTTTCTCTGAAATACTGCCAGTACCTCGAGCCACACAGGAGAGGCAGAAGGAGATTTGGGAACTTAACAAGTGGCTGAGGAATTGGTGTAGGAAGGAGGGGTTTGGGTTCATGGACAACTGGGCTGACTTCTCAGTCGGCTACCGGCTCTTTAGTAAGGATGGGCTGCACCTTAATGGGGATGGTACAGCTCTTTTGGGGAGAAAGATGGCCACCAAGTTGGAGGGGCTTTTAAACTAGGAGACAGGGGGGAGGGCTCAGAAGTAGAGTCAGTCAGGAGGGAGCAAAGGACAGAAGGCAGTATTAGAGTCAACAGCGACAGTAGTTCCATAACGTCAATGGGGGGGATCTGTGCGGGAAAACCTCAGACCGAACAGGAATAAAAATAATCACCATTCACTATCAACTTACACAAAACTGTGAGGGGTTTATGCAAATGCCAGGAGCCTAGCTAATAAAATGGATGAGTTGGAAATTTTAGTACATGAGGAGGACATAGACCTTGTGGGAATAACGGAAACTTGGTTCGACCCCTCACATGACTGGCTGGCCAATATCCAAGGGTATTCGGTGTACCGGAAGGACAGGGTAGGAAAAAGAGGGGGAGGGGTATGTGTTCCGTGAGAATTACCTACCCGTGAGAAAAACCTACCCTCGTCACTTCCGGTGCACCCTCATTGTCTGTAACGCGGCGGTGACATTAAAACAGCTGCCCGACAATATGAATCATCTCCGCTCCTTCCCCTGACACTTCACTGATGTCGGCTAGTAAATATAAAAGCGCCGCCGGGTGTATGAGAAGATACGTAACGGACCCGCCAGCCACTTTTATATTTACTCGCCGACATCAGTGAAGTGACAGGGGAAGGAGCGGAGTTGATTCATATTGTCGGGCAGCTGTTTTAATGTCATCGCCGCGTGGGTAGCTTTTTTTCACGGACACCCTAATACTGTCATACTACTGCGCATGCCCAGTAGTCAGCTCCTTATCTTTTTCATTCGGTTTCCGGGGCTCTGAGCATGCGCAGTGCTGCGCTGCTCAGCTGTTCCTGCCCGGAAGGGACGAAGGTAGGTTTTTCTAACAGGGTAGGTAAATCTCATGTTACAGTATGTCTCTATGTCAAGAACAATGTAAGGGTGATAGAGAGGAGTGATATTACGGAAAGGATGAGTATGGAGTTAGAATCCGTATGGGTAGAACTCCACAGGGAAGAAGAAAAGAGAAAAGTAATTGTGGGGGTTTGCTATAGGCCACCCAACCAAAGGGAGGAGGTAGAGCTGGAATTTATATCACTATTGGGAAAAGTGGCAAAACTGGGATCAGTCATCGTATTGGGGGACTTCAATTATCCTGACATTGACTGGGAAGAGGGGACTACACACTCACAGAAGGCCCGTCTATTCATGGAAACCTTACAGGATAACTACATGTCTCAGTTGGTGGATTCTCCAACTAGAGAAAATGCAGTCCTGGATCTATTGATCACTAATGACCCAGAGATCACAGGATGATCACATTTAGCGTAAATAACAATATAACAAGGCAAGTGGGGAACTTAAGAACCCTAAACTTCAGAAGGGCAAACTTTCCCAAATTGTGCACCATGATGGAAAGGGTAAACTGGGACCAAACCCTAGGAACACTGACCACGGAGGGAAAATGGGATTGCTTTAGGAACATATTAAAGAAATGCATCTCGCAGTGTATTCCTATAGGAAATAAATTTAGAAGAGACAAAGCAAAACCTGGCTGGCTAAACCGTAATGTTAAACTTATTAAGGGAAAAAAATTGGCCTTCAAGAAATATAAATCAGAGGGCACAGTATCGGCTTTCAAGCAATACGAGGCGGCAAATAAGAAATGTAAATACGAAATCAAAATGGCTAAAATCAGCTTTGAGAGACAAATAGCGGAGGATAGTAAAAAGAACCCAAAGAAATTCTTTAAATATATCAACAGCAAAAAAACTAGGGCAGAGCATATTGCACACATAATTAACGATGATGGGAGGATGGTTACAGAGGACACTGAAAAGGCAACCGTGCTGAACGCCTTTTTCTCATCAGTTTTTACTCAGGAAAAGGAGGGGTACCCTGACCATGACTGTATGATTAGTAGTAATACACAGTAATACACAGGACTTGCCATACGAACATTCTACCAGGAGGTGAGCTGTGAGCTAGATAGGGGGAGACCAGTGGATGTGGTGTACCTGGATTTCGCTAAGGCATTTGATACAGTTCCACACAAGCGCTTAATTTATAAAATAAGGTCTGCAGGCATCGACCGCAAGGTCTGCTCTTGGATACGGAACTGGCTAAAAGGGCGTGTCCAAAGGGTGGTAATAAATAGCGCATACTCAGACTGGTCTGAGGTGGTAAGTGGGGTCCCCCAAGGCTCAGTCCTGGGACCAACCCTGTTCAATTTATTCATAAATAGCATTGAGGACGGGATCAGTAGCTCTATAGCAGTTTTTGCAGACGACACAAAATAGCAGATATCCTACAGAATGACCTGGACAAAATAACGGAGTGGGCAACGACATGGCAAATGAGGTTTAATGTGGAGAAGTGTAAGGTTTTGCACTTGGGGACTAAAAGCATAAAAGCACAATACACTTTAGGGGGGGGGGGGACCTTTGGGGGAATCAAAAATGGGGAAAGATCTGGGAGTCCTGGTAGAGGATAGACTAAGCAATAGCATGCAATGTCAAGCGGCAGCTGCCAAAGCCGGCAGAATATTAGCATGCATAAAGAAAGGGATGTATTCCAGAGATAAAACTATAGTCCTACCACTTTATAAAAAACTCTGGTCCGACCACATCTGGAGTATTCTGTCCAACTCTGGTAGCCGGACTTCAGAAGGGATGTGTTGGAGCTGGAGAAGGTCCAGAGAAGGGCAACTAAACTAATTAGGGGATTGGAGGACCTTAATTATGAAGAGCGTCTGCAATCGCTTGATTTATTCTCCCTGGAGAAGAGACGCCTGAGAGGGGACATGATAGCAATTTATAAATATCTCAATGGTGATCTCAGCATAGAAAAAAAGCTATTCAGTCGGACGGATTGCATGAGGACTAGAGGGCATACAATGCGACTGGAGGAGAAGCGTTTTAACCTCAGGCAGCGAGGGGGGTTCTTTACTGTTAAATACAGCTTAGCAAATTCAGATAACAGGAAATAGTGTTGTCAGTGAAGAACAGAAGCTGTTTGTTAAGCTTAGATAAGACTTTCTAAGCGTCACAAGCATATAGTTTTAGACTGGAGTTTCCCTTTAAGATCTGCACGAAGCCTTTGGCCAACAGACTGGTAGACATCCTTCCATCCCTGATACATAAAGACCATTCGGGGTTTACAAAAGGTTACCAAACTTCTTATGCAAAAAGAAGGATGATTAATGTTATTCATCACGCTGACATTACTGGAAGCATCTCTCCCTGGTCTTGAATAAGTTTGGATTTTAAGGACAATTTCTAAGAGCCATACTAGCCACATACACCAAACCGTCTGCACGGGTTTACACATCCAATACTCTTTCCACTCAATTCCAATGGCACAAGACAAGGATGCCCACTATACCCCCTAATTTGTAACTAATCCGAACCATTAAAAAAAAATTCCAGAATCAATATTGCATCCCAACAACATAAAATCAGCCTATTTGCGGATGACGTGATACGAATATTAACTAACCCCACATCATCCCTAGCAAAAGTCTAAAAATTTTTTACATGGTTTAGCAAAGTCTCTTATTACAAAGCCAACAAAACAAAATCATCCATTCTAGATTAAGGAATAGATGCCACATCCCGACATCTTATTCAACAATAGTTCCCATATAGCTGGGAAAAAGCATACCCTATCTAGGCATACAATTGACAAGGTCAACAAACTATTTCAGCATAATTACAATCCCCTTCGTACCAAAATGCAACAAGACCATAATAATATGGCCAAATTTTAATTCTCATTGATGGGTAGATTAGCTGGGTTTAAAATGATGCAGCTCCCCCAACTTATTTATCTATTCATTCAGGATGCTACCTATCCCGATCCCGACCAGTTACTTCAAATCCTTACAATCCCTCTTACCCAAATTTGTTTGGAAAGGGAAAAAATCCCGCTGTGCACACTGACAATTAATCAAAGATAGGTTCAATGGATGAGTGGGATATGTAGACTTCCAAGACTATTTAGCGACAGTCCTCACACAACTCAAGGAATGGTTCCTTATGTTACCCAGCACACCTTGGGGCTCTATAGAATGTCCCTACAGACCCCATTATCCCCACTCAAACTGGATATTCAGTACACACATGGGTGCCCAGATCCCTTCATGCTTCTGACCATGCTGCCGACCATGACAGCGACACTATGATCTTGGAAGAAACTGAGCCAGCAAGCCCAAATGTACACACACAACCTATATCCAGATACCTTTATCAGCCCAATGCCCCTTATATACGAAACATTCAAAGGTCCATTAAAGACCTTTATGAAGGCAAGTCTCTTAAACCTTTCTCATACCTTGAAACTAAATACCACCTCCCACACTGACATATGTCAGAACACCTGTTTGGCCATATTGACAATCATACAAGTTATACATGCTGTGTTTTTCTTACATTGGGTATATGCATTGTACACTGTAATTCTTCCTTTATTCATTAGTGTCTCATAAATACATGCCTTTTTTGTATGACATCTATAGCTGGCTTTGTCTCATTCCTTTATGTAAAAGCAGCCTTCAGCCTATGCTCTGATGGATCATATTCATTATGCATTTATTGATCAAATACATTGTTGTAGTAGTTAGCTGTTTGATTGGTTTTTGTTTACTATTTTTCTTTTGCCAGCAACTCCCACTGTTGGGACTTGTGTCCCCTTGTTTTGGCCCTATTCTGGGTGACCCGGCACGGTAAGGGCTCACTTCTGCGAGCCTGACTCTGAGCTGCATGTTTCCATCCCCGGGATCCAGTCTTGGTGACCTGGTGCATGCTCAGTACCTCCCTGCAGACAGTTCTGCGGGGAGGTTTCTCCGTGTGGGTGGAGATCGGGGGCTGGTCGCCGTTCCACCACATCACTTCCTGTGATGCTGTGTGGGGTGGGGGCAGCGCCGAGCTTCCGCTCTCCAGGAAGCCCTCTCTGGGAGCCGGTGTAACATTAAAAAAACCCTACCTCGTGAAAATTCCCTACCCTCGTCACTTCCTGTTCACATACGTCATGGAACAGCTGAGCAGGTTACCACTGCGCATGCTCACAGCTCTGGAGGGTAGCACCTACATCATGGAACAGCTGAGCAGCTTACCAGTGCACATGCTCACAGCTCCGGAGGGTAGGGAATTTTCACGGGGTAGGGTTTTTAACGTTACACCGCATCAGCTGTTGCCGCGGGTACATGAAATCATCTCCGCTGCAACATGAAATCATCTCCGCTCCTACCCCTTTGACTTCCCTTATCTCGGCTACTAAATGTAAAAGCGGCGGGTGTATGAAAATATAAATCACGGAGATCTCGAGTTATTGTAATATCGCAACAACATATGTACTAATCTTGCTTTGTATGATTTAATCTTAGAGGAACAGTTGTAGCCATCAGTGTCACCCCTGAAGAAGAAGCGCAATCAATTCGAAATGCATTGGGCATACATTGTGCTATAAATCTGATCATCTATTGCATTTTGTGTAGTTTCTGGAACACACCGCTTGATCTTTTTAATGGTTTTTGCTTTAATGTCTTTGTTTTTCATTAATGAAAATTATATTATATTACATTTTTTGTTATTTTTACAAGTGCCTTTGAAGTCCCATCACAGGGGGAATTTTCCTTCATCCATTTAAATAGGGATGTGGCACGACTATTAGGGGTTTTGCTGAGGTCAAACTATTTCACTATGTCAGAACACCTAGATAACTCATTGTTTATCAAAAATTCCCAACTGGCCTTGCTTAACACCAAACCCAGCTTGGTCTTTCACAACCTCCTCCACATTACACCAAAAGGGGATTTCCTTTTTCTATACCATCCTCCAACAAAAACGCCACTTCATCGAGACTCTCCCCTTCCAACAGTGGGAAGCACACTTAGGCCAGACATTCACAGATATCCAATGGGCCACAGCTTGTAAAACTACATACAGAGTTACATGCTGTTCCACACTATGGAAACTCTGCACAAAATCTGCTAAAATGGTATATGAATCCAGACAAATTCTCGCGCTTCAGTCCTCAGCTGACTAATCAGTGCTGGTGAAATTGCAGTCAAAAAGGAGATACCCTACACATTCTATGGGGATGCCTTACGCTATCATACTGGATATCCATCTTTAACATTATTTCTGAAATCGATCACGTACATGCCTCTCCAAATCCAGGACACGGTTTACTGTACCTAGATATGGGCATTCTACCATATAAATCACTTCATATAACCATCCATATCATTCTTGCTGCAAGATTCAATATCACTAGAAAAGTGGAAGAACCCCCCCCCCCCCCCCCCCAAGAGAAAAAAAATACAGGGCCAAGGGGTCTTCGTCAGCATTTCAACACTATAAGGAATGCAATAAGAAATATAAGAATGCAATCAGGGCAGGTAAAATAGACCACGAAAGACACAGTGGAGGAGAGTAAAATAAATTAAGTTAAATATATCAACAGTAAAAAAGTGAGGTCAGATCTTATTGGCACCATGAAGAATGATGATGGGAAGTTGGTTACAAATTATAGGGAGAAAGCAACTTTTCTAAATGCTTTCTTCTCCCTAGTTACACAGGAAATAGAGGGGTATAACAACCATGACTGTATAGTTAGTAACATGTCACATGATGTAATTTTGTGGCTAACAGAAGCCAGAGCCCAAAAAAAAAAAAAAAAAAAAAGACTAGAAAAGCTTAAGACAAATAAGTGACCAGGACAGGATGGCTTACACTTGAGAGTCCTCAAAGAACTTAGTCAGGATACAGCCAGACCTCTATTCCTAATTTTTATGAACAGCATACTGACAGGAATAGTACCAGCTGTCAGGTTTCTACTGGTGTGAGCCGACAGGCGAGCAGGTGACACAGGATCCCCTAGGGTGTGGAATCTAAGAGCCAGCCGGTGTTCTGCCAGGGACCCCCCCCCCCCTCCCCAAGGGAGTTTGGACTTAGCTGCGTGCTGACCCCAGGTCACGAGCCCCAGGTTCACCCTGCTCGTAGGGAGAATTCCCAAAGACACAGTGCAGGCACGGATGGATAGATGGATGGAGCAATAGGAGAGCTGGATAACAAGCCAAGGTCAGGGCGGGCAGCAGACAAGCGTAATCCAGAGAACTAGCCGAGTCGGTACACAAGAGATCAGTCCACGAGAAGACAGGTTAGGAAGGATTGCACAGAAGGTGCTCAAGTAACCAGAAACTGGTCTGAGTGGGATTTAAATAGGGAGACACATGGGAGGCTGAACAAGAAGTTAACCATCAGGTAAAGCGGTTGACACCCATAGCTGCTAAGTCAGTGCAGCAAGAGCAGAGAACAAGCTTGTGGAACCGCAGGTGCCAGCAGACCTACAGCAGCAAAAGGTAGAAAACATATGCAAATAGTAAGACACAGATCAGCTCCCCAGCCGATCTGTGAAAGTAACCCCCCCTTGCTTACGAGACCCCCCACAGGTCTAGGCTTCAGCAGGGAGACATGGAAGGCATTGGGGATCCTGAGATGAGAGGGCAGGCGGAGCTTGAAAGCAACTGGATTGATCTGATGGAGAATTTGAAAGGGACCAATGAAGGGAGGGGCAAATTTCAATGAGGGCACCATAAACTGAAAGTGCTTGGTAGAGAGACAAACTATCGCCAGGTAGAAACTTAGGACCAGGGCGAAGACGACGATCTGCTGTCATTTTATGCCTGGAAGCAGCCAGATGAAGATTCTCAGAAACTTCTTCCCAGACAGAGTGGAGGGGCCTCTGGGTTTCAGCTGCTCCTGGTATGAGAAAAGAGATCGGAGAAGGACAGGGAACGGATGGATGTTGCCCATAAAAAGCAAAGAAGGGAGATTTACCAGTACTCGCATTGGAGTGGTGGTTTAAGGCAAACTCTGCCCAGGGCAAAAGGCCCACCCAGTCATCTTGGTGGGATAAAATGAAGGCACAGAGATAACGTTCTACATTTTAATTGACACGTTTTGTTTGCCCATTGGTCTGGGGATGAAAGGCAGATGAAAAATCCAATTTAATCCCGAAGGAGCTGGCCAAGGCTCTCCAAAACCGAGCTGTAAATTGAACTCCCCTGTCAGACAATGTGTGAAGGCATCCCATGGAGACCAAAAATTTCCTTTATGAAATTTATGGCAAGACTGGTAGCTGTAGGTAGACCCGGGAGAGGAATCAAGTGAAATTTTGGAGAACCGATCCACCACTACCCAGATGACCATAGAAACTGTTGAGGGGGGCAGATCTGAGATAAAATACATGGAAATACAATGCCATGGTATATTGGGAACTGGTAAGGGTAGAAGCAGCCCAGCTGGGGTGGATGTGGAAGACTTGGATTGTACACAAACCATGCAAGCTTGTATATACTTTTTGATGTCCTTACGAAGAGCGGGCCACCAGTAGTAACGCTGAAGAAGGTCACAGGTACGATGTAAACCTGAATTTCCAGAGAATTTGGAGCCATGTGCCCATGCAAGGAGTTTGGAACGAAGTGTGGGCACCACAAATGTTTTACCTGTAGGAGGCTGCGTGGGCAGGAGCAGAGTAGTGGCCAGAATTCGGTGCGAAGGGATGATGGGTCAGTCAACACACTCCGAGTCTGCTGCTGGGCCTGTGAAGGGGGTTGATCCTACTGCTGAGCAGTCAAGTCTCTCTAAAGGAGGAAGGCGATCAGCGGACTTTTTGCAAAAAATATCATGGAAGAACTGTTATTGGGAAGGCAAAATAGGGAACAATTCAATGTTTTATCTGCCCAATTTTCATTACAAGAAATCACCAAGGCAATTTCCAACCTACCGATGCATAAAGCCCCAGGCCCAGAGGGTTTCAGCAACGAATACTATAAAAAATTTAGCTCAGTCCTAGCGCCACATATACAAAATGTATGCAATACCGCAGCAAACAGAACTCCATTCCCCAAAGAAGCCCTGGAAGCAACGATAATCACTTTACCAAAGCCTAGAAAACCCCCACATCTCCCAGCTAACTTTCGTCCCATCTCCCTTTTAAACGCGGACATAAAAATTTACGCTAAAATCATTGCTGTCAGGCTTGACAACATTATTCCCAATCTAATACACCAAGGATCAAGTGGGCTTTGTGAAGGGTCGCCAGGCACCTGATGGCACCAGACGCATAGTGAACTTACTTCAATATGTGGGGTCCCTTCGAACCCCTTCCCTGCTTCTCTCCCTGGATGCGGAGAAGGCGTTCGATAGGGTTCACTGGCCTTATCTTAGGGAGGTTCTACAAATATTTGGCCTAACAGGTTTTATCAACTCAGCCATCAATGCTTTATACTCCTCCCCCAGGGCAAAGGTATTTACGAATAGCATTATGTCACAAGCCTTTCATATTACTAATCTAACCCAGCAGGGCTGTCCCCTATCACCAATAACTTTCGCTTTGGTTATGGAACCCCTCGCTCAAGCCATTAGAAACCACCCGGAGGTCACAGGTATAAAGATAGGATCTGCAGAATACAAAATTGGGTTATACGCTGATGATGTAATCCTATCCTTATCCAACCCCGCAACCTCCCTCCCAGCAGTCACCACTCTTCTACAAGAATTTGGTCGCCTCTCCCTTTACAAGGTGAACATTCCTAAATCACAAATGATCCCAGTAGCTCTATCCAACAAATTAAAAGACCAAACCACTAAAATATCCGGCTTCTCCTGGGCTCCACATTCAACCCTTCAATATTTAGGCGTTAAATTAACTTCACCTAGCTCCTCACTCTTTTAAAGCCAACTACGAACCTCTTCTAAGCAAAATTAGACAACAAACAAGTGCTTATGCTAACTTTCAAGTTTCTTGGGCAGGTAGATCAGCAGTCACAAAGATGTCAATTCCGCCAACAATACTATACTATTTTAGAACATTACCGATCCCACTCCCCCCTTCTTATCTCCGAAAGCTCCAATCCACTCTAAATCTATACATATGGGGAAAGCAACGCCCACGGTTCAGAAAGAAGATCCTATACAGACCCAAATCAGCAACTGGAATGGGGGTGCCCAACTTAAAATTCTACTACCACGCAGTTATCCTTGACCAAATCAAAGCATTGTGGGACCCGACGCCCGACAAACAATGGGTTCATATAGAACAAGCAGTATTGGGACACCCATTAAAAGGTATATTAGGAGCCACGGCAATGGGTCTCCCTATCCCAACAACTAATCACTCCACATTGGCAGCCACGGCCAAAACGTGGTCCTTCACCGACTCATTGAAATATCGCCAGCAGCCCCCACACTTTGGCCTCCTTCAGTTATGCTCACTACTAGAACTCTTCACAATAGACAACTCTCTCAGCAACTGGGTGGAGTCGGGCATCATCACCATTGGACACCTTTGTGAAGGCTCACTCCTGAAATCTTTCTCAGATCTACAGAGTCAATTCAACATTCCACATAAGGACTTCAAATATCTAAGCATCAGACATACCATTGAATCCATGGTGGAGATCTAAATTCCATCTGACCTTCTCTTCTTGCTCCAGGACCATGCCACAAACCAAAAAGGGATATAATTTTTCTTCAAATGGCTCATCTCCCCCACCTCTAAGGAAAAATCCCAATCTATGAAGATGTGGGAAAAAGACCTTTTCACACCCTCCAATGGTTCAACGCCATGGTTTTCAAACACTCAATATGTCCTACTCATTGGGAATCCCAACTTAAGCTAATCCACCGCTGGTATTATACTCCGATACGCCTATCCAAGTTCTCTCCCTCTCACTCCCCACTCTGTTGGAGGCATTGTGGAGAAAGTGGAACCTTGCTGCACACCTGGTGGCAATGTCCTAAATTACTTCCTTTTTGGGTCACTGTCTTTCACTTCATCTCCCCAGTAATGAATGTGAAATTAGATCCAGATCCTGCAGCAGCACTTCCCTTTCTAAACAATGAGCGATGGCCAAAACATCATCACCCATTCATCATACACAGCCTGATCGCAGCCAGAAGAGCCATCGCATCCAACTGGAATCAATCGGCCCCTCTAGATATTTCTGTTTTTACAGCTAATCTTAACACACAAACCCAATTTGAACTTATGTTTTCCATCAAAAATGGCAGAGAACAAGCCTTCTGGTCTCAATGGTCACCCTGGCTACAACATCCGTCATGTACAGCACACCTGTAACGATGGCACGACATCTCCCTTTGCTTCACTGGGAAGCCATCCTTTTATTTCCTAAATATATCATTAGAGTCCCCCCTCACTTCTCCTAGGAGTACCCAGACGGGTCCTCCTCACCAGTGATGTTGATTTCAGAGTTACTATTCCTATGCCTTAAGTCTTAATTTCTGTAAATCCTTTTGTGTGCAGTCGTATATCTTACTGTTGAGAGTATACTGTCATTGGGTTAATTACATAATTAAAAATGTGAAAAAAATATGATTGAGTTCTGTCCTCCCTCCAAACACAAATTGATCCCCCAGGGGTGTGTGGAGGTGACGGACACCTCACCTACTGTAAAGCTTGGATCTGATCCTATTGTTTAAGAATGTTACTACTTTTATTATATTACCAATGTATACCTATCTGTGTTCACCCACAGCACTGTTGGTATACTACGTCTGTATTCTTTGTTTCCTCTGAAAATTGATTAAAAACTATTGAAAGTAAAATGGGAGTTGTGGAGGTTTCAGCCAGAGGGACGGTAAGAGACGGTAATACCTTGGACACACAATGTTCATGACACCGAGGCCCCCAAGCCAATACTTGTCGAGAGTTCCAATCCAGATGCTGTGAGTGTTTCTGCAACCATGGGATGCCCAGAATGATGGGACTGGAGGATTTAGGCAGAATTAGGAAAAAAAAAGTTTCCTCACCATTCAAAATCCCATTCTGTAACGCAATAGGAGGGGTTTGAAACCAGAAGGGGCTAACTGGCAAAAAGGTGCCATCTACTGCCGTCACAGAGAGGGGTATAATCAGGGCAACAAAGGGAACAAACTCGGAGGCCAAGGATTGCTAAATGAAGTTTCCGGCTGCTCCAGAGTTCACATATGCAGAGAATTGATAGGCGTTTTGAGCCCAATGGATAGACACTGGTAGGATGAAACGAGCTAAGCTGACTAAATTAGAGGATCGGTCTAGATCTCATCCCTCAGAGTGACCTAGACCCTGGAGTTTCCCATACAAGCTGGACAGGGTTTCAAAAGATGTCTTTTTACGTCACAGTAAGGCACAAGCCCAAACCAAAGTGACGGGTGTGTTCCTCTGGAGTGAGGCGAGTTCGAGAGGTTTGAGAGGCTGGAGATGGAGAGGGTTCCATACGTTTTTGGGAAACCTGTGTTAGATGGCCAGAAGGACGACGAGTGGATCTGGATCTTTCCAGGGCCCGTTCCTGGAAGCGTATATCTATTTGAATGCTCAATGCGATCAAATCATCAAGCGTGGTAGGAATGGTACGTACAGCAAGTTAATTATTTACTCGCTCAGATAGGCCTTGACAGAAGGTAGCGGTAATAGCCTTATTATTCCATTTGAGTTCAGCGGGCCAGTGTACGAAATTGAACTGCGTATTTGCCCAAGTGACATTCCTTGCGGACGAAGACGAAGGTGGGTCCCAGCAGCAAAAGACGCTCTGCCGGGCTTGTCAAAAGATTTACGGAATACATTCAAAAATGCATGGAGGTGATAGGATCTTGTTGTTCCCATAGTGGGGAGGCACAAGCAAGGGCATCACCAGAAAAGAGGGAAATGACATATGCCACTTCAGTGCGATCTGCTGGAAAATGGTGGCTGGAAAGTTCAAAGTGGATGGAACACTGATTAATGCAGCCACGGGAAGCCTTAGGGTCACCAGAAAAAAGAAGTGGTGGTGGTAGACGCAGGCAGGGATTGCCAGGTGTTGCAGGTAACAAGGAGTCGATGGGGCAGAAGCAGGAAAAGAAGAAGTCGAGGTTACAGTGTCTTGCAGACGATCCAGGCGGGAGGTAAGATCCTGTAAAAATATAATTTTTGTAAGAACTTACTGTAAAATTCTTTTCTCTGAGTCCTCTGACAGTCGCCGCCCACTCATACAATCTGCACGTCTGGGTATTGGCCTTCTCTGCAGGAGTAAGCTAGGCAGAAGATTTTGTTAGAATAATCACAAAAAAACTTTGCATAGACACACCTATAGGGGGGTGTCCCTCTGGTCAATACCCCCAGCTAGCTGCATTCCCAATTCAGTTTGGTAGCAAGCAGTATAGAGATCCATGAACCCCAAAAGAGGGGTGGGGGCGGCGACTGTCAGAGGACTCAGAGAAAATAAATTTACGGTAAGTTCTAAAAATTCTATTTTCTCTTACGACCTCTGACAGTCGCCACCCACTCATACAATCTGCACGTCTGGGACGTTCTAAAGCAGTGTAGATGTGAGGGGTGGGAAAACGTAACCGTCAAAAAGGCAACGCAGCACCCAGGTCAGAGAAAAGAATCTTTCCTGAACCAGATAGAAATCACTGGGCAAGAAGAAAGCTCAACAGGAGCGAAAAACCAGGAAAAACAAAAAAAGGGGAAACCCCAACAGGAGGAGACAGGCAAAAAAATACCCTGTCTCCTCCAAGGCACTGCCGCACACAAAACATGCGGCCAAAAGAGGCATCCGCTGATGCCAAAACATCAAGTTGTAAAAATGTGTAAAGGTATACACGGACGACCAGGTCGCCGCTTGGCAAACCTGAGTCACCGACGCCTGATGGCAGAAGGCCCAAGACGCACTAATCGCTCTGGTAGTGTGTGCTGTGACAGGGAAAGGTGGAACCTGATCCCTAATTGAATAGGCCTGCACAATCGTCTGCCCAATCCATATAGCAATGGTAGCTGCAGACGCAGCTGTACCCTTTCGAGGTCCCTCAAGAAGGACAAAAAAAAAATCCGACCGTCTGAAGGATACAGTAGATGACAGGTAAACCCTGATCGCCCGGACCACATCCAAGGAATGCAAGGCAAACTCCTCGGGATGCTTAGGCTTTGCACACCGCGAAGGCAAGACAATGTCCTCGTTGAGATGGAAGTCTGAAACCACCTTTGGTAGGAAGGACTGATGAGGTCGCAAGACCACTTTATCCCTATGAACAACCAGATAGGGGGAGCGGCAAAACAGGGCCGCTAACTCCGACACTGCGAGCAGATGTGATCGCCACCAGAAAGACAACTTTACGTAACAGAACAGGCAGAGGAATCTCCCGGATGTTCTCAAAGGGAGGACGTTGCAAAACGGACAGAACAAAATTCAGGCCCCAAGGGGGCAAAGGTGCCCTCCTAGAGGGAGCCAGATGACGCACCCCTTGAATAAAGGTGTGGATCAAGAAATTTAACGCCAAAGGGCGCTGAAAGAGAATGGCCAGTGCAGACAACTGGCCCTTAATAGTGGTCAGCGCAAGACGCTGTTCCACACCAATTTGCAGGAAGCTAACACCCTCGCCACCGAAAAGGAGCGTGGATGGAACCCCTGCGACTCGCACCAGGCGAAATAAGTCTTCCAGGTACGATAATAAATCTTACCCGAGGAGGCCTTCCTGGCCTTGAGCAAGGTAGGAATGACCGCAGACGAGAAACCTCTGTCTCTCAAGACCTGGCTTTCAACAGCCACGCCGTCAAAGCCAGCGTCTGTAAAGCAGGATGGAAGATCGGCCCTTGAGACAGAAGATCGTCTCTTAGCGGTAGCCGCCAGGGAGGCTCGACGACCAGTTGCATGATGTCCGCGTACCAAGACCGACGCGGCCAGTCTGGGGCCACCAGAATTACCAACCTCGGTTCCGAGACCAACCTGCGAAGGAATCTGGACAACAACTGAATCGGGGGAAAGGCATAAATCAGCCGATACTGATGCCAAGGCACCACCAACGCGTCCGAGGCGACCGCCAGAGGGTCGCGCGTTCGTGCCACGAACCTTCCCACCTTATTGTCGAGACGAGACGCAAACAGATCCACGTCCGGGGATCCCCACCGCGCACACAGCATCTGAAAACACCTCCGGGTGGAGGGACCATTCCCCTTGGTCCAGGGTCTGGCAACTCAGATAGTCCGCCTGCCAGTTCTCCACACCTGGAATGTGAACTGCCGAAATCACCGGGACCAGCGTCTCGGCCCAGGACAGAATCTCGGCCACTTACTTGGCCGCCCGGGCACTCCTAGTGCCCCCTTGGTGATTGATGTAAGCCACTGCAGTTGCGTTGTCAGTCTGGACACGCACTGGGCAGCCCCGCAGTCGATCCGACCAACAGAGCAAACAGAGCCTGATTGCCCGCAGTTCCAAGACATTCATCAGCAGGGAGGATTCCCTCTCTCCGAACAAGTGCCCTGGGCAGACAACTTGCCCAGAACTCCACCCCGCCAGATAGGCTGGCATCCGTGGTGACCTCAGTCCATAGCAACGGACGAAAGGACTTGCCTTCCGTCAGAGCCAGAGACTGGAGCCACCACAGCAGATCCGATCTGACATGGGGGCTCAAAGAAATCCTCCTTACCAAAGACTGAGGATGTCCCTCCCACTGGACCAGAGTCTCCGCTTGAAGAGATCTCGTGTGAAACTGTGCAAATCGGATCACCTTGAAGGCCGACACCATCAAGACCAGGCACCGCATGTAGGTCTGGAGCGAGGAGAACTTGTTGTCCCTGAGGGACCTGACCTCGTCCTGCAGGATCCGGAGCTTGTCCTCCGGAAGAAAGACCTTCGCCTGGGCGGAGTCCAGAATCATCCCCAGGTAAGGAAGGCGAACAGAAGGGGACAAAGTCGACTTCTGAAAATTGATGGTCCACCCGAACTCCTGGAGCGTCTGAACCGTGATCGACAGATCGCGCAACAGATTGGCACTGGAGCTTGACCTTAATAGGAGATCGTCCAGGTAACCGAGGATGGCAATCCCCTGTACCCGTAACAAGGCTAGAACAGGAGCCAACACTTTGGTAAAAACCCTTGGAGCCTAAGCGAAGCCGAAAGGCAACGCCACGAACTGATAGTGCTCCTCCGCTAATGTGAAGCGGAGGTACCTCTGATGACCCTCGTAAATAGGGCTGTGTAGATACGCATCCTTGAGGTCGATGGAAGCCAAGAAATCCCCTGGACTCAGGGATGCCACCACCGACCGGAGGGACTCCATTCAGAACTTCTGAACCCGCACAAAGCGGTTTAGAATCTTTAAGTCCAGAATCGGATGCACCTTGCCCTCCCTTCTGGGCACGGTGAACAGATTCGAGTAAAAACCCCAAAACCTGTCCCGCTGTGGAACCGGGACAACCAACCCTTGGACGAGGACCTGAACCGCCCGAGGAAAATCTTGGAAACGATCGGGGGTTAAATGAAGACTTGATGGAAAGAATCTGTCTGCGGGGCGAGATCAAAACTCGATCTTGTACCCTGAAACGAATGAGTTCTTGAACCCACCTGTCCTGAATCTTGGACAGCCAAGGCTCAGGAAAACAACGCAGACGTCCCCTCACCCCTGAAACGGATGAGGGCGCCCCTTAAGGACGAGGCAGACTGAGCCACTGTGCCAGTGTGGGCGGCTTTTGACTTGCCCGCCCAAGGCTTCTTCTGGCCACTAGGGGCCTTGAAGAACTTACCTTTGTCTTGTGCCTTGAAGGCACGAAAGGACCCCTGGTTAGGTTTAAAGAAGATTTCCCCTGGACACCTGGGGCAAAAGAGTGCTCTTGCCCCCAGCGAGCGCCTTGACTAGGTCAACCAGAGAGTCCCCAAAAGGACAACACCCCGCATAAGGGATGTCAGACACTGTCTTCTTGGAAGACTGGTCGGCCGACCAGCTTTTTAACCAAACGATGCGATGAATGTCGTGCGATTAAAGGAGCCTCATCAAAGGCCGCGTCACACAGGTACAGAATGGCCTGGCCCATTTGATCCACCATCTCCAGAGCTGCAGACGTCCTCTGACGAAACGCGCAGGGTGGAGTCATACGTCATTACGTCACTTCCGGGTTTCGGAGCCAGGGCCGTGGAACGCGGAAGCTTCCCGGTTTCCTCTTTCACTGATCGTGGACAGCTATAACCGTGAGTTACTACCGTCGCCTTTTCCCCCGATTGCCATTTCTATTACACCAAGTGGTCCTCCTTCTCTCCCTTCTTGTCTCTGAGGAAATTAAGAGAGGGAGGAACACACCGGAGAGACCCTGAAACGCTATATTTGTCCCACGGAATACACCACAAGCAGGTTGTATGAGAGGTGCGACACCTAGTGGGCACACTGGTGATCGCAACCAAAAGAAATCCTTACATCTGTTTTTTCACCCATTTATTTCACATATTTATAATTTTTTTTTCTGGTGGAACTTTATGATTATTTCTCACTAAGAGGAACTCTATCTCATCTATTGATTTAATTTTCACTGGTGCTATCACACTGTAAAGTATTCATTATTTCCGTTATAATAAAATTCACTATTTATTAGGGCTGGGGAATATAATCGAAAGATCGATGCATCACGATTCGACCCTTCGCGATTCTGCATCGATGCGGGCTACCGGCATAATCGATTATACGAAATGACGTCATCAGCCGCGGCCACGCCCTATCGCGCAAGGGAAAAAAAAAATCACAAGATCGCAGGATCGGCAGCTGATTGGTGGGTTAGTGGCGGGAGCTTAATAAAAAGGCTCCGCCCCTCCCCTTCCGCCTCTTTGACCTGGGCCGAGGCGCAGCAAGACATCCCCCCGCGTGTATCGGTGTCCCACCTGCGGCCTAGAAGCCAGCCAGCCAGCCATCCAAGCCAGAAGCCGCCAGTCCAGTGAGTCCACACACAGGAGCGAGGAGCCCCAAGTGCGTCCCCATCGCAGTAAGCCAGCGCCGCCAGCCTCACCTCACCGTAGCCGACAGGCCCTGGAGGCCCAGCCGCCACGCCACTGCCAGTGACGCCAGCCGCCCGCCACAGAGCCCAGAGAGCAGCACAGCACCTGTCCTCCTCTGCAATGCAGTGCACAACAACCCACACAGTCACACAGCAGGTATGTCTGAACAAATAATTGTGTAATCATTCATGGGGGTCTCTCGTCTGTATCTCTGGGGGATGTCTGTGATGGGGGGGCCTGGGACAGGGGATGGTCGGTCGGGGCCCGGGGGTACTGTTCTGCTGTGGCAGTCAGGGGGGTCAGTCAGTGTCAGTGGGGGCCTGGGGGTCTCTGTCAGTGTCAGTCAGCTATGGGGGTCTGGGCAAGGGGGGGACTCACTCAGTGTTTGTCAGTGCTGTGGGGGATTGGGGAAGGTGTGGGGGACATCCAGGTCTCCGTCAGTGTGGGGGTCTGGGCAAGGGGGGGGACTCACTCTCACTCAAGTGTTTGTCAGTGCTGTGGGGGATTGGTGAAGGTGTGGGACTTCCAGGTCTCTGTCAGTGTGGGGTTCTGGGCAAGGGGGGGGGGACTTACTCACTCTCAGTGTTTGTCAGTGCTGTGGGGGATTGGGGAAGGTGTGGGACATCCACCCAGGTCTCTGTCAGTGTGTCAGGCTGCAGTCAGCTCAGCTGTGGGGGGAGGGGGGTCTCTGTCAGTGTCACTGTCACAGGCAGCTGTGGGGTAAGGGGGGGCCCCGGGGGTTTTGGCTCAGTGCATGCAAGGAAGGGAGTCTGACAGACAGACAGACAGTCATTTTATGAAAGATGTTGCTTGGTTGATTTGTTGTGGCTTAGTTTACAAGTTTTTTTTTAGTTTTTTTTTTTAAACACTGACAGAGTTTGGCAACTTACGTCATCCGTCTCCGTCACATACGTGGTAGTATGGTGGTAAATATGGCAGAAGGAGAAAAAGATCGAGAGATAAAAAATGCACCTAGCGTTTTAAGAGCAAACATCTGGGCACATTTCGGATTTTACGAACACACAGGGAAGCGTGAGTTGAACAAGACACACGCCGTATGTAAAGCCTGTCACACAAAAATTAAATACCTAGGGAATACTACGAACTTGAGAAACCATGTTAGCCGTTTTCACTCTGAGTTAGTAACACCTGTCGCCACCAGCAGTGCCACCACTGCCAAGGAAAGACTGCTAGACCCAGATCAGCCAAGAATTGATGCCATACTGTCAACTTATCCGCCCAACTCAGAAAAAGGGAAGAAACTAACCAAAGCTGTGGCAGCTTTCATCGCCAAGAACCTACGGCCTTACTCAGTTGTGGACAACGCCGGGTTTTGCTACCTTATGAAGACGCTAGAGCCACGTTATAAGATCCCATCACGCAGGCACTTTACAGAAAACGTTATACCTGCACTCTACCACGACACCAAAGCTCAGGTACTTGCGTCAATGAACCAAGCCAGTCGAGTCGCAATAACGTGTGATTCATGGACGTCAGTCACAACGGAGTCCTATGTTACAATAACAGCACATTACGTTACTAAGGACTGGCAGGTCTTGTCACATGTGTTGCAAACAAGAGCCATTTATGAGTCTCACACAGGTGCTCATCTGGCAGAGCTACTGTCTCATGTTGTGGAAGAATAGCAGCTGTCTGATAAATCTGTAGTGCTTGTGACCGACAACGCGGTGAACATGATAGTTGCAGCTCAAGTTGGTAAATTTCCTCATGTTAAATGTTTTGCCCATACACTCAATCTTGCTTGTCAGCGGGCACTGAAAGGGGCCACGCTCTCCAGGCTTCTCGCCAGAGTGCGACGAATATCCACATTCTTCCATCGCAGCACTAGAGCAAGCCACTGTCTAAAAGAGAAACAGAAATGTCTGGGCCTGAAGAATCATAAGCTAATAACTGATGTGCCAACAAGATGGAACAGCGCATATGACATGGTCGAGAGGTTCTTAGAACAACAACCTGCAGTGTGTGCCACCTTGCTGTCTCCAGAAGTCAGAAAAGGAGAGTCTGATCTCTGCACTCTCAATGAAACAGAAGTGTCAAATGCAGAGGACGCTGTGAGTGCATTAAAGCCAATGAAGGATGCAACCTTGCTGATGTCAGAAGAGCGCAACCCAACAGTGTCTCTCATTGCCCCTCTAAATGCACAACTGCTCCAGAGCATGACAGACACCATGGGAGACACAGCCATGACCCATGAGATCAAGAATGCAATCAAAACATATCTCCTGAAGAGGTACAGCAGTGAGGCAGAGAAGAAGATCCTTCATACAGCCTCTGCTCTGGATCCTCGCTTTAAAGGACTGCCTTTTATTCTCACAGAGGAGGAGAGATCGGAGATATACAGAGGAGTGACTGAGGAGGCTGCATCTTTGGAGGTAATTAGAATTTCATCATGTTTCCTGCCAGACAGCTAGAAGCTCAGCTACATTGTGTTGTGTAATAACATGCCCTGATTCACTGATGCGGTGTGGGAAGTGGAACTGTATGGTATGGATTACCGTGCAGTTTCCCACACCTCATCAATGAATCACACTCTTAGTCAGTTCAGCTCTTCTTATACTATTATCTTTTGTTCAAACACACAGATTACATCTAATAGAAGGACAAATGTGGATGAAGTGCCTAGGGAAAAAGCAACTGTGGAAGAAGAAACAACACCCATTGAGGACAGCCATTCTCCTCCCAAAAAAAAGGCCACAACATCGCTGCTCTTGACTTTGCTGGGGCAGTCTTTCACTGATGGTGCAAAAGAACCTAAGACCCCCTATGCCAAGGCAGAAGACGAAATGGAAAAATATTGTAAAGCCCCACCTCTGCCTCTCACTGAGGACCCTTTAAAATGGTGGCGTGAGCATGAGGTCATATTCCCCCTCCTCTCTCAGCTGTCAAAGCAATACTTGTGTATCCCAGGTACAAGTGTATCTGCAGAGCGGGTTTTCTCTACTGCAGGAGATGTTATAACAGCGAAAAGAAGCAGTCTGAAACCTGAGCATGTGGATCATCTAGTGTTCTTACAGAAAAACCTACATGTTCCCAAATGCTAAGCACTGAAATAATTACTAATTCATGTTTTTAATGAATTCGTAATTACTAATTCAGTCTGCCGCCAGTCACCAGTCAGTCACATCACCAGTCTTGTTTTATAGCTTTATAGCACTGATGGTTTGTTTTTGAAGATTGTCCTGTCCAATGTGTCCATTTCCAATCCATAATCCATTCCGTTGCTTCACACTAAAAAAGTGTCTAGGCAAGTACTAGGGGTTCATTTAACCCTCAACCAAATAAATAATATTAAAGTGTATTTTCATCTAGACAACTGACACCAAGCCAGCCACGGTGCAGCATTATAGGAAGGAAAATCATTGAGAGAAATAACTTGTACATTTGAAGCTTAACCTCAAGTAAATCTTATCTTATTGGATCACAAACACCAATTGTGGATTCTTGTGTAATATACTATATTTGTGAGTTTGTGAATGTGACCCCCATAGGATTTCCTCAAGGTTAAGCTTCAGTTTACAATTTATTCTCTCAAGGATTTTCCTTCCTCTAATGGTGGCTTGTTGGCTAGCTTGGCTTCAGTTACAGATGTAATCGACATGGTAGAGTGCTGCTCAGTGCAGTGCAGGTAAAGTTTTCTTTCTGTAACGTGACTGACTGACTGACTGTCGTGACAACTCAAGAGCTTATAACGCAGCTCTAGCATTAACTCAACACACACACACACACACACACACACACACACACAGTGTGTGTGTGTTGAGTTGATGCTGATGAGGCTGCGTATAAGCTTTTGAGTAGTCACGACACACACACACACACTGTGTTTAGTTGACTGGCAATGGCAAACACAATCGCAGTGAACCTGGAACATTTTATATTTTTTTTCACAGCTTTTCTAGCACTGGAGAGATGGAGAATGGCTTGTTTTCAAAAATGGTCCATTCACATACGTGAATTGATAATTATTTAAGCTTAAGCTTATATTTGTATAACTCCCCTCTAGCAGCCATCAACTCACTTCACTTGAGTTGACTGGCAGTTGCAGGGGGAAACAAACATCACGGTGAACATGGAAGTTATGCAGCAGTGCACTATTGCCAGGTTTACCTTTGATATTTGCTACTAGTCAGGAAGTGCTCTGTTTTGTAGAGGACAGGTTATGGCACACACCTGGAAATTATTGCAACGCATGTCTGTCTGCTGGTCTGTTGTACTCTGTAGCAATAGCAAGTGTAGGGGGTTCCCTCAACCAAACAAATACTAAAGGTAAAAGTGTATCTAGACAACTGAAGGCAAGCCAGGCAGCCACGGTACAGGAAAGGACATCCTTGAAAGATTAAATCAATCATACATTGAAGCGTAAAACCTTGATTAAATCTTTACTGGATCACAAATACACACAAACCTGACCTAACCTATATGCCTTGAGTTGTACCAGTGTGGCAATGCCAAACCTTTCTTCAGTTCTCATGATTCTGATGCAGACAATCGTGTTGTGTGTTTTTTTGTGATCCCATGAAGATTTACTCAAGGTTTAAGCTTTAGTTGAGGATTTACTCTGTCAAGGGTTTTCCTTCCTCTAATGGTGGCTTTGGCTTGGCTTCAGTTGGGTTTAATCGTGGTAGACAGAGACTTTCTGCAGGACAGGTAACGTTTTCTGTAAAGTAAGTGACATAAAAGTGACATAAGTGAATTGATAAGCTTAAAGCTTATATTTGCAACTCCCCTCTAGCAGCCAATCCATCAACTCACTTGAGTTGACTGGCAGTTGCAGAGGGAAACAAACATCACGGTGAACATGGAAGTTATGCAGCAGTGCACTATTGCCAGGTTCACCCTTGATGTTTGCTACTAGTCAGGAAGTGCTCTGTTTTGTAGAGGACAGGTTATGGCACACCTGGAATTTATTGCAATGCATATTCACATAAAAGGATTTATATATAATGTTTTGTGGGAATTTATGATGACCATTTTCACAAGAATATTCGCTTGGCTGGCTGGCTGGCTTCTTCTATCTTGGCTTGCCTTAAAGTACTCTCTGGAAAAAGACTTCCTTCGGGAAGCCAAAAAATTACAACAAAGATTGCTCCTAAGGGGATATTCTCGTACAATTCTGAGAAAAGCCTTTAACAAGGCCAAGGAATTGGCTAGAGACGATGTTTTACAACGTTAAAAGAAAACGGACTCTGATCCAACTGTAAAAATAATTACCCAGTTCTCCAATAATCACCAGCAACTTAGAGCTATATTCCAGAGGCATTGGCATCTGCTTAAAGAGGAAAATACTCTTGGCAAATATGTCAAGGAATACCCTGAGATTGTGTTCAGACGAGCCACATCTCTTAGAGATTTGCTGATTAAAAGCCATTATACTGTGGACAGACCCCAACCCATGGGCAGGCTAGGCACATACCGATGTGGTGGTTGCTCTCGCTGCCCCTGGATTGAGGAGGGTCCGATTACACAGTTACCCAACGGCTCTTCTCACAAACTGCGGGGATCCGCAGACTGTGCGACCCGGGGCGTGATATACCTTATGAGATGCCAGTGTTCCGCCTTCTACGTTGGCAAAACGATCAGACAATTAGGCCAACGAGTGGGGGACCACATATACCTCTCCGGGGGGGGAAAATCCTCACCCCGGTTACCAGACACATAGGGCTACATCATAGTTTTGACAACTCAGTTGTCAAATTCAGGGTACTGGAAATTATTCCCCCTGATCCCAGAGGGGGTAACTGGGATCAGAAAATATTACAACGTGAAACCCTCTGGATAGAAAGGCTAAACGCCACTATACCTCCAGGATTAAATGAAGCTCATTCTTATAAGGCATTTTTATAGGTCATGTATACTGAATTGAATCTGTCTTCCCCCCCCCCCCTCTTTGTATAGTTATTTTATTCTTTTTCTTTATTTTCCCTTTTCTCCCCCTGTCCAACTTCACCAGTATATCCATGCGACATCTTCATCCATTAATTTATACCAGTCTCAGCCTCCTGGGGAGTTTAAATACCCCATGGACAAATGGACTGTCGATATATAGTGGTGCACTATATATGTATTAATTAAATTTCCTTTTTTTCTTCTTAGTATGATTATACATTTTGTAAGTTGTTGATGTATATTTTATTTGTTGTGGTTTTTTCGATTAATGAAGTCTACCAATATTATTGATCTTTATTTTTCTGTAACTTTACAGTTATTCAGAAATTTTTCTTTTTTAGTAACAAATTTGCGTGTCCATGACACAATGTCCAGCGGTATACACTTTCCCCTCCGTTTTTCCTGTTTTTGTAGGTTCAAATATGGGCTATTTGATTGCTCTCTTTTGATGCGACTACTTCGGGCTCCCCCATTGGCGGGCACATGACGTCAGGTATTACCCCTCCCCCCTTCGGGGGACTGGTGTTGATATGTCGTTTGGCTTGCCCCTCCTCTACACGTTCGCGGTGGCCACTCCCATGGCTCCCGCGGACGGCGTTTTGGATGTTGACCGGCCTTCGGCTGATGCGCAAGGTGCGCGCGCGTCCCTGACGTCAGCCCGGATGTTCGTCAGGACGCACGTCCTGTGCGTCACCCGGGTGGAGTTATCCGGACACATAAATAGCGGCAACTTGGCGTCCATCACCGCGATGTGCGGGGACTGGACGCGATCCTTATTCTGTTATCAAGTAATGCTTGTGCCTTCATTATTTTCTTGTATCGGCAACACCTACACCGAGGGGCAAGCCCAACCTAATGGCTTAGATCCTCGTCAAGGATGATTAGTCTAACCTCTAGATAATGTGATACATGTATCTGCCTAAATATTGCAGATTGCTTCTCCTAGTCGATACATATTAGATATATATTACCTTATATTTGTTTCTTTTTAGGAAACATTATTGGGGATCTTCTATTTTGATCCACTTTCTCCCTCTACCCAGTCCCCGCCCATATTTATGGCCGGGCATTACTGAGGTAAGACACCCTCTCTTAACCACCATAGCTCCATGAGCTACGGCCTAAGCTAAAAACACTAGGTGCCCCTCCTGTCTCCCCTTTCTAGGTGAAACATAGGGTGGCTATACATGAAATTAAAAGCACATATATTATTTTTTATTTTTCATCTTTTAGATCATACTTTCCTTCAGCTGCATTTGTATGCCCTATTTGTGGTCGGTCTCCTGTGTCCGCCCCCGGGGGGTTTCCCTCTGGCCTTGTGGTCGCACCTCCTACTACAGCGTGCTCCATTGCATGCCGAACAGGTAGTATAGTGTATACTACTTTTGCTACCCCTGTGTCATGGACACTATTCAATTTTTTGTTTACTATAGCTACTATTTTGAATAAGCTCTGACATTACATCATTAATTGTACAAGCTATTACAAACATGTATATCATGATTTTGTACTAACTTCATTTTTCTTTTCTTTTCTTTATCATCTTAGCTTATTATTACATTTCTTTCATGACAAATATATTTATGTGATACCCTCAAAGATACCCCTGAAGAAGCGGCGGTAGTGCTGCGAAACATGTTGGGTTAATTGTTGTGGGCTACCACGCCTCCTGCACAAAGACCATCCATTGTGGATGCAACTGGGTATAAAAGCATATACACCATTTACCCCTGTGTTAGGAGAATATATGTATGACTATATTTGTATGAAATTATATGGCTGTTTATTGTCGGTGTGATATAATTCAATTTTGTACAATATACTGTGACTTCCCTAATCACAGTATATTTTTTATTGTTGTTTACAATAAAGTTATATTTTGCTTTTTTTACTCTAATATATGCTTAGTATTTTTTTGTCATATCTGGTACACCACAGAATACCCAAGCACCCTATTGTAAAGTCCCCCTTTGTGGCACCCAGCTATACTTCCCAGTATAACTCCTCACACTAAAATATTCAATAGGGACGTGGTGCTTTTCAAATAACTTCAAACTTATAGAGATAGTCCTCTGTTTATATTGCCTTAAAGTACAACTATAGGCCAAACTTTATCCAAAATCCAAAAAGTTTGGCCTTTAGTTGTACTTTAAATGGTGGTAGGCCTGGCTTATATTAATATTTTCTTTTATGAAGCAGTAAACTGCACTACTACAGTTTTTTACTAATTTTACTGTTACTTCTAGTAAAATACTAGTGTTGTTGTCTGTCTCTGCTATGCTGTTTGCTTTTTCAGACCTTCCTATATGTTTGCAGTGCAAGTGCCCTAAAGTATGCAGGGCTTGCAGGCCATGACAGGGTCCAGGAAAGTGTCCTTTGAAGCAAATGAAAATAAAAAGGATTCTTTTATTTGTGACTGCTTGATTGTTTGTTTTTTTTGATAAAGTTTTGAAAACCATTGGGCAGTGGGCTGGGCATGGGCATTGGGCAGTAATCGTGATGCATCGTGATGCATCGCGGAATCGAATCGCGACCCTAATAATCGTAATCGCATCGAATCGTGAGGTAAGTGAAGATGCACAGCCCTACTATTTATATAAGTTTATTTTTCCAACTCAATTTATTTGCACTAGCGCTTTTCACCTGTTTTTGCATGCCTTCCTGGGGCTAACATTTGGTCACAGCATCGACCACAACCACTAGTGCACTTAACATTTATATTCATTAATTTTATGATTCTATATAAAAAATCTATTTGTATCACGATTTATTTATTTACTTGTACACTTGGCACTTGTAAGGTAGCGCCGTTTCAATCCCTTGCACATATCTCACTTTCTTAACCCTTAGGGGTTGGTTGTTGGCAGCTTACACCACTGTGATAAAGAATACACACATTTACTGAAAATTCCATAGTGCTGGTCACCCCTGCTTACCCAATAACCAGACGTGCAGATTGTATGAGTGGGCGGCCACTGCCAGAGGACGTAAGAGAAAACAGTATTATTCACTCTTGATTAGCCTGCTGGGAGTCAAGTCTCTGAGCTAGGTGTTGCATTTGGTCTTCAGCCGGTGACAGACTCTTAGAGGAGCTCATGGCTTGAGCAAACTGTCACGTTTCTACTGGTGTGAGCCCACAGTCGAGCAGGTGACAAGGGATCCCCCAAGCCAGCCGGTGTTCTGCCAGGGACCCCCTCACAGGAGTTCGGACTTAGCTGCGTGCTAACCCCAGGTCAAGACCCTCAGGTTCACCCTGCTCGCAGGGAGAGTTCCCAAAGACACAGTGCAGGCACAGATGGATGGATGGATGGAGCAAAAGGAGAGCTGGATAACGAGCCAAGGTCAGGGCGGGCAGCAGACAAACGTAATCCAGAGAACTAGCTGAGTCAGTACGCAAGGGATCAGTCCACAAGGAGACAGGTTAGGAAGGATTGCACGGAAGGGGCTCAGGAACAAGGGTTGCTCAAGCAACCAGAAACTGGTCTGAGTGGGATTTAAATAGGGAGACACATGGGAGGCTGAACAGGAAGTAGCAGGAAGGAAGGTATATTAACCATCAGGTGAAGCGGCCGACACCCGTAGCTGCTAAGTCAGTGCAGCAAGAACAGAGAACAAGCTTGTTGAACCACAGGTGCCAGCAGACCTACAGCAGCAAAAGGTTAAAAAACGAATGCAAGCAGTAAGACACAGATCAGCTCCACAGCTGATCTGTGACACCACCAGCTGATTGGTGACGGGCCAACATGGTACCAATATTCAAAAAAGGGCCAAAACATATACCTTGGAATTACAGACCAGTCAAACATTGATAGTATGTAAACTATTGGCGAGGATGATAAGGGACTATCTCCAAGAATTTGCGAATGAAAACAGTATCATTAGTAGTAATTGGTGTGGGTTTATGAAAGGACAATCATGCAAAACCAATCTGTTAACATTCTACAAGGAAGTGAGCTGCCATCTAGATAAGGGAAGGGTGGTGGATGTGGTGTATCTCGATTCTGCAAAAGCATATGATACAGTCCCCCATAGACGCTTAATTCACAAACTGAAGTCAGGAGATATGGACCATAGGGTTTGTACATAGATAGATAACTGGTTACATTGGCGGGTTCAAAGGATGGTGATAAATAGCGAACACTGAGAATGGTCTGGAGTGGTAAGTCTTAGGCTCTGTCCTGAGATCAATTCTGTTTAATTTTTTCATAAATGATATAGAGGTTGGTATAAATAGCTAAATCTCAGTGTTTGAGGACGATACAGTGTAAGTGAAGTAGGGAAATAATTTCACAGCAAAAAATAGTAACCCTACAAGAGGACCTCAATAAAATAATGGGGTGGGCAACTACATGGCAAATGAGGTTTAATGTCGAAAAATGTAAAGTAATGCACTTGGGGGCTAAAAATGTGAATGCAAGTTACTCGCTAGGGAGAGAACCTTTGGGGGAATCCAGGATGGAAAAAGACCTGGGGTTGCTAGTAGATCACAGACTCAGCAATGGCATGCAATGCCAAGCTGCAGCAAGAAAAGCTAGCAGATTAGCATGCATTAAAAAGGGAATTTACTCCACAGATAACATGACAGTCCTATCACTCTATAAAATGCTGGATCAGCCACACCTGGAATATGCTGTCCAGTTCTGGTCCCCAATCCTCAGGAGTCCAGTGAAGGCAACAAAATTAATAAGGGAACTGGAGGACCTTGGTTACGAGGAATGACTATAATCATTAAACTTACATTTATCTCTGAAGAACTCAATGAAATTGGAGGAGAAGCAGTTTAACCATAACCATTTGCTGACTGTGCCATAGCAGAATGATGGCTACAGAACAGCCGGCCAGTTCTGGGAGGGCATCATATGAGGGCCATGCGCTGCAATCACTGTGTCCCTAGGACAAAGCTGATCACAGATCATGGTAAAGAGCCAATCAGCGGCTCTTCACCACATGATAATCATACCAATGTAAACACAAGCCGGTTATTAGCATTCCTTTCCTCACGCTGACAGCGGGAGGAGGGAAAAGCTGATAACCGCCTTGTGCGAAAGAGAAATCCACACTGAAAATCAGGACACTGATTATCAGTGCCCTGATTATCAGTGCAGTCTTACCAGTGTCCACCAGTGCTGCCAATCAGTGCTGCTAATCAGTGCCCATCAATGCTGCCAATGAGTGCCCACCAATGCTGCCAATCGGTGCCCATCAGTGCTGCCAATCAGTGCCTCCTCATCAGTGCCCCCTATCAGTGCACCTCTGAGAATCCAGTGTCCTTTATACACAAATTCGCAAAATTCTCACCACGGCAGGGCCTCCCACTATCACAATGTATTTCTTAGCAATGCACAGGGAT
This sequence comes from Pelophylax lessonae, assembly GCF_965119305.1. Taxonomy (NCBI): domain Eukaryota; kingdom Metazoa; phylum Chordata; class Amphibia; order Anura; family Ranidae; genus Pelophylax; species Pelophylax lessonae. The sequence continues at coordinate 247,662,172 of NC_138774.1, read as the reverse complement.
GTGGAACACTGTAGTCTTGCACACAAATTCTTAGGTTGAACTGGATGGACCAGTATCTTTATTCAATACCAACTATTTAATTTTTGGCTGCGAGCTCCAGCCTCTAAAAAAAACGGAATTTTTGTAAAATCTTACCGTAAAATTCCTTTCTCTGAGTCCTTCGACAGTCGCCGCCCCCTTCCAAGTCCTCACCAATGGGTATTGACCTTTGCTCCGTAGGAGTAGCTAGGCAACAAGAATTGTTAATACAAAAGCTTTTAGCATAGACACACCCCTAGGGGGCTGTCCCCTCAGTCAATACCTCCCTGCACCAGCATTCCCAACTCAGTTTGGTAGCATAGCAGTAAGAGTACACAAAAACCCCAAAAGAGGGGCGGGGGGGGGCGGCGACTGTCGGAGGACTCAGAGAAAGGAATTTTATGGTAAGATTTTACAAAAATTTTACAAAAATTCAGTTTTCCCTTACGTCCTCCGACAGGCGCCGCCCCCTTCCAAGTCCTCACCAATGGGACGTCCCAAAGCAGTGTAGACATGAGGGGTGGGAGACGCAACCGTAGAAAGGCAACGCAGTACCCACATCAGAGAAAGGAACCTTACCACAGTAAGAGAACCAACTGGGCAACAGGAAAACATGCTCAACAGGAGCAACAACCCAGGAAAACAAGTAACCCAGGGGTAAAACACCCCAATAACCAAGGGCCCACAAAAACAAGGGTCCCTAAGAAACTGCCGCACTGAGAACTTTACGGCCAAAGGAGGCATCAGCCGATGCCTGAACATCCACCTTATAGAATTTTGAGAAGGTGTGAACGGACGATCAAGTCGCCGCCTTACACACCTGGGCCACAGAAGCCTGATGACGGTAAGCCCAAGACGTACTCAAAGACCTGGTAGAGTGCGCCTTCACAGGGAAGGGAGGAACCTTCCCCTTCAAGGCATAGGCTTGTTCAATGATCTGTCTGATCCATTTGGCGATGGATTTGGCCATTTGCAGCCGACGCCACCATGCCCTTCCGAGGTCCCTCAGGAAGGACAAAGAGGGAATCCGACTTGCGAAAAGATTTAGTGGACAACAGGTAAACCCTGATCGCCCGGACAACATCCAAGGAATGTAAGGTGAAATTCCGAGATCCTTTTCGGAAGAAAAGATGGGTTAGGCCGCAGGACCACCTTATCCTTGTGGACCACCAGGTAGGGAGAGTTGCAGGACAAAGCCGCCAGCTCCGACACCCTGCGAGCCGAAGTGATCTCCACCGAGAAGGCAACCTTCTTGGATAACAGAGACAACGAGATCTCCCTGATCTTTTCAAAGGGAGCCTGTTGCAACACGGACAGAACCAAGTTCAAGTCCCATGGAGGTAAAGGTTCCCTCCTAGGAGGGGCCAAATGTCGCACCCCCTGAACAAAGGTGCTAACCAATGAATTAGACGCCACAGGGCGTTGAAAGAGAACGGCCAGCGCAGAAATCTGACCCTTAATCGTGGCCAACGCCAAACGCTGGTCCACTCCCGTTTGAAGGAAAGCCAACACTCTCGACACCGAGTATGAGCGAGGGGAATACCCCCTGGACACCAGGCAAAATACACTTTCCAAGTACGGTAGTAAATTTTTCCTGAAGAGGCTTTTCTAGCCTTGATCAAAGTGGGAATGACCTCAGGGGAGAGACCCCTATCCTTCAGGACCTGGCTTTCAACAGCCAGGCCGTTAAAGCCAGCAACTATAAAGCAGGATGTAATATCGGTCCTTGAGACAGAAGGTCTTCCCGAAGCGGCAGATTTACGAGGTCTGCGTACCAAGACCGGCGAGGCCAGTCCGGTGCCACCAGAATCACCGTGTGCCGTTCCGAGGCTAACCTGCGAAGAAGCCTGGACAGCAGTTGAATCGGTGGAAAGGCATACATCAGACGATACTGATGCCAGGGCGCCACTAACGCGTCTGAGGCATCTGCCCGAGGATCGCGCGTCCTTGCCACAAACCTTTCCACCTTGTTGTTCAGACGAGACGCGAACAGGTCCACATCCGGGGAACCCCACTTCGCGCACAACATCTGGAAGACATCCGGGTGAAGGGACCATTCTCCCTGGTCCAGGGTCTGGCGACTCAGATAATCCGCCTGCCAGTTCTCCACCCCCGGAATGTGAACTGCCGTTATCGCCGGGACGTGCGTCTCGGCCCAAGACAGAATGTCGGCTACTTCGCGAGCCGCTCGGGCACTCCTGGTGCCCCCTTGGTGGTTGATGTAGGCCACCGCGGTGGCATTGTCTGTCTGAACCCGAACTGGACGGCCCCGAAGCCGGTCCGTCCATCTCAGAAGGCAAAGCTTTATCGCCCTCCATTCCAGAATGTTGATCGGAAGGGAGGACTCCTCCTCCGACCAAGTTGCCTGGGCGGACAGAACGCCCAGAACACCACCCCAGCCCGACAGGCTGGCATCCGTGGTGAGTACCGTCCATATTAATGGACGAAAAGACTTGCCCCCCGACACCGCCGGGGACTGGAGCCACCACAGAAGATCCCTTCTGGTGTCGTGGCTCAACGAGATCCGCAGATCCAGGGATTGCGGCCGCCCGTCCCACTCGGCCAGAATCTCCGCTTGGAGACCCCGCGTGTGAAACTGGGCAAAAGGGATCGCCTCGAAAGACGAGACCATTAAACCTAGACATCTCATGCATGTCCGGAGAGACGAGTGCCGGTTGTCCCTGAGGGACCTGACCTCGTCCTGAAGAGTCCGAAGCTTGTCCTCCGGCAGGAAGACCTTCGCTTGGACAGAGTCCAGAATCATTCCCAGGTAGGGAAGGCGAACCGAAGGACACAGAGTCGACTTCGGAATGTTTATGGTCCAACCGAACTCCTGCAGAGTCCGCATCGTGGTGGACAGGTTGGTCACCAGGCTCTGACTGGCGTTTGACCTTATCAGGATATCGTCCAGATACCCCAAGACAGCAATGCCCTGTGCACGCAACAGGGCCAGAACCGGCGCCAGCACTTTGGTAAAAACCCGCGGAGCCGAAGCGAGACCGAAAGGTAACGCCACGAATTGGTAGTGATCCTCCGCAATGGCGAATCGAAGGTACCTCTGGTGACCCTCGAAAATGGGGATGTGTAGGTACGCATCCTTCAGATCGATGGAGGCCATGAATTCCCCCGGACTCAGGGCAGCCACCACTGAGCGCAGGGATTCCATGTGAAACTTGCGAACCCGCACAAAGCGGTTCAGAGCTTTCAAGTCCAGAATCGGACGCACTTTGCCCTCCTTTCTGGGCACAGTGAACAGATTGGAGTAAAACCCCCGAAATCTGTCCCGATAAGGCACCAGGACCACCACCCCCTGGGCCCGCAGGTCCTGCACCGCTAGGTGCAAATCCTGCAAGCGCTCCGGAGACAGCTGAAGATTTGAGGGAAAAAATCTGCCCACCGGCCGAGAGAGAAATTCGATCTCGTAACCAGATCGAACGATTTCCTGAACCCATCTGTCCCGAATGCGGGCCAGCCAGGGTTGTAGGAAACCGCGCAGACGTCCCCCCAACCCAGAAACGGGTGAGGGCGCCCCTTCAGGCGGAAGTGGCATGGGAAGTTGAACCGGACTGGCCGGACTTCTGCTTCCCCGCCCACGGCTTCTTCTGGGAGCCTTGGCCTTTGAAGGGCTTGCCCTTGGACTGCGACCGAAAGGCACGAAAGGACCCCTGAGAGGGCCTAGACGAGGAATTCCGCTTTCCACGGAAAGACTTATGCTTGAAAGACTGGGGCAGGAGAGTACTCCTGCCCCCCGTAACCCCTTTTATCAGGGTATCCAAAGCCTCGCCAAAAAGGCGAGACCCCGCGTAGGGAAAATCTGCCAGCGTCTTGCGAGAAGATTGGTCGTCCGACCAATTCTTCAGCCAAATCAGACGACGATTCAGTATCGCCACGCTGGACAGGCGCGCAGCCAAGGGAGCTAAAAATGGATTTTTGTAAGAACTTACCGTAAAATCCTTTTCTCTTAAGCTCATTGACAGACGTAGTCTTCTTGATTCTCAAGAGCTGGGTTATGTTGTCTCCGCAGGAGTAGGACTAGGCAGAATGACAAAACGTTCTGGCTCCACCCTAGGGGGCAGTCCCTGAGGGTATATCCTCCCTCTCTCTGCTACAGGGAATCAGTTCTGTTTAAAGCAGTACAGAGAATTTAACCCAACCCAACTCAATGATAGAGGGGCGGGTACTACGTCTGTCAATGAGCTTAAGAGAAAAGGATTTTACGGTAAGTTCTTACAAAAATCCATTTTTCTCTATCGCTCATTGACAGACGTAGTCTTCTTGATTCTCAAGAGCTGGGACATCCAGAAGCAGTGCCACAAATGAGGGGTGGGATTGACAAATCAAATCCAATCTAGTAGGCCCAACCGGTGCCAAACTAGAAGTTTTAAAGGCTCATTATAAACAAAGAATGAGACTAAAAGAAAAAATTTTCCAACGGAAAAAAACCCTCGAGGTAGACCACTGGTCTCCTCAAATTGCGGCCTGCAAAACCTTGCGGCCAAATGAGGCATCAGACGATGCCATTACATCAACTTTATAATGTTTAGAAAAGGTATGCACCGACGACCAGGTAGCCGCCTTGCACACCTGGACCACTGACGCCTGATGGCGAAAGGCCCATGACGCACTAAGTGCCCGAGTGGAGTGCGCCTTAACAGGGAACGGGGGCTCCCGACCCTTAATAGAATAAGCCTGTACTACCGTCTGTCTGATCCATCTGGAAATGGTCGCGGCAGATGCAGGCAACCCCTTTTTGGGTCCATCTGGGATCACAAAAAGTGAATCCGTCTTGCGAAACGAGTCTGTCGTTTTCAAGTATACCCTGATCGCCCGGACCACATCCAAGGAGTGCAAAGCAAATTCCCGAGGATGACTGGGCTTAGGACACAGGGAAGGTAATACAATTTCTTCATTCAGATGAAATTCTGAAACTACTTTTGGTAGGAAGGATGGATTCGGACGAAGAACCACCTTATCTCTATGAACCACCAGATATGGTGAACGACAAGATAATGCGGCCAGTTCTGACACCCTGCGTGCAGAAGTAATAGCCACCAAGAAGGCCACCTTCTGGGACAACGTGGGTAGAGGAATCTCCCTAATATCTTCAAAGGGAGGTTTCTGAAGAACCGACAACACTAAATTAAGATCCCAGGGGGGTAACGGCGCGTGCACTGGCGGAGCCAGATGTCGCACCCCCTGGATGAAGTTCCGCACCAAGGAATGAGTAGCCAAAGGCTTCTGAAAGAAGATGGCTAATGCTGAGACCTGACCCTTGATAGTACTCAAGGCCAGTTTCTGCTCAACCCCTTGTTGCAGAAAAGCCAATATTCGACTAATCGAATAAGACCGAGGACGGAACCCCAAAGGTTCACACCATGCAATGTAGGACTTCCATGTGCAATGATAAATCTTTCTGGAAGTCGCTTTCCTTGCTTCAACTAGAGTAGGAATAACTGAAGCTGACAAACCTTTGTCCTTCAGCACCTGGGTCTCAATAGCCAGGCCGTTAAAGCCAGCGATCGTAAAGCAGGATGGAAGATCGGTCCCTGAGACAGTAGATCCTCCCTGAGAGGAAGTCTCCATGGGACGTCCGCCACCAGTCTGACCATGTCGGCGTACCAAGCTCGACGAGGCCAGTCCGGAGCTACCAGGATTACTGGGATTCCTTCCTCCTCTACCCTGCGAAGAAGTCTTGGCAGTAACGCGAGAGGAGGGAAGGCATATATTAGCTGGTATTGCCCCCACGGGGCGATCAGTGCGTCTGCGGTTTCTGCTAGAGGATCGCGGGAGCGAGCCACGAATCTTTGAACTTTCCTGTTGAATCGTGATGCCAACAGATCCACATCCGGGGTGCCCCACCGTAGGCACAACTGGTGGAAAACGTCTGGATGGAGGGACCATTCCCCCTGATCCAGGGTCTGACGGCTGAGATAGTCTGCCTGCCAATTCTCCACCCCCGGAATGAACACCGCAGAGATTGCTGGAACAAATCGTTCCGCCCAGCGAAGAATGCAAGCCACTTCTTTGGCCGCTCGGACACTCTTGGTGCCCCCCTGATGATTGACATAAGCCACGGCCGTGGCATTGTCCGACTGGATCCGAACCGGGCTGCCCTGAAGCTGCTCGGTCCAGTGAATCAGACAAAGTCTGATCGCTCTCAGTTCCAATACATTTATCGGTAATCTGGATACTTCCGGGGACAAAAGTCCCTGGACAGATAACTGACCAAGAATTCCTCCCCATCCGGATAGACTGGCATCCGTGGTCACTATCGTCCAATATATTGGCAGAAATGACTTTCCCTGGCTGAGCATTGGAGACCGAAGCCACCAAACCAGAGACTCTCTGGTCTGTTTGCTCAATCGTATCTGATTGTCCAGGGATTCCGGATTCCGATTCCATCTGAGAAGAATCTCTTGCTGAAGAATTCGGGTATGGGACTGGGCAAATGGGACTGCTTCGAATGAAGCCACCATCAACCCCAGAACCCTCATGCACGTCCGAAGGGAAGACCAGCTGTTGGACAGTAACAACTGGACTGCTGATTGAATCTTTCGAAGTTTCCCTACCGGAAGGAAAACTCTCGTCCTGACTGTGTCTAGAATTAGACCCAGATATTCGAGCCTCTGGGTGGGAACCAGAAATGACTTTTGCTGGTTCACCAACCACCCGAATTCCTGTAAAGAAATCATAGTAATTTCTATGTTTTGTAGCAAGGTCTGAGGAGATTCTGCATGAAGCAGAAGATCGTCTAGGTAACCTAGAATCGATATACCTCTTTGGCGCAGAAGTGCCAACATTGGGGCCAACACCTTTGTGAAGACCCGCGGAGCCGTGGCGAGACCGAAAGGTAACGCCACAAACTGATAGTGGTTCTCCTCTACGGAAAAGCGTAGAAAACGCTGATGTCCTGCGAAAATGGGAATGTGAAGATAGGCGTCCTTGATGTCTATGGACGCTAGGACATCCCCTGGATGCAGGAAGGCTGCTACCGTGCGAATGGACTCCATTCTGAATCTTCTTATGTTGACGAAAGAATTGAGCGCTCTTAAGTCCAGAATTGGACGCACTTTGCCCTCTTTCCTGGGTATTGTAAACAGGTTTGAATAAAACCCTTGAAACCGTTCTGTCCAAGGAACGTGGACTACCACTCCTTGTTGTAGTAGATCTGTGACTGCTCTCCGCAGATCTTCTAGACGATCCGGAGATAGTCGGATATTGGAAGGGAAGAATCGCGCCGGTGGGAGAGATCGAAACTCGATCTTGTACCCTGACTTTATGACTTCGCAAACCCATTTGTCCGGGATTCTGGAAAGCCATGGATCCGGGAACCGGCGAAGACGTCCCCCCACCCCAGTTATGGGTGGGGGCGCACCTTCAGGCTTTGGATGGTTTATCTTCAGGTCTGGAGGGGGCGGGCTTTTGCTTGCCCGACCAACGACCCCTGACGCCTCCTGCAGGAGCTTTGGAGGACTTAGTTTTTTCACCCGCTGGACGAAAAAACCTCTTGTGAGCAGAAAAAGAAGGCCCTCGTTTTTGACGAGTTCCTCTACCTTTAAAATTTTGCGGTAAAAAGGTGCTTTTTCCACCGGTGAGATCCTTAATGATCTCATCTAAGTTGGCTCCAAATAGACGCTCTCCTGAAAAGGGGATATTAGCCAATGCTTTTTTGGAACCTTGGTCGGCTATCCAACCTTTTAGCCACAGTGTACGCCTGAGAACCACTGCTGAGACTGATGCTCGCGCCATTAATGGAGTGGCGTCTAACGCCGCATCACATACAAACTGTAACCCCTGTATCATTTGTTCCAACAAATCTGATACCGCCTGAGGGACTTCTTCTAAGTCCCGGCGTAACCACTTGGTCCATTCAGTTACAGCCTGCGAAACCAGACCAATAGCAATTATTGGCCTGAAAGCTGATCCAATCAAGGAAAACATGGTGCGAGACATAGCTTCTATCTTGCGATCCACTGGATCTTTAAAAGACGGAGCGTCTTCTAAAGGAATAACCGTGGCTTTATTCAATCTAGCAATTGGTGAATCCACCACAGGTGGTTCTGTCCATTTTTTAATAAGGGTTTCCTCAAACGGATAACGCCTGTCAATGCGTTTGGAAATATTAAAAGTGCGTTTTGGCAGACGCCATTCTTCATCGATTGGATTGCCAAAACATTTGGGCAATGGAAAAACCTTTGCCACTTTGATGCGCTTTTTAGTCCCAAAAGGGATCTCAGTTTCAGCTATTTCTGATGGAATACCCTGTAACCTTAAAGTCTCTTGAACAGATACAATGAGTGCGTTTACCAACGCTTCCTCTCGGGCTATAGCAGATGCCGAAACATCCTCCTCACTGTCTGAAGAGACAGGACCCGAGACACCAATACCAGATGAAGTACCTGCAACTGCAGAAATAGGCTCAGAGTCTGAATCCGAGGTTTCAGATAATAAGGGGTTAGGCGGGGGTCGCTTTCTTGCGCCCTGTCCCTGACAAGCCACTTCCACCCGGGACACAAAAGTTTCCATAATGGCTGACAAAGATTCAATTGTCAATGGGGTGCTGGAGGATCCCGCAGACCCCTCGAGGGGATCCGGAGGAGATACATGAGTGGCAGGGTCCATGTTAATACAGGACACTTTGCCAGCAATAAACAAAAAAACTTTTTTTTTTTTTTTTTTTTGTGTGTCTCCCCCTAGCGCAATAGCGCCCCTCAGAGTACCTGCTTCTCGATCCCAGAGAGAGAGAGAGAGGGACCCCCAAGGCTCACCAACCAATGCAGTGCAGTTTCCAACAAACTGCAGCCAGCGTCTGTCTTACACAGACTGGAAGGAGCTGTTTGCTTTTTCCCGGGCAGAAGGCGTGGCTCCGCCCCCTGTGTACGCCTTCAGGCGTTCCCAGCCCTCCACGAGGAAGCTGGGCTCACAAAACATGGCCGCCCCCATAGAAGAGACATAAGACTCCAAAAACATGGCGGCCGGCGTGACCTGAGGACATATATGCATTCGGTCTACGGCAAAATGGCGGCGGACCGCCGATATCGTCTTCCCAGCACATCCACCTGCACTCTGCTGAGAGGTGACATATGGATCTACAGAGATATACTGCACATAAGGTAGGATTATACCTCCTATGTCTGCTGTAATGTTACAGTCTGCTGGGTAGAGTGTTAGCTCTTGAACCAAGTCCACTTCTCACAAACACATGCTGTATTACAAGGGGGACTTGTAAGTGTCAGATATATACTGACCATATATGGAGGGGCCCATAATATATACTGCCTCATAAATGAGGAAAAAAGGGAACGTTTTACTCACCATACCGAACCGACAGGCACCCTCTCTTCATAATACCCTCTCCACCGGGGTGGGGGTTTGTGGACGCCTCGACTCTCTGGTCCTGGCGTCCAAGCGAGCTTTTAACTCGCAAAGTCAGTCCCTTTACTGGGACTCCGTCGCGGCCGACTCAGCGCACTGGTCTGCACGCGCTTTTAGGCAGAAACCGGGGTGACCACTGGATCTCACATCCAGCCCGTCGCCCGGCCCCGCATACTTACTTGAATATGTCGCGGCCGACCAAGCGCAATGCCTGGTCTGCACGCGCTCGTAGGCCGGCTGGGGTGACCACAAGTGTCGCCCAGTCCGGCATTTTTGCTTGAAGATCTCACAGGAAAAAAACACTGGAGAAAACTACCTAAAAAATGTCTTTTTCTTTAAAGAAAAAAAGTCTTGCCAGGACCAAAAGATCCCAGCAAGGAACTTAGGTCCTTACTCCTGACTAGACAGAAAAAAACTGATTCCCTGTAGCAGAGAGAGGGAGGATATACCCTCAGGGACTGCCCCCTAGGGTGGAGCCAGAACGTTTTGTCATTCTGCCTAGTCCTACTCCTGCGGAGACAACATAACCCAGCTCTTGAGAATCAAGAAGACTACGTCTGTCAATGAGCGATGGAGAAATTCAAGTCCGCATCGCACAAGTACATGACACCCTGATGGATCTGGTCCACCATAGCCAACGTGGTAGGTGAAGCGGAATCAGCCGCCAAGGTGCGCCTGAACATCTTGGTCCAATCAGCAACAGCCTGTGCCGCATAATGGAAGCAAAAATAGGCTTCAGCATAGAACCAGCCACCATATAGGCATGACGGGCAAGAGACTCTATTCTTCTGTCCGTAGGGTCCCGGAAAACCGGGGTATCCTCAGAAGGCACCGCAGTAGCTTTGTTCAAAACGGCTACCGCGTGATCCACCGGAGGCGCCACACACCAACGCTCGTCGGTGGCAGGTGCAAACGGATAAAGCAATTTAAACTTATTTGGCACAGTAAAGGGCTTCTTTAAATTGCGCCACTGTTCATTAACCGTATGGTGAAATTCAGCAGGGCAGGGAAAAACCTGCGCTGATTTGCGAGTCCTCTGTGTCCCAAAGGAAGACATCCTAGCAGGAGGAGTAGGGTCATCCTCCAGGTGCAAGGTGTCCTTAATGGAAGCAATCAGCTCATTCATGAGTGCAAGCTCTTCAGGCGAGCCAGGGGGAGAATCATCAACCCCCTCCACCTCAGGCTCCCCCTCAGACCCCACAAGGTCCAAAGATGAGCGGGACCCCGAGAAGGGCCAGCCAGCCACAGCAGCCACATCGCCCTCTGAATCAGAGGAAATGGATAACCTGGCCCTTTTTGCGGATCGTTCAGCCAGCAGCATCTGCACCTGAGACACTAAGGAAGCCACTACAGTGGACAGATAGGCCCCCTCGGGGGGTGCAGCAGCCCCCTGGTCCCCCACCAGGGCGGGGGGAAACCTGCTATCCTGAGAATCCATGCCAGAGTACAGAAAAGTAATAAAGGTACTGGCCCTTTAATACCACGGCAAGCGCAGCCCACTGCACACTGCTGTATGCACTGACCCCGCAGGGATAGACAATACTGAGCAAGGAATGACAGGACAAGAAGGTAAAAACCTGGAGAGAGCACACCAGACTGCAGCCACCGATCGCTGTTCCCAGAGAAAGAGGAAGTGATGCAATGCTGGCTGACTGATATAGCCTATGGAAGGCTCCAGCAAAATGGCCGCTCGGCCGAGGGAGAAGGCTACAATAAAATGGCGCCGCCATGTGCATGATGAGTACCGCCCGCCAAAATGGTGGCGAATGGCGCCAAAACACGGCGCTGCATAGGGACAGGGCCGGTCACAGTATACAGGCAAATAAAATGGCGGATCGCCGCAGCGACCGCCGCATACACACATGTCTGCACACAAAACTGCACCCAGAGCATAATAAACAGCAGAGCAGGATGGCCCCCCCTCGCAGCCCACAGGCAGTGCAGCCACACAGGGATCTGACAGGGAGCCCGCAGTTACACAGACATGGAGGGTAATACACAGCCACAGACTGTCACCCATACAGAAGGTCCCCACACAGAAGGTGCTTACCGTACCAGATGGAGTGGGGAGCCGTCTCCAGCGACAAACCGCTATCAGGGCAGACAGGGAGTGCCCCAGCCAGGACGCTTGAGGACCGCAGTCATGGCATCCAGTGAGGTAGCCACCTCACAGGCAGCATCCCTGCAGTAAACAGGGATGGGTCGTTCAATGTGCCAGGGTAAAACCTAAGCTGAACGCTTGATGGCAGGCTGGGGATCCATCTGGCTCTCAGCCCTGGGATCCAGGGCGACCAGTCCGAGACCCAGCTCCGCATGAAGATTCTTCATCAGAAGATCCCTAAACTAAGGCTGACAAAATAACAGCTAGTAAGGAAAAGAGAAAACACTTGAAATAAAATCAAAGAAAGGGTAGAAGGCTGAGACTGAGCCCCAGCACAGGATAGCCAGCTACTCCTAAGCTAGGCAAGATCAAACTGAGTTGGGAATGCTGGTGCAGGGAGGTATTGACTGAGGGGACAGCCCCTAGGGGTGTGTCTATGCTAAAAGCTTTTGTATTAACAATTCTTGCTGCCTAGCTACTCCTACAGAGCAAAGGTCAATACCCATTGGTGAGGACTTGGAAGGGGGCGGCGACTGTCGGAGGACGTAAGAGAAAGCTCGATTTTGTGGGCATTCCTATGGGGGAAGTTCCAGCAGAGCCCAGTAGCTACTGCCTCTTTGCTATGCCCTCCTGTCATTCTCGCTCACCGACTCTCTGTTGTGTTTTAATTTTCTTCACACCTTCTGCTGTCATTCACGTCTGCCACCTCTATTCAATTCCTTAGCCTACCACAATCATTTCTCTTCTCCCACCTCCAAACTACCAATCTTCCTCCACCCAACTGTATGTCATACTCTCTAAGCACATCTACCTAATTATTTTGGCTCCTGCTGTCATTTCTCTTTCCCCACTTTCTGTCCTCCTGTCAGTGTCTCCTGGAGACAAGTTTTTCAAAACGCAGGAGCCTGGCAGCGTGCAACGATCACTCTCCAACTGCCAACCAAAGTAACAAAATGGCCTGAAGAGGTCTGAACACGTATTGACAGCGCTGATCTCTAGTGTGCTCCTCCTGCCTGAGACAAGTGTGTTATGCACCAATTATATATTTATCTCCTTGTGAGCAGTGAGGTTGAACAGCAGTGGGAAAAGGGGGGTGCTCTCTTGCCAATGCTAGCTCAGCACCTACAACACTGGTCAAAATGGGACAAAGTGCTACATGAACTTTGTCCAGACTGGGGGAAACTTTAGGGAATATGGTGAAACTTCTTCTTTAGGAGACAAGAAGCATGTCTGATATGAGATCATTGACATATTTGTTTAGGAGAGTCTAAAGTAAGTGACACAGTTACAGATAGAGGAAGAGGCTATCAGATTGTAATGCAAGTTTTGAAAATACTCAATGCATGACACTTTTCATGGAGGAGACCTAGAAAATGACAAACATAAGCAAAGATCATTCACACAAAACATTAACCAGAATAAGATGTACAGTAAACCCCCGCTCCATCGCGGTTCAGTTTTTGCGGTCCAGGTATATTGCGTTTTTTTTTTTGTAATGTTATTTTGCTATATAAATCATTAAAAATGAAATATTTTTGTGTTTTCCATAGCTCTTGCTATGTCTCTCAGTATCTTTTATGTGTTTAAATGAGTTTCTATTGTTTTAATAGTGTGTTTAAAGACCTTAAAATGCTTTTACACGTACAGTGACAGTAAAAAAACATGCCTACAATGCATTTTAATAGGGTTTTTCTATTTCGCGAATTTTCACTTTTCGCGGCTGGGTCCGGAACGTAACCCCCGCAATGGAGGGGGGTTTACTGTATATATCATCAAATTATTAGCGTAAATAGAATAAAAGAGAAACTCACTTCATACTCCAGTTCATCAGCACGCTCCACATCTGGCTGCATCCCATCTGTATATTCCCCTGGTTCATAGAACTCATTTCCAATGGGAGGGCTATAGGATTAAGCATAATAAAAATGTACTTTAAAATAAATGTTGCGTGTCAAACACTAGAAAATGTCATATTCCCACTAAAGAAAATCTAAGGCTATGTTCAGATAGTCGCTAAAATGGGGACTTTGCAAGCAGTTTGACGTCTGCTAAGTGCCCTCCAAACATATCAGTACACACAACAGCAGTTTGCAGATGTCATTTTAGAGCGAAGCTAGATATACAATATACGCTCACTGATTCTCAAGGTGGTCCACCTTCAAAAAAAGCCTTCCAAACACAGCTCTGCCACAAAAAGTGTAGGGAAATCTACAGTAAATAATCGGGATATAGGCAACAAAGAAACCCCTCCAGGGTTTCTAAATTGTTCCTACTATATGCAAAGCTAAAAAATAAAAAAAGTTTTGGCTGGAGTTGAAGCTTAAGGGCTGTGTTGTGTCTATGGACCTGCGATCTATGTACAGAGACATACTTGATGAAAACCTGCTCCAGAGCGCTCTGGATCTCAGACTGGGGCGAAGGTTCGTCTTCCAACAGGACAACGACCCTAAGCACAAGATAACAAAGGAGTGGCTACGGGACAACTCTGTGAATGTCATTGAGGCCCAGCCAGAGCCCAGACTTGAACCCGATTGGACACCCCTTGAGTGATCTGAAAATGGCTGTGCATGATGCTCCCCATCCAACCTGATGGAGCTTGAGAGGTCCTGCAAAGAAGAATGGGAGAAACTGCTCAAAAATAGGTGTGCCAAGCTTGTAGCATCATACTCAAAAAGATGTGAGGCTGTAATTGCTGCCAAAGGTGCGTCAACAAAGTATTCAACAAAGGCTGTGAATACTTCTGTACATGGGACTTTTCTCGTTTTTTATTTTTAACAAATTTTCAAAGATTTTAACAAACTTTTTTCACAATGTCATTATGGGGTATTGTTTGTAGAATTTGAGGAAAAAAAACGGAATTCAATCCATTTTGGAATAAGGCTAACATAAAATATGAAAAAAGTGAAGCGCTGTGCACTGTACATGTGATCAGTTGTTATTGCACACAGTTGATCACATGGTAAAGAGCCAACATCATTGTTGACACCGTCATTGACTGACACTGTCCACTGCCCTACTGACTGACACTGTCCACTTTTAAGGTCCAGAAGCAACCAACTATGTCCTAGATGAGGACGACGTCCGGTGCCTGCACAGCATTGTTTGCCCCTCTATCCCCCCCCCCCCATTAGTACTGGGGTCATATTAGCGGAGTGAGGACTGGAAACTGAAGGAGAAAGAAACATTGAAATACTACTCAGTACCAGTGTGCAAAGGGGTATTTGCTTTGGAAGGAAAAAATCAACTCTGATGTTGGATGTCCTACCTGTGTGGATGTTGCCACGTTATATAAAACTATTTGTTTAGTTTTTTTTACATTTTGGAATGGGGTTTTTCGAGATTGTCCATATTCTAATGGGTGCCTTGGCTGAAATAAGGTTGAAAGACACTGTTCCAAGTTACCACAAACCAATTCTCTTTTTAAAGTTAATAGCAATTTGTAGAGACTACTCACAGCTCCGAGAGTACATACGGTTCAAGAACAACCATGGCAGGACTGGGGGGTCGTGCTTTGCCCATTGTCATGATCTGCTCAAAGGTGATATCAGTCTGTGTTCCACTATCCACATATTGAAGGTCATTGGAGGAGGCTGCCAGGACTCCCTTCATACGTGGACTGCGTCTTAGAACTTGGATCAGGAGAGGGTCTTTAGTGGTGCGTAGTGTCTCAAGTGTCTGCTCCTGCGAAAGTCGGGATAGATCTTTACCATTGACCTGTGAAACAGCAAAAATTGTATATTCCGGTTAGCGTTAAAACATAGAATTTAATACTTTTATTTGCAATTCAAAGGTAAAATAATTGTTTCAAGAAGTTTTAAGTGCAGTAAATGTTGTGTAATGCTGTGATAGCACTTGCCTCCATGCCCCTGATCTAGAGATCTTCAGTTGCAAAGTTTGGATCAGGACATGCTTCTGCAGTCAGCGTCGATTCAAGTAAGTTGTTGGATATGTACAAATTTAGCTAGCTGTAAATGTTGTAAGCATGTCAGAACCCAAAGCATGTCAGGATCTCTGAAGCAAGGGCATAGAGATAAGTCCAAAACACATCATTACCATGGCTATATATTAATTTACATATTTTGTGACCTTGGAGGTCTTCTTGAAAAAATTTGAAGGCGCCTTATGAAGATAAATGTACAAAATCATCTGCAAGTCCATTAATCAATGGCATTCCTGCTGAAGTATTAGTATGCAATTATTAACAACTCCAGGATTAGTGGCATATGTATTGCCAGCACTAAAACAATATTGAAAGAAACTTGATGTATATTGATCGTGACCACTTTTGATATCAGCGACTTACTAAAATAATAACTTCAAAGTATTAAAAATAGCTGTTAAAATAGTTATGGCAATTGCTATATGATGCTTTTGTCTGAAGAGCGAGAAATCTTTTTCTGTTGGAGCAGGTCTCTGTGTATGGCAAACGCTTGACCCTTTCACAACTTTGAAACTTTAGCTGGTGTGCAAGGATACAGGTGAATCCATGTGACATTCAAGGATTCAGTTGTACACCTAAAGCAAGCACTATTAAAAATGCAAGTAAGGTTAGCAGCCTTTTTTGACAATGTTCTCACAATACATTCACTACACTTATTCAATCATGTACAAATAAGAAAAAAGTAAAGAGGGATTTTGATGATTCCCAAATCTTCAATTAGACATTTAGTGAATGAAACCTGAGATCGGACTTGCTGTCATAGCTAGGGCTAGGGACGAGCTTGGAGTTTGAGCGAATAGAGTGCTTGGGCCAAACTTTAGATGTTTAAGGTTCACATCAGAAAAGGATCATCATGGTTGGCGCATCATTCATCAATGATGGACCTAAATTGCTAATAGATGATGATTTTTATTTTACCATGTGCATTTGTTTAGTGAGTGGACAGGGCCCTCCAGCTGCAGTGAGCCCCTTTGGGCATTTTAGTGTGTCCGCGAATGACAGATGTAGCATCCAGCGCTGTTGTCAAAGTCTATGGCAGGCTGCTGCTTGATGTGACTGGACCTTGTACTGAGTGGTACCAGCGTTTAGGGTCGTGTGTGTTCAGGGATAAAGATATACACTCAGATAAGGATCTGATATGGATTTTAGAGTCGGCCCTATGATGTTTTTTTTGTGATGTTTCCCCTCAAAAGGTCTATCACAACCTCATCAAGGATAAATGTTACATAGTTGGTCAGGTTGAAAAAAAAGACACCAGTCCATCCAGTTCAACCTATGAACTGCCCCTGTTGCTGATTTCATATGGCAAACCAATACGTGCCATTGCCAGGTTTGCTGTGTCTCCCAGCACAGTCTCAAGAGCATGGAGGAGATTCCAGGAGACAGGCAGTTACTGAAGTAGAGCTGGACAGGGCCAAAGAAGGTCCTTAACCCATCAGCAGGACCGGTATCTGCTCCTTTTTGCAAGGAGGAACAGGATAAGCATTTTTTTATTTTATTTTTTTATTTATTTTTTATCAACGTTATTGCTATCACAAAGGATGAACAGCAGCCCTTGTGATAGCATGGGCAGTGACAGATCTTTTTGGACAGATCTGGGGTCAATTAGACCCCAGATTTCTCCTCTGGCCTCCAAAGCATCTGATCAAGCCAAGATCAGTTTGATCAGATGCTTTCACAAGCCAGTAACGGCTTTTTTATATAAGACCAAAGCCAGAAGTGACAACCTCACTTCCAGTTTCTGACGTCACACAGTTGAAGGAACATCATCAGTTTCTCTCACTGTGTCCGCATTACATGATGCTGCCAGTCGCATCCCAAGGCTGTGGCAGCGGTGATGGCGGTGGTGGGGTTGTACACCATTTGCCACCTGTAGAAGTGATGCAGAGGCTGTATTACCGCTCAGATCACCATTACTTAAAACGCAATTTTAACGGAACCGCGACCCACACTGTTTGTGGGCTTCCGTCAGAATACCACTTCCTTCAGTCTTGAACATAGATAACAGATATTCTAGCTGCCCCCATACAAAACTAGCCAGAACTTTGCTTGTATAGATCTGGAACCAACAAATTTATTGAATAGTCTCACACACAATATATACAGCACAGGGAAATATCCCCCTCCTAAACAGTCACCACACCAGGTCAGGTACCTGATTACATTATCATATGCAGATGAAATTGTGTACAGAAATATTATTAACATATCTAAAGAACAACCAACACAAACCGTATTCTATTTTTCCACCAGTAACTAATAGATGACAGCCATTCTATCATCTTGAGCCAATTAACTAGCAGATTGCCGTCCTCGAATGCCTGAAGTACAACACACATTATCATAAGTGTAAACGCAGAACCCACAGTAGAGAACAGGGGAGTAAATCAGCATATTCAACAATTTGTGGAAGACAGGTGATTGAGCTGATAGTAACACAAAAAAAGAGTTCATGCGCTGATCCAAAGCACAATGTCCCTGTAGTGTCCTTACCCAGAGGGTACAAAACTATAATGGAAATGTATATGATGCACCGCTGGACGCCTAATCCTTGACACTGGATGGTGTATGGAAGAATAAAAACGAGAAAAAAGGATGGCGCTCTGGCGTGCATAGATAAAGTAAAATCACCCCAAATGAAGCTCACATGTGCAGTCTGTAAAGATTTATTGAGTAAATCCAGGGTAAATTAAAACAAACGGCATACTTCCTACCGGACCATTAAGCCTCTGTATCTCCTAGCTGTGATGTAAGGGATCCCTGATGGAAGTCATGGGAACCTGGTACCTTTAATCCCGGTGAGGAAATGGTTCCCGATTGTGAAGGCTCGCACGGTCCAGTATGCGACCGCTTCCTAGGACCGGAGCCGATGCGCTGTACTCCCGCTGTGTCCGCCATGAACACCGGGAGTCGCACTTGGATGACGTCACAAGGGGGGGGCAGAAATCAACCGGAAGTCAGCTGCGGAGACCAACAAGAAGCCGGATGGAGCTGGGAAAGTGATGCGCTCGCTTCTCTGGAGCCTCCCGTTGCCACAACTACATTTTTCGCTACGATGTAGCTTTGTCAAGTTGTGGCTATGGGCAACTGGAGGCTATAAGAAGGCAAAATAATGGGTGGGATTAGGCCAGTCAGCCAATAAGAACCCTCAAAAGCTGAATCAGAAAAGAATAAGTAAAATATAAAAAATAAAAAAATAATATAATATATATAAAAAAAAAAAAAAAACAGAAAAGAAGAGGCATATGAAAAAAAATATAAAAAATATATATACAGTAAAACCTTGGTTTGAGAGTAACTTGATTTAAGAGCGCTTTGCAAGACAAGCAAAATTTTCAAATAAATTTTGACTTGATATACAAGCGATGTCTTGATATACAAGTAGCCTCATGTCACAGCTGATGATTGGAACAGGCACATCCAAGGATGCAGGCATCAGGGGTAAAGCTGTCCACATAGGACTATCCTCCGCACCATCATCTACGTCATCCTTTCCATGCTGCCCCTCGCTTTCAGATCGCTTTACTGCAGGGTGGTCTTCCCGGGCAGGATTACAGACTGGCAGCCGGCGGTGCAGAAGATGGTCTATGTGAAAAGCTTTACCCCGGATGCCTGCATACTTAGATGTGCCTGTTTTATTCATCAACCATGTGAGTTGCTAAATGTTGTACCTTCATTAAATGGAACCATATTGCTACCCTGTAGCTCCTGCTGGATTTTGCTTCCAATCCCCTTGTGGAAGCGGCTATTTGTGGATGGACATTTTATGGTTACACAACCTATCGCTGTGTCCATAATCTTTTTATATACTATAAATTGAAGGATTTGTGAATAAATGGTTGTGGAACGAATCATCTGAGTTTCCATTATTTCTTATGGGGAAATTCGCTTTGATATAAGAGTGCTTTGGATTACAAGCATGCTTCCGGAACGAATTATGCTCGCAATCCAAGGTTTTACTGTATATTAGAGGCATAAAAAAAAGGGAGGGAATTAATAAAATAAATATGTATTTGTAAAAAAGGAAAGAATTGGTTAATAAGCGATTTAAGTCTATTCGCTCAAATGTATATATATGTGTGTGTAAGTGATCCCAAATGCCTAAACTTAACCATGCTGGAGATCCAGAATGCTTCATGGCGGCAATAGAAGTATAATAAAAATTATTGATACAATAAAAATCATTAAATAAATAATTTAACAGTCCATCACAATTTTATACATAAAATGTATACATATATATAAAAACGTAATAAATTAATCTTCTAAAACTTCGCTCACACACCTAAAACCAACTTGTTAAACATATATGTAAAATATAACCATCAATCCATAAAATTACTCTTAGGTAAAAAACCGAATCAGGGTAAAATTTAATAAAATTTAAAATCAGACAAGACAATTGACCTCCAACTCTTCGTTGAGACCATTAGGCGTCAAACAATTGAATTTATAGATCCAATACGTTTCTCTCTTGCATAGTTGAGAGAAACATTCGTTCTCTGTCAAAGTACCCTTGGGGATACTCTCAATTGCCATGACTTCAAGTTTTCTAATATCCTTATTGTGCAATTTTAAAAAAAATGACGTGGGACGCTATGCTTGTCGCATCCCTTTTGGATTAGTCGACGGTGTTCCCCTATTCTTTTCCGTAGGGTCCGCATGGTGCGCCCCACGTACACCAGCTTACATGGACACCTCAACACATAAATTACATATTCAGTAGAACATGTAATAAATTGTTTGATTGAAAAAGTATTGTCTCTATTGGTAATAGAGGTGCAAGCCTGAACTATTGACTGGCACGTCAAACAACCACGTTTCTTGCACTGATAAATTCCTATTCGATTATCAAAATAGAACCTAATGTCATAGAGGGCCCGAGCCTGAGATTTTAATTTACTTGGGGCTAAAATGTTTTTAATTGTGCGTGCCCGTTTGAAGGTAACTTGTGGCATAGGGGGTAGAATGGGAGCCAATCTATTGTCAAGGTGGAGGATGTTAAAGTGTCTCTTAATGATCCCTGATATTGCCCTATATTAATCATTGTAACCAGTTATGAATCTTACTATGTTCATATTTTTAGCTTGGTTACGTTTTCGGGTTTGTACAGATTCCAAGTGCATTTGGAATACTTCCGCGACAAGGGGCATCGGAAACCCCTTGTCTAAGAAACACTCCCTCATTCTGGCACCTTGATCACAGTAATTGGCCTTGCTGGAGCAATTGCGCCGGAGTCTGTGAAACTGACCCCCCTGGATGTTCCGTTTCCATGCCGGATGGTGACAGCTTGCATAGTGTAAGTATGAATTGCCACTAGTAGGTTTTATATGGTTCTTACTGGTGATTAAACGGCCTTCATGAGAGAGCACTAGGTCCAGAAACACCAGCTCGTTGGGATCAATGACAGATGTCAAAGATAACCCCAAAGGGATGGTGTTACAATGAGCCACAAACTACTCAAAAGGTGTCTGGGCCACCACTCCAAATGAGGATAACGTCATTGATATATCGTCCGTAATAGACGACATACCGAGCGAAGGGGTTGTTGTTCCAGATGTGGTGCTCTTCCCATAGGCCCATCGTTAAGTTGGCATACACTGGAGCAAAGTTGGCACCCATGGTAGTGCCCTTGGTCTGTAAATAAAATTGATCCAAATAGGAAAAGTAATTATGGCGTAGACAAAATTCAGTGCAGTCCACTAGAAATATGGACTGTAGTGAATTGAAAGAATCTGACTGGGTTAAAAAGTGTGTTGTGGCCTGGAGTCCCACTTCATGGGGTATAGATGTATATAATGACGTTACATCAAGGGAAGCCCACATGTAATTGTCCTCCCATGTGTAGGACTTCAGGGCTTCAAGCACTTGGGAGGAATCTCTAATGAATGAGGGTAACTGGCAGACCAAAGGCTGGAGAAAAAAGTCAATGTACTTGGAGATCCCGCTGGTAAAGCTGTTTGTACTAGCCACAATGGGTCTCCCTGGTGGTTGTACTAATGACTTATGTACCTTTGGTATGTGATAAAAGTAAGGGGTACTAACTTCTCCTGGGAGTAAAAATTTATTTTCCTTGTCATTAATGACTCCTTGATGCCAAGCGTTCTCAAACAGGGATTTGAGTTCCTGTTGGTATGCAGTTGAGCTGATATTAGCATCTGATATGAGTCTGACTGTGTGAAGCAGTCTCTTATTGACAATGGGCAGCTAATCCTTAACAAGAATCCTAGGTCTAGAGCCCCAGAGTCTTCATGTTCCTTGAGATATATTGTTGACAAATATTACTGTCCCATTTGAATAATTCAAACCATATTCTAAGTATTCATTTTTTCTTGGTCACCCTCTGCCCCTAATAGACTCAGGGTGACTTACACATAAGAGCAACCGGGGAAGCTGGACAAGGTGTTTCCCAATGTCTCTAAAGTAATTTGGGTTCCACAATCCCACGCCCAAAGTGACTCCTATCACAGTGACACGGTGTGCTGACTGCTGAGTGCGTCTGTGAGGAACTTGGAGTAGCTGTAGCACCAGGGGTACTTGGAGTAGTGTAGAGTACCAATAGCACCACTTTCTTTATTATCACCATTAGAGTAGCGGGTAAAATGTCAAACAGGATTGGGGATGTGACCCAGTGCACATCTTGCTCCGTGTATGCGTTCCTTAAAGTGCCATTTGAGGGCGAATATTGCTGTGTGAGATGTGAGCGAGTGGTTTCTCTGAAAGCCCAGCTCCTCGATCTGGAGAATCATGTGGAAACACTTAGAAGCAGCAGCAACCTGGAAAGGAGTTTGGAAATTACCCAGCCAGGTACTGGCAGGGAACAGTGTAGAGGACTGCTCCAGTATGGATATGGAAAGGATACAGACAAGATTAGACAGGTACTGGTAGCAGCGGACTCAATTATTAGGACAGAGAAGGCAATCTGTCACAAAGACTGATCGCCAAACGTTTTGTTTACTGGGCGCTCGGTTTCTGCATTTCGCGGATCGGATGGACAGATAATTGGGTGGGGCTGGGGAGTACCCAACTGCCATGGTACACGTTAGTACCACCGACAAAGTGAGAGGAAGGTAGAGCGTCCTATAAAATTATTTCAGGGACTTAGGGAATAGATTGAAGAGAAGGACCCCCAAGGTGGTTTTCTCAGAAATCATACCTGTGCCTTGAGAGGCAGCAGGAGCTTAGGGAACAGAAAAAGTGGCTGAGGAATTGGTGTAGGAAGGAGGGGGAGGGAGGGGTGTGTCTATATAGCAAGAACGATTTACGGGTGGAAAAGAGGAGTGACATTGTAAACGAGGCAAGGGGGAGCTGGAATCTGTGTGGGTGGAACTTCAAAGGGAAGAAGCAAGTGGGAAATTAATAGTGGGGGTATGTTACAGGTCCCCCAACCTGAAGGAGGAGCTGGACCTCCTATTACAGTTAGAAATTACCGCGAGGCAGGGAAATTGCATCATAATGGGGGACTTCAACTATCCCAATATTTACTGGGCAGAGAGGGCAGCTCACTCATTAAAATCCCATAATTCCTTAAATGTCTTACAGGACAACTTTGTGTTCCAATTGGTGGATTCCCAGACTAGAAAAATGCATTACTAGATCTATTAACTACGAACTATTTAAATCTGATCACAGATGAGGAAATACAGTTCAACTTGGGATCTAGCAATCACAGGATGATCACATTTAGCATAAATCATAGAACAAGGAGGCACAGGGGGCAGTACAAAAACACTAAATTTTAAACTAGTAAACTTTTTTGAACTACAAGACATGAATTGGGACCAAATCTTAGAAACATTGACCAAAGAGGAAAAATGGGAATGCTTTAGGAACAATTTTTAACAAAAAGGTATCACACAACGCATTCCAATGGGCAATATATGGCGCTTTTCCACTGCATGGAACCGTACCAGTTCGGCACGCTTTTGTGCTTTTCCACTGCGGTACCGCATGGTATAGGGTCGGAACGGTTCGGTACGGTATAGGTTTGCTTTTCCACTGCATGGAACCGAACGGTACGGTACGGCTCTGAAAAAACAGTACCTACTCGATTGTGGTTCCAACAGGTACCAAACTGGTACCATATCCCACAATCCTTTGCATGCAGTCACTACTAGCCACTGATTGGTCAGAGAATCACACCCACCCCGTTGTTATCCCACCCACTTAACTTTAGTACTACTTTAGTGGAAAAGCAAACCTATACCGTACCGTACCGAACCGTTCCGACACTATACCATGCGGTACCGCAGTGGAAAAGCAAACCGGGCCAAGCAGGGCCGAGTAGAGCCGAGCCGGTACTAGCCGGTACTTGCAGTGGAAAAGTGCCAATAAAAGAGCGAAGGTTAAACCTAGCTGGCTAAACCGAACATAAAAGCACAATAAAAAGAAAAAAATGGCCATTAAAAACTATTAAGGGGATGGGTCGTGGTCAGCATTTCAACACTATAAGGATAACAGTAGGAAGTGTAAGAAGGCAATCAGGGCAGCTAAAAAAAAAAATAAATAAAAAAAAAAAAAAGGACTATGAAAGGCACAAAGGAGAGAGTTCATCGACAGACACAGAGCTCCACAAATCATAACTACTGGGTAATATTGCCCCCTCCAGGAGGACTAGACAAAACAAAAAACACCTGGCTACGCCCATGGGATGTCCTCCGCTTGGTATATAACCCTCCACTGTGCTCTAGGTAATCAGTTTAGTAGCAAGCGGTATTAAAATTATCAGAACTCCATAGAGGGGTGGGTGCTTTGTCCGTCGAACTCAGAGAAATGGATTTTACTGCAAGTACAAAAATCCCATTTTCTTTTTCGTTCATCGACGGACACTGCGCTCCATAAATCATAACTACTGGGACATCCAAAAGCAGTGCCAAAAGGAAAATGAGGGACGGGGGAAAATAACCCAAAGTTAAACATAAGAACCCTTAACCAGGACACATGAGCCCTAACTGGGTCACAGGAGCCCCGTCTGAAAAAAAAAAAAAATAGATTTTTGTCTTTCCGTAAAATCCTTTTCTCTGATGTTCATTGACAGACACAGCTCCATATCTTCTTTGACCCTTGGGTTATGCTGCTCTCCATAGGAGTAGGACACTAGGCAAAAAAAGTTTGGATACGCCCATAGGGCAGTCCCAGGGGGTATACTCTCACTTCCTGCTCTAGCTCTTCAGTTTTGCAACAAGCGGTGTTAGAAGAACATAACCCCCAACTCATTAGAGGGGCGGGTGCTGTGTCCATCAATGAACATCAGAGAAAAGGATTTTATGGTAAGACAAAAATCCAGTTTTCGCTTTCATTCATTGATGGACACAGCTCCATATCTTCTTTGACCCTTTAGGAGGTCCCAAAGCAGTGTCAACATGAGGGTTGGGAAGAACACTGCAATAAACATATATTTTAAGAAATAGATCTGCAGCACCACAGCTAAAACCTCTATCCCTGAAATTGTGAAAATAAAATAAGGGGGCCAGTGGGACTTTGAGTGAGGTGAGCATATTAGCTGTTAATGAGACAATTGAAAGATTGGTGCCAAATAGGATTTTAGAAATGGCTCCATGACGAATAAAAAGTCAGGCAGCAATTGATCAAAAAACATATCAATCAATAAAATAAGATTTAAAACAGCACGAACATGGATACCATGGAGAAAATCGATTGACATACACATATGTATGTAACATCAAAAAATGAATATATACCATATTAGGAACCATATACATACAAATAATACACATTACATGAATACTTCAAATCAAAATAGGGAAAATGTCCACATCAACACGCATCAGAGATACGGTCTCATCAACATTCTATGAATTCATGTCGTGATCTGTCATTTTTTAGCTCTACGCGTTTCGTGGAATTTAGATCCACTCTTCAGGAGCTTTGTAAAAATACCTATAAGTAAATTTTTTTTTTTTCCCTCGCACACATTTCCTTCCAATCCTGGAAGCAGGGTCCTTTTTGCTTCTTTTCCCTTTCTACCTACTCGCCTAATTGGCTTGCATGGCACTTTGGTGTTTCTCTTTGGGATCCTATGGTATTCATTCCTTTTATTTTGAACTTCCTCACACTTATCACCCTAATATGGACCTTGTCCTTTATTAGTATATATTCATATACGTTATTTACACTAAACAATCTAATGTTGTTTTTGTACAGATCATTGGGTCACATATGTGTGAGAATATTGGCAAAATCTATTTTCTTTGTGGGGTCCATCTGGCTCCTCCCCCCTGTTCCACCTTGGACCTCTTGTGGCGTGCACCCGCCTCAGCCCCGGATCAGACGTATACCCATTCTGGTGCATCCAGCAATGAGAAATGTTTTTTCCTTTATATCCTTTAAAATCCCAGAATATCCTTGGAGATTTTCTGGTCGATTAATTAATACAATCGTGTCTCTGTAAGTATTCAAACACTTCAGATTTTGGCTGTTCTCAAGTTGAATTTTCCGGTATACTTGTTTTATTACTAATATATCTGTGCCAAATAATTTTACTTATAGGTATTTTTACAAAGCTCCTGAAGAGTGGATGTAAATTCCACGAAACGCGTAGAGCTAAAAAATGACAGATCACGACATGAATTCATGGAGTTGATGCGTGTTGATGTGGACATTTTCCCTATTTTGATTTGAAGTATTCATGTAATGTGTATTATTTGTATGTATATGGTTCCTAATATGGTATATATTCATTTTTTGATGTTACATACATATGTGTATGTCAATCGATTTTCTCCATGGTATCCATGTTTGTGCTGTTTTAAATCCTATTTTATTGATTGATATGTTTTTTGATCAATTGCTGCCTGACTTTTTATTCGTCATGGAACCATTTATAAAATAAATCCTATTTGGCACCAATCTTTCAATTGTCTCATTAACAGCTAATATGCTCACCTCACTCAAAGTCCCACTGGCCCCCTTATTTTCTTTTCACTGCAATAAACATACTTCCCAAAGGTTAAAACGTAGCCAACCAGATAAAATAAGAGCTCAACC
Source organism: Pelophylax lessonae (assembly GCF_965119305.1). Lineage (NCBI taxonomy): Eukaryota > Metazoa > Chordata > Amphibia > Anura > Ranidae > Pelophylax > Pelophylax lessonae. The sequence continues at coordinate 247,635,731 of NC_138774.1, read as the reverse complement.
AGGAAACAACTCAAGCTCATCTAGCAAAAATTGTCACCCACAAAGAGTCATCTCCAACAGCGGCCTGCAAAACTTTTCGGCTAAAGGCGGCATCAACAGATGCCATTATATCTACAGTGCCTTGCGAAAGTATTCGCCCCCCTTTAACTTTGCGACCTTTTGCCACATTTCAGGCTTCAAACAAAGATATAAAACTGTAATTTTTTGTGAAGAATCAACAAGTGGGACACAATCATGAAGTTGAACAAAATTTATTGGATATTTCAAACTTTGTTAAATAAAAAACTGAAAAATTGGGCGTGCAAAATTATTCAGCCCCTTTACTTTCAGTGCAGCAAACTCTCTCCAGAAGTTCAGTGAGGATCTCTGAATGATCCAATGTTGACCTAAATGACCAATGATGATAAATAGAATCCACCTGTGTGTAATCAAGTCTCTGTATAAATGCACCTGTACTGTGATAGTCTCAGAGGTCCGTTTAAAGCGCAGAGAGCATCATGAAGAACAAGGAACAAACCAGGCAGGTCCGAGATACTGTTGTGGAGAAGTTTAAAGCCGGATTTGGATACAAAAAGATTTCCCAAGCTTTAAACATCCCAAGGAGCACTGTGCAAGCAATAATATTGAAATGGAAGGAGTATCAGACCACTGCAAATCTACGAAGACCTGGCCGTCCCTCTAAACTTTCAGCTCATACAAGGAGAAGACTGACAGATATGCAGCCAAGAGGCCCATGATCACTCTGGATGAACTGCAGAGATCTACAGCTGAGGTGGGAGACTCTGTCCATAGGACAACAATCAGTCGTATACTGCACAAATCTGGCCTTTATGGAAGAGTGGCAAGAAGAAAGCCATTTCTTAAAGATATCCATAAAAAGTGTAGTTCAAAGTTTGCCACAAGCCACCTGGGAGACACACCAAACATGTGGAAGAAGGTGCTCTGGTCAAATGAAACCAAAATCAAACTTTTTGGCAACAATGCAAAACGTTATGTTTGGCGTAAAAGCAACACAGCTCATCACCCTGAACACACCATCCCCACTGTCAAACATGGTGGTGGCAGCATCTTGGTTTGGGCCTGTTTTTAATCAGCAGGGACAGGGAAGATGGTTAAAATTGATGGGAAGATGGATGGAGCCAAATACAGGACCATTCTGGAAGAAATCCTGATGGAAGTCTGCAAAAGACCTGAGACTGGGACAGAGATTTGTTTTTCAACAAGACAATGATCCAAAACATAAAGCAAAATCTACAATGGAATGGTTCACAAATAAATATATCCAGGTGTTAGACTGGCCAAGTCAAAGTCCAGACCTGAATCCAATCGAGAATCTGTGAAAAGAACTGAAAACTGCTGTTCACAAACGCTCTCCATCCAACCTCACTGAGCTCGAGCTGTTTTGCAAGGAGGAATGGGCAAAAATTTCAGTCTCTCGATGTACAAAACTGATAGAGACATACCCCAAGTGACTTACAGCTGTAATCGCAGCAAAAGGTGGCGCTACAAAGTATTAACTTAAGGGGGCTGAATAATTTTGCACGCCCAATATTTCAGTTTTTTATTTGTTAAAAAAGTTTGAAATATCCAATAAATTTTGTTCCACTTCATGATTGTGTCCCACTTGTTGTTGATTCTTCACAAAAAAATTACAGTTTTATATCTTTAGGTTTGAAGCCTGAAATGTGGCAAAAGGTCGCAAACTTCAAGGGCGCTGAATACTTTCGCAAGGCACTGTATCCTAGTACAAAAAATGTGGCAAAAGGTCGCCACCTGCACGACTGACGCCAGCTGACAGAAGGCCCAAGAGGCACTAAGCTCCCTCGTAGAATGCACCCTTACAGGAAAATGGAGGATCCTGAGCTTTAATACAAGAGGCCAGCACACCCTCTGCCTGATCCATTGGAAAAGGTAACAGCAGATGCGCCCAGCCCCATACGGAAACCATCCGTAAGGACAAACAGGGAATCAAATTTTTTGGAACGACTCAGTCCCTGGCAGGTACACACTAATTGGCCGAACCACATCCAAAGAATGTAAGGCAATCTCTTCAGGGTGCTTAGGCTTATAATACAAGGAAAGCAACACAATGCTTTTATTTAAATGCAAACCAGAGACGACCTTAGGAAGGAAACTGGCAAGTACGAAGCACAACTCTGATCTCCGTTAACCACCAAGTAAGGTGAACAACAAGGCAGCTTCCAGTTCCGACACCCTCGGTGCAGAAGAAAAAGCCACCAAGAAAAGGCAACCTTCTGGGACAATGTATGCAGAGGAATCTTGCGAATATTTTCCAACGACGGTTACTGAAGAACCGACATCACTAAGTTGAGATCCTACGAGGGCAACGGAGTCCATACTAGGGGAGCCAAGTGGTGAACCCCCTGAACAAAGGTGCAGACCACAGAAAGGAATTGCCAAAGGACGAAAAAAGCAAACCACCAATAGTTGAACTTGGCCCTTGATGGAACCCGAGGCCAAGTGCTGCTCAACACCTCACTGGAGGAAAGCAACTCAGAATCACCGAAAAACAGCGGGAGTGAGCCCCAGGGATTCACACCTGCAAAATATGCTCCTCAAAGGCGATGCTAAATCTACCTAAAAGCAGATTTACTAGCTTGCAGCCAGGAGGAGACGTGTGTTGAGGAAGCTCCGGATTCTGGCTCTGATCCTGTGACCTATCCTGCTGTAAGCCCCACGCTAATGCGGTGTTCAGAACACCCTGACATCCTGTAGACACCCCGGGTGATGACCAGAGGCAGGAGTGTCAGATCAGCACGACGCAACGCGGAGTACTGCCACTACGCCGCAGCACTCCAGCCTAATACCTAGACACATGGCGACTCAGACTGAGGGCCACTCTACCACTTCAGAGGCAGCTGCTAGCTTCGACACTCTCATGCAAGCCATCTCAGTCTGCCCAGCTGCCCTCACCTCCAAAATAGACCATGTCCAAATGGACATCTGTCCAATTACTTGAGACATGGATCGATTCCACGAGCAGGTATCGCAGGCGGAAGGGAGGGTGTCAGATGTGGAAGACACCCAGCAAAAGCACCATACTGACATACAGACCCTAAATATCAAAGTTAAACACCTGGAGTATAGGGCAGAGGACGCGGAAAACCGCAACCCCTGAAGTAATTTGCGGATCATAGGCCTACCTGAAGGGGCTGATCCTATAGCCTTTGGTGGGCGTCTGCTTACCACCCTACCAAGGGCAAAATTTACAGCATATTTTTCCATTAAAAGGGCCCACCGCATGCCGGCAGTTAGAGGCCCACAGGGTACCCCCCCACATACCTTTATTTTCAAGCTCCATCATCAAGACTGCAATGCTGTCCTCAGAGAGGCCCACAACCAGGGCAAGCTGAGATATGAAAACACTAAGCTACCAATATTCCCCAATTACTCTATTGAGGCTTTAGAGGCAAAGGAAATCATTTGATTATGTTCGTGCTAAGCTGAGGGAGAAAGGCCTAAAATACAGCATGCCATTTCCAGCCAAGCTACGGGTTCAAGATAGCAACCGCGTGCAGTTCTTCCCCTCTCCCAAGGATGCAGCTTCATGGCTGGAATTCTATCGCAGAGGAACTCTCCAATTTAATTTCAGGTCAAGTTTCTACTGCAGCCCGCTATTCTTCTGTAAAGTGTTTGTGTTGGTCCTTTGACTGATAGTGGAGACCCCGGAGGAATCCCATATTGTTTGCATAACTCTTTTTGATGGGTTCATCCTTCTTTTTGGGATGTCTGGGCCTCCCCCTTATGAATTATATGCAGTATGGCATGGCTGCAGTTTAATGGTGTTACTTTCAAGAATATACCCCTGGAATACAGGGTGCTAACAATTGTTTTTTTTTTATTTTCAATAGCTTTTTATTAAGAATTAAAGCACAGCAAATACAAATGTTACATAATAAATGTAATTGCGGATTCCAAGTGTCCACACAAAGAGGCGTTAGCCCGCACTTGGATAATCCTGATAGTGTCCACAGTAATGCTGAGTACAAAGTTGTAAACAATAGAAACAAAAATATAATCAACATATTAGGGTTTAACCAGAAAAACACAAGGAAATCAAACTTGGAAAACGTGAGTCTAAGCATTTAGTAGGCAAAAAAAGACATGTCAATATTCCAAAAGAATCAGAATGTATTACCATTGTAACTACTGCGCCAATCCATCCACGGGCCCCATCCTATTTCTACTTTATCTAACATGTTATGTGCAGATGCAAACATTCTCTCATATGTGCAATATAGTTGGGTTAGATTACTAATTTAATCTAAGGGAGGGAATGAAGGGGTGCGCCAGTGTTGCAAGATTGTCAGTCTGAATATTGGTGACAATATTCCTGAGATGGTAAGGGATGCTATCTACAATATGTCTAGGTTCAATATGGCTAGACCCGGGTTCAAAGGTAGAGGGATGGTGGTCACAATATTCAGGAGATGGAAAACATCCGGCCAGAACTTGGACAGATGTTTGCAGGACCAAAGGAGGTGGAAAAGGGTGCCTATCTGTCCGTAACCCCCAATTGTTTTATTTAGCTGGAATACCTACTCTGTGGGCAACTCTTGTTGGAGGAGGTAGTTGTGCCTTTTGTTCGCTGGCCTCAGGAGCATGGAGGTTGAGCCGGCGTTCTGTTCGGGATAAAAACCCTCCTTAAATTTTATGGGGGGTGATTTCAGCTTTTGTTGGTTTAAGTTAGTTTGTTATATTTTTTTATGTTCTATGTGCAGCTTGTGGTCATTATGTTCGTATAATTTGTCTTGATGCGAAATTGCACTTTCTTGTATCTTTCATCCGGGGCCATACATACTGCTTTAACTTTTTAGTGGCCTCCATTCGGTTGTGTTATTTGACAGTATTTTAAGGGTAGACATTAATATGTACAATCTTGGAACACCAGGGTGTTGAATTCTCCTTTTAAGAGATCCCTGGTGTTTCAATTGATTAGGACACATGCCCCTCATATATGTGTGCTCCAAGAAACTCACTTGGTGGGTAGGAGGACACTTGCCCTGAAGAAACCATGGATAGGCCACCATTACCACTCTTACTCGAATTTGGCAAGGGGAGTGAGTTTACTGATTCATGAATCTCTTCCCTTTAAACTTTTGGATCTGAACTTGGACCCGGATGGAAGATATATAGTGCTCCACATGCAGATTGAATCCCTGACTCTGGTGCTGGTGGGCTTATACCTATCTCCACCGGGCTCTGAAAAACTGTTATATAGACTCACAACTAAGATTTCAGATTTTTCTACTGACAATGTGATCATCCTGAGTGATTTTAATATGGTCACTGACCCTATATGGCCCCAGACTGTCGGCCAATGCATCCTCTCGGTCAGATCTTGCTACCTGGGCAGAGATCTACAGTCTGGTAGATGTGTGGAGATGGAAACACCCTGGTCTGCGCACATACATCTGTCACTTTGCCTCCTATCGGACCTTTTCCCGTGTATACTTGGTCTATGCCGGGGATCCTATCCTGCCTAGGGTCCGAACTGTCCACATCCTACCAACGGGGATATCAGACCACGCTCCATTGCTGTTCAAAATGAACGTATGTAATGTCCCCTCGGATAAGTTCTGGATATGATCTAGATTTTGGATCTCAGATGTCACTGTGGAGTTACGCTTTAAATTGCAAATGCTCATGTACTGGGATGTTAATCCTGACTTTGCCCCTGATGCTGTTGTATGGGACGCCTTTAAGGCATTTACCCATGGCCAATACCAGACCATAATTCCTAAGGTTTGCAGGGAAAGGGGGACAGACTTTGAGAGGAAGGAGACAGAGGCTACGGATCAAGAGGCCCTGTACATGCGCACCCAAGATCCCCTTCACTACCCCCCGAATACAGGACCTAACTGCTGAAATTCTTCTGCTAGGGACTGCCTTGACAAAAAAAAAAAAAAAGCTGCTTCACCACGGAGAATCTACGAACAGGGAGAAAAAACAGAGAAACTGTTGGCTTGGTTGTCCTGGGAGCATACAACCGGGATTAGCATACAGTATCACAACACACTGACCATACTGGGATCTGCTATTCCATTACCTTCAATGTTTTGCTAGGTATTATCAGACCCTGTAGAGCTCCCAGGCAACATATTCAGAGAATGAACTGGTTTCCTATCTGGATGGAATAGACTTACCAACTCTGACCGAGACATATCGGAATAAGTTTGACGCCCCACATTACCAACACCGAGATACAAAAGCTCTCAGTGCACTGCAATCCAGGAAGACCCCTGGCCCAGACGGAATTCCTGTGGAATTCTACAAGGCCTATGCTGAAGATCTAATATCCCGATTACACTCCTTGATGTCACAGTCGCTGTCATCGGAGTCCCTTCCTACATCTATGGGTGAGACGGTAATTGTGGTCACCCCTAACCCGGGGAAAGATCACACACTGTGCTCCTCTTATCGTCCAATTTCCTTACTTAATGCAGATGCGAAGCTCCTCTCCAAAATACTGGCCAACCATTTGAATACAGTAATTACGGCCTTGATCTTCCCTGATCAAACGGGCTTCATGCCTGGAAGAGTCACAGAAATTACCATAAGGAGATTACATACTAACATGGCCTTGGTGGACTCCTATCGTGCTTTGGTTTTAGCCCTCGTTTTGTGTCCTGGATAAAGATGCTTTATGCTCGGCCGGTTGCACGGGTCCAGACCAACGGTAACTTGTCAGACTACTTTCCATTAGGCCGGGGGACCTGTTTGCTCTGGCCTTGGCTCTCCTGCTTAAGGCTGTCCCGGGGGTGAGGGGCATATGGATTGGCACGATAGAAGAAAAACGGTCGTTATATGCCTATGACTCCCTACTATACCTGGCCGATGCCTCTTCCTCTCTTCAAACAGCACTGACCCTTTTTGCCATTTTTGGTCGATACTCATGCATACCCATAAACTGGGCTATATTATTACTTTTCCCCCTTCACCCGTTGACCCTGCGCGTAGATACACATACACCACTCTGCTGGGTTGAGGAATTTACATATCTGGGTATCCGGGTGGGTAAGCTTATGTGAGAAATAACATTGACTCTCTACTGGGCCAACTTACCTGAAAATTTGAAGCGTGGTACCCTTCCACTGTCACCAGTTGGTAGGGTTAATTTAATTAAGATGTTTTATCTGCCAAAGTTCTTGTACTTTTTTCAGAATTCCCCGATTCGCATTCCTAGAACGTTTTTTCTAAGTATGGATGGTCTGGTGGTTTCTTTTGTCAGGGCTGGGCGTGTTCCTCAAATAGCCAAGAAAACACTGTGCTTGCCCTTATCAAGAGGCGGCCTAGCAGTCCCTAACTTTCAATTGTACTTTTGGGCTGCAATTTTATTCACCGTCCGTTGGTGGTTCACCCAACCTAGACAAGATCCTGCAGTGACCCTGGAGGCGGCACTCTTAGGTTTGTACGTGGCATTGAGTAACCTGGCCTTCTGGGGTGTGCGGGCACACCCACAGGTGACGGTCCAAATGAAGAGGAGTATGGGTGCAGGCTCGCAAGATCTGTGAAGTGCTATCGCATATCTCCCAGTCCCCGCACACACCTCTTTGGGGGAGCCCATCCCTCCCACATTTGTACACGATCCTGGATGCGCATGTATGGGCACAGAGGGGGATAACCACGTTAAAGCATATCATGTCTGATGGAGGGCTTCTCCCATTTTCAACCATGAAAACGCACCTTCTCCCTGCCTCAATCTCTTGAGTTCAGATATTGGCAACTTCCCATGCAATTAGGGCCCAATTCCCTGATCCAATTGTCCTCGAGTCTGACCCTGTAAAACGTCTACTGTCCTCTAGGGTGCTGGGAAAACCTTTATCCTGCCTGTATATACAATTGTCCACGGCACAGGGATCAAGACTGACCCACACATTTGAGAGATGGAAGAAGGATATCCCAGACCTTACTGAAGATGATTGGGAGGACAGTGTGACTTCATACATTCTAACCATAATCTCAGCTAGAGATAGATAAACACAGCTTAAGTTTCTCCATCACGTATACTGCACACCCTAAATATTGGCCAGAATTTATCCACAGAGAGACCCCAGGTGTATTAGGTGTGGCGATGAAAATGGTACCTTTTGCCATATGGTCTGGTCTTGTCCTAAACTTAACAGCTATTGGCAGACGGTGATTGATATTCTTAGTGAAAAATGTGACAATATAGTCCCACTGAATCCTGGAGTTACTCTTCCTAATAGGATAGATGTTGTTGTAGGGGATAGGTATACAAAGTTGTGTATTACATTTTGCATTATTTTATGCCAGACGAGAAATTTTATTAAAATGGAAATCAACGGAGCCCCCTACCTGTTCCTCATGGTGCAGGGCAGTCAAATCAGCATTACCATTGTATAAAATAACGTATGAGAGCAGGAATTGTCCTAAGAAGTATGACAAGATATGGTCTAATTGGATTGATGCAGATGTTCGAGCTCCATAGAAAATGTATTAATACGATGACAATTACATGCGTTATCCCCATCACTCTGTTCCACTCTTCAATCTTACCCTTTTTTAAACTTTGTCTTCTCACCTTCAAGCGCCCCCCTTTTTAATTTTTTTCCCTTCCCTTTTACTACCCCCCTCCCCTACTTGACATATCTTGTACTGGTCCAGGTCACCATCTCCGGTCTAGGCGATGCTGATGGTGATCCTAGTTCTGTATTGTGTAATTGTAATCCCTCTTCAGTCAAAAGAATGTTATTATAATATCTATTTATACAAGATAAATGGACAAATTGTATGTACCTCTTTACTTGTTACCTTTCTGCGCAAGAATCCAGTGTACAGACCCGGTTTGCTATTGTTTTATCCATCAATATGAGTTTTCTATTAAAAAAAAAAAAAAAAAAAGGCAGCGATTATAAAGCAAGATGGGAGATTGACCCTTGAGGCAAAAGATCTCCTCTAAGGATGAAGTTATCAAAGAACATCGACGACCAACCATAACAGATCTGGTTACTAAGACCGGCGAAGCCAGTCTGTAGCCACTAGCATCGGCGTAATCTTGGCAGAAGTTCCAGAAGAGGAAAGCCGGATTTCAGACGACACCGGCCCCAAAGGAGCCACCAGTGGGTCCGTGGCGTCGGCCAGAGGATCCCAAGACTGTGCCACAAACCCAAACACCTTCCTGTGGAAATGAGAGGCCAACAGGACCAACTCAGGAGTTCCCCACCAGAGACACCATTGATGAAACATCCTCCGGAGGAGATGTCCAGTATATCAAATCGGTATTCTGGATGCTTCCAGAGGCCAGACCCCCTGAACACAATCTGTGTCAAAATACGCCACACCACCCAGACAGGCTGGTATCTATGGTGACCATTGTCCAGCACAGGGGAAGAAAAATTCACCCTGTCGAAGTCACCCAAGCAGGGACCTTCTCGTGTGAAAGCCCAAGAGACTGAGGTGAGCACTCTCCTTCCTAGGCCCTGCAAACATGTTTGAATAAAATCCATGAAACAAACATTCCGATTCTGAGACTGGAAAAATCACCCGCGAAGAGACCGCACAGGCGGTCTGGGGATAAACGCAGGTGGAAGGAGAAAAGCGCACTAGAGGAGAAGATCGACGACCTGATCTTGAAGCCGGGCCGATCAACTCATGGACCCACCTATCTGAATCAGGGAGGTTTACAGGTCCTGAGGAAGCATAGATATCTTTCCCCACCCCAAACATGGGTAATGGTGCCCCTTCAGGCAGAAGAGGCCTCCTTGTCCGCAGGTCTGAAAAGACACGCTCTCGGCATACCAGACCGAGTCCGCAAAGGAACCTCCGGAGGAGGTCCTTCCAGAGAGGCTTTGAACAGGCGATTCCCCACAAAGGGAAGATCACATAAGGCCTTCTAGACAGCCTGGTCCGCAGATCAGTATATTAACCATAACCAAAAAGCCTGCCAGGTCCGCAAAGGCAAGTGGAGCCTGTTCCCCTTTCAAGAACCTGGCGCAAAAAACTTTGCCCATTTGGGAAAGTCAGGGACACCAAAGCTATGGTGAACACCCGCCCAAGGACCGAATCGGCCACAGTAAAACATGTGGCGGACCATAGTCTCGGCTCTCCTGTCAAAAGGATCTTTTAAAAACCAGAGACTCTTCCACTGGAATTATGGTGGATTTATTCAGCCTGGAGACCTGAGAGTCCCCCACAGGTGGCACTGCCCACGCACTCAACAGAGACCCCTCAAGGGATACAGACTATTGAAACACTCAGGAACCCCCATTTTGAGTTTGGAACAACTCCACTGATTTGTGACAAACTTGTCACAGTAGGCGGGAAAAAAAGGAAAAAAAACCTCATGCCGCTTTTAAGGAGTTGCGGCCTCAAGGGGACCAGCGCCTCTGACACAGTAACTGCTGCATCCCAATATTTAAAATTACCTGCACCAAATACATTGAGTGCATCCACCAGCACCTTAGCATGCGCATGTGCAGTAAAAGAGGAATCATCCTCACCGTCAGAGCACCCGAAGTGCGTGGACACAGACTCAGTAGAGTCACTATATGCTAAGCTCACCCTGAGAACATAAGCAGGAGAGGTCGACTAAAGGTCCACAAAAAGGACCACCTATTAGACCTAAGGCAGGCCTCGACAAACCCCGGGCGCCAGGTCGCATTTGCGACTAGAATTAGCGACCTGGCGCCTGGGGGGCCCTGCAGGAGGTGTCCTGTCCCTTTTGCGCCCCCACCTTCTTTCCCGAGTGCACGGACTTCCACGCCATCCATAAATTGAGGCCCCGGCTTTTCGGCCTTCTTCTGTTAGATGAGAGGCTAGGGGAACTGGCGCCCTCTTGTGGTGGCCGGGAGTAATGCATGTTCTCAATGCCTTCCTTCTCATCTGCTCTTTGGAAGGAGATGGGAAGTTTTTGCAGGCTTCATCTCTCTGTCCAGTTACCTTTGCTTAAAGGTAAGTGGACAGGGAGTGTTTTTATTATTATTAATTTATTTTTTAAATTAAAAAAAAAAAATACATTTTTTCTTTTTTTTTTTTAATTATTAAAAAAAAAAAAAAAAAAAATTCTTTTTTTTTTTTTCAATTCTTATAAAAAAAAATATGAGATATATATATATATATATATATATATATATATATATATATATATATATATATATATATATATCTTTTTTTTTTTTTTTCCTCATCGCCGTGCCACAGCTGAAGGCCCCTTTCACACGGGCTGTCTGATCGGGTCCGCCTGACAGTTTTTCAGACAGACCTGATCGGACCCCTCATTCTCCCCTATGGAGCGGTAATCGGAGGATCGGATCAGATGGCATCGGATGGAAAAAGAGAGACAGTCTGTTTCCATCCAATTGCGCTATAGAGGAGAGTGGGGTTCTAGTCGTATTTATGTGTAAATTTAGTATCCGTTTTATTAAATAAAGCTTGGTTGTTAGTTTAAAAAAAAAAAAAAACTGGCTCCTAACTTTTTTTAGCTGGCTCCTAGATTTCAGGCAAATTTGTCAAGCCCTGACCTAAGGGTCATCCTCCATAGAGGACATAATAGGACATAGCCCCCGGGGGGGGGGGAGGGTGCAGACGATCAGGCAGAGTACCCTCACCCACACAAAAATGGCTGCTCGGACACCCAACCACGAGTAGTCCGCAAAGCAGCGGTCCAAATTTGGGGCCCTAACAGGCTGGGTGAATCGCGAGTCTGCCGACAGCTTTGTTAGCTTGATCAGCAGCTCGGACAGCTTGGTTAGGAGCTTGGACAGCTTGGTCAGTCACTCAGATGGCTTGGTCAGTCGCTTGGACAGCTAATTCCGTCAGCCGCGGCCTTAATTTTTGTCCCGATCCAGCCGTGTGGGGCACACATTCGTCGGCAGTACTGTCCGCTATATCATTGGCTCGGACAGCTTTGTCAGGCAATCGGACAGCCGCGAGTAAGCCGCGGTCTGAATTTTCAGCCTCATCCAGCCACGTGAGGCGTGGATCTGCAGCTGAGGAAACAAACCCCCCACTCCCCCCCAGCCCAATAACTACTGCAAGGAGCCCAAAGGGCATCCCTGCCCCAGTCACAAACCCCCATGGGGCCGGGAGCCCGCTCAAAGACCCCCGTGTGCGATCCAGACAGCCTGGTCAGCACATCCACCTACCCCTACTGCAGCAAGTGGCAAAGCCAGCTCCTACCTCACCCAGGGAGGGAGGGTGGGGGCAGGTTGGGGCCAAAAGACCCACCATGACTGTTAGAGGGGCTGGGGGGGAACTAAAGGGAGCCCGGGGGTCCGACCATTCCAGGGAAGGGCCCACGTCCACCCCGAGGGATCACATAGGGAGAGGGGGGACACTACTTACAACACCATGGAACCGGGTGGGCACCACTCCGGGCACACAACCTCCCCATCTTGGAATGGGGGGTGTAAAACTGTACATATCACCACAACTACTTTGTACATCCAGATGGATTATACAGCATCTCACAAAATTGAGTAAACCCCTCACTTTTTTGTTAAAAATTTATTATTATTATTATATTATAACTTTTCATGTGACAACACTGAAGAAATTACACTTTGGTACAATGTAAAGTAGTACTGGTCACTAGAAGTTTAACATGGCACCTATTGGCAAAGAACTCTCTGAGGATCTGAAAAAATTAATTGTTGCTCTACATAAAGGTGGCCTAGGCTATAAGAAGATTGCCAAGACAATGAAACTGAGCTGCAGCACAGTGGCCAAGACCATACAGAAGTTTAACAGGACATGTTCCACTCGAACAGGCCTCTCCATGGTCGACAAAAGACCGCAAATTTACACTGTTAAACTGTACACTCACTATTTTACATTGTAGCAAAGTGCCATTTCTTCAGTGTTGTCACATGAAAAGTTATAATAAAATATTGACAAAAATGTGAGGGGTGAACTCACTTTTGCGAGATACTGTATAATCCATCTGGATATACAAAGTAGTTGTGATGATATGTACAGTTTTACTAACACATGTCAAAATTGTGCTTAGGCATCTACATTTGGTTTTACCCTTAGGCGTGAAGGGGTTAAGTACTTGCCGACCCACCACAGTACATATACTGCAGCAGGTGCAGGCACAATCACGTACATGTACGTCATGTGCCTGAACTGGTTTTAGCAGCACCCCTCCCCCCCTGCAACCACTGTGTACTCGATGGCAGGGTGATCATGACAGCTGTGTTGCCTATGTTGGGATTGGCCCACAGCTATCACATGGCACCTAGGCCAATCACAGCACCCTGAACCATGTGATTAGCTGTAGCCAATCACAGATCACTAGTGATCAAAGCTGTCATGAATGGTTATAGCCCGATCATGGCAGTCGAAAACATTGCTGTTACAATGATCTTTATAACAACAAACAAAATGTAAATAGAAAATCCCTGATCACCCCTCCCCTCCATATTAGTGGAGTGTTACTATGGTGACAGGATTTAAAAAAAAAAAAAAACTATGAAAATGAAAAAAAAAAAGGTAAATTAAAACCTTTTTTTTTTTAACATACTGTAACCAGTCAGTGTCCCTAAACACCGCCACATCAGTCATATAAATCTGTACTGTGCTGGTGACAGTACATAAGTAATAGATCCTCCAGATATCCTATTACAGATATCCCCCTGGACCTTAGAACTGCAAATACCGGAGCTAGGATCTTTGTGAACACTCTTGGAGCTGTGGCTAAACCAAAGGGCAGGGCCACAAACTGAAAATGACGGTTTTCTATTGCAAAGCGTAGAAACCTTTGATAAGCCTGGCATTTAGGCACGTGAAGGATATGCATCCTTGATGTCTATGGATGCTAGAAATTTCTCTCCCTGAAGGGAGGCTATGACTGAACAAATTGACTCCATACGGAAAGTACGAACGTTCAGAAACTGGTTTAGAGCTTTGAGATCCAGAATACGTCTCACATCCCTACTTGGTTTGGGGATCAGGTTTGAGTAAAAACCCCTGAACCTTTCATTCTCCGTTATCACTCTTTGGGCCCTCAGCTGGTCTAACGCTAGAAAGAGAGACCTTTTTAGGGGATCTGTCGGTGTACTTGACTTCTAAACAGAAGATGTGGGAATAATCTAAATGCCAGTTTGTACCCCTACGAAATGGTGGAGATAATCCAGTAGTCTAGGATCGTTTCCACCCAAACCTTTGAGAACCTAAGCAGCCCCCCCCCCCCACCCAAGTTAGCAGGGGCGCCTCTTCACAGAGTAGGCTTAAAAGGAAGACTTGGTTGATCTCTGGGCCCAGGGCTTTTTCTGACCCTGCCCAGAAAGCTTGGTTCCGGACCCAGATGGCTAAGCCTGTCGTCACCATTTGGAATTAGAAGCACTGGTAGTTTGAGTGCTGGGGATTTTAAAAGAACGTGTGCTCTTCCTTTTTACAGGAAGCAACGTACTCTCCCCTCTGAGATCTTTTGGATATACTTATCTAAATCGTCACCAAAAAGGCCTTCTCCCTGAAAAGGGAAGCTAGCCAGTTTAAAATGTTTTACATGGTAATTCCACAGACCAGCTCTTTAACCAAAGGATTCTGTGCATATGCATTTTCATCAGAGCAACTCGTGACATTTGCCTTATGGAGTCTGTAAGAGCATCCACTGCGAAACAATGTGCGAGGCAGATCTGACAGATCTTCCACAGACTCTCCTTGAGAAGGAACTGTCTTGGACACTCGCTTCATACGGTCTTTTAAAGACTGACACTCCTATGGCTGCTACTGCTGGTTGTATTGCAGATTCTGCAACTGCAAAGGAGAACCTCTTATCTACTGGATCCTTAAAAATCTAGGCATTATCAACAGGGCAGGTTAAACTCAAAGAAATGGCAGCATCTACAGTGGGTATATTCCATTTCTTAGTAAACTTTTCCCCCAAACGGTACAACAGTGAAAACCTTTTAGGAGGAACAAAAATTATATCAGGATGGTCCTAATTATTATACATTTCTTGCTCCAAGAGCGGATGTATGGGAAATGTCCGAGGACTATGAGGAGGATGCAATGAGCTTAGAGAGGAAAAAGACTTCAGCTGTCTCTAAGGGAAGAAATTTGTGTCCATATTGGACTATTTCAATAAGAGACTGAACCAACAATCTCTGGGTTTGAGAGGCTGACAGAGATTCCTCTGACCCGGACTCCCCAGAAGTGGAAACCTCAGCTTGACCTTCTATAGGGTCATCATCAGCTAATTCTTCCACATCCTCTGCCCAATCCTGAACAGAGCTCAGGGGGTGGCTCAGGTAAGGGGGATCCATCACGTTTCCTCCCTCCTTGTGATGCTGCAATCATGCCAACAATCTTACACTCAAGGCTGACTAATGCCGATGCCAAATTGTCCTTAGTGGCGTTGGTTGTGTCAGAAGCACCTGGAGTAGCTACTATAGAAACAAAAGAGATTGGCCCGCGGGACTTTATATGAGGTATGTGCTTAGTGGCTTGAGATCAATAAAATACACAATAAATAAGTAAAGCAATATTTGATTTTTTTATTGCATTATGTGAACAGGTTGTAAGAATAAAAATAGTAACGTACTCAGTAGCACATGACGTAGCTCAATAGCTAAATTAATATATAAATGATATACAACATGAACAGTATTACATCACATATTGGCAAACATCTTGGTGTAACCACTTGGTTTCAAAATTAGCCTGAATAGTATATTGGAATTCCATAACAGTAGAATATATAACATTGTGATCTGACGCGTTTCGGGAGCAACATCTCCCTTCTTCAGAGATCAATGTATTCAAAATATATCTACAAGAGAACAATATGTAGGAGTATGCAGTATGGGATAAAAGAATTTGAATAGAAGAAGGTTCAATCAAATAGTGAGGACTCAAAGGAGTACTAAATACTCACGGATCAATGAGACTCAAATGGAAAAATTAGACTCCTGTGTGGCAGCGGTATATCGTGTCTGACCCGGGAACTGAAGGGTCCCAATGGGATAGCAAACCAGAGAGGGGGGGTCCATGGCAGGTGGGTAATGAGTGTGTAGTAGGGAGAAGCACCTTCCAGACCTGTCATCTATATAAAAAAGAAAAATAGGAGTAACCATGTAGCATAATGCTACCATTTGTAGTGAACATACATAAGTGTGTATTAGGTAGAAAGGGCTGGTGTAAGAAATATAGGGATCCCGAATGGGTGTTGGAAAGGAAAAAGAAAGAAAAAAAGGGGGCAAAAATGCAAAAACCACCAAGTGGTTGTGTGATAAAAGAAAAAAAGAAATGAATAACAGTGTGGTATGGCCAAGGGCCAAGTTAGTGAAGATTGACTGAAGTGAGGTCGTCAGTAAAGGGATAAGCTACTGACCCAAGGAGAGTAAGTATGCGGGGAAAGTGTGGCCGTGAAGAAGGAAGTGGAGAAAAGAACCAGTGACTGACCTACCATGTTAATCCGAAGCTAGCAGCAAGCCTAGGACCCTAGCGTCATGTAGCGGGTGAAAAAAGATCAGACAGAGCTGAGGCGTCCGCGATCTCGTGGAGGAGAGGAACGCTGACGGCGGACCTCCCCATCCCGCAGATGTAAGAGCACGCAGCAGCGCGGCGACGTCAGTGGAACCACTGACGCACAGCGCTGGAGGTGCAACATAACGCCGATGTAAAGGTGGACCCGCTCGTCCCAAGGAGAGGGGAGGGGCGGGGACAGCAAGTGGGCAGAGCCTCCCTCTTAATACATCGCAGCTCCCGGGGTTCGAACAATCACCACTTGGCACACAGGAGCCAAGAGATCATTGAAAGATATGACATCCAGTGTGAAACATCACAAAGGGAGAACTCAATGAGTGTAGTTGCATATAACATACTGCAAAAAAGAAGAATAGATGTAAAATAAAAAATAAAAAAATTTGGAGTAGCTACTATGCCTGAAAACCGTAATGGCTCAGACTGGCTAGTAGCCTCTTGCCCTTCACGGGGAGTAGACACAAAAGAAGCACGGCTCGGACCTTAAAGGCCTGACTGTGGCATCACAGTGCCCCTTCAAACCGTGCCCCCCCCCCCCCAGCCTTCTTTGGGGCAGACATTACTTTATAGCGAAACAAACTTGAGATACTAACTTTAGTGTACCAAGCTTATACAGCTTATCGCACACAGCACTGATTATCCCAAGATGTTTGTGCCAGTAAAATACACCCACAGTGACTCACACAACCCAGCTGCTGCTGCTCTGTGTCCCTTTCAGCCTCAGCAGAGGCTAGCGCGTTGGAAACCATTCCTTCTAAATTGCTCCCATTTATGCTATACTGCGCATATGCATGCCAATCACATTCAAACATACGCCTGTAATAAAAGGCAAAGATTCTTGCATTCACCACAGACAAGCTATCAAGGAAGGAGATGAACATGCGGGTGCTTTTGCGCCAAGGCGAAAACAGCAACCACATGGGGTGAGAGCAGCTTAGGCTGAATTTTGTTTGTCACAGCTGATACCTTTCAGGTGATCAGCCCAGGGCAAAAAAAAAAACGGTGTGATAACAATAGGCAAAGAAATGTTTAAACAACTGCACAAGCTCATATAATCACAATTGATAAAATTGGCACATTTAATCCCTGAGGAAAGGCCAGAGCTTTCAATAAGATATATTTTGCATAGCTTAACACCATTGTCTCATGCACACATTGGTGCGTCACAGCTGCTACCACTCAGGTGATTAGCACAGGGTAAAAACATTGTGTCAGAAAAACCCTCATGTGGCACTCGGTCTCTTATCTTTCAACGGGAACAGTGCATAAAACATTTACAATCTGCAATTATACCAGCAATTTTAGCCTTCAAGGCTTGCTGTATATGTAAATATTTTAAATTGGACTTACCAGTCCTGCCTAGACATATGCCGGTTTTCGGTAATTCGATATATCGCGGTATTGCATAGCCACGGTATTGTTATTGTGGCATTTTTAAAATACCGAGTTTCTCTGTCAAGTCTGCCTGACTTGTGAATTGATACATTTCAGTGAGCTGGATGACTCATTCACTCACACAGCTAACCCCTTTCAGCATTAAGTCTCCTAACTATAAACAAAAATGTTTACATTGTATCTTTTCCTTCCCTCTGCCAGGGAGAAAGGAAGTTTAACCTCTTAAAGACTGGATCTTTTTCTGACACTTGTTGCTTGCAAGTTAAAATCAGTTTTTTTTTTTGCTAGAAAAGTACTTAGAACCCCCAAACATTTTATATATTTTTTTAGCAGAGACCCTACAGAAAAAAATGGCGATTGTTGTAATATTTTATGTCACACTGTATTTGCGCAGCAGTCTTTCAAACGCAATGATTAGACTTTAATGAATTAAAAAAAAAAAAAAACGTAACAGTAAAGTTATCCCAATTTTTTATTTTTTTTGTTACACAGAGAATCGTGATCTTTATTCCAAGCTAAAAAATCGTGATTCTCATTTTGGCCAGAATCGTGCAGCTCTAATAAATATATATATATATATATATATATATATATATATATATATATATATATATATATATACACACACACACACACACACACACACACACACGCATAGCAGCCCACATTACATTATTATATAGCCATCAAGCAGTGTCTACAAAAAATGCAGAAAGCTTGCCAGAGCAGGAACTGCAGGTTAGTCGCATGGTGCAAAAGCAGGATGGATTTCAAGGCCACTGAATTTTAAAAAAATGCTGCATGCACCTTTTTTCTGCGGAAAATGAGGGCATAGCAGCCCATTCAAATCAGTGGGTTGCTATGCATGTGCAAATGTGGGCCGCCAACCCGCATACATGTGAACCGCCAACCCGCATACATGTGAACCAGGCCTAAAGCAATAGTAAAGTCATTTATAAACAACACCTCCTTCAGGTTTAACCACTTCTTGACCACAAGGATTTGCCCTCTTAATGACCAGGCCATCGGATCGGAGCCGAGCGCCAGGACCAGTTATCACCAGTTAGGCCAGACACTGCTTGATGACCTATTTTAGGCCTGGTTCACAGAGTCTGTACTGACTGACTATATAATAATGTGCATAAGTGAACCAAAGCCCCTAAATTCAGCAATGAAATTGAAGTGAGGTGGAAATTTAATAATTTAAATTTAATAATAGAATACCGTGATAATACCGTATACCGTGGCAAAACCTTAATCAATTAATCGCAGCATGAAAATCTGATACCGTCACAAGCCTAGTCCTGCCACAGGATTCTGTTTGAAACGGGAATCCAATCTTCACCCATCACGGCGAGCTTTGTCTTGGTGACCTTCAAGGACTGGGTCCCCTTTTTTAGAGGGGCATCGGTCTTGGACCTGTGGAGCACCCTGCACGGAGTGCCTTTGGGGCTTGGTATTCAAAGGGTCTGGATCCCAGGGTCCAGGACCTAAAAAGGACAGCATTACAGGCAAAACCTTGTATCTGCTTCCCGAGGCTCAGGTACCATCTTTTTAGTCCATTGACGGTTTTTTGGATCCGATAGCTAACCCCTTAGATTCAGTGGCCTTTGATTGGGGTATATAGCAGATCTTTTTTCTTCTTTGAAGAAAAATGTGGAGAAACTCTCCAACATGACCATCACCTTTAGACACTAGCGAAAAAACCAAGGTACTTCCTGTGTGGGAGGGGTTATATAGAGGGACATCCTTTCTGATTGCTTGCCAGTGTCCCTCACCTTTAGGTGGCTATATAACCCATATGTTATGATTTATGGCTCTGTGTCCTGTGATGTACGAAAAGAAACATACATTTTAGTTTTGAGACAAACTGCTTAATTCCTTTTGTAAATTGTCCTTGCTGAGAGAAAGAGAAATTCTATATGTATTCTCTGCCGTATGTATATTTGTGTATATACTGCCATGTGCATTGTGTATGTCCAGGAACTTTGCCATAGGGGATATATCCCGTGTTACACTTAGCATGCTCAAAGACTTAGCCATTTGACATCATTTGATAAGTAAATGGTAGTTAATGCACTTGGTGCTCTCAATCTCACATAAATCTAAACCAAAACTCCTATAGTTGTCTTCACAAACCACACACAGTACCATTGCTGAAGGAAATTTAAAATGAATACAAATTGTGTGTGTTTTTTATCATTTCCAAATTATCTTGTCACCACAAATATGTGATATGGAGGGCCAACATCATAAAGCCAAATCAAAACGTCATTACCAAAATTCAGGAGTTAACACCACTATACTACACACACACACACACACACACACCAATAAACATCAAATATCACAGAATAAATCAAGAAACATAACTTCTGACTTATGTTACATAGTTACATAGTTAGGGAGGTTGAAAAAAGACATCCATCCATCCAGTTCAACCCAGAGGTTGAAAAAAAGACATCCCTCTATCCAGTTCAACATATGATGTGTGTGTGTGTTTGCTGTTAACCGTACATTGTATACCCCTGTATGTTGTGGTCTTTAAGGTGCCCATCTAAAATTTTTGTGAAACTATCAATGCTCCTTGCTGATATGACTGCTCTTACAGTGAAAAACCCCCTACGTACTTTAAGGTTAAACCGCCTTTCCTCTAGTTTTAGTGAGTGGCCACGTGTCTTATTGTATTCCCTTTCTCTGAATAGCTTGTTCCTTATGCTAGGGTCGCCAGTACAGTATTTGTACATTGATATCATATCCCCCCTCAATCGTCTCTTCTCCAGAGAGAATAAGTCCAGTGCTTGTAGTCTTTCCTCATAGCTGATGTCCTCTATTCCCCTAATTATTTTTGTTGCCCTTCTCTGGACTCTCTCCAGTTCCAGCACATCCTTTCCGAGGACCGGTGCCCAGAACTGGACAGAATACTCCAGATGTGGCCGGACCAGAGTCTTGTAGAGAGGGAGAATCTCTTTATTTCTGGAGTGAATCCCCTTTTTTATACATCCCAGTATTCTGTTGGTCTGGCTTGCAGCGGCTTGGCATTGCATGCCACTGCCAAGCCTGTTGTCTACCAGTACCCCCAGGTCCTTTTCTATCCTAGACTCACCCAGAGGTTCCCCCTCTAGTGAGTAGCTTGCTTTCATATTTCTGGCACCCAAGTGCATTCATTACTTTACATTTTTCAACATTAAACCTCATCTGCCATGTAGTTAGCCACCCCATAATTTTATTCAGGTCCGCTTGTAAGGTTTCCACATCCTGCATAGAAGATATTGGCATGCTTAGTTTAGTATCATCTGCAAATACTGAGATTGTACTAGATATCCCCTCCTCTTGATCATTAAAGAATAAATTAAACAGGATTGGTCCCAGGACAGAACCCTGGGGGACCCCACTTTCCACACCCGCCCAATCCGAGTACTCCCCATTAATCACCACCCTTTGAACTCTTCCCAGGAGCCAGTTCTCTATCCAGGTACTCACCTTATGTTCCATACCTACCTTCCTTAGTTTGAACAGTAAGCGTTTGTGGGGAACGGTGTCAAAGGCCTTTGCAAAGTCCAGATACACCACATCCACAGGCTTTCCTTTATCTAGGTGGCAGCTCACTTCATCGTAGAAGGTTAATAGATTGGTTTGGCAAAAATGATTTTTCATGAATCCATGCTGATTACTACTAATAATACCATTTTCATTACTAAAGTCTTGTATGTGGTCCCTTAACATCCCCTCCAAAATCTTGCAGACTACTGATGTTAAGCTGATCGGCCTATAGTTACCCGGGATATATCTCAGCTCCTTTTTAAATATTGGTACCACGCTGGCTTTTTTCCAATCAGCTGGTACCATACCGTCTGTAAACTATCCTTAAAGATCAAGAATAATGGTCTGGCAATCACCTGGCTGAGCTCTTTAAGAACCCTCGGGTGCAAGCCATCCGGACCCGGTGATTTATTTATGTTAAGTTTCTCTAGTTTAGTTCTAAGTCTAATCTTCTATTAGCCATGGCGGTACATCCTGAGGTGTGTTATTTAGCTTGGCCTTACAAGCTGGGTTAGTGTAGCCGCCCCCCCCCCCCCCCGATTCTTTTGTGAAGACTGAAGAGAAGAAATTATTTAACACTTCCGCCTTTTCTCTGTCCTCTGTGGCCATATTTCCTTTGTCGTCTTTTATGGGGTCAATGTGTTCTGGCCTCGCTTTCTTACCGTTTATATACTTAAAGAATTTCTTGCGGTTCTTTTTACTCTCTTCCACTATATGTCTCTCGTGTTCCATTTTAGCCGCCCTGATTTCGTCTTTACATTTCTTATTGCACTCTTTGAAATGCTTGAATGCTGCCAGTTCTACCCATAGGGATTCTACCTCGTCCATAGCTCCATTATTAACATCATCCCTCATATTTATCTGTACACTGTTCTTAATATACAGACATAACCCTCTCCCTTTTTTACCTTCTCTATCTCTGCGATGAAGGGAGTACCCCTGAATGGTCGCCATCCAGTCATGAGAGCTGTCAAACCAAGTCTCTGTTATCCCCACAAAATCTAAGTTCTCCTCAAACATCCGCAGCTCCAGCTGTCCCATCTTGTTGGCCAGGCTTCTGGCATTGGTATATAAACCTCTTAATTTTGACCGGTTGCATATATCCTCATTTGATGTTTTTAGGCTGCTCTTGAGATTTTTTCCCATACCCACCCTGGGTTTAGGAGCTCTGAACACCCTACCGCTAATGTCCCTATTTGTGCCCTCCGAATCTTGCTTTCCACTGGCTAATTCTACATCTTTACCCTCCCCCTCATCACCTAGTTTAAAAGCCCCTCTAACTCTATGGCCATCTTCTCACCCAGTACGGCTGCACCCTTCCCATTTAGGTGCAATCCGTCCCTACCATAGAGCTGGTGGCCGACTGAGAAGTTGGCCCAGTTCTCCAGGAACCCGAAACCCTCCTTACTACACCAGCTCCTCAGCCACTTGTTAACTTCCCTAATCTCCCGCTGCCTCTCTGGTGTGGCTCGAGGTACAGGTAGTATTTCTGAAAATACTACCTTGGAGGTCCTACTCCTCAGCTTAGCGCCTAAGTCCCTGAAATCATTTAGGACTCTCCATCTTGCTCTGCCTATGTCATTGGTACCCACATGTACCATGACAGCTGGGTCTTCCCCAGCCCCACCCAATAATCTGTCCACCCGATCCGTGATGTGCCGAACCTGAGCGCCGGGTAAACAAAAGGTTGCAAAGTTCAAGGGGGCCGAATACTTTTGCAAGGCACATAAATAATTCATAGATCCAAACAGTCTTGTGCTAGAAATGGTGCAAAATTAGCTTGATGACGATAATCCAGCCAGTGTTTTACAAGTGAATCTGTGTGTGTGTGTCTTATCTTGGGTGTTGGTAATTTTGCACCAATTCTAGCACAAGACCACTGGACTGTTTGGATCTATGAATTATTTATATATTATATGAATTTGATTCATTACAAGCACTTTATTTCTATTATAGCACCTTAATATTGCACAGTTATTTGTACTATGGCACTTTAATACTGCACAGATTTATGTATTATAGCACCTTACTATTGCATAGATACCGTATATGTTCTTGAATTTTTACATATCCTCACTGAATGCACCTTATTAGCGCTGTACCGTTGTTTTGAATCAGGGATAACGACCTCGAGGATACTGTGCGGGGTGTCTAATTCCATCCTGGGCAGACAAGCCACCGAGCCGTTGCGATCTAATCGCACACACCGTGACCTCCGCCCCCGCAACCTCTCTTCGGAGCTCCCAAGGGATGTTATCTGCCAGCTGCATTATTTTGAGGACAAGAACGCCATTTTAACTAAACTCCATAGCACACAGGCTATTGACTTTGATGGTGCCTCCCTTAACATCTTTCCGGACCTTTCCAAGGAGACCCTGGAACACCGGCAGGCCCTGAAACCACTCTTGGAGCAGCTGAGGGCTTCACTTACCAATGGGGGGTTTCCAGCCTGCTTTATTGCTACCAAAAATGGCCACTCCTCCACCCTCCGCTTCCCGGAAGAGCTAGCGCATTTCTTGCAGGAGACCGGTCTCCCAACCCTAGACCTACCTGGGTGGCACGATTGCATTCCCTCGTTTTCCTTTGTCCCCGACTCCCCTTGGCGCAAGTCACCCTCGAAGAAGAGGCACACGTCTGCTCCATCTTCCCAAAAGGGTGGTAATACTCCTTCGTAGGTTCTCATATGATGCTGCAGGTTGTATTTGTCTCCTTTCATTTTTTGCCGCTTTACATGCTGCTGTCTTACTGCTTATGTTTTATTATACTCGACTCCCCCCCCCCCCTCCTGCGGGGGGTAGGCTTACCCATTAGCCAGAGGCTATGCCATTGTTATGGTTAATTCCATTTTGTCTTCTTGCCGAATGTCAGTTGTTCATCATGTCCAGGTTTCAGGGTGAAATGTTCCCCCAGTTCGCCTTGCTTCGCATCCTCCTTTGGGGTGTGGGAGGAACCGTGGGCACCTGCTCTCCCCAACTAGCTACACTTATTGTGTGCAGTTCGCACACCCCCAAGGGACTTTGTGTCCCACATGTTCCTTTCCTATAATGTGCGGGGTCTTAATACCACGATGAAGCTTCACCAGGAGCTTCGTAGGGCCTCTTGCTCTGTGGCTTTCCTCCAGGAAACCCACCTCACTCATTCTACGAATGTGCAACTTTCTTCCCCTTACTATCCTGCATGGCTTTATAGTCTCTCCTCTACCAATAAAGCTAAAGGTGTCGCCATCGGGTTTCACAAATCTACCCCTTTCCAGCTCGATGATAGATTGTCAGACGATGATAATAGGTTTCTTTTTGTCAAGGGCTCCTTCCTCTCTTCTGTCCTGATCAAATTGGCCTCTTTCGCTGAGGGCCTCCTCCTCCTGGCTGGAGATTTTAACCACTTCCATACCGGGCCATTATAAAATGACGCCGGCAGGAAGTCTTCGCCGATCCGGGCGGCAGCCCTATGGGGCGCGCAGCGTGGTGATCGGGGGTGAGGCTCGTCCCTTTGGACTGTCACCAGAGTAGCCGAGTACCTGTCACCAGAGTACCCGAGTACCAGCCCATCAGAGTTCCCGAGTACTAGCCCATCAGAGTACCCGAGTACCAGCCCATCAGAGTACCTGATGGGCTGGTGACGGGTACTCGGGTACTCCGATGGCAGGTACTCAGGTACTCCGATGACAGGTACTCCGATGACAGGTACTCGGGTACTTTGAGTACCTGTCAGAGTACCCGCGTACCTGTCATCAGAGTACCCGCGTACCTGTCATCAGAGTACCCGCGTACCTGTCATCAGAGTACCCAAGTACCTGTCATCAGAGTACCCAAGTGCCTGTCTCCAGCCCAGAGTGCCCGAGTACCTATCTGCACCCCATCAGATTACCCGAGTACCTGTCTCTAGCCCTTTAGAATACCCAAATACCTCTCTGAAGCTCATCAGAGTACCCAAGTACCTTTCTGAAGCCGATCAGTGTACCTGAGTACCTGTCTGCAGCCCATCAGGAGTACCTGAGTACCTATCTGCAGCCCATGCCTCCTAGATTATGTGTTGGGGTGTTTGCTTTCCAAAATGGGGTAATTTTGTGGGGGGTTTCCCTTGTCCTGGTGCTCCAGGGCCTTCAAAAGTGTGATAGGTCGTTAAGAAATTATGTGTAATTTATTCTCCTAGAACACCTGACCGTGCTCCTTGCATGTTGGGCCTCTGTATGTGGCCAGGCTGTGTAAAAGTCTCACACATGTGGTATCACCATACTCAGAAGGAGTAGCAGAATGTATTTTGGGGTGTAATTGCAAGAATGCATATACTGTGCGTTAGAAATAACTTGTTATGGCAATTTTGTGTAAAAAATAAATTCTTCATTTTCACAAGAATTGTGGGAAAAAATTACAACTTCAAAAAACTCACCATGCTCACTCTTACTTAATACCCTGGAATGTCTACTTTCCAAAAAGGGGTAATTTGGGGGGTATTTGTACTGTCCTGACATTTCAGGGCCTCAAGAAATTAGATAGGCAGTCGGTACATCAGGTGTGATCAATTTCCAATGATTCGCACCACTGTTTGTTGACTCAATAACTTTCACACAGACTAAATAATAAACACTAATTTAGGTTATTTTTTACCAAAGATATGTATAAGTATAGATTTTGGCCCAAATTTATGAAAAAAAATTACTCTTTGCAAAATTTTATAATAGAAACTAAAACCAAATGTGTTTTTTTTTTCAAGGTTTTCGCTATTTTTTCACTTATATCGCAAAAAATAAAAAACCCAGTGGTGATTAAATACTACAAAAAGAAAGCTCTATTTGTGTGAAAAAAATGATAAAAAATTTGATTGGGTACAGCGTTGTATGACTGAGTAATTATCATTCAAAATGTGAGAGCGCCGAAAGCTGAAAATTGGTCTGGGTAGGAAGGGGGTGTAACTGCTCTGTATGGAAGTGGTTAACATGACTTTCGATCCTTTAACCACTTTCCGCCTGCCCGCCGTCATATTACGGCGGAGCGGTGCGACTATTGTTCTGGGCCGCCGTCATATGATGGCGACCCATTCAGGCAAGGCAGGCGCGCAATCGTGTGCGCGCCGCCCTGCACTGCCGGTGTCAGCGTGTCCCCGGGACACAGCCCGTCACCAGCAGGGGGGAAACAGCCAATGGGCATGACTGTTTCCCACGTGATCGGCTGTGTGATTTGAGCAGCGGGGAAAACTATCCGGTCCTGGATCCTCAGAGACAGGAAGTCGAGTGAGGACAAGATGGCCCTCACTCGACTCTATGGTCTTGGAGGACCGGTGCTACGTCAAAAGTCGTTGCCTAGCAACCGGTTTAAAGGGCCGCTTTTTTTTTTCTTTTTTAGTGTAGTTGTGAGGTCTTTTGACCCCAGATCTCACAATAAAGAGGACCTGTCATGCCTATTTCTATTACAAGGGATGTTTACATTCCTTGTAATAGTTATGAAAATTATCAAAACTTTTTTTTTTTTTTAAAAAACCGTGTAAAAATAAAAAATAAATAGGAAAAAAAAAATTAAAGTGCCCTGTCCCAGTTAGCTCGCGCGCAGAAGCGAACGCATACGCAAGTCCCGCCCACATATGTAAACGGAATTCAAACCACACGTGAGGTATCGCCGCGATCGTTAGATCGAGAGCAATAATTTGAGTGCTAGACCTCCTCTGTAACTCTAAGCTGGTAACCTGTAGAAATTTTTAAACTGTTGCCTATGGGGATTTTTAAGTACCAATGTTTGGCGCCATTCCGTGAGCGTGCGCAATTTTGAAGCATGACATGTTGGGTATCTAATTACTCGGCGTAACATTATCTTTCACAATATGGAAAAAAATTGGGCTAAATTTACTGTTTTCTTATTTTTTAATTAAAAAAAGTGAATTTTTTTTTTTTTAAATTGCATTTGGAAGACAGCTGCGCAAATATGGTGTGATAAAAAATATTGCAACGATCTCCATTTTATTCTCTAGGGTCTCTGCTAAAAAAATATATATAATGTTGGGGGGTTCCAAGTAGTTTTCTAGCAAAAAAAAATGATTTTAGCTTGTAAACACCAAGTGTCAAAAATAGGCCCAGTCTTAAAATGAATAAATGGACAACTTTGTGTAAAGTGCTACTTGGATGTTAGGCCTCTGTATGTGGCTAAGCTGTGTAAAAGTGTTACACATGTGGTATCGCCATACTCAGGAGGAATAGCAGAATGTATTTGTATTTCAGAGTGCAATTTTTGCTAAGTACATGCTATGTGTTAGAAATATTGCATAAATGGACAGCTTTGTGTAAAAAAAAAAAAAATGCGTTTTAATTTTCTTTCCACATTTTCCAAAAACTTGTGGAAAAAAAAGACATATTCAAAAGACTCATTATGCCTTAAAAAATTATACGTTGGGCTGTTTGCTTTCCAAAATGGGGTTATTTATGGGGGTTTCCATTGTCCTGGTGCTCCAGGGCCTTCAAAAGTGCGATAGGTTGTCAGGAAATTATATGTGAAATTTACGATCCTAGAATGCTGGACAGTGCTACTTGGATGTTAGGCCTCTGTATGTGGCTAGGCTGTGAAAAAGTCTCACACTTGTGGTATCGCTATACTCAGGAGGAGTAGTAGAATGTGTTTTGGGGTGTAGTTGCAAGTATACATATGCTGTGTGAGAGAAATAACCTGTTATACGTCAATTTGTAAAAAAAATCTTCATTTTGCAAAGAATTGTGGGAAAAAATTACAACTTCAAAAAACTCACCATGCCCCTTATTAAATACCTTGGAATGTCTACTTTCCAAAAAGGGGTCATTTGGGGGGTATTTGTACTTTCCTGACTTTTTAGTGTCTCAAGTGGTCAAGTGTGATCAATTTTCAATGATTTGCACCATAACTTGTGGACTCTATAACTTTCACAAAGACCAAATAATATATACTTATTTGGGTTATTTTTACCAAAGATAAGTAGCAATATAATTTTTGTCCAAAATTTGTGAAGAAAAATTACAAATTACGCAAGCAGATATGGACTTGAAGCGGGTGAAGCTCCCTAGACTTCCTGCATGTATGTTGAGAAAGCTGGAGGAGTTCACAGTTGAGGAGTTTCAGAAAGCTCTGAAGGACACACCGTCTGGTAAAGCCCCGGGCCCCGATGGCTACACGGTGCTTTACTACAAAACATTTGGGGACATTCTTCTCCCCCACCTTACCACTTATGCTAAATCCATCTCTGCGCCCACTGGTCTCCACCCCGAGTCTCTCTTGGCGCACATCACTATTATCCCCAAATCAGGAAAGGACCCAGCGTGCTGCGGCAGCTATCGCCCTATCTCCTTATTAAATGGACATAAAATTATATTCTAAAGTGATAGCCAACAGACTCCTTCCCCTTATCCCCCAATGGATATCTACTGATCAGATGGGTTTCATCCCTGGCAGGGAGGCGAGGGATAACTCCCTCCTCGCACTCTCCCTCCTTCACTTTGTCCGCACTCACTCCCAGTCCACTCTGTTCCTCTCGACTGACGCCGAGAAGGCTTTTGACAGGGTGGACTGGGACTATCTGCTGACTACATTACAGTTTTTTTCGGCCTAGGTCCCAAAGCTCTACATCGCGTAGCTTCACTTTACTCCCAGCCGACCGCTCAGGTATGTGTCAACGGCATTCTGAGCTCTCCGTTCACGTTACACAATGGCACGAGGCAGGGGTGCCTTTTGTCCCCCCTGCTTTTTGCAATCTCCCTCGAACCCTTCCTCGCTAAGGTCAGAAATGCTCCAGATATCCATGGTGTCACAGTTGGTTGCAAAACACATAAATACGCAGCAAACGCAGATGATATCCTGTTTTTTGTCCAACAACCACGTATATCTCTCCCTAACCTCATGCGAGCCTTTCAAGACTTTCGGAGACTCTCAAACTTTAAGATCAATTTAGCTAAATCTGAAATTCTAAATATTAATCTTCCCCGCAACATGGTAGGCTCTCTTAAACCTTCCTTTCCTTTTTCATGGTGTCCCGAAAAATTGAAATATTTAGGCATCTTCATAACCCCCCGCCTGCATTCCCTTTTTCGCCTCAACCACATTCCCCTACTGAATACAGTCAAAACGGACCTGAGGAGATGGTCTACATTACCCCACCCCTGGTTAGGTAAAATTAGCATTGTCAAAATGAATATCCTCCCACGTATTCTTTTTGTTTTACAGATGTTGCCGCTGGGTGTGCCTGTAGGGTTCTTCTCATTACTGCAGTCTTTAATTTCACGTTTTGTATGGCAGGGTAGGCGCCCCTGACTTGCTAGGGCGACACTTTACCACCCAAAGCGGTCTGGGGGGCTTGCACTCCTGAATATAAAGGAGTATTACCATGCAGTACACATGTCCCGCATTACTGATTGGAAATATGCTGCTGCTGACAAACTATGGGTGCCCCTGGAATCCGACATTTGTGGCGCGGATCTCTCCACTATGCCTTGGATACCTCGCTCCACCAGGATTCTCTCACCGGACACATCTCCTTTGACCTTCTCTACCCTGGACTTTTGGGACTCTCTCCACAGGAAATACTCTTGGCCCTACAATTTACCTTCTAATGCCCATTCTAAAAAACCCTTACTTCGTGCCTGGTACTATGGACTCTGGTCATGCATGCGGATGGCCCGCGGCCTCTGCGGCACATCCTTGGCTCCTTAGCGGCCTCCACCATGGACCTCTGGCAATACGGTCAGCTCCAGACATTTATTGATAAAAGAAAAGGAATTGGCAGCACTCCAGGTTGAGTCAAAATCCAGATTTATTGACTGGAAATCCAAATATGACAATCGTGACAAGGTAGACGCGTTTCACACACTGACTGTGTGCTTAATCATTACAATTGGGTAATGATTAAGCACACAGTCAGTGTGTGAAACGCGTCTACCTTGTCACGATTGTCATATTTGGATGTCCAGTCAATAAATCTGGATTTTGACTCAACCTGGAGTGCTGCCAATTCCTTTTCTTTTATCAAGTTTTCACGGAGGCGAGCTGGGGCATGCACCTGTGTGAGTCATCAGGCAATTACACCACCTTGAGCAGCGAGTCCTTGTCTGTTCAATTCCAGACATTTATTCACTCCCTTCCAAGACCATACCGCGACCTCTCACAGTTGAACCCTATTGAGGACATTCTTAAATCCACTGGCCCCCCCCCCCCCCTTACATGTTTCTCAATTCTACAGGGCTCTCATTGCCCTACAAGGGCAGCAATTCCCACCTTTCCTACAGAAATGGGAGTCAGATCTTCGGATTCCCATAAGGACAAAGCGCTTGCAATGGCTCAGGTTTCGTCTATCTCTTCCAAAGTGGCCGACTCAAATTACAAGCTGCTATCCCGGTGGTACTACACACCAGTCAAGCTTCACAACCTGTCCCCTACCAACTCCCCGTTATGCTGGAGGGGTTGCGGGGACATCGCCTCACATGCCCACATCTGTTGGTACTGCCCTTTGATGCGGCCATTCTGGCAGGACGTTCTGCATCTCATTTCTGTGATTACAGGTGACTCTTTCTCCGGATCCGTGGTTGATTCTATTACATTGTACCCCCAAGCCGCTGAAAAAGTACAAACGCTCTATTATCCCCCACCTGCTTAATTCAGCAAAGGCCCATATCCCTATCTTTTGGGGTATGGCCACTGTTCCTACGATTGATCTATGGCTGCGGAAAGTCAAAGACACTTGCTGAATTGAAGAACTCTCTTTCTTGACCAGAGACAAACTAGATTTACACACGTCGACTTGGTGGTCCTGGACCTCTTTTAAGACCGTCTCCCAATACATTCACATCCTTTCAGGCGCACCCTCAGACTGCTCAAATTCTAACGTTCCCCCTGCTGCCCCCACTGGGTAGCTTATGATATTAGCCTGTGTTCTTTTTTTTTTAAATCAAGAAAAGCTTTATTGAGAAAAATTCACACCATTACAGTCAGAAAGGAAAAAAAAAATTAAACTTTCGGATGGTAACATCAAACTATAAACATTACACAATCCACGCCACACCACATTCCCCCCAAGGTTATCATAGTCAAGCACATTGCGACAAACACACAGCATTATAAAATATAAGAAAGTATAGGGAACACCTCTACCCCTCCCACCCGATCCAAGATTGAGCATATACATTTCTCACAAAATTACCGTAACAAACGGTCCAGGATAAGATCATCAGGGGCCATGCCTGGGCTGTTCAGCCACACATCCCATACCTTAGAGAATTTCTGAGGCACCCCCCTATGTTGATATATAACCTTCTCCATACGTAAAGTAGAAGCCATCTGTGCCAACCACATCCCATACGTGGGTGGCTCCTGCGCTATCCAGTGTCTCAGGATCAGTAGACGGGCCTGAAAAAGTGCCCGGCTGGCGGCCTCACGCAAAAACTTATCTTCCACTACCGCTTCCAGCATCCCCAAAATGCAATGTCTGGGATCCCCAGGGATAGCCACCCCCAGAGTTCCATTAATGGCAGACAGCACCGTGGACCAGTATCTGTGCAGCTTTGGACATCGCCACAGCAAGTGAACCAAGTCCCCCACCTCTCTCCGGCATCGTCCACAGAGGTCATCGTCACGAAGACCCATGGCATAGAGTTTCCGGGGAGTGTGATGCACTCTTAGCAGGATGTAAAGCTGCGACACCTGGTGTGAGGCATTGAGAGAGCAGCTACGGACTACCTCCAAGGCCTCCTCCCACTGTTCCCCCGGGATCTCCCCCACATCCACGCTCCAGCGGTCACAAGCCTGGCTCGGGTACTTTTCCAGGAAAGATCCCAGAAGAGAGGCATAGCAGCCTGATATGAATCCCTTGGTGTCCTGATATTGTTGCATAAGGAAAAAGACAGGGGTCGGGGACAGAAAAAGCTGTCCCAGAGTTGCCTGTGCCCTCCATGCGTGTTGCAATTGGAAGTAATAAAATCTCATACTGTCCGGGAGCGAGAAGCGCTCCTGAAGCTGTTCAAAGGTCAACAGGGACCCCTCCCGCACAACATGTGTAAGGTGTGTCACCCCATATACTCGCCACCTGTCACCCTGTTCCAACTTGCATTAGCCTGTGTTCTGATATTAGGAGACTGCCTACTGTTTTACTTATGTTGCTTGTCATTTCATGACCCCTCCTTCTGTTGTATTTAATGTGTCCTTTTGGGATTCTCATTTACTGATACACCCCTGGCCTGCCTCCCACCTTCCCACTCCTAATTTCTTTCTGACCTCTCTGGGTCTTCTCCTCTTGCTCTCCCTCTTTTCTACTTTATATCTACATTTCTTTCATTCTTCTCTTTTTCTCTCTTTTCTTTGCTCTCTCTTGCTTATCCTCTTTCTGAAAAATGCAGAGTTTGACCAACTTCTTTCACATGTAGCACTAGCCTGCTTAGCAGATCCATTGTCGTTGTACGTTTTACGACCAGCTTCTTGTTGATGTATTCTGCTTTCTATCTGGTTAGAAACGGCTGGATTCGATGTATACCTACTTATTGTTCTTGTGTTACACAATCTGCTGTTCTTGTCCTCTGTTAAGGACCATTTCTAGGTGTACCTGTCTCTCTCGGTTTTAATAAACATTTATTAAACAAAAAAAAGAATGTACACACAGGATCATGACTAAATCTTGCAGTGTAATGCCATATAAGAAACACGTTTGCAATTGCCAACTGTAGAACTGCGACTATGCCGGTTTGGCATTTACTAATGTGTGTTGATCGCAGTTTTCGGTTTACCTAGTCGAAGTCTTAATTAGGTGCAACTAGAAGTTCAACAACCATTGATTTTTCTTATTCTTAGTAAATCAACCCCAGTGTTGCTAATCCATCTTTTGGTTTGTTTTAGCTGCAGTGATTTGCTTTTCTGACAACCCCTTAGCACTGACGAAACGCAAATATGTGGCCTCAGGTTCAGGGGGTTGTACCAGGGTGATGCCTGCAGCTAGGAGGCATCACTCCGGTACCGTTGTTTAGAGCCAACGGTAAGCTTTCTTGTAAGGACAACTGATCAGCTGTCATTACAAGGAGCGGGAGGGGGAAGCCCAACCCCCTCCTGCCATCTTCCACTGCTCGCCCGGGTCTGCTGCCCCACCGGGAGATCCGAGCGACCAGCCGACATGTCTGCTGGCTGGCCAGACTCGAACAAAGCCGAATTCGGCTCTGATTGGGTCTCTGATGTAAAAACCCAGAAGGCTTCCAGGTACTGGAGCCTTAAAGGCGCCAGATTTAAAAAAAAAAAAAAAAAAAACTGACAGCATTCAAAACAGCCAAACTTGGTTTTTAAGTGCAAAGGAGGGATTAGGGGTCTTTTAGACTCCAGATCCTGCCATAAAGAGCACCTGTCACTGCCTATTATTGTCACAAGGGATGTTTACATTCCTTGTGACAGCAATAAAAGTGATCAAAAAAATGTTTTAAAATCAAAAGTGTAAAAATAAAAAATAAATAAAGTAAAATAAAATAAAGGAAAACGCACCGGCATATATAAACAGTGTTCAAACCACACATGAGGTATCGGCGTGATGGTTAGAGTGAGAGCAATAATTCTAGCACAAGACCTCCTCTAACTCTAAACCGGTAACTGTTAAAATTTTTTAAAGCGTCACCTTTGGAGATTTTTTAGGTGCCAAAGTTTATCCCCATTCCATAAGTGTGCACAATTTTAAAGCATGACATGTTGTTAGGTATCCATTTACTCTGTGTAATATCTTTCACATTATACAAAAAAATTGGGCTAACTTTTTTTTTTTTTTAAATTATGAAAGTGTATTTCTTCCCCAAAAAATTGCATTTGAAAGACCGCTGCGCAAATACCGTGTGACATAAAATATTTGTCATTGTATTCTCTAGGATCTCTGCTAAATATATATATTATATATATATATATATATATATATATATATATATATATATATATATATATATATATATATATATATATATATATATATGTTTGGGGGTTCTAAGTAATTTTCTAGCAAAAAATACTGATTTTAACCTATAAGCAACATTTGTCAAAAAAAAGGCTTAGGCTCCAAGGGGTTAAGCTACCTTAGCAAACTCTTGCCGAAGAAGAAAAATCCAGGGCATCACCCTGACTTTTTTCCTCATTCTGACCACCCAGCCATGTCACATGGCCCCTCACAATTTTTTTGAAGGATACTTTGTCCTAAGTGCCTGCCCAGCATTAAAGACTGCTCAAACATACACACCTCTGTCTAGCAGGAGTCCCCCCCACATAAAATACAGTTTTTCAGAAGGATGGCAAACAGGGTCCATCCAGCACATCAACAACGGTGGAAACCTGTTGGCTCAAGCTCTCAAAGATCAGGGACTTCTCTCATACATTCCCTCCATGATTACCCCACCAGAGGAAAACATTGCCTCTCTTTAGCAAATCGTGGACACCTTCAGGAACTTTGAATCAATCACCACTGCCCATCCACTTCAGCACCAAACAACAATCTGTCAGAACACCATGATGATTATATTGCCACTTCACAAAGTTGATTCCCACCTGAGTCCTATTTTAGATGAGATATCATTGACAAAAGAAAACAAATCGATCCCCAAACTGAGAAAGTAGTCTCTACAGATAAATTAATAAAAGTCAGTTATACAAAAGAGATTGGAACTGGCAGAAATTTACTACGGGTACCAAGCATAACGTTGGTCATACAACTTGCAATCTGTTTGAACAATTTTCTATTCTAAACAATCTTTAGATTTGCTAACAATAATTCAATATGAGATTTTATCGAACTAGATGAAAAAAAACCAAACTGGATTGTTTACATCTACCAAAACTATGTAGCGAAAGCCCTATGTAAAGTAAAATTCATAGCAAATGCAAGGTGTGATCAGAATGAATAATTTCCCCCATTTCACCTTTTCCAATATCATATACTGAGGTTTTTCTTATTGCCATTTCTTCTCTATATTACAGAAACACTATTGTCTCTCACGCTACATTGTGCCACCAGTCTATTGGGGACTGATCAATGGTGTTCTTGCATACTGTGTCTTATTGATACACAGCAGCTGTTGCCATGGAAACTGGGTCTCTGCTGAAGGAATGGAACACAGCTGGGAAGCAAAAGCAAGGATTTTATTTGATGGGGGATGGGGGGAAAAAAAGAGATGTGGGACATGATGTGTGATGGACACAGGAATGATGAGGGCATTCTGGCTGTGCAATTATTAAAAAGAACCATGTAACAGTGACAGCTTCGGGCCTCCAGGAAGAGAAACAGTGACAGGGAGAGTTAATGAGCACAAAAAAGAATAAGGAAAGGAGACACAAATACAGTAAGGATAGGGGGAGGAAAACAGAGCATTCAGAGAGATCCAAGATTACAGTGAGAGAGGAGAATCCTAGAAAGTGACAGTCATGTCTGGCATGCGTCTGCTTTTTTTTTTTTTTTCCGAAAAGCTTGTTGTTGGCTAATTCTCTAAAACTTTGACTCTAAAACAGGAAAAACAACACATAACAGCAATGAAATATAAAGCACACGTGCCCATATTACTTTGGTAAAATGTTAAAGGAATTTTCTTCACATGACATCATGCGCAGTGGGTGCTCCCATGTAGACATGTCGCATTGGGGCACGCATTGTGCTGCCGAGCGGGGTGCCCACATGAAGAGCCAGAAAACATGGTATTGCAGGGATAGATCCCTCACCTACTTCCTCCTCCAGTAGCAGTTCAGGCGCTCTGAGTACTTGGGCCGGAACGTCCCCCAGGCGCAGCCTGCAAGGCCTTGTCCTGCATTGTGAGTGGGCAGGAGGGGGTGCAGACGGCCTCAGAGATGGTCCACCTTCTTTGTTCTGGTCACTGGTGCACATGTGAGCTCAGCTACAGGTAAGAGCAACAGGTAAGTTCTGTGGTGGTGGGATCTCTGGCTTGCTGGACACACAGGAAAAAATGTGTCCCTTGAAACGGTTTTGAAATACGTATTGGCAACTATGCTAAAATCATTGGCTAAAAGATAAGTCTAGTAACAGCTAATTTCAAGGTGTGAAATTACATAATTAATGATATAATTCCATCAATAAAAATGCAGGAAAGCAACAGCCGGGGCCCAGACAAATTGCTTTGGTAGGCAGAGTCGTAGCCTGCATTTTATTTTTTTATATATATACACAGGACTGTTATTTTTAGCAATGTGTGGGAGGCCTATGTTGGCTTTGCAGAAATCTATTTGTGATTCCAGCACTGATGCATTTCTCTGCAGACTCCTGAATGATTGTCAAAATTAATATCTGTGTTAGGACTGAGTTCACCTGCTGGTAGCACTGTGTTGCCCTGGGCTGAATGCTGCAGTTCCAGTGTCCTCCAGCAGGTGTCTCCCAGAAGGCAGCAGGCTTCTATGATCACTTATACCTGTGTTCAGCTGCCAGGTGGCTATTTAAGGCTGCTCCTCCCTTTCCCAAGTGCGTCACTATTTTGATTGCCTTCTCGTTGCCAGAGCCTTGTTCCTGCGATCCTGATTCTTAGCTCGATCTGTCCTGTATTCCTGTGCCTTGCTCCTGTTCTCGGATTTTCTACTCCCTCTTATGTAGATATTTGTAGATTGTCAGTTGTTCAGTAGTTTTTTTTGTCTTTGGGATTGGGTTTTGTTTGCTGGTATTACCTATGTTCACTGCTTGCTGTGTATGCTTGTTTGTGTGTTTCACTGTAAATAAATCTCACTTTAAGGCTATCTACATTGTCTGGTCTCAGTCTCCATGTGTAGCTATGTGTCTGGTCTCCCTAGCGGCTGCTAAACCCTGACAATCTGAGGGTAGGAGCTACAAATAAAGCAGAGTCCAGAATAACATAATATACTGATACAAGAGAAGAGGTTTCAGAGGAAAGCTCATCAGCACCACATCATATTAGTTTGGATGTAGGACACAAGAAAATGGATCACATCATGAGCTGGGATTTTTAAAGGTGCCAATAACTCAAATGTTTACAAATGAACAAAAAAATTCAACATTTTTTATTATTCAATTAGTTAAAAAACATTCTAGAGAATGACCAACATAATGGACAGTTGATGGTGTTTATGGGGTGACAGTACCGACATGTTTTGCAAATTCGGCTTCCTCAGGGGATGTTTATTGTCACACCTACATCGATAGATGAATCAAGTGTGAGACTCGCATTAAGTGTAGAGCGTTTAAAGGACATCGGCATTCGCTTTTTTTTTTTTCTTTTAACCACTTACTACACGCCCGCCGTCAAATGACGGCGGAGCGGTGTAGCTATTATCCTGGGAGGCTGTCATATGACTGCGCACCAGAACAGCCTCTGTTCACGGCGCAATCCCGATCTCGGTAAAGAGTCAATGACATGACTCTTTCTTTACCCATGTGATCGGCTGTGTCCAATCACAGCCGGTCACACGTTAATGAGGAAGTGCCATTATTCTGTCAGTGGGCGTGTGTGAGGCGAGGAGAGACGATCAGCGGCTCCTCCTCATAGGGGACACAGGGAAATGTAATCGGGGCACCGATCACCAGTGCCCTGATTACACAAGAGTGAAGTGCCATAACTGCCGATCATCAGTGCCCACAGTGCCAACCATCAGTGCCCACAATCAGTGCCCATAGTGCTACCAGTCAGCGACCATCAGTGCCTGCTCACCTAGGCACTGACTGGCAGCACTATGGGCACTGATGGTGCTGCCCATCAGTGCCACCCATTAGTGCCGCCTCTGTGCCACCTCAGTGCTCGTCAGTGGCACCTATCAGTGCTGCATATTAGTGCCACATCATCAGTGCCCATCAGTGCAGCCTATCAGTGCCCCCTCATCAGCGCACATCAGTGAAGGAGAAAAATGTATTAATTTTCAAAATTTACAGAAAATAAAAACTTTTTTTTCCAAAATTTTTTGTCTTTTTTCTTTTTTGTAAGAAATAAAAAACCCAGAGGTGATTAAA
The DNA here is from genome assembly GCF_965119305.1 of Pelophylax lessonae. Lineage (NCBI taxonomy): Eukaryota > Metazoa > Chordata > Amphibia > Anura > Ranidae > Pelophylax > Pelophylax lessonae. Next base: position 247,597,415 of record NC_138774.1, on the reverse strand, counting down.
TACCACCAAAAGAAAGCACTATTTGTGTGGGAAAAAAAATCATAAAAATTTCATATGGGTACAGTGTAGCATGACCGCGCAATTGTCATTCAAAGTGTGAGAGCGCTGAAAGCTGAAAATTGGCATGGGCAGGAAGGGGGTGAAAGTGCACTGTAGGCAAGTGGTTAAGGGCTTTCCTCACCCTTGTTTATTAAAGGAAAGTTCATCAAGCAGAAAAATAACAGGGTTTCAGCATTTCAGTCCTATGCAAAATAAACGATCATTTAGCCCCTGACTCCTGGGCCAGACCTCCTGTCTGTCGGGGTGGAGCTATGAACCATGGTCAGGTCATTATTAAAAGCCCAGCACACACCTGACCAATTAGTTTGCTGGCTATACTGAATAGCTGGACCCAGGATTGGAGATTTCATCCCACCCGGATCACTTCGAAATCTCCAGGCTCCAGGTCCCAAACTGGACTTTTTAAAACACAGACGAAACTGAAAAGCCAGTTTCCTCTTTACTTCACAAGCTCCCTGGAGCCCCTCAACCCATCTGGTCAAGAACTCTGGGTCAAAACCTCTTTCTAGACCTTGGCAGGGCAACGCTCTGCCACACAAGATATATTCATCATTGTACATACACTGAACAAAATTATAAACGCAACACTTTTGTTTTTGCCCCCATTTTTCATGAGCTGAACTCAAAGATCTAAGACTTTTTCTATGTACAAAAAATGCCTAATACTTTCAAATATTGTTCACAAATCTGTCTAAATCTGTGTTAGTGAGAACTTCACCTTTGCCGAGATAATCCATCTACCTCACAGGCAGTGTTGGTCATCTTACTTTAAAAAAGTAATTAGTTACAGTTACAAATTACTTTTCCCAAAAAGTAATTGAGTTACTGACTCAGTTACCACATTGAAAAAGTAATTAGTTACTCAGCAAAGTAACTGTGACTGAGGGGGTCTGAGTCCTGAGTCCTCCTGACTGTGAGTAACTGTATTTTGTTTTGTTTTTTGGTACCTGCTGCCTGGAGTGGCTGGCTGTTGGTGGTGTGGCACACTGGTGGTGGTGGCGGTGTGGCACACTGGTGGTGGTGGCGGTGTGGCACACTGGTGGTGGCGGTGTGAAACACTCACGGTGTGACTCACTCCTCCGTTCTGAGTCTCCTCCTCTTCTCTCCAGTACCGCGGACAGCGGTCATAGAGGAGAGGGGGAATACAATTACATCTACTACCATCTAGTGGCGGTAGATGTAATTGCAGTAACGCCGCCGAAAGTAACGGCAGCGGCATTACAGGGATAGGACGAGTAATCTGATAGATTACTCGTTACCCTGAAAAGTAACTGCGTTAAGCAACGCTGTTTACTTAAACGCAGTTACTTCCAACACTGCTCACAGGTGTGGTAAGTCAAAATGCATGATTTTTGCACAGGTGTGCCTTTGGCTGGCCACAATAAAAGGCCACTCTAAAATGTGGTTTTATCACACAGCACAATGCCACACATGTCGCAAGTTTTGAGGGAGCGTGCAATTGGCATGCTAACTGCAGGAATAAACACCAGAGCTATTGTCCGTGAATTTAATGTTTCTCTACCATAAGTCTCCAAAGGCATTTCAGAAAATTTGGAAGAATATTCAACCGTCCTCACAACCGCAGACCACGTGGACCACACCAGCCCAGGACTTCCACAACCAGCGCCTTCACCTCCAAGATGTTCTGAGACCAGCCACCCGGACAGCTGCTGCAACAATCGGTTTGCATAATCAAAGACTTTCTGCACAAACTGTCAGAACTGTGTCAGGGAAGCTCATCTGCATGCTCATCGGGGGCTCAACCGGACTGCAGTTTGTCGTCTTAACCGACTTGAGTGGGCAAATGCTCACATTCGATGGCATCTGGCACTTTGACGAGGTGTTTTCTTCACAGATGAATCCCAGTTTTCACTGTACAGGGCAGATGGCAGACAGCATGTATGGCGTTGTGTGGGTGAGCGGTTTGCGGATGTCAGCGTTGTGGATCGAGTGGCCCATGGTGGTGGTGGGGTTATGGTATGGGCAGACGTATGTTATGGACAACGAACACAGGTGCATTTTATTGATGGCATTTTGAATGCACAGAGATACCATGACAAGATCCTGAGGACAATTGTTGGGCCATTTATCCACGAACATCACCGCATGTTGCAGTACGATAATGCACGGCCCCATGTTGCAAAGATTTGTACATAATTCCTGGAAGCTGAAAACATCCCAGTTCTTGCATGGCCAGCATATTCACCGGACATGTCACCCATTGAGCATGTTTGGGATGCTCTGGATCGGCGTATACGACAGCGTGTTCCAGGTTCTGCCAATATCCAGCATCTTCGCACAGCCATTGAAGAGAAGTGGACCAACATTCCACAGGCCACAATCAATAACCTTATCAACTCAATGCCCAGAAGATGTGTTGCACTGCGTAAGGGAAATGGTGGTCACACCAGATACTGACTGGTTTTCCGACCCCCCTAATACAGTAAAAATGCACATTTTAGAGTGGCCTTTATTGTGGCCAGCCTAAGACACATCTGAATAATAATCATGCTGTCTATACAGCATCTTGATATGCCACACCTGTCAGGTGGATGGATTATATCAGCAAAGGAGAAGTGCTCACTAACACAGATTTAGACAGATTTGTGAACAATATTTGAGAGAAATAGGCCTTTTGTTTACGTAGAAAAAAAGTCTTAGATCTTTGAGTTCAGCTCATGAAAAATGGGGGCAAAAACAAAAGTGTTGCTTTTTTAATTTTGTTCTGTGTACATAAATTCTAAGCAATTTAATTTGCCTGAATATTTAAATTAAGGTATATAGAACATACATATTGATAAAGTTAGACATTCCAAGATGCCAAGCACTAAGTATTACAATGCTACAATACAACACTACATATTGAAGACTGATAAGGGGCTTCTTACCACTGTGCACTATAGATGTATATAATCGTCCAAATAGAAGCTTGTATTTAAAGTAAGATCCACGTTTAAACCAATTCAAACAGAGAAGAAGGAGACACACCAGGTGGTTATTGGACGAGGAATTCGTATGTTGGCCACAGGAGGGAGAACTTAGATCCTAGTTGATGACAAACCATGTATTCCGTAAGTACAACAAGTAGTAAAACCCATATATCTGTCCCCCAATACCTCAACAATAAGAGGCTATAATAATGTGGATAAACATTGTGGGTTCTGTAGCAAAAGTTTGGGTGCTGGATATTACAACAGCAGTGGGATGATATTAAACACTGTAGTCTACATATTAAAAAAGTGGATAAATACCAGCAAACTTGCTCCTCCAGAGAAATATTCAATCTCCAGATAAGCCTCTCCCCAAGAGATGTTCAGTCCCCAGATCCACCAAAGGGGCCATTAGAAGGGGAAAAAAAGGAGAGAAGAAAGTCCCCAAAGAAATCTGATGGAGAAGCAAACAGTTAATTAGATACATATGAAGAAGCGCAATGACACTTCCTAATACAAACATCCCAGCAGGTTCTCACCTTATATGCTGATGCACACTGGTATGTGTGTATCCCAGTTTCCCCGCCGATCAAGTAAGCCAGCGGGAATAGCTCCTAAAGTACCTCTCCTGCCCCACCCAGTGTAATGACGCTGGGACATGACGCGGACGCTAGAGAGCGCCTGTCCGTGCCCAGGGTTGGTGGTCATGTACATCCGAGGATGTGGGTGTGGTGGGGCCATCCAACACCAGACCTGCAGAGAGGGCTGATTGCCGACTCACAGTTTCCCTGCATAATGGTAAAGACATAGGTTAAAATGCCACCTAGAGGTCATTATAAAGAAAAAAGACAAAGAGCAAAAAGAACAAGTTTAACCACCTCAATACTGGGCACTTAAACCCCCTTCCTTCCCAGACCAATTTTCAGCTTTTAGCGCTGTTGCATTTTGAATGACAATTGCGCGGTCATGCAACACTGTACTTAAACCAAATTTATGTCATTTTTTCCCCCACAAATAGAGCTTTCTTTTGGTGGTATTTGATCACCGCCAGTTTTTTTCTTTTTTGGTGCACAAATAAAAAAAGACCGAAAAGTTGGAAAAAAAAAAAAAAAGTTTTTTTGTTTAGGTTATAAAATTTTGTAAATAGATAAGTTTTTTCCTGCACTGATGACGCCGCACTGACAGGCACTGATGTGGAGACACTGATGGGGTGGCACTGATGGGCACTGATAGGTAGCACTGATATGCACTGATATGCAGCACTGATATGCACTGATATGTGGCACTGATAGATAGCACTGATATGCAGCATTGGTGGGCACTGATAGGCAGCGCTGATGGGCACTGATAGGCAGCACTGATGGGGACTGATCGGCGGCACTGTAGGTGGCACTGATGGGCGGCACTGATAGGCAGCACTGGTGGGCAATAATGGGCACTGGTGGGTGGCACTGATAGATGGCAATAATGGGCACTGGTGGGCAGCACTGATAGATGGCATTGGTGGGCAGCACTGATAGGGGGCATCACTGGCAGGCTCTCTGAGCCCTGTTTGCCATCCCTGGTGGCCATGGTGGGCATCCCCGGTGGTCATGGGTGGGCATCCCTGGTGGCTCTAGTGGCACCCCCTCCCCCCAGGGCTGCACTGGTAATCAATCATCTGATTACCAGCACAGACCCCCCCTGTGATCAGTGAGTAATTAGAAATACTCACTGATCACCCCGGCTGCAGAATCGATCCTCTCCTCTTCTGCTCACTGACAGGATCTGTCAGGAGGAGAAGAGATTGAAGCCGTTACAACGGCTGTATTGACATTACATGACGGCTGTGATTGGACACAGCCGTCATGTGATCAGGAGGGCCAATCACAGGGCCCTCCTGCCGAGTCTTGTTGCTCTGTGTCCTAGGGACACAGGCACATCGAGATCGCGCCGCTGCGCGTGCCCGCGGCGGCGCGATCTCTCTCCTTCAGAAGGACGTTCCGGAACGTCCGATCAGAAGGACGAGACTCCCACCCTGCCGTATATGTACAATGGCCCGGGTGGGAGGTGGTTAAAGAACAAGTCAAGATATAGAGAGTATAGGGGATATATTATACATGTAGAACCAGCTAGTGGTCAGCAAAAGAGAAAAATATACGCCTTGTGAAAGTATTCGGCCCCCTTGAACTTTGCGAACTTTTGCCACATTTCAGGATTCAAACAAAGATATAAAACTGTAATTTATTGTGAAGAATCAACAACAAGTGGGACACAATCATAAGGTGGAACGAAATTTATTGGATATTTCAAACTTTGTTAACAAATAAAAAACTGAAAAATTGGGCGTGCAAAATTATTCAGCCCCTTTACTTTCAGTGCAACAAACTCTCTCCAGAAGTTCAGTGAGGATCTCTGAATGATCCAATGTTGACCTAAATGACTAATGATGATAAATAGAATCCACCTGTGTGTAATCAAGTCTCCGTATAAATGCACCTGCACTGTGATAGTCTCAGAGGTCCGTTTAAAGCGCAGAGAGCATCATGAAGAACAAGGAACACACCAGGCAGGTCCGAGATACTGTTGTGGAGAAGTTTAAAGCCGGATTTGGATACAAAAAGATTTCCCAAGCTTTAAAAATCCCAATGAGCACTGTGCAAGCGATAATATTGAAATGGAAGGAGTATCAGACCACTGCAAATCTACGAAGACCTGGCCGTCCCTCTAAACTTTCAGCTCATACAAGGAGAAGGCTGATCAGAGATGCAGTCAAGAAGCCCATGATCACTCTGGATGAACTGCAGAGATCTACAGCTGAGGTGGGAGACTCTGTCCATAGGACAACAATCAGTCGTATACTGCACAAATCTGGCCTTTATGGAAGAGTGGCAAGAAGAAAGCCATTTCTTAAAGACATCCATAAAAAGTGTCGTTTAAAGTTTGCCGCAAGCCACCTGGGAGACACAAACATGTGGAAGAAGGTGCTCTGGTCAGATGAAACCAAAATCGAACTTTTTGGCAACAATGCAAAACGTTATGTTTGGCATAAAAGCAACACAGCTCATCACCCTGAACACACCATCCCCACTGTCAAACATGGTGGTCGCAGCATCATGGTTTGGGCCTGCTTTTCTTCAGCAGGGACAGGGAAGATGGTTAAAATTGATGGGAAGATGGATGGAGCCAAATACAGGACCATTCTGGAAGAAAACCTGATGGAGTCTGCAAAAGACCTGAGACTGGGACGGAGATTTGTCTTCCAACAAGACAATGATCCAAAACATAAAGCAAAATCTACAATGGAAAGGTTCACAAATAAACATATCCAGGTGTTAGAATGGCCAAGTCAAAGTCCAGACCTGAATCCAATCGAGACTCTGTGGAAAGAACTGAAAACTGCTGTTCACAAACGCTCTCCATCCAACCTCACTGAGCTCGAGCTGTTTTGCAAGGAGGAATGGGCAAAAATTTCAGTCTCTCGATGTGCAAAACTGATAGAGACATACCCCAAGCGACTTACAGCTGTAATCGCAGCAAAAGGTGGCGCTACAAAGTATTAACTTAAGGGGCTGAATAATTTTACACGCCCAATTTGTCAGTTTTTTATTTGTTAAAAAAGTTTGAAATATCCAATAAATTTCGTTCCACTTCATGATTGTGTCCCACATGTTGTTGATTCTTCACAAATTACAGTTTTATATCTTTATGTTTGAAGCCTGAAATGTGGCAAAAGGTCGCAAAGTTCAAGGGGGCCGAATACTTTCGCAAGGCACTGTATATGCTATAGAAGTATTTGATATACATAAGTACATCATTAAGTACAAACCCAATTCCAAAAAAGTTGGGACACTGTACAAATTGTTAGTAAAAAAGGAATGGACAAATTAACAAATCTCAAACTTATATTTTATTCACAATATAATATAGATAACATATCAAATGTTTAAAGTGAGACATTTTGAAATGTCATGCCAAATATTGGCTCATTTTGGATTTCATGAGAGCTACACATTCCAAAAAAGTTGGGACAGGTAGCAATAACAGGCCGGAAAAGTTAAATGTACATATAAGGAACAGCTGGAGGATCAATTTGCAACTTATTAGGTCAATTGGCAACATGATTGGGTATAAAAAGAGCCTCTCAGAGTGGCAGTGTCTCTCAGAAGTCAAGATGGGCAGAGGATCACCAATTCCCCCAATGCTGTGGAGAAAAATAGTGGGGAAATATCAGAAAGGAGTTTCTCAGAGAAAAATTGCAAAGAGTTTGAAGTTATCATCATCTACAGTGCATATCATCCACAGATTCAGAGAATCTGGAACAATCTCTGTGCGTAAGGGTCAAGGCTGGAAAAACATACTGGGTGCCTCTGATCTTCGGGCCCTTAGACGGCACTGCATCACATACAGGAATGCTACTGTAATGGAAATCACAACATGGGCTCAGGAATACTTCCAGAAAACATTTTCAGTGAACACAATCCACCGTGCCATTCACAGTTGCCAGCTAAAACTCTATAGGCCAAAAAAGAAGCCATATCTAAACATGATCCAGAAGCACAGGTGTTTTCTCTTTGCCGAGGCTCATTTAAAATGGACTGTGGCAAAGTGGAAAACTGTTCTGTGGTCAGACAAACCAAAATTTGAAGTTCTTTTTGAAAACTGGGACACCATGTCATCCCGACTAAAGAGGACAAGGACAACCCAAGTTGTTATCAGCGCTCGGTTCAGAAGCCTGCATCTCTTATGGTATGGGGTTGCATGAGTGCGTGTGGCATGGGCAGCTTACACATCTGGAAAGGCACCATCAATGCTGAAAGGTATGTCCAAGTTCTACAACAACATATGCTCCCATCCAGACGTCGTCTCTTTCAGGGAAGACCTTGCATTTTCCAACATGACAATGCCAGACCACATACCTCATCAATTACAACATCATGGCTGCGTAGAAGAAGGATCCGGGGACTGAAATGGCCAGCCTGCAGTCCAGATCTTTCACCCATAGAAAACATTTGGTGCATCATAGAGGAAGACCTAAGACAGTTGAGCAACTAGAAGCCTGTATTAGACAAAAATGGGACAGCATTCCTATTCCTAAACTTGAGCAACTTGTCTCCTCAGTCCCCAGACGTTTGCAGACTGTTATAAAAAGAAGAGCGGATGCCACACAGTGGTAAACATGGCATTGTCCCAACTTTGAGATGTGTTGATGCCATGAAATTTAAAATCAACTTCTTTTTCCCTTAAAATTATAGATTTTCTCAGTTTCAAGCGGAGTTAAGGGCACAGAAGTAATTTTTTAACAAACATACCCCCGGGACAGTCAGGGCTAGTACATTCCACAATGGCTAGCCTCTGATCTGTCCCGGTTCGCACTTACCTTTTAGAAGAAATACTTACTTATAAAATTTCTTCCACAGCGTTTCCATCTCTCTTGTGGGCAGCTGAAGCCGGCGCGGTCCTCTTCTGCGTCTTCTTCCGCGTCTTCTTCTCCCAGAATGCGCCTGCACCGGCCCCTCTCGTCACTTCCGGTGCGGCGCCCGGAAGTGACGAGCGGGGCCGGTGCTGACGCATTGATTCCTGGGAGCGATGACGTTCAGCTCCCAGGAATCATCGCGAGACAGGAAGTGACAGCGGAGCCGCGGCGCTGAGGGAGGAAGTACCCTGAGGTGAGTATTTACAATCTTCAATTACAAGGTGAGTTTTAAAAAAAAAAAAAATTTAACTATCCAACTCCTTTTCAGGTGATGCAGAACTAGCGGACGGGCACAAAAAAAAAAATATCGATTTTGTGCCCGGAACTCCGCTTTAAACATTTGTTATGTCATCTATGTTGTATTCTGAATATAATATTGAAATTTTAAACTTCCACATCATTGCATACTGTTTTTATTCTCAATTTGTACAGTGTCCCAACATTTTTGGAAATGGGTTTGTATATAATTTCATCAATAAAAATGCAGGAAAGCAACAGTCAGGGCCCCGACGAATTGCTTTGGCAGGGTGGTAGCCTGTATCCTTTTTTTTTTTATGCATTTCTCTGCAGGCTCCTGAAATTGTCAGAATTAATATACGGTAGTTAGGGTAAGAGCTGCACATAAAGTAGGTGCCAACAATCCAGAATAACTTCATATATTGCTTTATGAAACAGGCTAGTACAATACAAAATATTTATCTTTTTTAGTGTATGAATATAGTTTCCTATTGTATAAAACCAGTTTAGCCAGATTTTATGGAGCAGAGCAATTTTTACATTTCAGCTACATTCCAGCTATTGGCCTATTGATTCAGCTATAACTTTGTCATTAACCACTTTACCACCGGAAAATTTTGCTGTCTTACGTCCAGGCCACTTTTTGCGATTCGGCACTGTGCGACTAACTGGCAATTGCGCGGTCATGCAACGCCGTACCCAAACGAAATTTACGTAGTTTTTTTCCCACAAACAGAGCTTTCTTTTGGTGGTATTTGATCACCTGTGCAATTTTCATTTTTTGCGATATTAATTAAAAAAAGCGACAATTTTGAAAAAATAACAATATTTTTCTACTTTGACAGTTAAAAAATATCCAATATATTCAATTTTTGTCATATATTTAGGCCAAAATGTATTTAGCTACAGGTCTTTGACAAAAAAATTCTCAATGAGAGTATTTTTAACCGCTTTATAACCGGAAGGTTTTACCCCATTCCTGACCAGGCCATATTTTGCGATTCGGCACTGCGTTACTTTAACTGTACCCAAATTAAATTTATGTCCTTTTTTCCTCACAAATAGAGCTTTCTTTTGGTGGTATTTGATCACCTGTGCGATTTTTACTTTTTGCGCTATAAACAAAAAGAGCAAAATAACAATATTTTCCACATTTTTTATATGAAATTTCCCCCCAAAAAATGTAAAAATCAAATTTTTTTTATCATTTTAGGCCAATTTGTTTTCTGCTACATAATTTTGGTAAAAAAAAGAAAAAAAAAAAAAAAAAAAAAAATCGCAATAAGCATATTTTCATTGGTTTGCTCAAAAGTTATTGCGTTTACTAACTAAGGGAAAGATTTCTGTCATTTTTGGTGTTTTTTGTTTTTAATGAGTAATGGCGGCGATCTGCGATTTTTTTTGTGGGACTGCGACATTGCGGCGGACAGATCGGACCCTTGACTGACATTTTTGACACTTTTGGGGGTACCAGTGACATTACTACAGTAATCAGTGCTATACATATGCACTGTTACTGTAAAAATGACACTGGCAGGGAAGGGGCTAATTTTTATTGGAGAGGAAGGGGTTAATATATGCCTGGTACTTACCGTGTGTGGGGGCAGGTGACTGAGTGACACAGGGACAGATCGCAGGTTCAGCTATGCTGAACCCTGCAATTTGACCCTGCTCTTCCCCGATCGTCGGGGATCTAGTGTTTCCACACTAGATCCCCGACGATCGGGGAAGAGCAGCGGTGATCACCACCGCTCCTCCCCTGGCCCGACTCCCGCTGTAACTGAATACAGCTGGAGCGAGGCTCGCGCGGCGCCGAAAGAGGGCAATGTCTGGTGATGTAGGTCTACGTCGCCAGACGATAACGTCAACGTGACTGGTCGGCAAGTGGTTAACCACTTCCATACCGAGTCATGTAAAATGACGTCGGCAAAGTGGTTGTCTAGATCCGGGCTGCCGTCATATGACGTCGGCCCGTTCTAGCAGCCAGTGCGCGCCCCCGGCGGCGCGCAGCGGCGCGATCAGGGATGAGGCTCGTCCCTCGGACATAGCCCATCCCTGATCAAGGTAAACAGCCAATAGAAATTGGCTGTTTACCACGTGATCGGCTGTGTCAATCACAGCCGATCACATGAGCGGCTCCAGCACGAGCCGCTCGTTCTCTCTGCTATGCGCGCCCCCGGGGGCGCGCAGAGCAGCGATCGGGGACGAGGCTCGTCCCTCGGACAGAGTCGATCCCCGATCTAGGTAAAGAGCCAATGAAATTGGCTCTTTACCACGTGACCGGCTGTGTCCAATCACAGCCGGTCACAAATGTCAACAGACAACACGGTAACTAGCTGTCACCGTGTTCTCCTCCTTACACACACTGATCCTGTGTGAGGAGGAGATTGTGGTAACAGCTAGTTACCAACTACAGTGCACCCTAAACACACTGATTGCCCCCCCCCCCCAATAAAGAGCACCTGTCACTAGCCCATCAAAGTACCCGAGTACCTGTCACCAGGCCATCAGGTACTCAGATGACAGGTACTTGGGTACTCTGATGGGCTGGTGACAGGTATTCGGGTACTCTGATGACGGGTATTCGGGTACTCTGATGACGGGTACTCGGGTACTCTGATGACGGGTACTCGGGTACTCTGATGACGGGTACGCAGGTACTCTGATGACGGGTACTCTGATGACAGGTACTCGGGTACTCTGATGAAGGGTACTCGGGTACTACTCTGATGACAGGTACTCGGGTACTTTGATGACAGGTACTCGGGTACTTTGAGTACCTGTCAACGGAGTACCCGTCATCAGAGTACCTGAGTACCTGTCACCTACCCATCAGAGTACCCGAGTACCTTCCACCTGCTCATCAGAGTACCTGACGCCTGAAGTACCCGAGTACTTGCCGCCTGCTCATCAGTACCCATCACTACTCATCAGTACCTATCACGTATCAGTACTGATCATCAGTACCCATCAGTACAGTATCACGTATCAGTACTACTCATCAGTACCTATCACCTGCCTGTCACCTGCCCATCAGAGTACCCGAGTACCTGTCACCTGCCTATCGGAGAACCCGAGTACCTGCCACCTGCTCATCAGTACCAGAGTACCTGTCACCTGCCCAACAAAGTACCCGAGTACCTGTCACCCTTCATACAGCCACCATGTCCAAGTCCAAAAAGGTTTATATACGTCCTCCGTTTAAACCAAAATACCGGTGTTATGGCAGCAGATAGCTGCCATAACCCTGGTATTTTTTTAAACGGTGGACAGTTGGCTTTCCGATAAGGGTGGTCCCAGCGGCGGATTCGCCGTGGGATCACCCTTCCGGGATGGCGGAAGAGGCGCCCCCCCTCCCGACGCGTTCCGGTCCTTTTCCCCACTTACCGGACCCACCGGCAGCGGGGAAAACGATCCGGTCCCGGATCCTCACAGACAGGATGTCGAGTGAGGGCAAGCTTGCCCTCACTTGACTCTATGGTCTTGGAGGACCGGAGCTACGGAAAATGTTGTTGCCTAGCAACCAATTTAAAGGTCCTTTTTTTTTTTTTTTTTTTTCATTTTATATAATAATTATTTTTTTTTTTTTTCCTTCTATCTTTTAGTGTACTTGTGAGATCTGAGGACTTTTTGACCCCAGATCTCACAAAAAAGAGGTCCTGTCGTGCCTATTTCTATTACGAGGAATATTTACATTTCTTTTAATAGAAATTAAAAAAAAAAAAAATTGATCATTTTTAACGGTGTAAAAATAAAAAATAATAAATAAAATAAATAGTGAAAATAAAAAAAAATTTAAAGCGCCCTGTCCCCGTTAGCTCGCGCGCAGAAGCGAACGCATACAGAAACCCCGCCCACATATGTAAATGGTGTTCAAATCACACATGTGAGGTATCGCCGCGATCGTTAGAGCAAGGGGAATAATTTGAGCCCTAGACCTCCTCTGTAACTCAAAGATGGCAACCTGGGGGCGTGGCTGAACCGTTCATGTAGGCAGACGTGTGTTACCTCGGCTCCGCTATCCTTTGCCGTATCATCCTGAATAGCTGCCCGCTATCCTCATCACAATTGCCCGCTTACTTCGGTCCAGGTCCTACCTACCTCCGGTACCGATTGCAGGGCTCCGGACCTCGCCAGTTGCTATGGCAAACAAGAAGAAGGAGGACGGGTCGCACGCGGCCAAGCAGGCCCAAAATGGCGGTGTCCCGCTACCTCAGAGATCGGGGAAGGACAAGCCCTCTGCACTTTCCAAGCTGGGGCAGTTCTCCCATGACCGGGCTGCCCGCAAACAGTCCACTGCTACATCTTCGGCTGCTCGCAGCCCTCAAGCCGGACACTCGCCTCCCGCCCGAGCTCCCTCGCCGCCGCACGCCTGCCAGGCCGCAACATCGTCGGGGATTGCAGTGACTTCTCCTCCGGAGCAAGGGGGGGGGCTGAACGGCGCAAATACCGGGGAACTGTCGGAACCTACCCTACATGATGTTCTGGCGGCTGTCCACACCTATGGTGCCTCCATATCGGTCCTGTCTGATGAAGTCAAGAGCATGAAGGAGGGGTTGCTGCACATTCGACAGGATGTGCAGAAGATCAGGGAGAGGGCCACCGCGCTGGAGGGCCGCGTTAGTGCGGTGGAGGACGATCTTGGCCCTCTGGCCCAGGATGTCCACAGGAACACGGCAGGGGTCACCGAGGCCTGGAACAAGCTGGAGGACATGGAGAACAGACTACGCCGAAGTAACCTGAGGTTAGTGGGTATTCCGGAAAAGGCGGAAGGGAAAGACCCGGTTACCTTTATTGAACAATGGCTTGTGGATACCTTTGGCAAAGACAACCTGTCCCCTTTTTTCTCTGTGGAGAGGGCACACAGAGTGCCGTTCCGTGCCCCTCCACCTGGTGGCCCGGATCGCCCCTTCCTGTTAAAGCTCTTGCATTATAAGGACAGAGACATCATACTGCGTCTGGCGAGACAACATCCTAGGATGGAGATTCAAGGTACGAGGGTCTCCATATACCCTGATTTTTCTGCTGCCCTACAGAGACAACGGGCTAAATTTCTGGATGTCAAGAAACGCCTGCGGGCTATCCCCCTTGTGTATTCTATGCTGTACCCTGCCAAGCTACGAGTGGTGGCTAACGGAACCGTGCACTTCTTTGACAACCCCGTCATGGCGACTAACTGGCTGGATCGACAGGAGGGTCAGCTGAGAGCTGCTGCGGAGCGATAATCTTCTTGCCCTGGACCTCCTTACTTAAGCGGGTGGACTCTCAATACCCCTCAACAGGAGCCAAGCTGTTTTTTATTTTTTCTCTTCCTACTCGGATATAGTGCTGGCTGGACATTGTTCTGTTACCTGTTGGCAGCACTATGGTTCGTTTGCTTCTACATGCTTTGGGACCTGTTGACATGCAATTGCAGGTCTCCATGTTTGACCAAGTTCGGGCCCTCACTACCTACCCCCATGCCCCTTTGGGGCCAACAAACTGTTCCCTGCGGGGCTCAGATGGCCGTGGCCTTGTTTGCTGCCTGCCATCTTCTGTTTTGTGTTCTGTTCTATTCCTTTTTGTTTTTCTCACAGCTCAATCTACCGGCGGATCCCTCCTTCACGTTTGCTACACATCCTTGACTCTGTTGCTCCTCTCTCTATTGCCACCCTGGCACTTCGCTGGTGTCCTGCTGTCCATTCCACTTGGCAGACTGCTCTGCCCCCTCACCTGGCTGATTTATCCCCATGGCAGTCACTGATGGTTCGTTACTCTCCTGGAATATACGGGGTCTGAGTGACTCTCGTAAACGTACAGCTGTGATATCGTTCCTGTCGCTCCATGGACCCACCTTGGTCTGTTTGCAAGAGACCCACCTCACTGCAGACTCGGTCGGCAACCTCCGGTCGCGGAGGTTCCCGGTTCAATTACACTCTTTTCATAGTCAATACTCCCGGGGAGTATCTATTCTGGTAGCTGCTGCTGCTAAATTTGAAATACTGGACTCCCTGATAGACTCGCAGGGGAGGTTCATTTTCCTGGTTGGGATATGGGATGTTTTCAAATGTATTATTGCAAATGTGTATATTCCACCCCCTTTTTCCTTTGAGGTGCTAGAGTGCTTGTCTCGGTTCGTTGGTAAACACCCCCAGGTCCCAATTCTGGTACTGGGGGACTTTAACAATATTCTTGATCCGTCCCTGGATTTGCATAAAAAATTCTGCCCCGGGGGTTCCAGAAGGCCCACTCCCTTTGCTAAATTCATGGGGGAGCTGGGTCTTGTGGATCTCTGGCGCTGTAAACACCCCCTTGAGCCCGGGTTTTCCTGCCACTCCCTGACTCACTCCACACTATCCCGAATTGATATAGCCTTTGGTTCCGACTCGCTGCAGGTCCTTACTCCTGAGGTGGAATACCTTGCCAGGGGTCTCTCTGATCATTCCCCGTTGAAAGTTGGTCTTACATTCCCAGGCCCTAAGCTGCCGATGCACTGGAAATTGAACCCCTTCTGGCTCCAATTGTTCCCAAAACCTGACTTCCCTCTCAGACAAATTACAACATTTTTTCATCGACAACAGGCACTCTGCAGCTCCGGGGGTGGTGTGGGATACTATGAAAGCTTTTTTGCGGGGTTTGTGTATTAGGGAGGTGTCGGCCATCAAGTCTGGGAGCAGACGTTGGGCGCGGGATGCAAGCGAGGCTGTGCTCCGTGCTGAACGTGAGTTCCTACACTCCCCATCGCCTGCCTTGGAGGCCAGATGGTTGGATGCGCAGCGTTTCTTCCGTTCTGTTCAGCTCCAACAGGCGGATCATAAACGTTTTTTCGCCTCTCAGGCACATTTTGAGGAGGGGGAAAAGACAGGCCACATGCTTGCTGTCATCTCCAGGGCCCAAAACCCCCCACCTATTATTCACAGGCTAGCTCTCCCTTCGGGTCGAGTGGTCACTGATACAGCTGCTATTTTACAGGGATTTGGGGCTTTTTATGAGGATCTGTACTCCTCCAAGGTCACTTATGACCCGGGGGACCTCAGACAATTCCTGCAGGAGCTCCATTTACCGCAGGTCTCCGGGGGGGACCGGGCTGTTCTGGATTCCCCCATTACATTGGAGGAGCTCCAGACGGCTATGGCATCGTTCCCCAACTCCAAGGCACCGGGTACTGATGGTATCCCCATTGAGCTGTATAAGGCCTTTGGTGGCATTCTACTGCCTGAGCTACTTACTACTCTCCTGGCTGCTTTCGAGGGGGGGGGAACTCCCGAGATCCATGTATGACGCGGTGGTGGTGGTCATTTTGAAGCCAGGGAAGGATCCGACTCGCCCTGAATCTTACCGGCCGATTTCCTTGCTACCCACCGATCTAAAACTGCTGGCTAAGGTTCTGGCTAACAGATTGTCAAAAGTGATAGCCAAATTGGTTCACGGGGATCAGTCTGGGTTCATCCCGGGCCGCTCTACTGCTGCTAATATCCGTAGACTATACCTCAACATGCAATTGCCTCCGGATAACTGTGGGCATAGAGCGATACTGTCGCTCGATGCTGCTAAAGCTTTTGATAGTGTGGAGTGGCAGTATCTGTGGATGGCCCTCGAGGGATTTGGCTTCGGTCCTTCCTTCATACGCTGGATTAAGATTCTGTATGGGGCGCCCACTGCCTGTCTGCGAATTAACGGCTCTGTTTCCCGTTCGTTCCCGCTACACAGGGGCACAAGACAGGGGTGCCCGTTGTCGCCCCTGCTCTTTGCCTTGGCCGTGGAACCCCTGGCAGCGGCTGTCAGGGCCGATTTGAATATTGTGGGCTTTAGGAGGGGTGAGGGGGAGGACAAAATTGCTTTATATGCGGATGACGCGCTATTATTTTTGGGAGACACTTCGGGCTCCCTGGTTGCCTTGATGCACTTGATTCACAGATTCGGATCCTTCTCTGGCTTTCAGATTAACTGGGATAAATCTGTCCTGCTCCCGTTAGATCCCCTCGAGACTGCATTGCCCCCTGAAGCGTCGCAGATCTTGGTGGTAGACCAGTTCCGCTACTTGGGGGTGGTTGTTCATCCTGATCTGGGACGTTATGTGAAGCTTAATGTTCTGCCGTTGCTGCATAGGTTCAGGGACAAAATGGCTAGCTGGATTAGGTTGCCGCTGTCTGTGGTGGGCAGATGCAACCTGATCAAAATGATCTGGAACCCGCAGCTGTTATATGTGCTGCATAACTCCCCTGTATGGATCCCTATTCATATCTTTAAGAAGTTCAACACGGTTTACCGCGCTCTTATATGGAGAAAGTCGTCTCCTCGCATTCGACTGGAGACGTTGCACGAGTCTAAGGAGAGTGGTGGATTGGCGGTACCGAACCCCTACTACTATTTTCTGTCTTCCCAATTGCAGCACTTTACAGGGTGGCTGCAGGATGACGACTCTGACCCTGTCGGGCGTGTCCTGGCGGCACGCTTGGCGGGGGACTCTCTGGTCGAGTCCCTGGAGGCGGGCGCCCTTGGGCTCTTTCCGGGCTGCCCCACTCTCAAGTTGCTCGATAGGATCTGGCACAGGGCTAGGAGTCACTTTGGCTATAGTGGCTACTCCAGATACTCACGTATTTTAAACAATGCCCATTACCCCGAACTGGATAAGCTCCGGCATTCCTTTACTTGGGGTGACTACGGAGTGAAATATATTTCGCAGCTGTATCAGGGGGACAACTTGAGGGATTTCCAATCCCTCCGTGCTGAATTTGGTCTGCCTAATTCCCTTTTCTTTCAATATTTACAGTTGCGCCATGCCGTCAAAGCCCAGTCCCGAAGTTCCCCATGGGGTCCCTGTCGCCCAGTAATACTCACTGATCTGGTGACCACTACCATCAAAAAGGGGCAGATCTCATCACTGTACTCGGCTTTTATGGAGCACATATCGAAAGCCATGTCCTTTAAATGTAGAGACGCCTGGGCGGGGGATATTGGTCCCATCTCCTCAGAGGAATGGACGAGTATTTTAGAGAATGTCCCTAGGGTGTCTCTGTCTTCCTCACAGAGACTTACGCAACTGTTCATTCTCCACCGGACGTACAGGACCCCTCAGAGGCTGTACGACTGGCGGAGGAGGGACTCTCCCCTCTGTCCTAGATGTCGAGCCCACGCCGGTACCCTGCTGCACATGCTGTGGCGGTGCCCGAAGTTGCACCGGTATTGGCATGCGGTGGTGAGGACTATTAACTCGCTCTGGAAACTACCTCTATCTGTGGAACCGAAGTTGTGTATTTTGGGTTGCTTGGATGAGGAGCTCTATCTACCTGAGGTCCATGCTGCAGTGCTCAGGCTTCTCTTTCTGGCCAGGAAATTGATAGCGCGGCGGTGGATATCCGCTACAGCGCCGTCTCATGCTGACTGGATTGAGGAAGTTAAGGTGCTCCTAAACAGAGAACATCTCACTTACAAACACAGGGGGACTGCCTTGAAATTTGACCGTGTGTGGGGACCGTGGCTGGACGTTCCTGGCCTAGCTCCCACTCATTTAGTCACCAACGATTCCTGGGTGGGGTTGCCTCCTCCACGTGAGGTTCTGCTGCTGATCTTGTTGACACCCGGAGTGCTTACAGGGGAGAGCAACTCATTGCATGCTAGGTGGTGGATGCCTATATCTGAGGGAGCTCAGTATCTATTTAACTCTACTGGTTAGTGGGGAGGATTCATCTATTGTATTCTGTACTACGTGTGCTGCCGTCATCTCTTGGACCTGTGAGGCGGAGGGGGATTGCTGTTCATTAGGCGTAGATGAATGCATGTCTTCTGTTCCATAGATGTATTACATTGCCTTGTAGCCTCATGCTATGCCGATATCTACCCTCTCTCCCTATTCCCTGGTATTGTTATTATCCTCTGTATGCACGTGCTGAATACTTTTGACTTGTGAGCTGTTGTGATGTTTCTCTGTTTTCTTTTGTTTTTGTTTTGTATTGTTTGTGACAAAAAAGTTTTCAATAAAAATGATCTGATTAAAAAAAAAAAAAGATGGCAACCTGTAGACATTTTTAAATTGTCGCCTATGGGGATTTTTAAGTACCAAAGTTTGTCGCCATTCCGTGAGCGTGCGCAATTTTGAAACATGACATGTTGGGTATCTATTTACTCGGCGTAACATTATCTTTCACATTATGGAAAAAAATTTGGGCTAACTTTACTGGTTTCTTATTTTTTATTTAAAAAAAGTGAATTTTTTCCAAAAAATTGCGTTTGGAAGACCGCTGCGCAAATACGGTGTGATAAAAAATATTGCAATAATCTCCATTTTATTCTCTAGGGTCTCTGCTAAAAAAAAATATATAATGTTTGGGGGTTCTAAGCAGTTTTCTAGCAAAACAACTGATTTTAGCTTGTAAACACCAAATGTCAAAAATAGGCCTAGGCAAGTGGCTAGGATGCATGATGATGCTCCTTGGATGTTAGGCCCCTCTATATGGCTAGGCTGTGAAAAAGTCTCACACATGTGGTATTGCCATACTCAGGAGGAGTGGCAGAATGTATTTTGGGGTGTCATTTTTGCTGTGTACATGCTATGTGTTAGGAATATCCTATAAATTGACAACTTTGTGTAAAAAAAAAAAAGTTTTCATTTTTTTCCCACATTTTCCAAAAACCTGTGGAAAAAAATGATATGTTCAAACGACCCATAATGCCTCATAGAATATACGTTGGGAGTGTTTGCTTTCCAAAATGGGGTCATTTTGTGGACTTTTCCATTGTATTGGTGCTCTAGGGCCTTGAAAAGTGTGATAGGTAGTAAGAAAGTTTTATGTGTATTTATGCTCCTAGAACGCCTGAATGTGCTTCTTGGACGTGGAGTCTCTTTTTGTGGCCAGGCTGTGTAAAAGTCTCACACATGTGGTATCGCCATACTCGGAAGGAGTAGCAGAATGTATTTTTGGGTGTAATTTTTGCTGTGTACATGCTATGTGTTAGAAATAGCTTATAAATTGACAACTTTGTGGGAAAAAAAAAGAAAAAAAATTTTTCTTCTTCATTTTCCCAAGAATTGTGGGAAAAATTACAACTTCAAAAAACTCACCATGCCTCTTACTAAATACCTTTGACTGTCTACTTTACAAAAAGGGGTCATTTGGTCGGTATTTGTACTGTCCTGACATTTCAGGGCCTCAAGAAAGGAGATAGGCAGTCAGTACATCTGGTGTGATCAATTTTCAGTAATTGGTACCATAGCTTCTAGACTCAATAACTTTCACACAGACTAAATAATATACACTAATTTGGGTTAATTTTACCAGAGACATGTAGCAGTATACATTTTGGCCCAAATGTATGAAGAAAAATTAATTTTTTGCAAAATTTTATAATTGAAACTAAAAAAAAAGTGTTTTTTTTCAAAATTTTTGCTCTATATTTTTGCATACATCACGAAAAAAAAAAACCCCCAGTTGTGATCAAATACCACCAAAAGAAAGCTTTATTTGTGTGAAAAAAATGATAAAAATCTTGTTTGGTTACAGTGTAGCATGACTGAGCAATTGTCATTCAAAGTGTGAGAGTGGTGAAAGCTGAAAATTGGTCTGGGCAGGAAGGGTGTCTAACTGCTCTGTATGGAAGCGGTTAATTGAGATAAAGTAATAAATATGCCGATCAGCCATAGAATTATGGCTAATGGCTGGTAACGTGAATAATATTGATTATCTCATTACAATGGCATCTGAAAGTGGGTGGGATATATTAGGCAGCAAGTGATCATGTTGTTCTTGAAGTTGATGTGTTAGAAGCTGAATAAATGGGCGTGGATAAGGATTTGTGTGTAAGCAGTTGCAGTTAGCTAGTCTGTCACTAGGTGGCTCTGCCCCAGAATAGTGCTGGTAACAGAGAATAGTGTAATCAGGTTCTAGGTCCACTTTAGTTAGAGCCCCTCTGTAATGATGTCATGGGTTAGTCAGTGCCCACATATATAAGCCAGTTTGGGGGTAGCCTTGGTGCACTTGGAGCATAGGAGCCAAACACCTCACAACTATAAAGGGGAACACCCTTATAGAACTATAAGGAATCTCCACCCTGCGCCAGGTAAAAGAAAAACACAATAAGAATAAATGAGCAGCCACCTACAAAAATGTATACACTAAAATAAAGGATGTTAATGCCTAAAAGAACTATAACATCAAGCGGCCCTAAAATAGTTCTGGTCTAAAGAACTGTTAAATAATCAGTTATAAACACTTGCTATATCCTATAGCAACTTATGCTTATAGAATATTAGATATAGCATAGATCAATTCAATCAACAGGTTAGTCCCAATACAATTGGATAAACATTAGTCCATATATAACTGCTAATCGAACAAATAGATGTCCATGGGGTACACCACGTGAGGTAAGTCCAGAAGGTAGAGATACTAAGCCGTCACCACACCATGTGCAGCCTCTCCTTATGGTCACACACTCAGCGGAGAACAAATGGTTAACAGCATGTACACTCCATGGCATCCAAATAGCCCTCCTAGAGAGAAACTCCTCTTGCAGTCACATAAGCAACACGACTTAATGGACCCACTCAAAGGATTTCTCCAAGCGTATGCAGATAATTCTCATAACTCCAAGATTATAAGCCGCCAAAGAGAAAGGGGAAACTCATAGTGTAATTCCACAAAAAGCCTTATTGAAAATCACAACCCCCCCCCCATTCATCTATACACTTACAAGCAAACTCTTGGGAACCGCATATATTACATATAAAAGCAGAGCGCGCAGCGTGTACCTCCTTCCACTTCTTCCGTCCAGGGGAGACTGAAACGTGATTATGTACTGTCAAGCGACCCCGCATAGTATGCCAATGTGATATGACTGCTCTGCCATTTTCCAAGTACCATCAGTAAAGTGCCGCAACTATTTATGTGTGGACATTCTTTCCCCAGGGATATAAAGGGTTGTCAGGCTTATTTGGGGAGGTTAAATTCAAAAATAAGAAAAAAAATTAAATGTTATATTTTGTTCTATATAGAACTATGAAGCAAAGACATCCATTTTTGTTAGGTTACTGAAAGGTTAAATCTCTTTCACAAAAAGTGCCTATTCAACAGGTTTACCCCAAGACATGCTGTGTTGACCTAAGGTAATAAATAAATAGTCTGTTTAACTTTCTTTAAGATAAAGTCTAGCTGACGCTATACCAGGATAATCTTGTCTGTGTGGTAGTCATAAAACATTAGTCAGTATTTTCTGTGTTTTTATATGTAACATAATATTAACAATGAAATATATATGAACTAACATACATAGATATGTAGAAAACTGTTATATATTATAATTGTTTCATCCTTGCTAAAGGAAAAGTTTTAACAGATTTTGAGGATTCATCACTGCATGTTTAGAAAGACTTCATGTTAATCCTTTGTAAGTGAGAAAGTATCAAAACATTTTCTAACCTTGCCAGGAGTCTAGTCTAGAAGGTCGGGGATTATAACCAGTCAATTGTCAACATAAGGTTCAAAGTTTAATTGTTATATTCTATATACTGAACCTAAGAGTCATACAATACTGCCATCTTTGCTGACTGCTACTAATTGAAGTCTTAGGTTTAAAAGTAATTTTCAATATATTATATATATACATTATATATATATATATATATATATATATATATATATATATATAGATATATTAATAATATATTATGGTGTTACCAGATTTAATCTTTAATTAGATACATGGTGGATATTAAATGGACATGTAATAGATGAGAGCATGGATAGATTTTATGTTTTATGATATTCTTAAATGGAGAAATCATTTAGTTTTAATATTCAATATTCTGGTCAACCAAGAGGTGTCACCCAATGACCTCACCAGTTAATGAATAAGATGTTCCAACCAATGGGGATCATGTTACTCCCTCTGGGTTTAACTTATGGTAATTTTAATAGTCCTTTGTTCTATACCATATAAAAAGGCAAACCCAGATGAGAGGGGGACACATCACAAACATCACACATGACATTTGCCCAACATACATCACACATACAATACACCTCCATAACCCTGGGCTTTGCAGGGTGTTTATCTATTTAAAGTTTTTATTGTTTTTGTTTAACTATGCAATCATTAAAGTTCATTATTTTATGTATATTGGGTTATTGAACCACTTATAGTTACTGGTTACAGGGGCGTGTCCAAAGGGTGGTGATAAATAACGCGTACTCAGACTGGTCTGGAGTGGTAAGTGGGGTCCCCCAAGGCTCAGTCCTGAGACCAAATTTTTTCAATTTATTCATAAATCAATCTCAGTTTTTGCGGATGACACAAAAATAATGAGGGGGAATAACTTCTCATCAAGATATAGAAATCTTATAGAATGACCTGAACAAATTAACATAGTGGGCAACAACATGGCATAGGAGGTTTAATGTGGAGAAATGTAAGGCATTGCACTTGGGGGCTAAAAACAAAACGCAAAATATTCATTAGTGGGGAAACCTCAGGGGAAATCAAGAATGGAGAAAGTTCTGGGAGTCTTAGTGGAAGGTAGACTAAGCAATAGCATGCAATGTCAAGCTGCAGCTGCCAAAGCTGGCAGAATATTAGCATGCATAAGGAAGGGGATATATTCCAGACATAAAGCTATAATCCTACCGCTTAAAAAACCATGGTCCAGCCACATCTGGAATATTCTGTCCAATTCTGGTTGCCAATCCTCAGAAAGAATGTGCTGGAACTGGAGAGAGTACAAAGAAGGGCAACTAAACTAATTAGGGGATTGGAGGGCCTTAATTATGAGGAGCTTTGCAAGCGCTTAATTTATTATCCTTAGAGAGGAGACGCCTGAGAGAGGACTTGATAGCAATTTACAAATACCTCAATGGTGATCTCAGCATAGGAAAAATAACTATTTTGTCTCAAGGAGTGTAAGAGGACACGTGGCCACACAATGAGATTAGAGGAGAGGCGGTTTAAACTTAAACTACGTAAGGGGTTTTTCCACTGTAAGGGCGATAAGATTGTGGAACTTTCTTCCACAATTGGTGGTAACTGCAGGGAGTATAGCTACTTTTAAAAGATTATTGGACGTGTGTCTCAAAGATCACAACACGCAGGGTTATGGGAAATGAATACATCATTGACACACACACACACCTACACAGGTTGAACTGGATGGACTGTTGTCTTTATTCAACCTCAACTACTAAGTAACTATATTTAAGAAGGGTCTGCGCTCCCATCCAGGGAGTATGTCAGCACAGACGGGGGACACTTTCAAAAGTAAATACTGAAAAGGAATAAAAAAAAAAAAAAAAAGCAAATACATGTATTGTATACATGCATGAATATTATTATTTGTTTTACGAAAAAAAATAATAAGTTGCAGTAAAGAGTTTGAAAAATATCTGTAAGCCTAGACTTAAATTCATATGTAGTATATAAATTGTGTATAGCCAGCGCACCTATCAGTACAGCAGCTGGCACACAAGGTGAGTGTACAGAACCTTGTGAGTAAACAAACAATATGAAGTGCACACTTAAAGCGGTAGTATCCCGCTTTTTGACACTTTTACCTACAGGTAAGCCTATAATAAGGCTTACCTGTAGGTATAATTAATATCTCCTAAACCGGCACGGTTTAGGAGATATTTGCAGTGCATACAGCCGCTCACGCGAGCGGCGCATGCGCTCTGAAGGTTCGGGGGGACCTTCAGTTTTCCTAGCCGGCAGCTTGCCGGAAAATCAGCATGCGCGCGGGAGTGACGTCATCGCGGCTCCGGCCAATCACAGAGCCGGAGCCGCCGAACCCGGAAGAGACGCTTCCGGATCATGGCGGCGCCCGCAGCGATGTCCGGGGGTCCGCGTCGGGGCTTCGTTCTAAGGTAAGTAATGCATAATGAGCTAGTATGCGATGCATACTAGCTCATTATGGCTTTGTCTTGCAGGTTTTTTTTTTTTTCATTTTCGGGTTTACAACCGCTTTAATAAATGTGATAGCTTAAATATATTTTAGGTAAGAAAAAAAAAATCCAAATCCAGAAACATTTAAAGTGAACTAAACAACACTGTGAAAAGAGTGTCCACAATGTGTAGAAGGTTCATCCAGGGTATAAATTCCTGGTGTACTAGATGTTCACCAGAACACCAATTATTAGAAGGAACAGACAATCTGCTTTGTTTTCCACTTCACAGGCTGTCTCCGATTTGCTCCATAGGAAGACCAGAGAAAAGTGGTTTCATGATAGACAGAATGATGGAAGACGGCAAGAGCTGTGGAGAGCAAGGCCCTTGATGTATTACAAGCCTGGACGTTTCTAAAGAACTTCAGAATGGACTTTCTAATTAACTTTTTTCAAAAGACTGAAACACCTCAGTTGCAAAAATATGGGAGGTGGTTGCATTCAAGGCAAATTAATGTTTAGCATGAGTTGTTAGCAATGAAGATATTTTCTGTGTGGAGTCTAAGAAAAAAAAAATCAAGGGAGGAATGTGTTGCGTTTGATAAATATTATGATTTTATATCTTAGACTTAAGGCTCGGTTCACACTATTGCGATGCGGGAAGGCTGCGAATTCGCAGCCTGTTCCCGCATCGCACACGCACCCCCGGCAGTTCACACTGCCATATGCGATCCGCTGGGGGTGTCAATGTAATCTTAACGACACCCCCAGTTTGATCGCATATCGCAGTGCGATCGTGCAGTTCGCACAGGATCGGATCGCACAAGTGTGAACCACTGTGCGATCCGATCCTGATGCGGCAGCAAAAATGCCTCCTGTGCGTCTTTGCTGCGGGTGCGGTGCGAATTTAGCCATACAAACTGTATGGCTAAACTCGCACCGCACAGCTGATCGCATGTCATGTCGGAGCAGTGCGCTCCGACATGACATGCGAACCCGGCACACGCAGTAGTGTGAACCGGCTCTTAGTGCAGGTGTGGAGAAAACTGTTTAGTAGTTTGTCACAGAAATCAGGTTTTGTTTGAGTGGATGCTTCTCTAACGAATGCCTTGGTAACAAGTACACAGGCTGCCCTCAAACAATGGGAACTTAGATACCATTGTTGTATTTTAGTTGACTGCTGTTCAGTCTATTGTTGTGTAATTGTTGTAAATAACAGATTGACAGCCTGACATATTTATCCTATGCCATGTATGATACTAGAGTGCCATCTGGAGGGAGAGTCTGAGAATACCACTCTAATTGAAAACTACAGTTGTGCAGTCTGTTAACCTCCCTGGCGGTATGATTGTTTCCGATGTTAGGTGCTGAAAGCGGTACCATTATTTTGCTAGTAATTCTTAAGGACAAGCAGCCCAAACCAACTATTTTCATATGATTTTTTTTTTACTGTGCGTTCTTTATAACATCTCGGGGTATGATAAAGTTTGAAACACAAAGTCATAAATTATAACATAATAAATAACTATAAATAAGTTAAAGTATATCTATATCTATATATATATATATATATATATATATATATATCTATATCTATATATATATATATATATATATATATATATATATATCTATATCTATATCTATATCTATATATATATATATCTATATCTATATCTATATCTATATCTATATATATATATATACACACACACATACACACACACACATACACATATATATATATATATATATATATATATATATATATATATATATATATATATATATATATATATATATATATATATATACACACAGTACAGACCAAAAGTTTGGACACACCTTCTCATTCAAAGTTTTCTTTATTTTCATGACTATGAAAATTGTAGAGTCACACTTCAAGAGGTAGTCACTTGAATTTGGTTTTCCAACAGTTTTGAAGGAGTTCCCAGAGATGCTTAGCACTTGTTGGCCCTTTTGCCTTCACTCTGCAGTCCAGCTCACCCCAAACCATCTCGATTGGGTTCAGGTCCGGTGACTGTGGAGGCCAGGTCATCTGTTGCAGCACCCCATCACTCTCCTTCTTGGTCAAATAGCCCTTACACAGGCTGGAGGTGTGTTTGGGGTCATTGTCCTGTTGAAAAATAAATGATGGTCCAACTAAATGCAAACCAGATGGAATAGCATGCCGCTGCAAGATGCTGTGGTAGCCATGCTGGTTCAGTATGCCTTCAATTTTGAATAAATCCCTAACAGTGTCACCAGCAAAGCACCCCCACACCATCACCCCTCCTCCTCCATGCTTCACGGTGGGAACCAGGCATGTAGAGGCCATCCGTTCACCTTTTCTGCATCGCACAAAGACATGGTGGACTCATCAGACCAAAGCACAGATTTCCACTGGTCTAATGTCCATTCCTTGTGTTCTTTAGCCCAAACAAGTCTCTTCTGCTTGTTGCCTTTCTTTAGCAGTGGTTTCCTAGCAGATATTCTACCATGAAGGCCTGATTCACACAATCTCCTCTTAACAGTTGTTCTAGAGATGCGTCTGCTGATAAAACTCTGTGTGCCATTGACCTGGTCTCTAATCTGAGCTGCTGTTGACCTGCGATTTCTGAGCCTGGTGACTCGGATGAACTTATCCTCCGCAGCAGAGGTGACTCTTGGTCTTCCTTTCCTGGGGCGGTCCGCATGTGAGCCAGTTTCTTTGTAGCGCTTGATGGTTTTTGTGACTGCACTTGGGGACACTTTCAAAGTTTTCCCAATTTTTCGGACTGACTGACCTTCATTTCTTAAAGTAATGATGGCCACTCGTTTTCCTGTACTTAGCTGCTTTTTTCTTGCCATAATACAAATTCTAACAGTCTATTCAGTTGGACTATCAGCTGTGTATCCACCTGACTTCTGCACAACACAACTGATGGTCCCAACCCCATTTATAAGGCAAGAAATCACACTTATTAAACCTGACAGGTTACACCTGTGAAGTGAAAACCATTTCAGGTGACTACCTCTTGAAATTATATATATATATATATATATATATATATATATATATATATATATATATATATATATATATATACACACACATACATACATAAACTTACAGTGCATTGCGAAAGTATTCGGCCCCCTTGAACTTTGACCTTTTGCCACATTTTAGGCTTCAAACAAAAGATATAAAACTGAAATTTTTTTGTGAAGAATCAACAAGTGGGACACAATCATGAAGTGGAATGAAATTTATTGGATATTTCAAACTTTGTTAAATAAGAAACTGAAAAATTGGGCGTGCAAAATTATTCAGCCCCTTTACTTTCAGTGCAGCAAACTCTCTCCAGAAGTTCAGTGAGGATCTCTGAATGATCCAATGTTGACCTAAATGACTAATGATGATAAATAGAATCCACCTGTGTGTAATCAAGTCTCCGTATAAATGCACCTGCACTGTGATAGTCTCAGAGGTCCGTTTAAAGCGCAGAGAGCATCATGAAGAACAAGGAACAAACCAGGCAGGTCCGAGATACTGTTGTGGAGAAGTTTAAAGCCGGATTTGGATACAAAAAGGATTTCCCAAGCTTTAAACATCCCAAGGAGCACTGTGCAAGCGATAATATTGAAATGGAAGGAGTATCAGACCACTGCAAATCTACGAAGACCTGGCCGTCCCTCTAAACTTTCAGCTCATACAAGGAGAAGACTGATCAGAGATGCAGCCAAGAGGCCCATGATCACTCTGGATGAACTGCAGAGATCTACAGCTGAGGTGGGAGACTCTGTCCATAGAACAATCAGTCATATACTGCACAAACCTGGCCTTTATTGAAAAGTGGCAAGAAGAAAGCCATTTCTTAAAGATATCCATAAAAAGTGTTGTTTAAAGTTTGCCACAAGCCCCCTGGGAGACACACCAAACATGTGGAAGAAGGTGCTCTGGTCAGATGAAACCAAAATCAAACTTTTTGGCAACAATGCAAAACGTTATGTTTGGCATAAAAGCATCACCCTGAACACACCATCCCCACTGTCAAACATGGTGGTGGCAGCATCATGGTTTGGGCCTGCTTTTCTTCAGCAGGGACAGGGAAGATGGTTAAAATTGATGGGAAGGTGGATGGAGCCAAATACAGGACCATTCTGGAAGAAAACCCGATGGAGTCTGCAAAAGACCTAAGACTGGGACGGAGATTTGTCTTCCAACAAGACAATGATCCAAAACATAAAGCAAAATCTACAATGGAATGGTGCACAAATAAACATATCCAGGCGTTAGGATGGCCAAGTCAAAGTCCAGACCTGAATCCAATCGAGAATCTGTGGAAAGAACTGAAAACTGCGGTTCACAAACGCTCTCCATCCAACCTCACTGAGCTCGAGCTGTTTTGCAAGGAGGAATGGGCAAAAATTTCGATGTCTCTCGATGTGCAAAACTGATAGAGACTTACCCCAAGCGACTTACAGCTGTAATCGCAGCAAAAGGTGGCGCTACAAAGTATTAACTTAAAGGGGCTAAATAATTTTGCACGCCCAATTTTTCAGTTTTTTATTTGTTAAAAAAGTTTGAAATATCCAATAAATTTTGTTCCACTTCACGATTGTGTCCCACTTGTTGTTGATTCATCAAAAAAAAAAAAAAAGTTACAGTTTTATATCTTTATGTTTGAAGCCTAAAATGTGGCAAAAGGTCGAAAAGTTCAAGGGGGCCGAATACTTTCGCAATGCACTGTATTTGATCATTTGCATATTCTGTTCTGTATGCTTATTCTGTTTTGTATATGGGTATTTCCTGGATATTGTACATTTGGCAATAAAAAACCTTTTAATAAAAATTTAATATTTGCAAATAATTGCAAGTACTGTGAGAGTGCTTACTGTTCCTTCAGCATGGGGTACTCCAGTACTGCTAATAAAAATGTTTTGCTTCTGCTTATAGCAGTAAGGCCTTTTTCCTCAACCCTAGATTGCAGGGATAACAGGTAAGCTGTTGTAAAATAAAAACAAAAATAGCCTGTTTAATGTGATTTTGAGTGGGTTGACATGATAAATACACAAATCCTTCCAATTACAAGATTTGGAGATGCCTTAAAGCTGTACTGGTGAAACAGCACAATTTTTATAGACAGTCTCAGTGCATATTTGGCTGTGAAACAGAAGTAGATTTGGCTCCTGCTGATGCCAATCAAATCCTGTGAGAATTTATCTATGTTTGCACACAGCCCAGCTCTGGAGCGAGCCAGCACGCAAGTGGTTTGCTATGGGGGCAGACACAGAATAGGAGCCCAGAGCGCCGGGGGGGGGGGGGGGGGACCCCAGAAGAGGAGGTTTGGGGCTGCTCTGTGAAATATCACTTCATACAGTGGGGCAAATAATTATCCACTTGCCCTGTGTTAGATTTACCCCCTTTATGACCGGGCCATTTTTTGTGATACGACACAGAGTTACTTTACCTGAAAATTGCAGGGTCGTGCGACACTGTATCCAAACAAAATTTGTGTCCTGTTTTTCCACAAATGGAGCTTTCTTTTGGTGGTATTTGATCACCACTGTGGATTTTATTTTTTGACGCTAAAAACAAAAAAAAAAATTCTTGAAAAAAAAAAAACAAAAAAAAAAAAAAAACTGAATTTTTGTAAAATCTTACCGTAAAATTCCTTTCTCTGAGTCCTCCGACAGTCGCCGCCACTTCATAATCTTCACTATTGGGTAATTGACCTTTGCTCCGCAGGAGTAGCTAGGCAACAAGATTTGTTAATATCAAAGCTTTTAGCATATCACACCCCTAGGGGGTGGTCCCCTCAGTCAATACCTCCCTGCTTCCAGCATTCTCAACTCAGTTTTAGTAGCATAGCAGTAGAGTACATAAACAAACCCCAAAAGAGGGACGGGGCGGCGACTGTCGGAGGACTCAGAGAAAGGAATTTTACGGTAAGATTTTACAAAAATTCCGTTTTCTCTTACGTCCTCCGACAGTCGCCGCCACTTCATAATCTTCACTATTGGGGACGTCCCAGAGCAGTGTAGACATGAGGGGTGGGAAAAAACGCAGCCGCGCATAAAGCAACGCAGTACCCACATCAGAGAAAGGAACCTTACCAAAGTAAGAGAACCAACCTGGCAACAGGAAAACGTGCTCAACAGGAGCAACAACCCAGGAAGAACAAGTAACTCAGGGTTAAAAACACCCCAACAGCCAAGGGCCCAAACAAGGGACCCTAAGGCACTGCCGCACTAAGAACTTTACGGCCAAAGGAAGCATCTGCTGATGCCTGAACATCCACTTTGTAAAATTTGGAGAAGGTGTGAACGGACGACCAAGTCGCCGCCTTACACACCTGGGCCACAGAAGCCTGATGACGATAGGCCCAAGACGTACTCAGAGATCTGGTAGAGTGCGCCTTCACAGGGAAAGGAGGAACCTTCCCCCTCAAAGCATAGGCTTGCACAATTGTCTGTCTGATCCATTTGGCGATGGTAGCAGCCGACGCCGCCATGCCCTTCCGAGGTCCCTCTGGAAGGACGAATAGGGAATCCGACTTGCGAAAGGACTTAGTTGATGACAGGTAAACCCTGATCGCCCGAACAACATCCAAGGTATGCAAAGCCACCTCCTTCGGATGCTTAGGCTTCGCGCAAAGCGAAGGCAAGACAATGTCCTCATTCAGGTGAAACTCCGAGATCCTTTTCGGAAGAAAAGATGGGTTAGGTCGCAAGACCACCTTATCCAAGTGAATCACCAAGTAGGGAGAGCTGCAGGACAAAGCCGCCAGCTCCGACACCCTGCGAGCCGAAGTGATCGCCACCAAAAAAGCAACCTTCTTGGACAACAGAGACAAGGAGATCTCCCTGATCTTTTCAAAGGGAGCCTGTTGTAACACGGATAGAACCAAGTTCAAGTCCCATGGAGGCAAAGGTTCCCTCCTAGGAGGGGCCAAATGTCGCACCCCCTGAACAAAGGTGCTAACCAATGAATTAGACGCCACAGGGCGTTGAAAGAGAACGGCCAGCGCAGAAATCTGACCCTTAATTGTGGCCAGCGCCAAACGCTGGTCCACTCCAGTTTGGAGGAAAGCCAACACTGTCGACACCGAGTAGGAGCGAGGAGAATACCCCCTTGACTCACACCAGGCAAAGTACGCTTTCCAAGTACGGTAGTAAATTTTTCCTGAAGAGGCTTTTCTAGCCTTGATCAAAGTGGGAATGACCTCAGGGGAGAGACCCCTATCCTTCAGGACCTGGCTTTCAACAGCCAGGCCGTTAAAGCCAGCGACTGTAAAGCAGGATGGAATATCGGCCCTTGAGACAGAAGGTAGTCCCGAAGCGGCAGACGCCACGGAGCGTCGACTGCCAGATTTACGAGGTCTGCGTACCAAGACCGGCGAGGCCAGTCCGGTGCCACCAGAATCACCGCGTGCGGTTCCGAGGCCAGCCTGCGAAGCAGCTGAATCGGTGGAAAGGCATACATCAGACGATACTGATGCCAGGGCACCACCAACGCGTCTGAGGCGTCTGCCCGAGGATCGCGTGTCCTTGCCACGAACCTTTCCACCTTGTTGTTCAGACGAGACGCGAACAGGTCCACATCTGGAAGACCCCACTTCGCGCACAACATCTGGAAGACATCCGGGTGAAGGGACCATTCCCCCTGGTCCAGAGTCTGGCGACTCAGATAGTCCGCCTGCCAGTTCTCCACGCCCGGAATGTGTACAGCCGTTATCGCCGGGACGTGCGTCTCGGCCCATGACAGAATGCTGTTTACTTCCCGAGCAGCACGGGCACTCCTGGTGCCCCCTTGATGGTTGATGTAGGCCACTGCTGTGGCATTGTCCGTCTGAACTCGAACCGGACGGCCCTGAAGCCGTTCCGACCAATGCAGAAGGCAAAGTTTTATCGCTCGCAATTCCAGAATGTTGATCGGAAGGGAGGATTCCGCCTCCGACCAAGTTCCTTGGGCGGACAGAACGCCCAGAACAAAAAAATCTGCTCGCCGGCCGAGAGAAACTCGATCTTGTATCCAGATCGAACGATTTCCTGAACCCACCTGTCCCGAATGCGGGCCAGCCAGGGTTGAAGAAAACCGAGCAAACGTCCCCCCACCCCAGAACCGGGTGAGGGCGCCCCTTCAGGCCGAATTGGTATGGGCAGCGGGCCCGGACTGGCCGGACTTCTGCTTACCTGCCCACGGCTTCTTCTGAGAGCCTTGGCCCTTGAAGGGCTTGCCCTTGTATTGTGACCGAAAGGCACGAAAGGACCCCTGAGAGGGCCTGAACTAGGTATTCTTCTTACCGCGAACAAACTTATTCTTGTGAGTTTGGGGCAAGAGAGTGCTCTTACCCCCGGAAATTCCCTTTATCAGAGTATCCAAAGACTCGCCAAAAAGGCGAGATCCCGCGTAGGGTAAATTAGCTAAAGTCTTGCGAGAAGATTGGTCAACCGACCAACATTTCAGCCATATCAGGCGACGGTTCAACACCGCGACACTGGAGAGGAGTGCAGCCAAAGGGACTAAATCCAAGTCTGCATCGCACAAATACATGACACCCTGATGAACTTGATCTACCATAGCCAACGTTGTCGGCGGAGCTGAGTCAGCCACCAGGGTGCGCCTGAGCACCTGCGTCCAATCCGCAATAGCTTGGGCTGCCATAATGGAAGAAAAAATAGGCTTCAGCATAGAACCAGCAACCGTATAAGAATGACGGGCCAGAGACTCCAATCTCCTGTCCGTAGGGTCCCGGAACACCGGGGTATCCTCAGCAGGAATCGCAGTAGATTTATTCAAAACTGCCACCGCGTGATCCACCTGAGGCGGCACACACCAACGCTCATCAGTGGTGGGTGTAAATGGATAACGCAGCTTGAACTTACTTGGCACAGTAAAAGGCTTCTTTAAATTGCGCCATTGCTCATCAACAGCGCGCTGAAATTCCGCAGGGCAGGGAAAAGACTGCACTGCCTTGCGTTTCC
This sequence comes from Pelophylax lessonae, assembly GCF_965119305.1. Classification (NCBI taxonomy): domain Eukaryota; kingdom Metazoa; phylum Chordata; class Amphibia; order Anura; family Ranidae; genus Pelophylax; species Pelophylax lessonae. The sequence goes on along the minus strand of NC_138774.1, from coordinate 247,563,918 downwards.
TTTGCGTCCCATAAGAGGACATCAAAGCAGGAGGACACGGTTCATCCTGCAGATGCAGTGTTTCCTTGATAGAAGTAATCAACTCATCCATGAGTGCAAGCTCTTCAGGCGAGCCAGGCGGAGAAGTATCAACCCCTTCTACCTCAGCCTCCCCCTCAGACCCCACAAGGTCCAGAGATGAACGAGACCCTGAGAAGGGCACTCCAGCCATAGCAGCCCCATCGCCCTCTGAATCAGAGGAAATGGATAACCTGGGCCGTTTTGCGGATCGATCAGCCATCAGCATCTGCACCTGAGAAGCCAAGTTCGCCACAACAGCAGCCAGATCAGCCCCCTCTGGGGATGCAGCAGCCCCTTGGCCCCCCACCAAGGTGGGAGGAAACTTGCAATCCTGAGAATCCATGCCCCAGTATCAACTGAAATAAAGTACTGCCCCTTTAAGACAGCTGCGAGCGCAGCCCACCGCACACTACTGTATGCACCGACCCCCGCAGGGATAAGGAGCACTGAGCAAGGAAATACAGGATAAGGAAGGTAAAAACCTGGAGAGACCACACAGGCTGCTGCCACCGATCGCTGTTCCAGAGCAAAAGGAAGTGATGCAATGACTGACCGCCCTATATAGCCTATGAAGGCTTCACAAACATGGCCGCTCGGCAGAGGGAATCAAGGCAACAAGAAAATGGCGCCGACATGTGCTCGCAGGAGTGATTGCCGCCAAAATGGCGGCGTTTGGCGCCAAAACACCACGCTGTAACACACAGGGCCTTCATCACAATGGCGGACGCCGCATAGCATGTCTGAGCCCAGTCTGCCCCATACATCTCACACAGCAGAGCGGGAGAGCCCCCCCCCCCCCCCCCCCGCAGCCCACAGAAAAGCAGCTATTCCACACAGGAATCTGACAGGGAGCTCAGCACTTACACAGACATGCAGGGTCACACAGTCACAGACTGACATCCAAACAGACAGGTCCCCACATAGAAATTTACTTACCAGTCCGGATGGCGTGGGGAGCCTTCTCTAGCGACCAAACCGCTGTACTGAGGACAGGGAGTGTCGCAGCCAGGACGCAGTGGACTGCGGTGCGAAACCGCAAATGGCGTCCGGTGAGGTAGCCACCTCACAGGCAGCATAGCTGCAGCGAGCAGGGATGGGTCGTTCAATATGCCAGGAAAACCTGAGCTGAACGCTCGATGGCAGGCTGGGGAAACCCCTGGCTCTCAGCCCTGGGATCCAGGGTGGCCAGACCGAGACCCAGCTCCGCACGATCATCTTCATCCGAAGAAAACTAAACTAATGCTGAGAAAAAAACAGCTAAGTAAAAGAAAGAGAAAAATACTTGAAATAAAATCAAAAAGAGAATAGAAGGCTGAGACTGAAAGCCCCAGCACAGTAACAGCCAGCCACTCCTAAGCTAGGCAATTGAAAACTGAGTTGAGAATGCTGGAAGCAGGGAGGTATTGACTGAGGGGACCACCCCCTAGGGGTGTGATATGTTAAAAGCTTTGATATTAACAAATCTTGTTGCCGCTACTCCTGCGGAGCAAAGGTCAATTACCCAATAGTGAAGATTATGAAGTGGCGGCGACTGTCGGAGGACGTAAGAGAAATTATATTTTTTACTTTCTGGTATAAAACCTATCCAAAAAAACAAAAACAAATTTCTTAATCAATTTAGGTCAATATGTATTCTGCTACATATTTCTGGTATACAAAATCCCAAAAAGCGTATATTGATTGGTTTGCGCAAAAGTTATAGTGTCTATAAATTATGGGATAGATTTATTTATTTTTACTAGTAATGACAGCGATCAGCGCCTTATAGCAGGACTGCAATATTGCAGCAGACAGTTAGGACACTAACTGACAGTGGTGATACAATGATCAGTGCTAAAAATATGCACTGTCACTGTACTAATGCCACTGGCTGGGAAGGGGTTAGACATCAGGGGCGATCAAAGAGTTAACTGTGTGCCTAGTCAGTATTTATTAACACTGTGGGAGGTGCTTTTATTAGGGGAAGGCATTGATCCATGTTCATGCTTTGCAGGAACACAGGATCAATGCCTTCCATACTGAAAGAACAGCGATCTTCCTTGTTTATATTGCCCGATCCCTATTCTGCCTGTGTACCAAATGATCAGCGGATGCCAGCAGGCATCAGGTCAGTGGGACCTGTTGATCAGCTTCCATGTGGGAGCAAGCCGCTGCCAGCGTGCACTCGGGCCTCATACTCAGAAGTGCAGGATCAATATATATATATATATATATATATATATATATATATATATATATATATAGGTGATCCTGCTCAGCGTAGCAGCAAAACTGATATAGGATGGTCGGCAAGTGGCTATTTGATCCCCTGCTGATTTTGTAAGTTTGTCACGTACAAAGAAATGAAGGGTCTATAATTGTTATGATAGGTGTATTTTACACGATAGAGACAGAATATCAACCAAAAATCCAGAAAAAAACAGACGATACAAAGGTTATAAATTGAGTTGAAGTTCAGTGGTTAAAAATAAGTATTTGATTCCCAAGCAAAGCATGACTGACTACTTGGTGGATAAAACCTTGTTGGCAAGCACAGAGGTAAGACATTTCTTGTAGTTGGCTACCAGGTTTGCACACATCTCAGGAGGGATTTTGGTCCACTATTCTTAACAGATCTTCTCCAAATTCTTAAGGTTTCTACTTTCTTGGCTGTCGCTTGGCAACTTGAAGTTTCAGCCCCCTCCATAAATGTTCTATAGTATTAAGCCCTGGAGACTGGCTAGGCCACTCCATGACCTTAATGTGCTCCTTCCTGAGCCACTCCTTTTTTGCCTTGCATGTTTTGGGTCATCATCATGCTGGAATACCAATCCACGATCCAACTATAGTGTCCTGGCTGAGGGAAGAAGGTTCTCATCCATGATTTTACAATACATGGCCCTGTTCATTGGCCCCTCAATGTGGCAAAATCAGCCTGTACCTTTAGCAGAGAAACAGCCCCAAAGCATAATGTTTCCACCTCTGTGTTTGACTGTAGGGATGGTGTTCGACTCGAAGGAGTCGAGTTAATGCCAAAGTGCTGTGGTCCCAACTGCCTTGAGATCCTTCACAAGCTCCTCCTGTGTAGTTCTGGGCTGATTCCCCACTTTTCTCAGCATCATCCTTACCCTATGCGGCAAAATCTTGCATGGAGTTCCAGCCTGAGGGTGATTGATGGTTATTTTGTATTTCCATTTGTGAATAATCGCTCCAACAGTGGTCTCCTTCTCACCAAGCTTCTTGTTGATGGTCTTGTAGCCCATTCCAGCCTTGTGCAGGTCTACAATCTTATCCCCGATGTCCTTGGACATTACTTTGGTCTTGCCCATGACGGTGAAGTTTGAATGGAAGATAGAGACAGGTGTCTTTTATACACAGAACGAGTTGTCATTAGGAGCGCCTTCTTAAAATTGACAGGACTAATCGGTTTACCACATAATATAGCCAGCCTGTGGGAGCCAGAATTATTGTTAGTTGGTAGGGGATCAAATACTTATTTTACTTACTGAACTGCAACTCAATTTATAACAAATTGTGTCGTGTTTTCTTTCTGAATTTTTGGTTGATATTGTGTCTCTATTATTTAAAATACACTTATGATAAGAATTGTAGACCCTTCTTTTCTTTGTAAGTGGGCAAACGTACAACATCTACAGGGGATAAAATAATTATTTTCACCAATGTAGAACAGGTAAGCCTCGGTTCACACTAGGGTGACCTGTGAGGCGACCTGGACGCCTCACAGGTCGCCGCAGGTCGCCTCCCATAGGGAAGCTGCGGACCCGTTCTAATAGGAGCGACACAAGTCGCTCCGACCTAGAAAAAGGGTCCGGAGTTTCTTTGGGGCGACCAGGAGGCGACTGCCATAGACTTCAATGTTATGAAGTCCGTGGCGGCCGCTCCGAGGTCGCGGTGCGCTGCTCGCACCGCGATCTCGGAGGTCAACCCTGGAAGTAGCGTCGCAGTAGTGTGAACCGGCGCTAAGAATACCTTATTTATATTTTGATTTAAAAAATTACCCTTTACAGCCACTTAAAGCCATCAGGTATAGCTCAGTAAATATTGGGCAAAGGCAGAACAGTTTGATGGCAAAGTTTATAAGCTTCTTTTTTTTTTCAAAACCACACTGCTTGGTTTTAAAAAGTAAACATAAAAGTCAAAAACGGAGTGCAAAAACAGAAAAAAAAAAAAAATTTACAACAGCATACCAAATATCTAGCACCCCTATTGTTCCAAAATATTAGAGCAATAGGCCTCAGGTATGGTCTGTTATAAATTGGCCAGTAGCAAGACAGTTTTGTATCAACAATAACAGGCCGAAAAGTGGCACAAGGCACAGTAAAGTTTTTTTCTGCCCAACAGAGCATCAACTCAGATACAGGTGTGTAAACAGTTTTTCAAAAGCAGGACCATTTGTCCTAAACTAGACTATACCCAATTTTGGAGATACAAGGAAGGCGTTTACCAGCAATAAATAATAGACTGTTGCATCTGAGAGTAGTGAAACATTTATAAGCAGCAGGACAGTGCCTGAGTCAAAATTGACAGATATGCAGTAGGTGTTTTCCAGCAATAAAAATTAGAATGTCAGGACAGTATGGGAGCAGCCAGAACAGGCTGCAAATTGGGTTAGACAAGGCAGATGTTTTCTAGCAATAAAAATGAGAATGTAGCAATAAGGGCTTGCCCACACTTCCTCAAAATACTGATGCTTATCAAAACGTGCCTATAGTGTTAATGCGTGGTAATAGGTACAGTTGAGAAGCGTTTAATGAGCATTAAAATGCCCTATGTGAATTTGCGGTGCGCTCCACAAGTGTTTTTGGTTTGTTAAAACCGCATCATAAATGCCTTCAATAGCGGAGTAAGGAGCAGACCGGGAAGCTGGCCACTGCCTCCTTGAGTCATCAGCGGTCAGCGGGCTTCCTTGCTGACAGCTGAAAGTAAAAAAAAAAAAAAAAAAAAAATCGGGGAACAAATGGCATGAGTCCCCCCCCCCCCCCAAAATCAATACCTGGCCCTTCGGGTCTGGTATGGACTTTGAGGTGAACCCAGAATTAAAAAAATAAATAAATAAATGGCCTGGGGTCCCCCCTAAAATTCCTACCAGAATCTTATCCGAACATGCAGCCCAGCAGGTCAGGAAAGGGAGGGAACGAGTGAGCAACACCCCTCCTCCTACACCATACTGGGTCATGCGCCCCCCTTAACACAGGGGGAGTGCTTCAGGCAGGGCTCCTTTACTAAAAAACAAATGCAAACTGTCAGGAGCCTTCAACATGGGCAGAGTTTTTTTTTCCTGGGTTGGCGGGGGCGGCAGGTGTAGTAATTGAGGATAAATCTACACTAGGGGACATTTTTTTTTTTTTTTTTTTTTAAATAAAGAAATTGTCAAAAACTGTCTGTTTTTATTGCTTTTTGACATTTTTTTGGTGAATGAGTAGGGGTACTAGTCATTCACATGGGGGGGCAGGATCTGGGGGCCCCCCTAGCTAAAGGGGGCTTCCAGATTCTGATAAGCCCTCTGCCCGCAGACCCCAACAACCACCAGCCAGGATTATGGGTAAGAGGTCCTTTTCCCCAACATGGGGACAAGGTGCTTTGGGATACGGGGATAGTAAAGGAAAATGAGCCCTACTTCAAAGCACCCCCAGATGTTGTGGGCATGTGGCCCGGTGTGGTTCGGGGGGGGGGGGGGAATCACTTTTCCTTTCCTGACCTGCAGGTCTGCATGCTCGGGTAAGGATTTGGTATGGATTTTAGGGGGGACTCAATTACATTTTTTTTTTTAATGTTGGCGTGGGGTTCTCAAAATTAATACCAGACCCTAGTATGGATTGAGGGGGACCCCACACTGTTTTTTTCCCCAATTTTTTTATTGCCTGCAATTCTTTTTATTACATTCAACTGTCAGCGGGTAAGCCTGACAGCTGATGACTCATCGGTTAAGGATGCAGCGGTTGGCTTCCCAGCCCGCTCCTTAATAACCAACTAAAATTCACACTGTACTAACAAGCCGCAACCACACTGCGTTACCATCGGCTTAAATGGGAGGCGTTGAAAGGCTTCACATGCCTCCTCACTCAACATGAGGCTTCAATTTTGAACCGTAGCGACACGATGCTAACGCTTCATGTTTGGACAATGGGAAACAGTACTGTTTGCTGTCCATTGTATCATTTGCATAGGCATTTGAGAAACTCCCCTCAAAACGCCTGCTTGTAATGCCAGTGTGAACTTAGGCTAAGAAATAGTGTAAAAATGGACCTGCAGAGGATTCTACCAAGGGGCAACTATAGAAGCCACATTATGATAGAGAGATAGGCTACCAAGACCCCATTTTCTGCAGTCACTTAACGCCTGGAGCAGCAGATCTGCTAGGACTACGAAAGACCTAAGGCACCTTTTACCCTAAAAAATATGCTTTAAATACTGTTCCAAAAAGTGAGAGTCTAACAAGCACGTAGAAACCTCACACTGATTGCTGGCTTACATTAGAATTGTTGAACAAGTGCGATTTTTAAGTGGAAAGGTAAAAAAAATTGGATTTTTATCTTACCGTAAAATCCTTTTCTCTGAGGTTCACTGATGGACACAGCCCCATGTCTTCAGACCATTGGGCTTTATGCTTCTCTCTCTTCAGGAGAAGAACTACGCAGAAACCTTTTTGGTTACGCCCCTGGGGCAGTTCCAGAGGGTATACAATCACTTCCTGCTATAGGACTTCAGTTTGTCCGAAGAACACATAACTCAACCCAACAGAGGGGCGGGTGCTGTGTCCGTCAGTGAACCTCAGAGAAAAGGAGACAAAAAGGTAAAACAAAAATCCAATTTTCTCTTTCTTTCACTGATGGACACAGCTCCATGTCTTCAGAACATTGGGAGCCAACCAGGTAAAAACAGGAGCTCAACTAGTAACAGGAGTAACTAGTAACGGAAGCCTCTAACCACAGCCTGCAAAACTTTGCGGCCAAGCGCTGCATCCGAAGATACAAGTATATCCACCTTAAAAAACTTTGTGAATGTGTGTATAGACGACCACGTAGCCACCTTGCACACATGAACCACCGACGCCTGATGACGGAAGGCCAAGGAGGCACTAAGCGCCCTCGTAGAATGTGCTTTAACAGGGAAACGAGGAACCAAACCCTTCACGGAATAGGCCTGCACCACCGTCTGCAGGATCTTCTTGGAAATGGTCACAGCAGAGGTCCATCTGTAAGAACAAAGAATCAGATTTTCAAATCTGTTTAGTCACCCCCAGGTACACCTGAATCGCCCTTACCCCATCCAAGGAATGTAAGGCAAATTTCCTTAAGTTGTTTTGGTTTAGGACATAGGGACGGTAACACAATATCCGGATTCAAATTAAATCCCGAGACAACCTTAGGAAGGAACTCCTGACAGGGTCGCAACAACCACTTTGTCCCTATGAATTATCAGGTAAGGTGACTGACAGGACAACGCAGCCAACTCCGACACCCAACGTGTGAGAGTAATAGCTACCAAGAAAGCCACCTCCTGCGACATAATGAGCAGAGGAAATTCTGTAATATTTTCAAAGGGAGGTTTTTGAAGCACCGACAGTACCAAATTGAGATCCCACGAGGCACAAGGGATCCTACAGAAGGAGTACAAGGGGGAACTCCCTGCACAAAAGTGTGAACCAAGGACATCGCCGCCAGCCGCCTTTGGAAGAATATAGCCAAGGTGGAAATCTGGACCTTAATGGTGCCCAGAGTCAAACGTTGATGTACGCCTTCCAAACTATGATAACCCTTCCTAGAAGTAGATTTCCTAACTTTTAACAATGTTAGAATCACCGACTCCAACAGCCCTCTGTCCTTCAGCACCTGGCTTTCAATAGCCAAGTTGTTAAAGCCAGCGACTGTAAAGCAGGATGGGAGATTGGTCCCTGAGACAGAAGATCTTCCCTGAGAGGAAGTTTCCAAGAGATGTCTGCTACCAGCCTTACCAAGCCTGCGTACCAAGACCGGCGAGGCCAGTCTGATGCCACCAGAATGACTGGAATCCCTTCTACCTCGATTCTGCGTAGCAGTCTCGACAGAAGTTGTATTGGAGGAAAGGCATAAAATAGATAATACTGACCCCAAGGGGCCACCAGGGCATCTGCGGCGTCAGCCAAAGGATCCAGAGACCTTGACATGAACCTCTGCACCTTCCTGTTGAGACGGGAGGCCAGCAGGTCCACATCAGGGGGCCCCCACCGCAGACACAAATGATGAAATACCTCTGGGTGAAGAGACCATTCTCCCGGATCCAATGTCTACCGACTGAGATAATCCGCTTGCCAATTCTCTACCCCCGGAATGTGCACAGCAGAGGGCAAAAACATATCGTTCTGCCCAGCTCAAGATACCGGTGACTTCTGGGGCCGCCAGGGAACTCTTTGTGCTCCCTTGTTGATTGACATATGCCATGGCCGTAGCACTGTCCTATTGTATCAGCACAGGGCATCCCTGCAGACGATCAGTCCATTACATAGTTACATAGTTAGTGAGGTTGAAAAAAGACATCAGTCCATCCAGTTCAACCTATGATGTGCGCGTGTGTTTGCTGTTAACCGTACATTGTATACCCCTGTATGTTGTGGTCTCTAAGGTGCCCATTTAATAGTTTTTTGAAACTATCAATGCTTCCTGCTGATACCCTCTGGAACTGCCCCAGGGGCGTAACCAAAAAGGTTTCTGCGTAGTTCTGCTCCTGAAGAGAGAGCAGCATAAAGCCCAATGGTCTGAAGACATGGGGCTGTGTCCATTGGGACAGACAGTCTGATCAGCAGCCTTGACTCCTCCCAATTCCAGACACCTTGGGCCAAACACACTCCCAAAACACCTCCCCATCCGGACAGACTGGCATCCATGGTGATTACAGTCCATACAGGGGAAGAATGGATTTTCCCAGACGCAGGGCTGGGGAGCGGAGCCACCATAGAAGAGACTCCCTCGAACCTCGACTCAACAGGATCAGATTGTCCAATGGACGGCAGATCCTTGTTCCATTTGGTCAGAAGAATCTCTCTTTGCAGAGGTCTGGTGTGGAACTGCGCAAACAGAACCACCTCGAAGGTGGAAACCATCAGACCCAGCACTTGCATGCAAGTCCCGAGTGGTGACCGATGGTTGGACAACAGGAGCTGAACTGCATCCTGTAGCTTAAGAAGTTTCATCTGAGGAAGAAACACCCAGGCCGACGCAGAGTCCAGCGTCAGACCTAAGTAGTCCAGCTTGGCGGACGGAGTCAGTGCTGATTTCTGAAAATTCAGTGTCCACCCAAACTGCTGTAGAATTCGCACAGTAATGTCCCAATTCGGCTTGTAGAGTCGAGGAAGATTCTGCATGCAGAAGCAAATCATCCAGGTATGGCCGCCAGAGCAGACAGACTCAGGGGACCCCCCACGCACCGCTGGGGGACCACGAGGATCAGCGCACCCCTGGTGCAGAATATAGCAGAGGAAGGATCACGTGTCCCCAGAGACTCACCACCAGAGCTGGAGAGCGCCAAACAGTCTGCCACACTGCCATGGAAAGAGGAAGCGCTGACCTGACACTAGAGGTCCCCGCTGCACATCACCACACACAAGAAAATGGCCCCTGTTAATCTTTATGGTGAAACCAAAAACATGGCCGCCAAACTACACAAAAATAGCTGCCGAAGCCGGGAATTCAGCATCTATGGCAAAATGGCGGCACCACACAGCGCTGCACGTGACCCTGGACCCCAGGGAAAAAAAACAGACCCCCAGGTACGAACATACCCAAAAGGGGGGCTGACAGCGGCACCCACCCACTACTCTCCGACCCAAAACCAGACAACCCCACCTACCCAAAAGCACCCATACCCCCCCAAAAGGGGCCAGGGGGGGACAGGTGAGGGCACCTACGCTGGGGGAACCCCGCTGTGGAGAAGGGGGAAAGGCATGAGGGGGGAAGGAAGGACACAGGAGGGGGCCTACCATCCCCAGGAAGGGGCCCGTGACTACCCCTGCAATTCTGTAAGAAAGGAGGGGGACACTACTCACCAAACCATGGCACCAGGCGGGCGCTACTCCCAGCAGTCCACCGCACCATCTTGGAATGGGGGTGCAGTGGCCTGAAGTACGCTGCGACTCTGATCGTGACTGCTGTTGTGACCAGGGCTATGCGACCTTGCAAGGTGTTTCACTCGCCGGCCAGCCCCCATCCAGTGGGGCTATGTTGCGGCCAACCTAGCGCGGGGCTAATAGTTGGGTCGCGCTCGCAGGCCAGGTTGGGAAGACCATAAGGATCTAGAATATACAGTGCGTCGCCCAGTCCGGCTGTTGATTGTAGCACACAGGAACAAGCTGATTGTAGTTCACACAAGAACAACATAGAACAACATAAGAAAAAGTAAAAAAATTACATTAAAAAAGGAAAAAATACCAGGACTTCAAATTCCAGCAGAGAGCCAGGTCCTTACTCCTGACTAGGCAGAAAAAAATGACGTCTTATAGCAGGAAGTGATGATAAACCCTCTGGGACTGACCCAGGGGCATAACCAAAAAGGTTTCAGCCTAGTCAACCCCTAAAGAGAGGGCAGCATAAAGCTCAATGGTCTGAAGACATGGAGCTGTGTTAATCAGTGAACAAAAGAGAAAAACGGAGTTGTGCCTTTTCACTGCTTGGTGATTGCTTATGGCAGGGGTACTCAAATGTAAACTTGAAAGGTCCACTTACAAATTTTCCATTCAGTCCGAGGTCCAGAAAAGTGACCGTGAAATTCCAAATACAGAACGCCAACAACAAAAAAAGGCATTCCACAAAACTTGCCCCCATCCAATGCAGAGTGACCAGCGTGCGTGCCCCCATTAATGCAGAGTGACCAGTGTGCGTGTCCCCATTAATGCAGAGCGACCATGTGCGTGCCCCCATTAATGCAGAGCGACCATGTGCGTGCCCCCATTAATGCAGAGCGACCATGTGCGTGCCCCCATTAATGCAGAGCGACCATGTGCGTGCCCCCATTAATGCAGAGCGACCATGTGCGTGCCCCCATTAATGCAGAGTGACCAGTGTGCGTGTCCCCATTAATGCAGAGTGACCAGTGTGCGTGTCCCCATTAATGCAGAGTGACCAGTGTGCGTGTCCCCATTAATGCAGAGTGACCAGTGTGCGTGTCCCCATTAATGCAGAGTGACCAGTGTGCGTGTCCCCATTAATGCAGAGCGACCATGTGTGTGCCCCCATTAATGCAGAGCAACCAGTGTGCGTGCCCCCATTAATGCAGAGTGGCCAGTGTGCGTGCCCCCATAAATGCAGAGTGGCCAGTGTGCGTGCCCCCATAAATGCAGAGTGACCAGTGTGCGTGCCCCCATTAATGCAGAGTGGCCAGTGTGCGTGCCCCCATTAATGCAGAGCGACCAGTGTGCGTGCCCCCATTAATGCAGAGTGGCCAGTGTGCGTGCCCCCATTAATGCAGAGTGACCAGTGTGCGTCCCCCCATTAATGCAGAGCGACCATGTGCGTCCCCCCATTAATGCAGAGCGACCAGTGTGCGTGCCCCCATTAATGCAGAGTGACCAGTGTACGTGTCCCCATTAATGCAGAGCGACCAGTGTGCGTGCCCCCATTAAGGCAGAGCGACCAGTGTGCATGCCCCCATTAAGGCAGAGCGACCAGTGACCCATGCCCCCAGTGTGACCAGTGCGGATTAGAGCACCGCATGATTATAAAAAGCAGAGTCATCAGCGGGGGGGCAGAATGGAGAGGATCGGAGTGGCTGTGTTTTACACTGGCAGCGCTGCACGATTTGTAGGACAGCCCCTCCGCCGGGTAAGCAGAAGAACTCGGCATTTTGTAATCATGCAGCGCTGCCAGTGTAAAACACAGCCACTCCGATCCTCTCCATTCTGCCCTCCCGCTGATGACAGAAGGAAGGAGACCGCTTCGGCGGTCAAGATTTAAGTGCGCCTATTGAGGACCCCGGGCTTATGGTTACATGTGTTTTCTTTTCTTCTTTCAGAACTTTGCTATGAGTTTTTAAAACACTTTTTTTTTTTCAATGTCTGTAGTCATTCTGGAGGTCCTCCAGTCTCCTCATTAGTAGCTTGCTTGAACTACTCTGGACTAGGCTTGTGACGGTATCAGATTTTCATGCTGCGATTAATTGATTAAGGTTTTGCCACGGTATACGGTATTATCACGGTATTCTATTATTAAATTTAAATTATTAAATTTCTACCTCACTTGAATTTCATTGCTGAATTTAGGGGCTTTGGTTCACTTATGCACATTATTATATAGTCAGTCAGTACAGACTCTGTGAACCAGGCCTAAAATAAGCCATCATGCAGTGTCTGGCCTAACTGGTGATAACTGGTCCTGGCGCTCGGCTCTGATCCGATGGCCTGGTCATTAAGAGGGCAAATCCTTGTGGTCAAGAAGTGGTTAAACCTGAAGGAGGTGTTGTTATTTATAAATTACTTTACTATTGCTTTAGGCCTGGTTCACATGTATGCGGGTTGGTGGTTCACATGTATGCGGGTTGGCGGCCCACATTTGCACAGGCATAGCAGCCCATTGATTTGAACGGGCTGCTATGCCCTCATTTTCCGCAGAAAAAAGGTGCATGCAGCATTTTTTTAAAATTCAGTGGCCTTGAAATCCATCCTGCTTTTGCACCATGCGACTAACCTGCAGTTCCTGCTCTGGCAAGCTTTCTGCATTTTTTGTATACGTGGGCACGGCATTTAAAAACAGTTTGCGTGTGCAGCAACGGCAGGTAAGTCGCATGGTGCAAAAGAAGGATGGATTTCATGGCCACTGCATTTTTTTAAATTCTGCATGCACCTTTTTTTTCAGCTGAAAAAGCAGGCATAGCAGCTCAAGCCCATTCACATCAATGGGCTGCTATGCCTGTGCAAATGTGGGCCCCCAACCCGCATACATGTGAACCACCAACCCGCATACATGTGAACCAGGCCTAAAGCAATAGTAAAGTCATTAATAGATAAAAACACCGGTCCTCCTGCAGGTTTAACCACTTCTGGATCGCAAGGATTTGCCCCTTTAAAGACCAGGCCATCGGATCAGAGCGCCAGGACCAGTTATCACCAGGTAGGCCAGACACTGCTTGATGGCTATATATGTGTGTGTGTGTGTATATATTAGAGCTGCACGATTCTGGCCAAAATGAGAATCACGATTTTTTAGCTTGGAATAAAGATCACGATTCTCTCACGATTCTCTGTGTAACAAAAAAAAAATTGGGATAACTTACTGTTACGTTTTTTTTTTTTTATTCATTAAAGTCTATTAATTGCATTTGAAAGATTGCTGCGCAAATACAGTGTGACATAAAATATTACAACAATCGCCATTTTTTTCTGTAGGGTCTCTGCTAAAAAAAATATATAAAATGTTTGGGGGTTCTAAGTACTTTTCTAGCAAAAAAAAAACTGATTTTAACTTGCAAGCAACAAGTGTCAGAAAAAGATCCAGTCTTTAAGAGGTTAAACTTCCTTTCTCCCTGGCAGAGGGAAGTAAAAGATACAATGTAATCATTTTTGTTTATAGTTACTGGCATTAGCTGTGTGAGTGAATGAGTCATCCAGCTCACTGAAATGTATCAATTCACTAGTCAGACCCAGGAGCAGAGAAACTCGGTATTTTAAAAATGCCACAATAACAATACCGTGGCTATGCAATACCGCGATATATCGAATTACCGAAAACCGGCATATGTCTACTCTGGACTCTCTCTAGTGCAAGCACATCCTTCCTGATGATTGGCGACAAGAACTGGACAGCATACTCAAGATGTGGCTAGGATACCCTTTTTAATGCATGCTAAAAGTCTGCTGGCCTTGTTTGCTGCAGCTTGCCATTGCATGCTATTGCTGAGTCTCTGACCTACTAGGACCCCCAGATAATTTACAATATTAAAACCTCATCTGCCATTTACTGTAGCTGCCCACATCTTTGTTTTAACTAAGTATTTTTGTAAAACTTGCTATATCTTGTGAGGTTATTGTCCTGCTTAGCTTTGTATCATTAGCAAACAATGAGTTTTAACTATTTATTCCTACCTCTACTTGGTTTAAAAACAAGTTAAACAAAATAAATCACAGAACAGAGCCCTGGGGTACCCCATTCACTACTCCAGACTATGCAGAAAATATACCATTAATCAACACCCCTAGACTGACTCCAGTAACCAGTTCTCTATCCAGGCTCATACAATAGCATTGATGCTAAAAAAAAAAACGAAAGTAAAATAAAGCATTTATGGGGTACTGTATTAAATGGCTTAGTAAAATGCAGATACACCAAGTCCACAGGCTTTCCTCTGTCCAGATTACCTCTTCATAGAAGGGTAAAAAGTTGGCAAGAAGTCTTCCATAAATCCATGTTGGCTACTACCAATGATATGATGCTCATCAACAAATTCTTGGATTTGGTCCCTTATCATTCCTTCCAGTAGTTTACATACTATTGATGTTAGACTGACTGGTCTGTAGTTTTCAGGTATATAGTTACATAGTCAGGTTGAAAAAAAAAAAAAAAGGACACTAGTCCATCTAGTTCAACCAACACACAAATAGAAAACCTCCATATACAAAATCCTTTAACCACAGTAGATCCAGAGAAGGCAAAAAACAAACACAAGACAGCATGGTCCAATTAGCTACAATGAGGGGAAAAAAATGCCTTCCTGATCCTCCATAAGGCAATTGGATATTTCCTGGATCATCTACCCCTGACATTATTACCCATCTAGTTATATTTTGTGCATTTAGGAATGCATCCAGATCATTTTTTAAAACAAATCTACTTAGCTGGCCAGAACTAGTTCTCAAGGGAGTCGATTTCACATTTTCCGTATGTGAAGGTTAACTCATTTCCTCCAGACAGAGTGCCCACTTATACTCTGTAATGACCTGAAAGTGAATAAATTAACACCAAGTTCACTATTGGCACTTTTCCACTGCAAGTACCGGCTCGGCTCTACTCGGCCCTGCTTGGCCCGGTTTGCTTTTCCACTGCTGGTACCGCATGGTATAGTGTCGGAACGGTTCGGTACGGTATAGGTTTGCTTTTCCACTAAAGTAGTACTAAGTTAAGTGGGTGGGATAACAACGGGGTGGGTGGGATTCTCTGACCAATCAGTGGCTAGTAGTGACTGCATGCAAAGGATTGTGGGATATGGTACCAGTTTGGTACCTGTTGGAACCACAATCGAGTAGGTACTGTTTTTTCAGAGCCGTACCATGCCGTACCGTTCGGTTCCATGCAGTGGAAAAGCAAACCTATACCGTACCGTACCGAACCGTTCCGACTCTATACCATGCGGTACCAGCAGTGGAAAAGCACAAAAGCGTGCCGAACCGGTACGGTTCCATGCAGTGGAAAAGTGCCATATATGGACCGCTTAAGTATTTATACATGTTGATCATTTTACCCCTAGTCTCCTCTTCCCAAGAGAAAATACATTTAGGTAAGGTAATCTTTTCCGATTGCGGGGTTCTTTTATGCCTTTTATCAGTTTGGTTGCCCTGCACTCTGGTTCTTTGATATCCTTTTTGTGAATTAGTGCCCAAATGGAACTGCATAGAGTATTCCAGATTAGGTCTTCCTAATGATTTACAAATTGATTGATTTACAGGGGCAAGATTATGTCTTCCTTTCAGGAGTCTATACCTCTTTTGATACAAGAATGTATTTTGCTAGCTGTAGAAATTTCAGCTTGGCTATCATTCGGGGCTATCATTAGGTCTATGATCTACCAGAACACCTAGATCCTTCACCATTGACTTTCCCAGCTGTTCTCTATTCAGGCTCCTCTTTCCATTGGTGCAGATTAGGTTGGTATACCTGTGTGTTATTGTGAAGTCAGTGAAGTTTGTACATGAGCTTGTTGGAGGTAGGGAACAGCTTTTAGTACGGATTAGAACTATGTTGTTATGCATTGATGTTTTTGCAATTTGCTTTCTTTTAGAGGGGTGATTTTTGTGGCAAATACATTTTTGGCAGTCCACTGTCTGAATCATCTAAACTTTTCTTAAAGTGACAGGAGGATTCCAATCAGTGAAAAACTGTAGATCTATTACGATAATAACATGGCATGCCATACATATCTCTTCAAATAGGAGGTAGGCTATTTCTCACTAGAGTAGGTTTAGGAGATATACTGGTGCTTGCAGATCATATTTCATGATAGCTGGTCAGATATGTGGGGAAACCAGAAACTATTGTGGAATTCTTCTTAACAAGCAAGGTGCTGCATTGGGAATTATACCCTTTTACCTATGTATAAGCTTTAACCACTTTACAACCGGAGGATTTTGCTGTCTTCCGTCCAGGCCACTTTTTGCGATTCGGCGCTGTGCGACTTCAACTGACAATTGCGCGGTCGTGCGACGCCGTACCCAAACGAAATTTACGTCCTTTTTTTCCCACAAACAGAGCTTTCTTTTGGTGGTATTTGATCACCTGTGCGATTTTTACTTTTTGCGCTATAAACAAAAAAAGAGCGTTTATTTTGAAAAAATAACAATATTTTTCACATTTTTTTATATGAAATTCCCCCCAAAAAAGATGTAAAAACCAATTTTTTTAAAAGTTTTTGGCCAATTTGTTTTATGCTACATATGTTTGGTAAAAAAAAAAATCGCAATAAGCGTATTTTGATTGGTTTGCGCAAAAGTTATTGCGTTTACTAACAAAGGGAAAGATTTCTGTCATTTTTGGTGTTTTTTTTTAACGCGTAATGGCGGCGATCTGCGATTTTTTTTGCGGGACTGCGACATTGCGGCGGACAGACCGGACCCCTGACTGACATTTTTGACACTTTTGGGGGTACCAGTGACATTACTGCAGTAATCAGTGCTATATATATGCACTGTTACTGTAAAAATGACACTGGCAGGGAAGGGGTTAATTTTATTGGAGAGGGAGGGGTTAATGTATGCCTGGTGCTTACTGACGTGTAGGGGGGGGAGGTGACTGAGTGAGTCATGGACAGATCGGATGTCCAGCTATGCTGAACAGTCCGATCTGTCACTCCCTGTCACTATGGAGATCCGCCCGCTGTGTTTACACACAGCGGGCGGATCTCCAGACTCGATCCCCGACGATCGGGTAAGAGCAGCGGCGATCGCCGCTGCTCCTCCCCTGGCCCGACTCCCGCTGTGAATGAAAACAGCGGGAGCGAGCCTCCGGCGGCGCGCAAGCGCCGCCCAGAAGGGGGAGTGTCCAGTCACGTTAATACTACGTGGCTGGACGATAACGAACCACTCTGCCGCAGTAGTATTACTGTGAGCGGTTGCAGAGTGGTTAATTTCTGGGGGTAAAATAGCGGTGATGGACTTTTCTGTATTAGGCCCTGCTTGTTACATATATTGTGACAAGTTGGGGGTTGCTTAACTCAACAGTAGTGCATAGCAGTGAGTCCAGTCCACTTCAGATGTGCTTTTCAGGGCCTTTTCTGCCCACTTTTAATTAAAACAGATCACAAGTGAATAGCTTTTCACACAGGGGGTTTCCACCATCAATACGGAAAATAACAGTATTCAGCCTCCTGGCTCTCTTTGCAGCTCTACTGCTCAGGCCTTGTGCTATGGTCCTTGAGACCATCTAACACGAAGTCTCAGTGCTTGTGCACAGACGCTGTACCTTTCTCTGCTCTCTGTCTTTTCCTGCAGCTCATTTCTCTGTCTCACTCTCAGTTGCAGGCCTTTACCTGTCCTGTACTAGATGGCATGATGCAGACATCCATCTCTCTGCCTCATTGCAACACACAAGGACTCCTGGGAGGGTGGTGCACTCCTTAGAAGTAACTATTGATGTAGGGGCTAGTGTGTTCAGGTGGGGGCTGCTCCCCCTGGACCCATTTGGGTCTGTATCTTGGGCTTTCTCCTCTTCTCTTACCTGGCTGGGTGTATATGCAGCCATACATTGTTATTTACTTATTATTTAAGTATTCATTTAGAAAATGTTTTCCAAACAATAATGCAAGTATGGCTCCAGAAGAAGTGAACTACGTCCAAGAAACACATTGAGCCTCTTACTTCCAAGATGAAACAATTGATGGAGATGCACAACCACGTGTTTGAAACTGTATAATAAGGGTGTACTTTTTCATTGTATTTTAATTTTATTTTTATTTTTTTTTTATTTTATTACAGGTTTTTAGAAAAAAAAAAAAAATCTGATCACTTTTATTGCTGTCACAAGCAATGTAAACATCCCTTGTGACACCAATATGCAGTGACAGGTACTCTTTATGGAGGGATCGAGGGTCTAAAAGACCCTAGACCCCTCCACTACACTTTCATGTATGCAAAACGCCAAAAACGGCGTTTTTGCATACAGCCGTTTTTTAAAACTGCCGCCTTTTGCGGCAGAGTAACCCGGAAGGGACGTCCCTTCCCGATCACCCGGGTAACGATCGAGCGGCTCCCGAGCCGCATCGGTCGTTACCGTCGGAAAGCCGACCGTCGGCTGTAAATGACGGTACCGGGATGGTGTCTCTAGCTAGAGGCATCATCCCGGTATACTACCGCAAAGTCTGCCGATGTAGATCTACGTTAGTATGCGGTAAGTGGTTAATGATCAGGCGCTATTTTGCGATTCGGCACTGTGTTACTTTAATGGACAATTGCGCAGTCGTGCGACGCTGTACCGAAATAAAATTGATGTCCTTTTTTTCCCCCACAAATAGAGCTTACTTTTGGTGGTTTTTGATCACCTGTGTGATTTTTATTTTTTGTGCTATAAACAAACAAAAAAAAAAAAAAAAAACAGCAACAATTCTGAAAAAAGAAAAAACCAAAATATTTTTCACTTTCTGCTATATAAAAGATTCTCCAAAAAAAAAAAAGGTCATCAAATTTTAACATTTTAGGCCAATTTGTTTTTGGCTACAAAAAAAAAAAAAAAAAAATCACAATAAGCGTCTTTTGATTGGTTTGCGCAAAAGTTACCGCGTCTACTAACTACGGGAAAAATGTATGTAATTTTTATTGTTTTTTTACTAGTAAATGGCGGCTATCTGCGATTTTTAGTGGGACTGCAACATTGCGGCGGACAGATCGGACCCCTGACATTTTTTACTCTTTTGGGGGGGGACCAGTGACATTACTACAGTAATCAGTGCTAAAAACATGCACTGTTACTGTAATAATGACACTGGCAGGGAAGGGGTTAACACTGAGTGATCAAGGGGTTAAATGTGAGCCTAGGGGAGTGTTTCTAACTGTGGGGGGGGTGGCTTGTGAAATGATCATAGAGACCTGTGATCCTACATAGAAGGATCACAGGGGCTCGGTGATGCTTCCAGGGAGAAGAACGGTTAGCTGTGTTTACAACAGCTGACTGCTCTTCTCTCTCAGTGGGGAGCGATCGTGGGTGTCAGGCGGCAATTGGAGCCGCCTGCCCCGTGCATTGGAGTCCCCCCCTGCCGAGATGGGGTGGGAGCGTGGTAGCGCCGGCCGGCGTGCTCGCCCCTAGCTGCAGGTACACGACTGACGTTAAGTCTACATCGGTTTGCGCAGGAGGGCTGCACTGTCGCAGTAAATAGGTGGCCGGCGGTCGGAAGCGGTTAAGTATGGGAGTGATCTGTGTATGCTTTAACAGGGAGGGGAGGGGAAGGTGCAAGTAGAGAGAGAGAGAGAGAGAGAGAGAGAGAGAGAGAGAGAGAGAGAGATTGAAGATGTGAGTGAGGGTGCACAGGATAATAACAAAAGGTGACTGTAGTAGTTACAAGGGAACAGGATCCAAAGGACAATTGGTTAGGTGGGCATGTGAGAAAGGTTTTGTAACCTCTTCAGTAGTGGCCAGTTCAAAGGAGGAGTGTGTTGACTGTGCTGTTAGACAAGGTATATTAAGTTGGGAAGATAACTGTACAGTGGTTGTGCCAATCTGGTCTCTGAAGTGATTGGCAGTCTCCTGGGCAGTGAGTTAGTGGGTAGAGGGGGCGGAGGACAAAGCAGACAGTTAAAGCGGAGTTCCAGACATTTTTGTGTTTATTAAAAGTCAGCAGCTACACTTTTTGTAGCTGCTGACTTTTAATAAACACTTACTCACCTGTCCCATGATCCAGCGATGCGGCCGCTCGAAGCCTCAGTTCTCTCTCTCGGCTCTGTACGGCTTACCTGTAGGTACGGTAAATTTCTACTAAAAGTGCACCATTTGGGAGATATTTACTTTAACAGCACCGGTGATGTCACAGGTGCATGCGCACTCTGCTCTCAACGGATGACTGCTGCCGGTGAAGGAAGATTGAGTGAAGATAGAAGCCCCGTCAGCTGTGACAGTGCACCGCTGGAATGCTTAGTTTTTTTAGGTAAGTCTTTAACCACCCCCCATCCGCGCTACAGCCTATATACAGCTGCAGCGCGGACTTGAATTTTCGGGAGGCCGTTTTTAAACATCCTCCCAGTAACCCGCTCCCCGCGAGTGCGCATCGGGGAAATTCTGTCTCGGCCATGTCCCTTGGACACGGCCGATCACAGATCGTGGTGAACGGCCAATCACAGCGCCCATTCACCACGTGATCGGACCGTCCAATGAGAGATGATCTCATATGTAAACATATGAGATCATGTCTCATCGCTAGCCCTCCTTCCTCACACAGAGCCTGCAGTGTGAGGAAGGAGGGGGAGCCTCAGAGCGCCGGGGACACAGAACAAATGTAATCAGGGCACTGATCACCAGTGCCCCGATTACTAAAGGTAAAAAAAAAATACACAAATTGCCCCCCCATCAGTGCCCACAGTGCCTGCCATCAGTGCCCCCCATCAATGCCCACAATGCCCATAGTGCTGCAGGTCAGTGCCCATCAGTGCCTGCTCATCTAGGCACTGATGAGCACTGACTGGCAGCACTATGGGCACTGAGTGTGGGCACTGATGGTGCTGCCGCCTATCAGTGCCCATCAGTGCTGCCTGTCAGTGCCACCTCAGTGCCCAGCAGTGCCACCTCTCAGTGCCCAGCAGTGCCACCTCTCAGTGCCCAGCAGTGCCACCTCTCAGTGCCCAGCAGTGCGGCATATTAGTACCTCCTCATCAGTGCCACCTCATCAGTGCCCATCAGTGAAGGAGAAATTTTTATTTTCAAAATTTACTCGCAGAAAATAAGAAAAACTTTTTTTTTTTTTCAAAATTTTCTGTCTTTATTCTTTTTTTTTTTGTAAAAAATAAAAAACCCAGAGATGATTACATACCACCAAAAAAAAAAAAAAAAAAAAAAAAAGGTCTCCCCCAATCCCTTTGAGTCTGGTACATAACTTTTTTTTTTTTTTGAGGGAATATCCACGTCAAAATGTAAAAAAAAAAAATGGCATGGGGTCCGACGAGCAAGATGCCCCCCTCCTGAATCATATCAGAACACATGCCCTCAACTCTGGGGGTTCTTGTGTCTCTGCCCCCCCCCAAAATCCCCTCGTCCCCATATTAATGGAGACAAGGGCCTCTTCCCCCCAACACTGGCCGGTGGTGGTGGGGGTCTGCAGGCAGGGGGCTTATCCGAATCTGGAAGCCCCCATAAACAAGGGGGCTGCCAGATCCTGGCTTCCGCATGTGAATGAGTATGGGGTACATAGAACCCCTACTCATTCACCAAAAAAAAAAGAAGTGTAGTGTAAATTAGGGATTGACCGATTATCGGCAAAGCCAATATATCGGGGGCCGATATGCATTTTCCCCGATATATCGGAATCTGCCCCTGAGGTTACCGATATTTCGGGAATGTGCATGTACCGGAGTGATGCCTGCATCTAGGAGGCATCACCCCGGTACCGGCGTCCATAGCCGACGGTCGGCTGTCTTGTAATGACAACTGATGCAGCTGAGAAGCCGCTCGGCTGTCATTACAAGGAGCAGGAGGGGCGGTCCCCCCCTTCCCCTGCCTTCTGCGGCTCGCCCAGGTCTCCCATCCCACCTGGAAACCCGGGCAACCAGCCTGCACGGTCGAAGACCCGATCAAAGCCACATTCGGCTCTGATGGGGTCTCCATGTAAAACCCGGAAGGGATGTCATGACATCACTTCCAGGTACTCGGCGCCAGATTAAAAAAATGACAGCATTCAAAACATCCAAACTTGGCGTTTTGAATGCTTTTAAGTGCAGAGGAGAAGTTTGGGGTGTTTTAGACCCGCCAGATCCCCCCACAACAGTACCTATCAAGTGCTACAAATAAAAAAACATTTTTTTTTTCAAATGTACGAAAATATCGGCCGATACCGATATGCATTGGCAACAAAAAAACGATATCGGTCGATCACTAGTGTAAATAAGCACCAAAGTCCTTTTTTAACCCGATAGAGCCTAAGCCTTTTTCTGACATTTGTTGCTTGCAAGTTAAAATCAGTATTTTTTGCTAGAAAATTACTTTGAACCCCCAAACATTATATATATTTTTTAGCAGATACCCTAGAGAATAAAATGCCGCAATATTTTATGTCACGCGGTATTACAAAACAGTAAAGTTAGCCCAATTATTTTGTATAATGTGAAGGATGATGTTACACCGAGTAAACAGATACCCAACATGTCATGCTTAAAAATTGCGCACACTTGTGGAATTGCAAAAAACTACAGTACTTAAAAAGCTTTAAAAAAATTTAACCGTTACCAGCTTGCAGTTATAGAGGAGGTCTTGTGCTAGAATTATTGCTCTCGCTCGAACGATAGCAGCGATACCTCACGTGTTGGTTTGAACACAGTTTACATACGTGTGCGCGACTTGCATATTTGTTTGCTTCTGCACTCAAGCACGAAGGGACGGACGGGGCGCTTAATTTTTTTTTCTAATTTATTTTATTCTTACACTGTCCCTTTAAAAAAATTCTGATCACTTTTATTGCTGTCACAAGGAAGGTAAACATCCCTTGTGACAGTAATAGGCAGTGACAAGTACACTTTATGGAGGGATCTGGGGTCTAAAACCCCTCCTCTGCACTTAAAACAGGGCTTGACAAATTTGCCTGAAATCTAGGAGCCAGCTAAAAAAGGTAGGAGCCAGTTTTTTTTTTTTAAACTAACAACCAAGCTTTATTTAATAAAACGGATAGAACCCCACTCTCCTCTATAGCGCAATTGGATGGAAACAGACTGTCTGTCTATTTCCATTCGATGCCATCTGATCCGATCCACGGAATGGATAGAAAATAGAACCACCATCCATCTGTTTTTGGCGGATAGGATCAGATGGCGGCAGATTACTGCTCCATAGAGGAGACTGAAGGGTCCGATCAGGTCTGCCTGAAAAACTGACAGGCGGACCTGTTCAGACAGCCCGTGTGAAAGGGGCCTTCGGCTGTGGCACGGTGATGAGGAAAAAAAAAAAAAAGAATTGAAGGAAAAAAAAAAAAAACGTATTTTTTTAATTAAAAAAAAAAAAGAAAAAATATTCTTTTTTTTTTAAATTTAAAAAATAAATTAATAATAATAACCCCACTCCCTGTCCACTTACCTTTTAAGCAAAGGTAACTGGACAGAGAGATGAAGCCTGCAAAAACTTCCCTCTCCTCTCCTGTTTGGAAGGAGATGGAAAGGCATTGAGAACAGGCATTACTCCCGGCCACCACAAGAGGGCGCCAGTTCCCCAGCCTCTCTCATCTCACAGAAGAAGGCCGAAAAGCCGGGGCCTCAATTTTTGGACGGCGCGGAAGTCCGTGCACTCGGGGAAGGAGGTAGGGGCACAAAAGGGACAGGACACCTCCTGCAGGGCACCCCAGGCGCCAGGTCGCCAATTCTAGTCGCAAATGCGACCTGGCGCCTGGGGATTTCGAGCCCTGACCTAAAGCATTCAAAACGCCCAAGTTTGGCCGTTTTGAATGCTGTAATTTTTTCTAAATCTGGGGCCTTTAAGGCTCCAGGACCTGGAAGTGATGCCATGACATTGCTTCTGGGATTTTATATTGGAGACCTGATCAAAGCCGAATCCAGCTTTGTTCGGGTCTTCAGCTACGGGTGGACGTGCCGGCTGCTCGCTGGGGTCTCCCGGTGGGACAGGACACCCAGGCAAGCCATGGAAGGCGGCGGGAGGGGGAGGCGTCCCCTCTTGCTCCTTGTAATAACTGCTAATAAATACTCCTTAGCCGCATCAGTTATTACAAGAAAGCCGACCGTCGGCTCTAAACAGTTCTGGGGTGATGCCTCTAGCTGCAGGCATTACCCCAGTACAACCCCTTGGAGCTGAGGCTGCATATTAGCGTTCCATCATCGTGAAGAGGTTAAAAAAAAAATCTAAATAGAACAAAATTGTCACCAGGTGTAGATCCAGCATCAATCAATATAAATGCAGGCCGCCAACCCAAAAAAAATAAAACAAAAAGATTCACATCCGACACGAAGGCTCCTGCCGCATGACAGCGCCGCCGCCTCCTGATGCTAGATAAATTAAGAGGCAGGGCCACCTGGTGACGTCACACATCAATCGGAGCATGCTGGGTCGATGGTTTCGCAAGAGACCGGGCTCACCCGCTGACGTCACTGGGTGGCCCCAGCCACTTTGTTTATTTAGAGGTAGAAGGCACGAGCTGTCATTTGGCAGGAGCCTTTGCCGGGTACGGACCACTATTTTTTTTGGTGTTTGACTGGCATCCACCATCTACACAGGAGATCGGGAGGGGATCTCCGCCATTTTTTTTCCATGATTTTTCTGTCAGCAAAGCTTTTCTTATGACTTACGGTAATTGGTTGTAAAGGACACGGCGGCTGCCCACTCCTTAACAGTCAGTTAGAATCATACACATTCCTTAAATACAGCATGCCTGGACCACTAAATTACCACATGCATTTAATTATTTCCTTCTGTCAATTGAGTTAACACCTGTTCATGCTGTATTTACTGAGCATTTTCAGCATTTTGTAGTAAATACCGGAAGACGGTATAGTGAATTGACAGTTTCAGGAACGCATTTAGGCAAAATATGTCTGGACACTTAAATACCGCATCCGAGATGCTTTTGTGAATGGAGCCCTATACAAATTTATAAATCTGTTAAAAAGTAAGGGTCCCAACAATGAACCTTGGAGTATACTGCTAATAACCTTAGACCATTCAGAGTATAAATCGGTCTTTTAGCCAGTATTCGATTCATTTACAACCTGATTTTTCCAGATCTTGAAGAATTTTGGGGGGGTGGGGGTTTGTCTTACTCTTTTGCAACCGGATATTCATTTTCAATTTTTGCAGCCTTGATACAGCCCTCATTTTTATGGCACAGGAAACAACAAAGGCCAGCCAGGCAGTGGCAAAAGAATCAGCAAAGTAGGGCAGCGGGCATGAAACCAACAAAGTCTGGCTGGGCAGTGGCCAGGGAACCAGCAAAGTTTGGACTGACACCTGGCAGATCCCAGTATGAGAGTGTGAGAGCGATAACACCAAATTTAACACACCTGCTCCCCATTCACACCTGAGATCTTGTAATACTATCGAGTCACATGACACCAGGGAGGGAAAATGGATAAGTGGGCCAAATTTGGACATTTTCACTTAGGGGTGTACTTACTTTTGTTGAAAACGGTTTAGACTGTCATTGCTATGTGTTGAGTTATTTTGAGGGGACAGAAAATTTACACTGTTATACAAGCTGTACACTCAAGCTGTACCCTTATTTTAATACATCTCTGGAGTAAGTAGAGGCTGTTTTGGAAGACTGAACTCTACTTGATCCAGTTTAATACAATTTGTGTTTTGTTTTCCTAGAGTTGTATTCAGAATAGCTAGAACTGTGTCATGTAAGCCTCTCCCTGTTGTGGCTTCAGGAATACCTCTAAGTCTTAAAGAGGAAGTAAACCCTCCTCTGCAAGTTGTACCTATAGGTAAGCCTATGATAAGGCTTACCTATAGGTACTGTAAATATCTCCTAAACATGTACCGTTTAGGAGAGATTTACCTTACATGCAGCCAATGACGTCACTGGCGCATGCGCTCTGAAGGAACGGCCGCTCGTGCCGTTCCTTCAGAGCCCAGTGCCGTGACCGTCGGCTCCCACGCGTGCGCGGGAGTGACATCACCGCGGCTCCGGCCAATCAGATGGCCGGATGCCGCGATCCCGGAAGACGGGCGACTGGACATGTTGCCCGTCAGAGGTAAGCAAACAATATCCCAGAGGTGTTCCATTTGATTTAGGTCAGGCGAGCGTGGGGGCCATTCAATGGTATCAATTCCTTCATCCTCCAGGAACTGGCTGCATACTCTCGCCACATGAGCCGGGAATTGTTGTGCACCAGGAGAAACCCAGGACCCACTGGACCAGCGTAGGGTTTGACAATAGGTCCACAGATTTCACCCAGATACCTAATGGCAGTTGGGGGGCAATTGTCTAGCCCAGGAATGGGCAAACTACGGCCCGCAGGCCATATATACGGCCCGGCGGACCTTTTAATCTGGCCCACGGAGCCCGTGGATCAAACGGTACCGGGCCGCCCGAGGAACTTTGGCAGTGGAGAGCGGGGCGCACAGAGCAGTGCACCCCAAGCCCGCCCATTGTATGACAATAGCGAATGAAGATTTGCTATTGTCACACGGATCCTCCTCCTGGTCAATCAGGGTCCTCCCGCTTCCTGATTGGCTGAAAGGCAAACCCCATGTCATTGGCCGAGGAGGCGGCGGGAGGACTGAGGACACGAGAAGACACCGGGGGACTGAAGAGAAGCGCTGCCTCTGAGGTAAGTGCACTGGTCTCGCCAGGGGGGGGGGGGGTTGGCACATCTGCATTGAAAGTGGGCCCCCTGTCCTATCTGCATTGAAAGGGGGCCCCCTGTCCTATCTGCATTGAAAGGGGGCCCCCTGTCCTATCTGCATTGAAAGGGGGCCCCCTGTCCTATCTGCATCTTGGTCCGACCCCCGGGTCCAATATATGAACCCATTGCGGCCCTCGAGTCAAAAAGTTTGCCCACCCCTGGTGCGTCCTTCCATGGATATGCCTCCCCAGACCATCACTGACCCACCACAAAACCGGCCATGCTGAACGATGTTACAGGCAGCAAACCATTCTCCACGGCTTCCCCAGACCCTTTCACGTCTGCCACATGTGCTCAGGGTGAACCTGCTCTCATCTGTGAAAAACACAGGGAGCCAGTGGCTTATACAAGATAATAAAACCTGGACAGTGTGAAAATGCAGAGAGGTTGGATTGCAATACTAATAATCCAGCAAAAAAGAGATGCGACAGATCTATAATAGAAAAATATATTAATAATCCTAATAAATTACACAATCAATACAATATAATTTACAATGGGGTCAGATAATATTTATTATTCAAGTGCAAAAAATGCAAATATTTGCAGCAATGATCACTGATGTATTTACACATGCTGAAAAAAAAGTTTGTAAATCATCTTCAGAAAAATGGCTTTGGGAATGGGCTTTATACAAGGCAAAAAATAGAAGTCACTGCTTCAGCATATGTTCCAAGAGCAGAAGGTTCTGCATTTTTGTGGCAATTGACAAAAAAAGTGTGCGTTTCTACAATATTAAATACAAAATACTGAAAGAAAAAAAAATTATAGGGAGTTAAAAAGGATAAAAAAAAAAAAAAAAAAAGACCAAAAACGATATGACCACACCGACAAACAATGAGAAGCTGGGCACAGGTAAGATCTGTAAGATTAGAATAAAAAGGTACATGCAGTAAAGAATCTCGACAGGGTTGGGTTCTGTGGGAGAGAGGTTGGATAAAATAAATAAAAACCAAGGGACGATAGATAATATAGGGATATACATGCACTATCCTACACACCCTATGACAGATGCGTCAAACAAGGCCCAGGGGCCAAGTCCGGCCCTCCAGGCCATTTCATGTGGCCCCTGCAACCAAGGCTTTTTTTCCAGACGAAACATGGCGGAACTTAATCCTGCTACCTCCGGCTCTGGCCCTCTGTTCCCCATTCACCGCTATCACTTGTAAACACAGAAGCCTTTTGTGGTTACAAGGACAGCTTTCCTCTCGGTGGCGCTCATATATACAGTCAGGTCCATAAATATTGGGACAACGACACAATTCTAATCTTTTTGGCTATATAATGGATTTGAAATAAAACAAACAAGATGTGCTTTAACTGCAGGCTTTCAGCGTTAATTTGAGGGAATTTACATCCAAATCAGGTGAAAGGTGTAGGAATTACAACAGTTTGTATATGTGCATCTCACTTTTTAAGGGACCAAAAGTAATGGGACAATTGGCTGCTCAGCTGTTCCATGGCCAGGTGTGTGTTATTCCCTCATTATCCCATTTACAAGGAGCAGATAAAAGGTCCAGAGTTCATTTCAAGTGTGCTATTTGCATTCGGAATCTGTTGCTGTCAACTTTCAATATAAGATCCAAAGAGCTGTCACTATCAGTGAAACAAGCCATCATTATGCTGAAAAAACAAAACAAACCCATCAGAGAGATAGCAAAAACATTAGGTGTGGCCAAATCAACTGTCTGTAACATTCTTAAAAAGAAAGAATGCATCGGTTAGCTCAGCAACACCAAAAGAGCTGGAAGACCACGGAAAACAACTGTGGTGGATGACCGAAGAATTCTTTCCCTGGTGAAGAAAACACCCTTCACAACAGTTGGCCAGATCAAGAACACTCTCCAGGAGGTAGGTGTATGTGTGTCAAAGTCAACAATCAAGAGAAGACTTCACCAGAGTGAATACAGAGGGTTCACCGCAAGATGTAAACCATTGGTGAGCCTCAAAAACAGGAAGGCCAGATTAGAGTTTGCCAAATAACATCTAAAAAAGCCTTCACAGTTCTGGAACAACATCCTATTGACAGATGAGACCAAGATCAACTTGTACCAGAGTGATGGGAAGAGAAGAGTATGGAGAAGGAAAGGAACTGCTCATGATCCAAAGCATACCACCTCATCAGTGAAGCATGGTGGTGGTGGTGGTGTCATGACGAGGGCATGTATGGCTGCCAATGGAACTGGTTCTCTTGTATTTATTGATGATGTGACTGCTGACAAAAGCAGCAGGATGAATTCTGAAGTGTTCGGGCAATATTATCTGCTCCTATTCAGCCAAATGCTTCAGAACTGATTGGACGGCACTTCACAGTGCAGATAGACAATGACCCGAAGCATACTGCGAAAGCAACCAAAGAGTTTTTCAAGGGAAAAAAGTGCAATGTTATGCAATGGCCAAGTCAATCACCTGACCTGAATCCGATTGAGCATGCATTTCACTTGCTGAAGAAAAAAACTGAAGGGAAAATGCCCCAAGAACAAGCAGGAACTGAAGACAGTTGCAGTAGAGGCCTGGCAGAGCATCACCAGGGATGAAACCCAGCGTCTGGTGATGTCTATGCATTCCAGACTTCAGGCTGTAATTGACTGCAAAGGATTTGCAACCAAGTATTAAAAAGTGAAAGTTTGATTTATGATTGTTAATCTGTCCCATTACTTTTGGTCCCTTAAAAAGTGTGAGGCACATATACAAACTGTTGTTATTCCTACACCGTTCACCTGATTTGGATGTAAATACCCTTCAATTAAAGCTGAAAGTCTGCAGTTAAAGCACATCTTGTTTGTTTCATTTCAAATCCATTGTGGTGTGTATAGAGCCAAAAAGATTAGAATTGTGTTGATGTCCCAATATTTATGGACCTGACTGTACCTGCCTGTCCTGCATGTACTCCTGGCTAGGACAGATGACGACTAATAATCTACCTGCCAGCGAGAGAGAGAGGGTGGATACAACTATGGTGCCGGAAGGTACTAGAGTCAGGCTGGGTGCGCGAGATGCAAGGAAGCTTTTGGGGGCGGGGAGAGAGATGAGGGCTGTAGATGGAGATGTGTGCAAACGCGGGGGATTTGGGAGTGTGGTGCCGAGGTCAAAACCGAGAGCTGAACCCTGCAACCCTAAACCCTGCACTCTGTATGTAGCACACTCCTCATCCCTGCACTCTGTACACAGTACACTCCATAATTCTGCACTCTGTACGTAGTGCACTCCTGAGCTCTGCACTCTGTACGTAGTGCACTCCTGAGCTCTGCACTCTGTACGTAGTGCACTCCTGAGCTCTGCACTCTGTACGTAGTGCACTCCTGAGCTCTGCACTCTGTACAGAGCGCACTCCTGAACTCAGTACCTAGCACACTCCTGAACTTTTTATGTAGCACACTCCTGAACTCTGCATACATAGTCTTACAGATACAGCTGGCCATTGGGGGCAGCCATAATGCTGATGCAGCCCTCGGTTAGACTGAGTTTGACACCCCTGCTCTATGAGAATGGAAGCCTACTGAGAGGCTGTAGGTCCACAGTTATGCTCCAGTCTTCTTCCAGTTTATTGAAGAAAATATCATGTCCGCTGACACCCGCCGCTATCCAATCCTGTCTGTGAAATCTAGACGAATGAAAACCCTAGGATCGAATCGGATGAAAACAGACAGGCAGTCCCCCATAGAGGACAGCGGGGATCGGACAGGTCCGCCTCTGCAAAGTAAGCGGAGATGGATCTGCGGATCGATCCCCGCTGAACAAAAACGGAGTCCGCTTGGCGGAAAGCCTGTGTTAAAGGACCCTAAGATTCTAGGTGAGTCAACAGCTTTCAGTTGCGGCTGATGACAGTGATTTCTAGGGAACGAACTCAGGTGGGCAATAACCACTTAAGGACCACCCCACATACATTTACTGCGGCAGGGTGGCCCATAAGCGCAAAGTCACGTACCTGTACATGATTTCTTTCATCGGCTCTGGGGCATGCACGCCACCAGAGTGACACTCCCGCTGTGATTGAAGCGGGTCCGGCAGCCATGATGGCCACCGGCGATCGTTTGGAGGAATGACAGAACGGCAGTCTGCCAATGTAGACAAGGCAGACTGTCATTCTGTCAGAGAGGAAGAGAAAGCTCTGCTAACCAGGAACACAGATGTCTCTCTTCCTACAGTCAGTCCATCCCCCACACAGTTAGAAATCATTCCCTAGGAGCACACTTAACCCTTTGATCACCCCCGATATTAACCCCTTCCCTGCCAATGTCATTTATACAGTGACAGTGTATTTTTTTTTTTAAGCACTGATCACTGTATTGGTGTCACTGATCCCCAAAAAATGTCACTTAGTGTCCGCCGTAATGTCACAAAACAATGTACTGTAGATCCAAAGTCATTCAGAAAGATAGGCAAAAGGTATACTGTAATCATTTGTTCCAATGACTGAGGGATATCCTTTTCCTTGATCTAAACAGCAGCAGAAAAGTTTATTGCATTGTTTTACTATAACCTTTTTCAATAAAATAAAATTATCAAATATGTATTTATAGAACGAGACTTGTTCACAAAGGCTCAGCTTTGGTATTTCTCTTCTGATCTTCAACTATCTAATTAATTGGTGATCCCCACTCCCCCCAAATAAAGTGATTTTAAGACATCAATATGAAGATTTTATGACATACCATAAAAATACACAAATTTTGGTCTATGTGTCTGAACATGTAAAAACACTGTCAAACCTGAAATCAAATCGGGAAAAAATTATATATATATACAGTGGGTACGGAAAGTATTCAGACCCCCTTAAATTTTTCACTCTTTGTTATATTGCAGCCATTTGCTAAAATCATTTAGGTTCATTCTTCTTCCTCATGAATGTACACATAGCACCCCATACTGACAGAAAAACACAGAATTGTTGACATTGTTGCAGATTTATTAAAAAAGAAAAACTGAAATATCACATGGTCCTAAGTATTCAGACCCTTTGCTGTGACACTCATATATTTAACTCAGGTGCTTTCCATTTCTTCTGATCATCCTTGAGATGGTTCTACACCTTCATTTGAATCCAGCTGTGTTTTATTATACTGATTGGACTTGATTAGGAAAGCCACACACCTGTCTATATAAGACCTTCCAGATCCCAATGCATGTCAGAGCAAATGAGAATCATGAGGTCAAAGGAACTGCCTGAAGAGCTCAGAGACAGAATTGTGGCAAGGCACAGATCTGGCCAAGGTTACAAAAAGATTTCTGCTGCACTTAAGGTTCCTAAGAGCAGAGTGGCCTCCATAATCCTCAAATGGAAGACGTTTGGGATGACCAGAACCCTTCCTAGAGCTGGCCGTCCGGCCAAACTGAGCTATCGGGGGAGAAGAGCCTTGGTGGGAGAGGTAAAGAAGAACCCAAAGATCACTGTGGCTGAGCTCCAGAGTTGCAGTCAGGAGATGGGAGAAAGTTGTGGAAAGTCAACCATCACTGCAGC
Organism: Pelophylax lessonae; assembly: GCF_965119305.1. NCBI lineage: Eukaryota > Metazoa > Chordata > Amphibia > Anura > Ranidae > Pelophylax > Pelophylax lessonae. The sequence goes on along the minus strand of NC_138774.1, from coordinate 247,531,684 downwards.
CCTCCACCAGTCTGGGCTTTATGGCAGAGTGGCCCGACGGAAGCCTCTCCTCAGTGTAAGACACATGAAAGCCCGCATGGAGTTTGCTAAAAAACACCTGAAGGACTCCAAGATGGTGAGAAATAAGATTCTCTGGTCTGATGAGACCAAAATAGAACTTTTTGGCCTTAATTCTAAGCGGTATGTGTGGAGAAAACCAGGCACTGCTCATCACCTGTCCAATACAGTCCCAACAGTGAAGCATGGTGGTGGCACCATCATGCTGTGGGGGTGTTTTTCAGCTGCAGGGACAGGACGACTGGTTTCAATCGAGGGAAAGATGAATGCGGCCAAGTACAGGGATATCCTGGACAAAAACCTTCTCCAGAGTGCTCTGGACCTCAGACTGGGCTGAAGGTTTACCTTCCAACAAGACAATGACCCTAAGCACACAGCTAAAATAACGAAGGAGTGGCTTCACAACAACTCCGTGACTGTTCTTGAATGGCCCAGCCAGAGCCCTGACTTAAACCCAATTGAGCATCTCTGGAGAGACCTAAAAATGGCTGTCCACCAACGTTTACCATCCAACCTGACAGAACTGGAGAGGATCTGCAAGGAGGAATGGCAGAGAATCCCCAAATCCAGGTGTGAAAGACTTGTTGCATCTTTCCCAAAAAGACTCCTGGCTGTATTAGATCAAAAGGGGGCTTCTACTAAATACTGAGCAAAGGGTCTGAATACTTAGGACCATGTGATATTTCAGTTTTTCTTTTTTAATAAATCTGCAACAATGTCAACAATTCTGTGTTTTTCTGTCAGTATGGGGTGCTATGTGTACATTCATGAGGAAGAAGAATGAACTTAAATGATTTTAGCAAATGGCTGCAATATAACAAAGAGTGAAAAATTTAAGGGGGTCTGAATACTTTCCGTACCCACTGTATATATATAATATATTAGGGCTGCCACGACGCGTCGACGTAGTCTACTACGTTGACTACGAAAAATCGTCGACGTGCGTGAAAGGCGTCGACGCGGCAACACGCGACGTCACACGCATACCAAAGATACGGCCGGTTCTTTAAACTTCACTTCCGCTGCGAGTACGAGACTTCTAAAAAGACTTCCAATGCAATGCCCTCGATGGCCGTGCACAGTGGAGAACACTGTGGACGGCCATCGAGGGCATTGCATTGGAAGTCTTTTTAGAAGTCTCGTACTCGCGGCGGAAGTTGGATTTTTCGGAAAGATGTTTCTGCAGCGCCGCTTTAAGCATTGCCGGCCGGGCTGCTGCATTGATTGGGGCCGCTGCAGGCTGATCCCTCCCACTGTCCCACACAGACGAGATGTCACATGCCACTCCAGCAGCAGCAGGTGAGCCTGAGGGGTCTCCACTGGGAGGGGGGGCTTACTAAGTGGTCTGTACTAGGTGGGAGGGCTTACTGTGGGGTCTGTACTGGGAGGGGGCTTACTGTGGGGTCTGTACTGGGAGGGGGGGCTTACTGAGGGGTCTGTACTGGGAGGGGGGGCTTACTGAGGGGTCTGTACTGGGAGGGGGGGGCTTACTGAGGGGTCTGTACTGGGAGAAGGGCTTACTGTGGGGTCTGTATTAGTTACAGGATTAATTAGCTAATCAAAAACAACACTCAATTAAGCCACAAAAAAATAAAATAAAAATAATCCTTAGATTAGTCGACTAATCATAAAAATAATCGATAGATTAGTCGACAGACAAATTAATCGTTAGTTGCAGCCCTAATATATATATATATATATATATATATATATATATATATATATATATATATATATATATACACACACACACATTTTCTATTATTATTTGTATGACCAAAGTATACCCTTCTAGTGGTTTTCACAAAGAAGTTTAGCTTTTAGTAATAAAAAAAAAAAAAAAAAAACATTTTATTCAAGATATTCATATGCTGTCTGCATTCTTCATATTTCTAATTATGAGAGACAAAAAGGAAAATGCTATGTGCAAGGTGCTATGACCCTTAGCAACCATCAATGCTTTCTCATTGTTACGACTGCTCTATAATAGCCAAATAATTACAGTCCGCTACATTTCTTGCTCTTTGCGTGATCTTATTATTAAACTCTAATTATGTCAACCTGACCAAAATCTCATTGAGAATCCAGTAGCATTTGAAGGGCAGTGGATGTGTATAGTGCATTAGGTGTTGCACGTGTGTCTATGCATGTCAGTGAAATAAAATCTGCATGTATTTGTGCATGCTGGTCAGCAATATAGAAAGGCAAGAATGTTCGATGCAGAGTAGGGTACCTATATCGGAAGGTTAAGAACAATGGGGGGAATTTACTAATGGTGGCCATACTATTATACATCAATGAATGATCGGTTTCTTTTCAGATCGATCTCACCCAATATATTCATCTATAGCCATTAACCCGATCAATGGGCCTCACACGGGGAAGTGGATTGCAATCAATAGTTGGAAGATGTGATAGTAAATTATCAATCGCAACTCTATTTCCACCATGTAATCTGATCAATCAAAATATGGTTAGGAATCTGATCATATTTTGATTGATCAGATTAGGAGATTGCATGGTGGAAATAGTAAATTATCGATCGCAACTCTATTTCCAACATGCAATCTGATCAATCAAAATATGATCGGTTTCATAACCAAATATTCATCTATAGCTAGTAATCCAATCAATGGGCCACACACGGGGAAGTGGATTTCAATCAATGGTTGGAAGATGTGATAGTAAATTATCAATTGCAACTCTATTTCCACAATGCAATCTGATAATCTGATCGGATTCATAACCAAATATTCATCTATAGCTAGTAACCCGATCAATGAGCCCCACACAGGGAAGTGGATTTCAATCAATAGTTGGAAGATGTGATAGAGTTGCGATTGATAATTTACTATCACATCTTCCAACTATTGATTGAAATCCACTTCCCTGTGTGGGGCCCATTGATCGGGTTACTAGCTATAGATGAATATTTGGTTATGAATCCGATCAGATTATCAGATTGCATTGTGGAAATAGTAAATTATCAATCGCAGCTCTTATTTCCACCATGCAATCTGATCAATCAAAATATGATTGGATTCATAACCAAATACTTTCTATAGCTAGTAACCCGATCAATGGGCCCCACACGGGGAAGTGGATTTCAATCAATAGTTGGAAGATGTGATAGTAAATTATCAATTGCAACTCTATTTCCACCATGCAATCTGATAATCTGATCAATCAAAATCTGATCGGATTCATAACCAAATAATTATCTATAGCTAGCAACCCAATCAATGTGCCCCACACGGGGAAGTGGATTTCAATCAATAGTTGGAAGATGTGATAGAGTTGTGATTGATAATTTACTATCACATCTTCCAACTATTGATTGAAATCCACTTCCCCGTGTGGGGCCCATTGATTGGGTTACTAGCTATAGATGAATATTTGGTTATGAATCCGATCATATTTTGATTGATCAGATTGCATGTTGGAAATAGAGTTGCGATTGATAATTGACTATTTCCACCATGCAATCTCATCTGATCAATTAAAATATGATCGGATTCCTAACCATATTTTGATTGATCAGATCAGATTGCATGGTGGAAATAATAAATTATCAATTGCAGCTATTTCCACCATGCAATCTGATCAATCAAAATATGGTTATGAATTCGATCATATTATCAGATTGCATGGTGGAAAATAGAGTTGCAATTGATAATTTACTATCACATTTTCCAACTATTGATTGAAATCCACTTCCCTGTGTGGGGCTCATTGATCGGGTTACTAGCTATAGATGAATATTTGGTTATGAATCCGATCAGATTTTGATTTATCAGATTATCAGATTGCATGGTGGAAATAGTTAATTATCAATCGCAGCTCTTATTTCCACCATGCAATCTGATAATCTGATCAACCAAAATCTGATCGGATTCCTAACCATATTGATCATTTTCCCCCCTGACTCAATCTGATGAAACCTGATTGGAAGGGGAGTTCTGGCTATTCGACTGTTTGCCAATTCAATCGTTATGAATGAATAATAAAGATGAAAAGGGTGTATGGCCACCATTTGACCGGAGCAGCCAGGATCCGAAGCAACTGTGCATGGCAACCATTCTACCATTCATGCACCAAGCTGATTGGTCGCCATCACTACGGCTCCTCCAGTCTTCCTACATTTCCCCCAATCTGAACTTGGCTATCTTATAGCAACCAATAGGAAAGCGGTTTCCATTGTTAAATGCTGTGTATGAACAGGTGACTGCTTCTGGTCTCCTCACTTTCAGGTACCACACCCTCCCCCTCCTGCAGTAGATTTTATTCTGATGTCGCCATGCAATCCCCCCTTTATTTCTGTCTTGTAGAAATCCTCTCCTTTACCTCTGATGGCAGCTCCTTCCACCATGTTTATTCCTCCCCCATCCCCCCCTTACCTGCAGCATGACTTTGTAATGCTCCTCTGGTTTCCGAACCACACACATATTACATCCCATGTTAGCTCGGAGAAGGTGTGAGGGGGGGCTGGGTACCCCCAATCTTGCCTGCTTTCCTCTTCAATTCTTCTTCTATTGCATCCAAAGCCAACAGCTGTACAGAACGGGATCAGAAGAAGACCTTCATATTATCCATTGGGGGGCAGACAGGGGGGGAGGGGGGAGCTCTGACATTGAGAGGATGAAACCAGCAGCTGCCCCCCCTCATTTTGCATTAACGGGGTGCCGCTTCTCCTCCCCTCCCCCTCCTCTCCAGGGCTGACCCAGGTTAGAACATGGATACTTCTTCCAGTGAGGATGGCCGGGGCTGGCTTCTCATGCTTCCACTCACACAGGCTGCTTACATTGGGTAGTGAAGGCACCTGTGCTTCCACAGACTGCAGCACGGCGCATGCGCACACAGCCTCTCCGAGCATCAGCATTGCTGGGAAGAAGGGAGGGAGGCTCACTGACAAGGAAAGGGGGGGAGGGGAGAGCAGAAAGAAAAGTCTCTAATAAATATGGATTGTCTGTCTTTGGTGAGAGCCCAGAATTTCATCAGCAGCTCTGACTACGGGAGAACGGAGGAGGAGTTACCATTTATCATAGTTCCAGGCATTCATTAGGAATAATTAATTCATCACTTCAGAAGGATTCGCCCCCTTAGCCCCGGTTCACACTTGTGCGTGTGCGGCGATCGCATATCGGAGCGCACTGCTCCTTCATTACATGCGATTAGCTGTGCGGTGCGAGTTTAGCCATACACTTTGTACACCGGTTCACACTTGTGCGATGTGGGAAGGCTGCGAATTCGCAGCGTGTTCCCGCATCGCAAACGCACATCTGGCAGTTCACACTGCCATATGCAATACGCAGGAGGTGTCAATTAAATGTTAACGACAGCCCCAGTTTGATCGCATATCGCAGTGCGATCGTGCAGTTCGCACGGGATCGGATCGCACAAGTGTGAACCGCTGTGCGATCCGATCCTGATGCGGCTGCCAAAAAGGGTCCCTGTGCGTCTTTGTTGCAGGTGCAGTGCAAATTTCAGCCATACAAAGTGTATGGCTGAATTCGCATCCGCACATCCGATCGCATGTAATGAAGGAGCAGTGCGCTCCGAATTACATGCGATCGCCGCAGCCGCACAAATGTGAACCGGCCCTGTATGGCTGAAATTCGCAGCGCACCCGCAGCAAAGACGCACAGGGACCCTTTTTGGCAGCCGCATCAGGATCGGATCGCACAGCGGTTCACACTTGTGCGATCCGATCCTGTGCGAACTGCAAGATCGCACTGCGATATGCGATCAAACTGGGGGTGTCGTTAACATTACATTGAGCCCCGGTTCACACTTGTGCGTGTGCGGGGTTCGCATGTAATGTCGGAGCGCACTGCTCCGACATTACTTGCGATCGGCTGTACGGTACGAGTCTAGCCATACAGTTTGTATGGCTAAATTCGCACCGCAGCCGCACCAAACACGCACAGGGACCCTTTTTTCTAGCCGCATCAGGATCGGATCGCACAGCGGTTCACACTTGTGCGATCCGATCCTGTGCGAACTGCACGATCGCACTGCGATATGCGATCAAACTGGGGGTGTCGTTGAGATTACATTGACACCCCCAGCGTATCGCATATGGCAGTGTGAACTGCCGGGGGTGCGTGTGCGATGCGGGATCATTCGCAGCTTTCCCGCACTCGCATAAGTGTGAACCAGCCCTTACACCCCCAGCGTATCGCATATGGCAGTGTGAACTGCCGGGGGTGCGTGTGTGATGCGGGAACAGGCTGCAGATTCGCAGCCTTCCTGCATCGCATAAATGTGAACCGAGGCTGAGTGAAAGAAAAGTTTTTGTGTTATCATTCATATTCTTGGAAAAATGGGCAAGAAATCATAAATTCTGCCAGGGTATGTAAACTTTTGAGCACAACTGTGTGTGTATATATATATATATATATATATATATATATATATATATATATATATATATATTGTATTAAAAAAATATATATATATATATATCATGTGTGTTTGAGCTTAGGGGTGCACATCCTAACGCAATAGGCTGCGCACACCTATGATAGGGAGGAAATGCTCTGCATAGAAACTCACTGAAAACTAAGCATGTGCAGAGTTGCCACCACAACTCTGCAAAATCCCCAGCTGAGTCGGGGACTTGGACAGAAGAAGGAGATAGAGATCAGTGGGATCAACCAGGTTTGTTTCCGGATTTAGAAAAGTATGAACAGCGTGTAATATAGCATTTATTGATTTTAAATGTTTTTATGATATGGGTTTAGTGACACTTTAAGGGCAGAGGAGACATCTGGGATCTGGTAGACTCCATATTCCTAAGTAAAGAGCACCTGCCACTGCCTATTGCTTTCACAGGGGATATTTACATTCCATTGATTACATTGTTAACAATAAAAGTAATTAAAAAAAACTAAGGGGACAGTGTAAAAAAAAAATTATAAAAACAATCAAAGCGCCCCATCTCCGCAAGCGGTTGCGCAAAGGCGAACGCATGTGTCGGTATGTAAACAGCAATAGCACCATGCATGTGAGGTATATTAATGAACGTCAGATCGAAGGCAGTCATTTTAGCACTAGACCTCTTTGGTAAATCTAAAGTGGTAACTTATAAAGGCTTTTAAAGCATCACCTATTGATATTAAAAATGTACGTAGTTTTTCGAGGTTGCATGGGCGTGCCCAATTTTAAAGTGTGACGTGTTTGGTATCTATTTACTCGGTGTAACATCATCTTTTATATTTTACCAAATAAATGGGTATTATATTGCGTTTTTGTGCATTAAAATTCATAAAAGTGTATTTTTTCCCCAAAAAACTAGATTTTTGTATGAACTTACCCTATAATCCTTTTCTCTGAAGTTCATCGACAGACGCAGCTCTATCTAGTCAGAGACTATAGGGTTATGCTTGTCCTATCAGGAATAGGCACTAGGCAGGAAAAAAGCTTAGCCACACCTATGGGGGCTGTCCCTGCAGGCATAACCCCACACACCCTGCTATCATCAAGCAGTTTAGTTGCAAGCAGTGTTTAGAATAGAAAAAAACCATTCACTCAGAAGTAGAGGGGCAGCAGAGCCGGCCTTAAGTGATCAGGCTCCCTGTGCGAGATAATCCTGTGGCGACCCCCCCCCGCCCGCATTTTCTTGCACCTTTTTTGCACTTTATTTGACTTTTCTTTTTTTTGATCACTAATAACTTAGCCCCCCTTACATCAGAGACCCCCCACACAGAGCCCCCCCACACAGAGCCCCCTTTACATCAGAGCCCCCCACACAGAGCCCCCTTTACATCAGAGATTCCCCACACAAAGCCCCCCCCCACACAGAGCCCCCGTCACATCAGAGACCCCCCACACAGAGCCCCCCTCACATCAGAGACCCCCCACACAAAGCCCCCCTCACATCAGAGACCCCCCCACACACAGAGCCCCCTTACATCAGAGACCCCACACACAGAGCCCCCTTACATCAGAGACCCCCCCACACATCAGAGACCCCCCCACACAGAGCCCCCCTCATCTCAGGGACCCCCACACAAAGCCCCCCTAACATCAGAGAGCCCCCACACAAAGCCCCCCTAACATCAGAGACCCCCCCCACACAGAGCCCCCTTACATCAGAGACCCCCCCACACATCAGAGACCCCCCCACACAGAGCCCCCCTCATCTCAGGGACCCCCACACAAAGCCCCCCTAACATCAGAGAGCCCCCACACAAAGCCCCCCTAACATCAGAGACCCCCCCACACAGAGCCCCCTTACATCAGAGACCCCCACACAAAGCCCCCTTACATCAGAGACCCCCCACACACAGAGCCCCTCTAACATCAGAGACCCCCCACACAAAGCCCCCTCACATCAGAGACCCCAGAAACAAAGCCCCCCTAGCATCAGAAACCCCCCACACAAAGCCCCCCTCACATCAGAGACCCCAGAAACAAAGCCCCCACATCAGAGACCCCCTCACATCAGAGACCCCCACACAAAGCCCCCCTAAGATCAGCAACCCCCTACACACACACACAAAGCCCCCCTCACATCAGAGACCCCCGACACAAAGCCCCCCTCACATCAGAGACCCCCCACACAGAGCCCCCTTACATCAGAGACCCCCCCCACACATCAGAGACCTCCCACATCAGAGACCCCCACACAAAGCCCCCTTACATCAGAGATCCCATCACACATCAGAGACCCCCCCCACACATCAGAGACCCCCCACATCAGAGACCCCCCCACACAAAGCCCCCCTAACATCAGAGACCCCTTACACACACACAAAGCCCCCCTCACATCAGAGACATCCCCACACAAAGCCCCCTCACATCAGAGACCCCCCCACACAAAGCCCCCCTTACATCAGACCCCCCCCCCACGGAGCCCCCCACATCAGAGAGCCCCCCCTTACATCAGACCCCCCACACAAAGCCGCCCTCACATAGCCCCCCACATCAGAGAGCCCCCCTTACATCACAGACCCCCCACACAAAGCCCCCTCACATCAGAGACCCCCCACACAAAGCCCCCCCACATCAGAGACCCCAGAAACAAAGCCCCCCTAGCATCAGAGACCCCCCACACAAAGCCCCCCTCACATCAGAGACCCCAGAAACAAAGCCCCCACATCAGAGACCCCCTCACATCAGAGACCCCCACACAAAGCCCCCCTAAGATCAGCGACCCCCTACACACACACACACACAAAGCCCCCCTCACATCAGAGACCCCCAACACAAAGCCCCCCTCACATCAGAGAGCCCCCCCTTACATCACAGACCCCCCACACAAAGCCCCCCCCCACCCCTTACATTTTTTGAAGGATAGAGACCTCACTAATGCCCCATACACACGTGCAGATTATCTGCAGACTTTTGTCTGCAGACTTACCAAAACCATATAATATGAGGTCAAACCTAAACACTTTCAATTTGTATGCAATCCGGCAGGCCCTTGCACTACATAGAAAAGGTAAGTATGCAGACAAAAGTCTACAGATAATCTGCACGTGTGTATGGGGCATTACCTTACGTTGTCTGCAGTCCTTCCACGCTGACTTCCTGCCCACACATCCCCGGGAATGTGGGCGGGCGGGAGGAGGAGGAGAAGGGGCGGGGCGAGGAGGAGCTGACGATCTCTCCTCCCTCCCTGCACTGACGCCAGAGGAGAGATCGTCAGCTCCTCCTTGCCCCGCCCCTTCTCCTCCTCCCGCCCGCCCACACTCCCGGGGATGTGTGGGCAGGAAGTCAGCGTGGAAGGATCGGAGGCTGAGCTGTGTGAGAGATACACAGCTCGCCTCACTGCAACAATAGGTGACCGAGGCACAGCCGCACATCGGGAGGTAAGCAGCGACCGTGGCCTGTGTTAACCCTGTCCAGGCGCTGTGCGGCCTGAATCGCCTGATCCTCTGCGAGCTGTGATGGCCGCACGGCACCCTTGTTGCCCATGGTGCACAGCTCGCACACCCCAAAGGCCGGCCCTGAGGGGCAGGTGCTGCATTTGTCGATGAACTTCAGAGAAAAGGGTTTTACGGTAAGTTCTTAAAAAAATCCAGTTTTCTCGATCGTTCATCGACATACGCAGCTCTATCTAGTCAGAGACTATAGAGATGTCCCAAAGCAGTATATTCATGAGGGGTGGGAAGACAACTCAAACGGAAATGTAACTCCCTAAAGGCTAAACTTAGCCAACCAGGAACAACACAATACACCCTCAAAGAGAAACAAAAAACGGCCTCCAAAACTTTGCGGCCAAAGGAAGCATCCGAAGATGCCAACACATCTACTTTGTAGAATTTTGTAAACGTATGCACAGACGAGCAAGTTGCTGCCTTGCAAACTTGCAGCACTGACGCCTGATGGCTAAAAGCCCAAGAGGCACTCAGCGTTCTCGTAAAATGCGCCTTCACTGGGAAAGGAGAAACCTGATCCTTCAGTGAATAAGACTGAACTACTGTCTGCCTGATCCATCTGGATATGGTCGCCGCAGATGCAGCCAATCCTTTACGAGATCCTTTGGTAAGGATAAAAAGAGCGTCTGATTTTCTAAAAGACTCAGTGGTCTCCAGATAAACCCTGATTGCCTGAACCACATCCAAAGAGTGCAATGCAAATTCCTTAGAATGTTTGGGCTTAGCGCAGAGTGAAGGCAACAAAATGTCTTCATTTAGATTAAAATCAGAAACAACCTTAGGAAAAAACGACTGATTAGGACGAAATACCACTTTATCTCTGTATCACCAGATAAGGTGAGCGGCAGGACAACGCCGCCAGTTCAGACACTCTGCGAGCGGAAGTGATAGCCACCAAGAAGCTAACCTTCTGGGACAAAGAAAGCAGAGAAATATCCCGAATGTTCGCAAAAGGAGGCTTTTGAAGAACAGATAATACCAAAATGAGAACCCAAGGCGGCAGCAGGGACCTTCTCGGAGGAGCCACATGGCGCACTCCTTGTATAAAGATATGAATCAAAGCATGAGTAGCTAATGGGCATTGCAAATTTATAGCCAAAGCCGACACTTGGCCTTTGATAGTGCCCAAAGCCAACCGCTGTTCAACTCCTTTCTGCAGAAAGGCCAAGACCCTAGCTATCAAAAACAAGCGAGGGTGCACCTTCAGCGATTCACACCATGAAATATACGATTTCCACATACGATGATATATCTTCCTAGAAGTCGACTTCCTAGCCTTCAATAGTGTAAGAATCACAGAAAGACCTATCTCTCAACACCTGGCTTTCAACAGCAATGCCGTTAAAGCCAGCAATTGTAAAGCAGGATGGAAGATTGGACCTTGAAACAGCAAATCTTCCCTGAGAGGAAGTCTCCAAGGAGCGTCGGCAACCAACCTTACTAGGTGTGCGTACCAAGACCGGGGAGGCCAGTCCGAAGCCACCAGAATGACCGGAATCCCTTCCACCTCTATCCTGCTTAAAAGCCTCGGCAGGAGTTTCAAGGGAAGAAAGGCATAAATTAGCCGAGACTGACCCCAAGGAGCCACTACCAAGATACTCTTGGTGCCCCCCTGGTGATTAAAGTAAGCCACAGCCGTGGCATTGTCTGATTGAATCTGAACTGGACAATCTTGAAGACGAGTCCTCCAATGGCTCAGACAAAGCTTTATTGCTCTGAGCTCCAAAACATTTATCGGTAGTTTCAACTCTTCCATTGTCTAGGTACCCTGGGCACAGAGCTTCCCCAGCACCCCGCCCCAGCCCGATAGGCTGGCGTCCGTGGTCAAAACCCTCCAAAACAATGGGAGGAAGGACTTGCCCTGAAATAGTCCTGGAGACTGAATCCACCACAACAGAGCAGGAGTTTGTGTTGTGGCTTAACTGAATCCAAGGGCTTTGGATCCTTGTTCCATTTGACAAGAATCACCCTTTGCAAATGTCTGGTATGGAACTGAGCAAAGGGAACCGCCTCAAAGACTGATACCATCAGACCCAAGGCCCGCATGCAAACTCGAAGAGAGGACAGATTGTTCGCCAACAACAACCGAGTCGCCTCCTGCAACTTTTGCAGCTTGTCCGGGGGAAGAAACACCTTGGCCAAGGCTGAATCCATAGTCAAACTATCACGTACTTGGTGGAGATCGAGCTGTAGAGGGGGCTTCTCTTGCACCTCCTGTCCAACACCCCTGGTAGAGATGACAGGCGATGTGGGGCAGAGTGGCACGAGGGCTGGTATAGCAGGTGGCACTGGCTGCATCTTGGCAGGAGACGATGGCCGTGGATTACCAGATGAGCACCTGGAACTGGAACTCCGTGATGCTGGATGAGAAGGCAGGAGCGTAGCCGCAAAACAAGCCAAGGAGTCGTCGACAGCCGGGCAGCGCAGGTACAGGAACGTGAAACAGAAGCCGTGTCAAGATACAAGCCAAAGTTGGTACACAGTCTGGCAGCGAGGTACAAAGGCATAAGACAGGAGCAGGGTCAATCACAGGCCGGGGTCACAGGTAGGCAGGCAGGAATCCAAAGGAGAGTCAAAGACAAGCCGAGTCAGCACAGGTAAACCAGAAGCAGGTCAGGGCACAGGTGAACAGGAACAAGCTGAAAGACTGCTCAGCAATGTGCTCCTGTCATTGCTCAGTTTAAATAGGCCATTTGGCGCCAATGCGTGTGTTTGCGCGCACACACATTTCTTCTTGTGCAGACATTAATGTGCCTGGGAATGCGCGCCTACACCTGTTTGGGTCCAGCTGAACTTTTCTTACATTGCCCCCCCCCAATGGGCAACCTCCGGACGCCTATTTGCAACATAATTTCAGGATGAGACTGGAAAAATGCCTGTATTAGTCTTTTAGTATAAAGATTAGTTTCTGGTTCCCATGAACATTCCTCTGGACCATAGCCCCTCCATTTAATCAAGTACCGGACAGTACCTCTTCTCTTCCTACAATCCACAATTGTCTCGACTTCGTATTCCTCATTGCCATCAATTATTGCAGGTGGTGGTGGATCCAACTCACGAACAGGGAATGGGTTTAATCTTACAGGCTTTAGCAAGGATACATGACAGGGTGAATCTTGTACGTTTCTGGAAGTGAAGTTCATAAGCTACTGGGTTGATTTTACAGAGAATGGACCGATATATCTAGGCTCTAGTTTCTTGGATTGGCATGACAGCTTTAGATTAGTGGTGGATAGCCAAACCTTGTCTCCTTGTGAGGTTTAGGTCTCCTCTCCTTTTCCTGTCAAAAATATTTTAATTGTCTTGCTGCGCTCTGGAAATGGCATCTTGCAACACTCTGTTGTTTGTCTGTAGGAATTTTGCTCTTTCCTGGACTGCGGAAACCAAGGAATCAGGCATCACGTCAGGTAAAAAGGCTGGGAAGTACCCATAATCTGCAAAAAAGGGGGCTTGTCCTGTGGCCGAATGAACTGCGTCATTATATGCAAATTCTGCCAGGGAAAAAGATGAAAAACACCGGAGATATTGCTCCAGGGTTTGGTTTGTTCGCTCCGCTTGGCAATTTGTTTGTGGATAATAGGCTGAGAAAAAGCTTGTTTCAATTTTTAATATTCTGCAGAGGTCTCTCCAGAACCTGGAGGTAAATTGTACCCCTTGATCTGAGCTGCTGCTGCTGGGTACCCTGTAAAGCCGAACCACTTATTTGATGAAGGTACGGGGCAGTTTCTATTGCTGAGGGGGTCCCCGACATAGGGATGAAATGGACCATCTTGGTTAATCTATCAACAACCACAAAGATGGCAGTGAATCCTTCAGGAGAGAGCTTGACAATAAAGTCCATGCTGATCATCTCCCAAGGACTCTTGGGAATGAGCAAGGGCCTTAGTAGACCCCAAGATTTGGTTTTGTTGTTCCTGTTCCGGATGCAGATTCCACAGGTTCTGACACAATCGCCGGCATCGGACATCAGACCAGGCCACCAAAAGGAGCGTTGTACAAGTTCCATCGTCTTGGATATCCCAAAGTGCCCTGCCAAGGGATGATCATGGCACAGGCCAAGGATTTTGGAAGGTAGACTGGGGGGTACAAACACCTTTTGGTTAAATAGAAACAGTCCCTCCAATTCTTGGAGATACACACCTGGTTGTAGAACATCCCTTATGGATGCCTGCTTGAGCTGAGTAATCGGATCCGCTTGCAGAAGTAGGAAGCTTTGGGCCGGCATGATTGTGTCTACTTGGTGACATTCTTCATCCTCCAGGTACATGCGGGATAGCGCATTGGGCTTGCCATTCTTGGAACCTGGTCTGTAGGTAATGTGAAAGGTGAAGCGGGAAAAGAACAGTGCCCACCTGGCTTGGCGTGGTTTTAGTCATTTGGCAGTCCTGGGGTATTCAAGATTCTTATGATCGGTAAAGATCAGAATAGAATGAGTTGCCCCTTCTAACAGGTAACGCCATTCCTCTAGGGCCATCTTTATAGCCAGCAGCTCCCGGTCTCCCACATCATAGTTCTTTTCTGCTGGGCTGAGTTTCTTAGAAAAGAAGGCAACAGGATGAAGAAGGGACTTTGTGCCTTGACGCTGTGACAGGATGGCACCTACGGCATTTTCTGAGACATCCACTTCAAGGACATATGGTAATGCAGGGTTTGGATGTCATAGAATAGGTGCTGTGGTGAATAGGGTTTTTAACTGGTCAAACGCAGCTTGTGCTGCAGGTGTCCATTGAAAACAAGTACTTTGCTTTGTTAGCTGGGTGACTGGAAGGATAATAGCAGAGAAATTCTTAATAAATCTGTGGTAGAAGTTGGCTAATCCAATGAATCTTTGCATGCTTTTCCTGTCTGTGGGAGAAGGCCATTCGAGGATAGATTTCAGCTTCTGAGGATCCATGGAGACCCCAGAGGTAGAAATGACAAGTCCCAAGAATTGGATTGTTTGTTTCTTTTTCAAATTCACATTTTTTGGCCTTTGCGTACAATCCATGGTCTCTTAGGTGGCCAAGGACCTTTTTGACGTGTTTACGGTGCAGTTCGATGGATACTGAAAATATAAGAACGTTGTCAAGGTAAACAATCATGACTAGATCAAGAAAGTCTCTGAAGATATTATTTACAAAATGCTGAAAGATGGCTGGAGCATTACACAATCTGAAGGGCATGACAAGGTACTCAAAGTGACTGAATCTAGTGTGAAAGGCGGTCTTCCATTTGTCCCCTTCGCGGATTCATACTAGATTGTATGCTCCTCGCAAGTCAAGTTTCGTGAATACTGTGGCTGCCCTAAAACATTGAAAAAGTTTGTGAGCTAGGGGTAAAGGATATCTGTTTTTAACAGTGATTTTGTTTAAATCCCGATAATCGACAGGGGCCTAGAGAATGATTCTTCTTCTCAACAAAAAAGATACCAGCCCCTGCGGGGGACGTAGAGGGCCAGATGAAGCCTTTTTCTAAATTTTCGTCAATGTAGAGGCGAAGTGCCTCAAGTTCCAGTTCGGAAAGAGGGAAGATGCGCCCAAAAGGTATTTCAGCACCAGGTAAAAGTTTGATTGGGCAGTCATATGGACGGTGGGGTGGCAAGAAGACTTAAGATAAGACCCGTCAGCTAGATGGATAGCTAGCTGGTGGGTCTTTGCTTGCAGGGGAATTTGATGATGCTGAGCAAAGTCACTGTCCATGAAGCAGCTGCAAGCTCCGGAGTCAATGATGGCTGGGATTTGGATATTCTTTCCGAGGATCTATAGTGAGAGAGGTAGAGTAATGTGAGTGGATCGGTCTCTCCTAGAACAGTTAGTGAGGTAAGAAGAGAGAGCGGACTTGGACTTACTAGGCCTCACAGGGCAGTTCTGAAGGTAATGTCCTACTTCCCCACAATAGAGGCATAAGTTATTCCTGCGTTTTCGTGATCTCTCTTCAGTGGTGAGTGGGGAGCGTAAGAGCCCCAGTTGCATGGGTTCTACCCCGGAGGCTGTGGGGGGAAGTGGTAGATGGAGGAAATGCTGGAGTTAACGGGACTTGTAGCAATATCCAGGTAGGACTGGCACTACCGGCTCTCTCCGCTCTCCTCTCCCTGAGCCTGCAATCAAGCTGGATAGCGAGACCAATGAGGTCGTCAAGGGAACCAGGCGTAACCACTCTGGCAAGTTCATCTTTAAGGCCCTCCGATAGGCCGAGACCGAATTGATGCCGTAAAGGCTGCATCATTCCAGCCTGTATCAGAGACCCACCTACAGAACTCAACATAGTCTTCGACAGGGCGGCGATCTTGCTGCAGTGCATGTAGGGTTGCTTCAGCTGTGGCAGATCGCTGGGGATCGTCATAGAGCTGAGCCATTGCTTTCGAAGAATGATGTGATCGTGTTCAGGACTGCATTGTTCTGTTCCAGAAGACGATGGGCCCAGGACTGTGGTTCCCCGAGAAGCAGAGAGACTGCAAACCCCACCTTGGTGGATTTAAGTGAGAAAGTCAGTGGTTGCAGGGCAAAGTATAGTTCACAAGAATACCTGAAAGTCTGGAACTTGTGCCGGTCACCCGAAAATCGCTCCGGGGCAGGTACCCCATGTTCCGGTGGTGGTATAACCACTGCAGGTGCAGATAGGGCCCGTTCAGGCAAAGAGGGTCCAGGGGCTGCAGCAGGTGCAGGGGTTGCTGAGGTGGAGGCCATGGATTGGATGCGACCCTCTAGCTTAAAATAGCCCTCTTTCAGGGAGTTGACTGCTTGGGTAAGCGTGGCAAGTTGCTGGCATAGCGTCTCTAGAGGCGAAGCCCCTCTCTCGGTCTCCAACATCTGGCTGAGTGGTACTATCACGTACCTGGTGGAGATCGAGCTGTAGAGGGGGCTTCTCTTGCACCTCCTGTCCAACACCCCTGGTAGAGATGAAAGGCGGTGTGGGGCACAGAGTGGCACGAGGGGCGGTATAGCAGGTGGCACTGGCTGCGCCTTGGCAGGAGACGATGGCCGTGGATCACCAGATGAGCACCTGCAACTGGAACTCCGTGATCCTGGATTAGAAGGCAGGAGCGTAGCCAGAACACAAGCCAAGGAGTTGTCAACAGCCGGGCAGCGCGAGTACAGGAACGTGAGACGGAAGCGTCAAGTGTCAAGATACAAGCCGAAGTCGGTACACAGTCTGGCAGCGAGGTACAAAGGCATAAGACAGGAGTAGGGTCAATCACATGCCGGGGTCACAGGTAGGCAGACAGAAATCCAAAGGAGAGTCAAGGACAAGCTGAGTCAGCACAGGTAAACCAGAAGCAGGTCTGGGGACAGGTGAACAAGAACCCTACAAGAACTGAGACAGGGTACTACAAGCCCCAGCATCTCCTACAAGAACCGAGACAAGGTACTACAAGTCCCAGCATCCCCTACAAGAACTGAGACACGCTACTACAAGTCCCAGCATCCCCTACAAGAACCGAGACAGGGTACTACAAGTCCCAGCATCCCCTATCAGAACCGAGACTGGGTGCTACAAGTCCCAGCATCCCCTATCAGAATTGAGACAGGGTACTACAAGTCCCAGCATCCCCTACAAGAACTGAAACCGGGTACTATAAGTCCCAGCATTCCCTATCAGAACAGAGACAGGGTACTACAACTCCCAGCATCCCCTACCAGAAATGATACAGGGTACTACAAGTCCCAGCATCCCCTACCAGAACCGAGACAGGGTACTACAAGTCCCAGCATCCCTACCAGAACTGAGATATGGTACTACAAGTCCCAGCATCCCCTATCAGAACCGACACAGGGTACTACAAGTCCCAGCATCCCCTATCAGAACTGAGACAGGGTACTACAAGTCCCAGCATCCCCTATCAGAACTGAGACAGGGTACTACAAGTCCCAGCATCCCCTATCAGAACTGAGACAGGGTACTACAAGTCCCCAGCATCCCCAACCAGAACCGAGACACGGTACTACAAGTCCCAGCATCCCCTATGAGAACTGAGACTGGGTACTACAAGTCCCAGCATCCCCTATCAGAACTGAGACAGGGTACTACAAGTCCCCAGCATCCCCAACCAGAACCGAGACACGGTACTACAAGTCCCAGCATCCCCTATGAGAACTGAGACTGGGTACTACAAGTCCCAGCATCCCCTATCAGAACTGAGACAGGGTACTACAAGTCCCAGCATCCCCTACCAGAACCGAGACTGGGTACTACAAGTCCCAGCAACCCCTATCAAAACGAGACAGGGTACTACAAGCCCCAGAATCCCTACCAGAACCGAGACTGGGTACTACAAGTCCCAGTATCCCCTATCAGAACCGAGACACGGTACTACAAGTCCCAGCATCCCCTATCAGAACCGAGACACGGTACTACAAGTCCCAGCATCCCCTATCAGAACCGAGACACGGTACTACAAGTCCCAGCATCCCCTATCAGAACAGAGACAGGGTACTACAAGTCCCAGCATCCCCAACCAGAACCGAGACAGGGTACTACAAGTCCCAGCATCCCCTATCAGAACTGAGACAGGGTACTACAAGTCCCCAGCATCCCCAACCAGAACCGAGACACGGTACTACAAGTCCCAGATTCCCCTATGAGAACTGAGACTGGGTACTACAAGTCCCAGCATCCCCTACCAAAACTGAGACAGGGTACTACAAGTCCCAGCATCCCCTATCAGAACCGAGACTGGGTACTACAAGTCCCAGCATCCCCTATCAGAACCAAGACTGGGTACTACAACTCCCAGCATCCCCTATCAGAACTGAGATATGGTACTACAAGTCCCAGCATCCCCTACCAAAACTGAGACAGGGTACTACAAGTCCCAGCATCCCCTATCAGAACCGAGACTGGGTACTACAAGTCCCAGCATCCCCTACCAGAACTGAGATATGGTACTACAAGTCCCAGCATCCCCTACCAGAACTGAGACACGCTACTACAAGTCCCAGCATCCCCTACAAGAACCGAAACAGGGTACTACAAGTCCCAGCATCCCCTACCAGAACCGAGACTGAGTACTACAAGTCTCAGCATCCCCTATCAGAACCAAGACTGGGTACTACAACTCCCAGCATCCCCTATCAGAACTGAGATATGGTACTACAAGTCCCAGCATCCCCTATCAGAACCGAGACTGGGTACTACAAGTCCCAGCATCCCCTATCAGAACTGAGACAGGGTACTACAAGTCCCAGCATCCCCTACCAGAACCGAGACTGGATACTACAAGTCCCAGCAACCCCTATCAAAACGAGACAGGGTACTACAAGCCCCAGAATCCCTACCAGAACTGAGACAGGGTACTACAAGTCCCAGCATTCCCTATCAGAACCGAGACTGGGTACTACAAGTCCCAGTATCCCCTATCAGAACCGAGACACGGTACTACAAGTCCCAGCATCCCCTATCAGAACCGAGACACGGTACTACAAGTCCCAGCATCCCCTATCAGAACCGAGACAGGGTACTACAAGTCCCAGCATCCCCAACCAGAACCGAGACAGGGTACTACAAGTCCAAGCATCCCCTATCAGAACTGAGACAGGGTACTACAAGTCCCCAGCATCCCCAACCAGAACCGAGACACGGTACTACAAGTCCCAGCAACCCCTATGAGAACTGAGACTGGGTACTACAAGTCCCAGCATCCCCTATCAGAACTGAGACAGGGTACTACAAGTCCCAGCATCCCCTACCAGAACCGAGACTGGGTACTACAAGTCCCAGCAACCCCTATCAAAACGAGACAGGGTACTACAAGCCCCAGAATCCCTACCAGAACTGAGACACGGTACTACAAGTCCCAGCATCCCCTATCAGAACCGAGACACGGTACTAAAAGTCCCAGTATCCCCTATCAGAACCGAGACACGGTACTACAAGTCCCAGCATCCCCTATCAGAACCGAGACACGGTACTACAAGTCCCAGCATCCCCTATCAGAACCGAGACACGGTACTAAAAGTCCCAGTATCCCCTATCAGAACCGAGACACGGTACTACAAGTCCCAGCATCCCCTATCAGAACCGAGACACGGTACTACAAGTCCCAGCATCCCCTATCAGAACAGAGACACGGTACTAAAAGTCCCAGTATCCCCTATCAGAACCGAGACACGGTACTACAAGTCCCAGCATCCCCTATCAGAACCGAGACACGGTACTACAAGTCCCAGATTCCCCTATGAGAACTGAGATATGGTACTACAAGTCCCAGCATCCCCTACCAGAACTGAGACACGCTACTACAAGTCCCAGCATCCCCTACAAGAACCGAAACAGGGTACTACAAGTCCCAGCATCCCCTACCAAAACTGAGACAGGGTACTACAAGTCCCAGCATCCCCTATCAGAACCGAGACTGGGTACTACAAGTCCCAGCATCCCCTACCAGAACTGAGATATGGTACTACAAGTCCCAGCATCCCCTACCAGAACTGAGACACGCTACTACAAGTCCCAGCATCCCCTACAAGAACCGAAACAGGGTACTACAAGTCCCAGCATCCCCTACCAGAACCGAGAATGGGTACTACAAGTCTCAGCATCCCCAACCAGAACCGAGACACGCTACTACAAGTCCCAGCATCCCCTATCAGAACTGAGACAGGGTACTACAAGTCCCAGCATTCCCTACCAGAACTGAGACACGCTACTACAAGTCCCAGCATCCCCTATCAGAACTGAGACAGGGTACTACAAGTCCCCAGCATCCCCAACCAGAACCGAGACACGGTACTACAAGTCCCAGCAACCCCTATGAGAACTGAGACTGGGTACTACAAGTCCCAGCATCCCCTATCAGAACTGAGACAGGGTACTACAAGTCCCAGCATCCCCTACCAGAACCGAGACTGGGTACTACAAGTCCCAGCAACCCCTATCAAAACGAGACAGGGTACTACAAGCCCCAGAATCCCTACCAGAACTGAGACACGGTACTACAAGTCCCAGCATCCCCTATCAGAACCGAGACACGGTACTAAAAGTCCCAGTATCCCCTATCAGAACCGAGACACGGTACTACAAGTCCCAGCATCCCCTATCAGAACCGAGACACGGTACTACAAGTCCCAGCATCCCCTATCAGAACAGAGACAGGGTACTACAAGTCCCAGCATCCCCAACCAGAACCGAGACAGGGTACTACAAGTCCCAGCATCCCCTACCAGAACCGAGACTGGGTACTACAAGTCCCCAGCATCCCCAACCAGAACCGAGACACGGTACTACAAGTCCCAGATTCCCCTATGAGAACTGAGACTGGGTACTACAAGTCCCAGCATCCCCTACCAAAACTGAGACAGGGTACTACAAGTCCCAGCATCCCCTATCAGAACCGAGACTGGGTACTACAAGTCCCAGCATCCCCTACCAGAACTGAGATATGGTACTACAAGTCCCAGCATCCCCTACCAGAACTGAGACACGCTACTACAAGTCCCAGCATCCTCTACAAGAACCGAAACAGGGTACTACAAGTCCCAGCATCCCCTACCAGAACCGAGACTGGGTACTACAAGTCTCAGCATCCCCAACCAGAACCGAGACACGCTACTACAAGTCCCAGCATCCCCTATCAGAACTGAGACAGGGTACTACAAGTCCCAGCATTCCCTACCAGAACTGGGACACGCTACTACAAGTCCCAGCATCCCCTATCAGAACCAAGACTGGGTACTACAACTCCCAGCATCCCCTATCAGAACTGAGATATGGTACTACAAGTCCCAGCATCCCCTACCAGAACTGAGACAGGGTACTACAAGTCCCAGCATCCCCTCCCAGAACTGATACAGGGTACTACAAGTCCCAGCATTCCCTACCAGAACTGAGACACGCTACTACAGGTCCCAGCATCCCCTACAAGAACCGAGACAGGGTACTACAAGTCCCAGCATCCCCTACAAGAACCGATACAGGGTACTACAAGTACCAGCATCCTCTACCAGAACTGAGACACGCTACTACAATTCCTAGCATCCCCTATCAGAAACAAGACTGGGTACTACAACTCCCAGTATCCCCTATCAGAACTGAGATATGGTACTACAAGTCCCAGCATCCCCTACCAGAACTGAGACACGCTACTACAATTCCCAGCATCCCCTACCAGAACTGAGACAGGGTACTACAAGTCCCAGCATTCCCTATCAGAACCGAGACTGGGTACTACAAGTCCCAGTATCCCCTATCAGAACCGAGACACGGTACTACAAGTCCCAGCATCCCCTATCAGAACCGAGACACGGTACTACAAGTCCCAGCATCCCCTATCAGAACCGAGACACGGTACTACAAGTCCCAGCATCCCTACCAGAACTGAGATATGGTACTACAAGTCCCAGCATCCCCTACCAGAACTGAGACACGCTACTACAAGTCCCAGCATCCCCTACAAGAACCGAATCAGGGTACTACAAGTCCCAGCATTCCCTACCAGAACCGAGACTGGGTACTACAAGTCCCAGCATCCCCTATCAGAACCAAGACTGGGTACTACAACTCCCAGCATCCCCTATCAGAACTGAGATATGGTACTACAAGTCCCAGCATCCCCTACCAAAACTGAGACAGGGTACTACAAGTCCCAGCATCCCCTATCAGAACCGAGACTGGGTACTACAAGTCCCAGCATCCCCTACCAGAACTGAGATATGGTACTACAAGTCCCAGCATCCCCTACCAGAACTGAGACACGCTACTACAAGTCCCAGCATCCCCTACAAGAACCGAAACAGGGTACTACAAGTCCCAGCATCCCCTACCAGAACCGAGACTGAGTACTACAAGTCTCAGCATCCCCTATCAGAACCAAGACTGGGTACTACAACTCCCAGCATCCCCTATCAGAACTGAGATATGGTACTACAAGTCCCAGCATCCCCTATCAGAGCCGAGACTGGGTACTACAAGTCCCAGCATCCCCTATCAGAACTGAGACAGGGTACTACAAGTCCCAGCATCCCCTACCAGAACCGAGACTGGGTACTACAAGTCCCAGCAACCCCTATCAAAACGAGACAGGGTACTACAAGCCCCAGAATCCCTACCAGAACTGAGACAGGGTACTACAAGTCCCAGCATTCCCTATCAGAACCGAGACTGGGTACTACAAGTCCCAGTATCCCCTATCAGAACCGAGACACGGTACTACAAGTCCCAGCATCCCCTATCAGAACCGACACACGGTACTACAAGTCCCAGCATCCCCTATCAGAACCGAGACAGGGTACTACAAGTCCCAGCATCCCCAACCAGAACCGAGACAGGGTACTACAAGTCCCAGCATCCCCTATCAGAACTGAGACAGGGTACTACAAGTCCCCAGCATCCCCAACCAGAACCGAGACACGGTACTACAAGTCCCAGCATCCCCTATGAGAACTGAGACTGGGTACTACAAGTCCCAGCATCCCCTATCAGAACTGAGACAGGGTACTACAAGTCCCAGCATCCCCTACCAGAACCGAGACTGGGTACTACAAGTCCCAGCAACCCCTATCAAAACGAGACAGGGTACTACAAGCCCCAGAATCCCTACCAGAACTGAGACAGGGTACTACAAGTCCCAGCATTCCCTATCAGAACCGAGACTGGGTACTACAAGTCCCAGTATCCCCTATCAGAACCGAGACACGGTACTACAAGTCCCAGCATCCCCTATCAGAACCGAGACACGGTACTACAAGTCCCAGCATCCCCTATCAGAACAGAGAAAGGGTACTACAAGTCCCAGCATCCCCAACCAGAACCGAGACAGGGTACTACAAGTCCCAGCATCCCCTATCAGAACTGAGACAGGGTACTACAAGTCCCCAGCATCCCCAACCAGAACCGAGACACGGTACTACAAGTCCCAGATTCCCCTATGAGAACTGAGACTGGGTACTACAAGTCCCAGCATCCCCTATCAGAACTGGGACAGGGTACTACAAGTCCCAGCATCCCCTACCAGAACCGAGACTGGGTACTACAAGTCCCAGCAACCCCTATCAAAACGAGACAGGGTACTACAAGCCCCAGAATCCCTACCAGAACTGAGACAGGGTACTACAAGTCCCAGCATTCCCTATCAGAACCGAGACTGGGTACTACAAGTCCCAGTATCCCCTATCAGAACCGAGACACGTTACTACAAGTCCCAGCATCCCCTATCAGAACCGAGACACGGTACTACAAGTCCCAGCATCCCCTATCAGAACCGAGACACGGTACTAAAAGTCCCAGCATCCCCTATTAGAACCGAGACAAGGTACTACAAGTCCCAGCATCCCTACCAGAACTGAGATATGGTACTACAAGTCCCAGCATCCCCTACCAGAACTGAGACACGCTACCACAAGTCCCAGCATCCCCTACAAGAACCGAAACAGGGTACTAAAAGTCCCAGCATCCCCTACCAGAACCGAGACTGGGTACTACAAGTCTCAGCATCCCCTATCAGAACCAAGACTGGGTACTACAACTCCCAGCATCCCCTACCAGAACTGAGATATGGTACTACAAGTCCCAGCATCCCCTACCAAAACTGAGACAGGGTACTACAAGTCCCAGCATCCCCTATCAGAACCGAGACTGGGTACTACAAGTCCCAGCATCCCCTACCAGAACTGAGATATGGTACTACAAGTCCTAGCATCCCCTATCAGAACCGAGACACGGTACTAAAAGTCCCAGCATCCCCTATTAGAACCGAGACAAGGTACTACAAGTCCCAGCATCCCTACCAGAACTGAGATATGGTACTACAAGTCCCAGCATCCCCTACCAGAACTGAGACACGCTACTACAAGTCCCAGCATCCCCTACAAGAACCGAAACAGGGTACTAAAAGTCCCAGCATCCCCTACCAGAACCGAGACTGGGTACTACAAGTCTCAGCATCCCCTATCAGAACCAAGACTGGGTACTACAACTCCCAGCATCCCCTACCAGAACTGAGATATGGTACTACAAGTCCCAGCATCCCCTACCAAAACTGAGACAGGGTACTACAAGTCCCAGCATCCCCTATCAGAACCGAGACTGGGTACTACAAGTCCCAGCATCCCCTACCAGAACTGAGATATGGTACTACAAGTCCCAGCATCCCCTACCAGAACTGAGACACGCTAATACAAGTCCCAGCATCCCCTACAAGAACCGAAACAGGGTACTACAAGTCCCAGCATCCCCTACCAGAACCGAGACTGGGTACTACAAGTCTCAGCATTCCCTATCAGAACCAAGACTGGGTACTACAACTCCCAGCATCCCCTATCAGAACTGAGATATGGTACTACAAGTCCCAGCATCCCCTATCAGAACTGAGATATGGTACTACAAGTCCCAGCATCCCCTATCAGAACCGAGACTGGGTACTACAAGTCCCAGCATCCCCAACCCGAACCGAGACATGCTACTACAAGTCCCAGCATCCCCTATCAGAACTGAGACAGGGTACTACAAGTACTAGCATTCCCTATCAGAACCGAGACAGGGTACTACAAGTCCCAGCATCCCCTATCAGAACCGAGACAGGGTACTACAAGTCCCAGCATTCCCTACCAGAACTGAGACACGCTACTACAAGTCCCAGCATCCCCTACAAGAACCGAAACAGGGTACTACAAGTCCCAGCATCCCCTACCAAAACTGAGACAGGGTACTACAAGTCCCAGCATCCCCTATCAGAACCGAGACTGGGTACTACAAGTCCCAGCATCCCCTACCAGAACTGAGATATGGTACTACAAGTCCCAGCATCCCCTACCAGAACTGAGACACGCTACTACAAGTCCCAGCATCCCCTACAAGAACCGAAACAGGGTACTACAAGTCCCAGCATCCCCTACCAGAACCGAGAATGGGTACTACAAGTCTCAGCATCCCCAACCAGAACCGAGACACGCTACTACAAGTCCCAGCATCCCCTATCAGAACTGAGACAGGGTACTACAAGTCCCAGCATTCCCTACCAGAACTGAGACACGCTACTACAAGTCCCAGCATCCCCTATCAGAACTGAGACAGGGTACTACAAGTCCCCAGCATCCCCAACCAGAACCGAGACACGGTACTACAAGTCCCAGCAACCCCTATGAGAACTGAGACTGGGTACTACAAGTCCCAGCATCCCCTATCAGAACTGAGACAGGGTACTACAAGTCCCAGCATCCCCTACCAGAACCGAGACTGGGTACTACAAGTCCCAGCAACCCCTATCAAAACGAGACAGGGTACTACAAGCCCCAGAATCCCTACCAGAACTGAGACACGGTACTACAAGTCCCAGCATCCCCTATCAGAACCGAGACACGGTACTAAAAGTCCCAGTATCCCCTATCAGAACCGAGACACGGTACTACAAGTCCCAGCATCCCCTATCAGAACCGAGACACGGTACTACAAGTCCCAGCATCCCCTATCAGAACAGAGACAGGGTACTACAAGTCCCAGCATCCCCAACCAGAACCGAGACAGGGTACTACAAGTCCCAGCATCCCCTACCAGAACCGAGACTGGGTACTACAAGTCCCCAGCATCCCCAACCAGAACCGAGACACGGTACTACAAGTCCCAGATTCCCCTATGAGAACTGAGACTGGGTACTACAAGTCCCAGCATCCCCTACCAAAACTGAGACAGGGTACTACAAGTCCCAGCATCCCCTATCAGAACCGAGACTGGGTACTACAAGTCCCAGCATCCCCTACCAGAACTGAGATATGGTACTACAAGTCCCAGCATCCCCTACCAGAACTGAGACACGCTACTACAAGTCCCAGCATCCTCTACAAGAACCGAAACAGGGTACTACAAGTCCCAGCATCCCCTACCAGAACCGAGACTGGGTACTACAAGTCTCAGCATCCCCAACCAGAACCGAGACACGCTACTACAAGTCCCAGCATCCCCTATCAGAACTGAGACAGGGTACTACAAGTCCCAGCATTCCCTACCAGAACTGGGACACGCTACTACAAGTCCCAGCATCCCCTATCAGAACCAAGACTGGGTACTACAACTCCCAGCATCCCCTATCAGAACTGAGATATGGTACTACAAGTCCCAGCATCCCCTACCAGAACTGAGACAGGGTACTACAAGTCCCAGCATCCCCTCCCAGAACTGATACAGGGTACTACAAGTCCCAGCATTCCCTACCAGAACTGAGACACGCTACTACAGGTCCCAGCATCCCCTACAAGAACCGAGACAGGGTACTACAAGTCCCAGCATCCCCTACAAGAACCGATACAGGGTACTACAAGTACCAGCATCCTCTACCAGAACTGAGACACGCTACTACAATTCCTAGCATCCCCTATCAGAAACAAGACTGGGTACTACAACTCCCAGTATCCCCTATCAGAACTGAGATATGGTACTACAAGTCCCAGCATCCCCTACCAGAACTGAGACACGCTACTACAATTCCCAGCATCCCCTACCAGAACTGAGACAGGGTACTACAAGTCCCAGCATTCCCTATCAGAACCGAGACTGGGTACTACAAGTCCCAGTATCCCCTATCAGAACCGAGACACGGTACTACAAGTCCCAGCATCCCCTATCAGAACCGAGACACGGTACTACAAGTCCCAGCATCCCCTATCAGAACCGAGACACGGTACTACAAGTCCCAGCATCCCTACCAGAACTGAGATATGGTACTACAAGTCCCAGCATCCCCTACCAGAACTGAGACACGCTACTACAAGTCCCAGCATCCCCTACAAGAACCGAATCAGGGTACTACAAGTCCCAGCATTCCCTACCAGAACCGAGACTGGGTACTACAAGTCCCAGCATCCCCTATCAGAACCAAGACTGGGTACTACAACTCCCAGCATCCCCTATCAGAACTGAGATATGGTACTACAAGTCCCAGCATCCCCTACCAAAACTGAGACAGGGTACTACAAGTCCCAGCATCCCCTATCAGAACCGAGACTGGGTACTACAAGTCCCAGCATCCCCTACCAGAACTGAGATATGGTACTACAAGTCCCAGCATCCCCTACCAGAACTGAGACACGCTACTACAAGTCCCAGCATCCCCTACAAGAACCGAAACAGGGTACTACAAGTCCCAGCATCCCCTACCAGAACCGAGACTGAGTACTACAAGTCTCAGCATCCCCTATCAGAACCAAGACTGGGTACTACAACTCCCAGCATCCCCTATCAGAACTGAGATATGGTACTACAAGTCCCAGCATCCCCTATCAGAGCCGAGACTGGGTACTACAAGTCCCAGCATCCCCTATCAGAACTGAGACAGGGTACTACAAGTCCCAGCATCCCCTACCAGAACCGAGACTGGGTACTACAAGTCCCAGCAACCCCTATCAAAACGAGACAGGGTACTACAAGCCCCAGAATCCCTACCAGAACTGAGACAGGGTACTACAAGTCCCAGCATTCCCTATCAGAACCGAGACTGGGTACTACAAGTCCCAGTATCCCCTATCAGAACCGAGACACGGTACTACAAGTCCCAGCATCCCCTATCAGAACCGACACACGGTACTACAAGTCCCAGCATCCCCTATCAGAACCGAGACAGGGTACTACAAGTCCCAGCATCCCCAACCAGAA